>NC_141326.1:24567456-25767456 GCF_037954235.1 Aulostomus chinensis
TCTCTCATTCTTTTTAACTTGCATTATATACATATGAAGTAATGTAAGAGTGAGGGTGATAATATTAATATTAATACCACTCTTGTTTCTTTTAAAAAAAGATTTTATTTCAAATCTTTCACATCATATCCTTTGTATTACAGTTAATAAGGTTCTGTTCGTGCCTGTGCTTTTCCACTACTTTTATTTGGTCCTAAATTTGTCAGAAATGCAAGGATATTCAATGAAAGGGTTATTAAATGCAAAAACTGCAAATTCTTATGTTAGGAATTCTCTGCTTTGCAATTGATTAAGCAACTTTCTGTAGATTGACTGGAAGGGTTTCTAAAACGAACCATCAAAATCGTCACTCAAAAATCAATCTAACAGGTGTGTAGACTAATAGGGGACTGAAAATGTGTTTTTGCTTGATCATAAGTGTATTTTCTTATAGTGATAAAATGCCACATTGCCTTTGTATTTGCATTCTCGGTGGCAGTGTGGGAGTGTGAACGTCCGCCAAGCAAAGCAAAGGTGTAATAGAGATGTGATGAGGGACATTTATAATATTGGTTCAGGTTTAATTCCTACTGTATCTGACATTGGTGTGTGAGTCAGTATGATTATATATGCCTGTGTGTTTTTATCATTACAGAGTGAAGAACTTTGTGGCAATGAAGGTGGTGAAGAGTGCCCAGCATTACACAGAGACGGCCCTTGATGAGATCAAACTGTTGCGATGTGTGAGAGTCTGATTAGTTTGACATTTGTATTTTATTCTTTCCACTTTCCATTGTGATTTTGAACTCTTTTTTTCTATGCTCTCCTTTTATGGCTCCTCTGAAATCCTTTCTTCCCTTCTTTCCAGTCTCCTTCAATTCACACTTTACACCTTGCCTCTCACCCTATCTGTAAAAAGAAAACAAAAAAGATTTCTTTTTCTTGCATGGTGGGTGGAGGACAGACATTGCAGGGAGACTGGTCCAAATTCAATCACTGACAATCACACATATATTGTCATAGCATTGGTAGCTGTAATTATTACATCACATCATGCTGTATGAATAAGACTGCAAAAATATAATTGAGACAAAAAGCACTTGAATTCTTAGAAACTGTGTTGATTGTCTCAGCTGCTGCCAGCCCCTTTACTGGTACTTTTTAACATTTTGGCATAGTTAATCATCATGCAGCCTCTTCTCTTTCTTCCGGGTTGGGCAGAGCTCCTTCGTCCCTCCTTTCTCTTGCTGCACCATCTGTTTTCAACCCACAATACATTGTGTTTTGGTTCATTTCCTCAAAGACATCCTTCCCTGAAGTGATTTGGACCATGGGTCACTGGCAAACAATCATGGTCTGATTGTTTTACTCTTGTAATTTTGGTTTAGATAAAAATGAAAAATGTCAAAGCTATAAAAAAGACAGGTGTAAAAGAGTTGGTAGAGTCAGTTTCTCCAACATCTCCTTTTCTTGCCTTTTCTTTTCTCAGCTTTCCTTCCACTCAGTTTTGTCCTCTTTCTTTGACCTCTTTTTTGTCCCTCTCATGTTGTCCTCCTTCTGTCTGTCCTTTATCTTCTCTACCTCCTCCCTGCCATGTTTACTTCACCTCGCTGTCTTCTTCTTCTTCTTCTCAACCAGGTGAGAGAGAGCGACCCCATCGACCCAAACAAAGACATGGTGGTTCAGCTGATAGATGATTTCAAGATCTCTGGAGTCAATGGCATACGTATCCTGCTCAGAAATGTGTGTGTATATGTGTGTGATAGTGCGGACACCTGGTTATGCACGTCCTTGACCCTTTATCCAGATGTGTGTATGGTCTTTGAGGTGCTGGGGCACCACCTGCTGAAATGGATTATTAAATCCAACTACCAAGGCCTGCCACTACCATGTGTCAAGAGCATTATCAGACAGGTAACGACAAACACACACGTACACACTCACACGACAACATTTAGACAATACTTGGATAAACTTACTCAGGCGCTTTCTGATTGAGCAGTTAGAGGAACATAGAGGTGCTATCCACCGGGAAGTTCCCATGAGAACGTCTTTCCCTCCTGGGCCTTAGTTCCATACTGGCAGTAGGAGCAGTCAGATGAAGCCCACATTCTCTCTCTTTAGGGTGCTGCTGTTTACAAGGCCTTTTAAAAATGGTGGTGACTGGTGCTGCTATCTATCCATCCATCCATCCATCCATCCTACCATCCATCCATCCATCACAAAAATGGCTCCTGTGAACCAGATGCGCAGAAAAGGAATAGTTTTTTCTGGAGGGCGAGATGTCATGAGGAATGACTTCACAACACATCTTTTGACTGGACATGCATGACATGCAACATTTGGGAAAATGTTTTACCATTATTGTAACAATGCATTTTCCCAACTGTTTGAAAAATTAACGTGATTCAGTCTTGGGTGTAGGGAGGGTTATTAAATTTGTGTGGTGAATTAAAGTAGAATCGATTGCAGCTGCTGCCTTAATTACACTTCACTTACGTAACTACTCATGCACTATCTGTTGCATCTCAAGGTTCGATTCACATAGGATATTGTACTAACGATATCGATGCTTTACAGCTGAGTGCAGATTGCCCTTTTTTTGTGTCAGATACTAATTATCCATGTTGGACAATATAAATAGTAGATTTGTACCTTGATCACAGCCAGAACAATACCAGAAAAGGGGGGAAAACAAACATTTTGAGATTGCAAACTTAAAGTCCTGACAAAGAACCGAAAAGAAAAGTGAGTGCTGTGGGTGTTTTCATGCACATGCAAAGAAATCTATCATATAATGCCTCACGAGCTTCACTAAGGGGCAGAAGTCCATCTCAAGGACAGCCGTTAAATGGTTTTAGGACATTTTGTAGCAAACTCTCAAGACCAGACAAGCTTATGGCCTGGAAGGACCGGACAGAGGTGATAATAATAATAAATATGCAGTATTTAAATGCACAGAGACTACTCTGATCAGCATTCCCTTGTCCGTCATGCTTTTCACTCTAATTGCGTGTTGCTATTATGGCTTGTGTGTGCTGGTGTTTGTGATTTCACCTCTTCTGCATTGAAGCTCATTTGCATACAAAGGAGCCAAGTTTTGTTCTGATGGTGTACATATTAGCTCATTTAGGCTCATGCAAATAGCACCGAGGACACTATTTGCTTGCTTAGCAGTTAATGCTGCATTTCACCTTTTGCAGTTACCTTGTGAATTACACGGGTCTTTTTTGTCTTATTTGCACACGTTTGGCAGGCACAAAAACCATGCAACCCTTTTGTGAATTCGCCCTGTGTTACTTATTTAGTTCCCTGGCCTAGATTACTTTGGTTTTTAGGGGCTGGACTGTGAAAGGCAAGATGAAAATAGCAGGATAAGGAAACTTAGACCTACTTATAAAGTGCATGCAATTGTGCACTTCACACCATTCTGAGAAGCAGGGCTTTGAGGCATTTTCCCCTCCAGCAACATGATGTGCATGTGAAGTTGTTCAGCCATTTCAGCTCCTGCCAGCCTCCCATCTCTCTAAAGCTAAACTAAAGATGAGTAGAAATTAAATGAAATTGTTCTCCACTTCAAACCAGATGCCCCTGGACAGAAAGGAATGAGAAAAACACTGAAACAAAAACATCAACAGCCTCTGGTCTCTCCTCAGAGAATGACAAGCATTAGAAGAATGACTCATTTAGATCTCCGAAAAAGAAAGGAATAAAAAGGAATAGAGAGAGAACTGGGAGAGACTTTCTGTATTTTTTTGTGTACGCACATCTAAAACAAAGTATTTTCACTGACACAACCTATTCATCTGATTGTTGTGTTTCTAGGTCTTGCAGGGTCTGGACTACCTCCACACTAAGTGTAAAATCATCCACACGGACATCAAGCCAGAGAACATCTTGATGTGTGTCGATGATGCGTTTGTGAGGCGCATGGCCATGGAGGCAACTGAATGGCAGAAAGCTGGAGCTCCACCTCCGTCCGGATCGGCAGGTAAGGACACCCTCAGTATGATTCGAAGGGTTAATGGAAACACATTCATGTCTTGCTGAGAGCTTGAAAAGGGAGTCAGTACCACTCCCACATATGCAACTACAAGCAGCAAGTTTAGCTTTGTAAAAATTAATTATTTGCATTCATAGAGTTCTAAAACTTTGCTCCTAAAATTATAGTTCAATTTCACTTTTAAATATTTCCAGTGTTTCCTATGTGTCTAAATGAAAGATAGAGATCAAAATTATTGCAATTGTTCTAAATTTTTTCATGCTGTTATTAAAATTCTAACATAGCTCTGCTCTGCTAATTATGGATGTGAATTATTCACATACTGTACTTCACCAGAGTCCACATCCAAATCAGTTCAGTCGGGACCACTCTCATCATGATTTAAACCGTTAATTGCAACAAATGAAATACAATCATACTGTACTTGGCGCTGATGACGCTGCTCTGAACCACTCCTGGGATTGACCAATCAGCATGCTAAGCCAAACGGGGAGTGATGCTGAAAACCCCGTGGATGCCTGTGGGAACCCAGGAAAGACGGGAGCAGTCCAACATGAGTCCTGATGCAGCAAACTGGGGGGAGGCTGGGGAGGTGGTGGCAAGCTTGCCAGCAGGAGCGATGCATGCAGCTTTGAGCAGAGAAGTGTGTGAGGGGGGAGCTGTATCCAAACGGTCCTCCTCATGCACAGCATGGCTGTGATTGGCGTGTGACTGATTGGTATCTATGATGCTGTTGGCGGGCTGCCAGCTGGTTGCAGCTTGGGCGTATGACTTCCATGTCCAGCATGAACTACGCTCGAGCTCCATCTAGTCTCCCTAAAACACAGGCGGCGGAGGGGGAGATGAAACTTGAACAAAGAACCCTATCAAACATCGAAACAAACAATCTGAGCCGTATATGCAGCTGTTTTGTAGTCGTTCTCCGCAGCATTCTTGCTTGAACTGGATCGCTTTCAATTATTTTGACTCTAACAATAATTTTGACCTAAACCCATGGGAAAATAGGGCCCAGATTTTTTTTAAAAAGTATAATTTCCCTTTAATTTACTGGTTATAGACAAAAATATGAAAGTTTTTGGAGTAACAACGAGCTTCTTAGCAGCATAGGTCCACAAGTCTTTTGGTTTAATGCATAATTAATGTCGACTGTTAGACTTTTTCATCATTTTGATTTTAGGCACAAGGTCAGTGAGCACTGCAAAATAAGTCATGGTTGGTTGGGTAAAAGCTGATATTCCTCATCTGGAATAATTATTTACAGTTAATAAATGTAAAAATAAGTGGTCATGTAACAACGCATTAATCATTTCAATCAGTCATTTCTCATCCTTATTTTATTGAACCTGAATATTTGGTATTAGTGACATTTCTTTCTTTTTCATCTTCCGTCACTGACGTCTTCCCCTGGCAAACACACAGACTTGACAAACTTGACATGAACCTTGTCCTCTTGGTAAACCCCCCTACATGAGCTGTCAATTGCTTGCATCAGCCAATGGAGTCTCTTTGAGCCTGAGGGAAACCAATCACACTGCTTACATTTCAACACAGCCACAAGAACATCAGCTGTCAAAACACAAGATCTACGTGGTGACACATGAGAGTATGTCTGATTGATAACGATATGAGATATGATGGGTTACTGAAGATAAAAATACGATGTTGTTGATGATGTTTGTTTCAAACCAGAAGAAAATATAACATATTTGCATTTCAGTGAGGAGTGAAGAAGAGAGAAGCGTAACAACATGCTTTAAGTTGTTTATACATGCATTATAATGCGTTTATGTGGGTACGCTTCCAGTGGACAGAAACTGTTATCGACTTATTAATGTTGGCTAAGCAGGAACCAAACAGGTAAAAAGAAAAAAAAAACAGTCAAACAGATGTGTATTTTTATGAAACTGTATTTTTTGGAAGACCGTAACTGGATATAAGATAACAATTTGTAGATAGCATTATGTATAAATGGTTCGTGGATTGTTATTCAACTTAGACAAATAGATATTTTACTGTTGACACTGATAGATTGTGGACAAACAAGATGCTATCACTGACAAAGTAAGTAAATATATTCCTAAGTGTTCTTGAAACATCTAAGGTTTTATATACTAACTGGAAGTTATTGTTGTTTATTGTAAAAATATTTTGGGGCCATTTACATAAAAAATGTTGACCAATCATTAAGTGTTAAAAATATGAGGTCTATCTACAGTAGCTCTGTTTTCATATAACAAATGATATATTAAAACTTAATAAATAAACATTGAATCAACAATCATGTTCCACTACACAGACTAATTACCAAAAAAAGTTAATTATAGCATCGTTAATAATTGTTTTTTTACTTCTCAAATAAGATTGATCTCTTTACCATTTATGAACAATATGAAGTGTTAACAGAGAGAAGTTTGGACACAAATAATCTTAAATCCCTGGAATGGAAGTGAATATTTGATCATATCACCGTAATCAGAAGCAATAATGCAAGATTAAACAAATGCTTTGATGTTTATTCTTCGACTGTTGTGTCAAATGTGTTGGTTGCTATGGTTTTCCTCAAAGTAGCATGTTCCTCCAAAGCAGATGGAAATTGAACCCTTCTCATTATAGATCCTAGGACAAGAGAATAATCTTTGAACGTGTGGGAGCAGATCTCTTTCTTCATTTGTTTGCTGTTTTCCTTCTTCTGTGTGGATGAAGCCCCCCCCCCCCCCCCCCCAGCCCCAAAAAAATCACAGACAGTATATCACATCATCTAGAACTCTTCTGCGGACAAGAAGAAAACTAAAATCTGTGTTTTGATGTTTAAGGTTCTGATGGTTGTTTTTCTTTCTGTCTGTCAGTTAGCACAGCCCCCCAGCTCAAACCGGTGAGTACAACAGATGTGAGTATGAAATAAAGGAGTGCACACACACACAAACATTTAACACACACACACACACACACACACACACACACACACACACACACACACACACACATACACAGACATTTCATTTCACACTAGATTATGTGATTGTCACAAGTAGCTAGACACAGGAAGGTATCTAATGCAGCAAATAATTTATATTTAATACTGAAAAAGGTCTTTTTTTTAAAAGAACAATTTCCTGGTTTCTACTGCTTGGGATTCTGTTTAGTGACTTCAATAAATAGAGTTGAGCAGAGTTTTAAGAATATTGTATTACATGCTCTATAATTAGTCTTTACTTTAAAGAAACCACTCTTCAAAATCGCATCGAAACTTTTTATTCTTTCAATACCTCCCATTCATGCTTTTGTTTTTGCTCCTCCTCCCCTTCCCGTTCCTCTCCTGATCCCCTTGTTTTCCCCAGGTGGGAAAGATTTCCAAGAACAAGAAGAAGAAGCTGAAGAAGAAACAGAAACGTCAAGCCGAGCTGCTGGAGCGGCGGATGCTGGAGATCGAAGCCCTGGAGAGAGAAGCTGAGAAGAGGGTGGAGAAAGCCAAAGAGGGGGGAGAGAAAGGAGAACATGAACATAACCCCTCGTCACCGTTGAAGCCGCAGCCGCCACCACTGGGCCCCAGCATGGCCCTGGGGGAGAGTGATGAGGATGAGGAAGACGAGGAGGACGGGGAAGATGAGGAGGAGGAGGGAGGAGAGAGGGAGAGACCCATAAGGTTGACTAACCATACATGTGAGTCGTCTGATCCTAAGAGACTTTCACGGGTGGATTGTAACCTATAGACTCATATTTACCAGTATTATTGAAGATATTAGATGAAAACATCTGTGATGATGCTTTTGTCATTAAATAAAACTACACAACGCTACGAAAGTGCCAGAAAACAACCTGTATGCATTTGCTGAATCTCATGCAGTAGCTCCTGATTCTGTCTGTGTCAGTCAAACCAGTTAAAGCACTGCACCACTGGAAGGGTCGAGACCCCCGGGGGGGATTCCAAGCTAGTTTTTGGAGCCACTAAATGATTGTGTAGACTGGAAACTGTTAACTTAAACACTCCACTACCTGCAACAGTGATACATTCTTTTTTTGTGTCTGAACACTCCACTACCTGCAACAGGGATACATTCTTTTTTTGTGTCTGAACCACAACTTTGAAACAATGAAAAGAGTTTTCAAATTAAGGCTGGTTAAGACTATAAGGTTATTCTTGTTCTTGTAGGCCTATTGCACACAATCTTATGGTGTAGTTATTAAAAAACAACTAATGCCAAAATGGAATTTGTTATTCTGTCTGTGGGCAAAACAAGTAAAGGGAGTGGACAGGGGGTCACGAACACCAACTTGAGTATTCTTGGCGGGTCGTGACTGAAAATAAGATTGAGAACATTGGGTTCTGATGTCCATACAGCAGTCTGAACTAATTCTACCGTTGCATTCATTAGCAACGGCTGGTTTGAGGCATTTGCATAGATTTTTTCTTGAACTTAAGATAAATGAAATCTTGGCTTGTGGTTTCAGCTTCTGATTCAAGTCAAATGATCTGGTATTTCACTGAATGCTGGTTCCCAACAATGAGGACGGCATTTTTTTTTTCTTCCCCTGGCTTTGATGGATCTGCAGCAGGAGTGACTGTGTGAGAATGTGAATGCGGGGAAGGCAGTCTGTGAATGAATAGGAGGTGGATTGGCTCCAAACACTTCACCCACACTAGTCTTACTGTTTATGGGAGGCTAGGCATCTCACACACACAAAAAACACCATCTTTCTCTTTCTCCCTCGTCCACCTCTGTCTCTTTCATTCTCGTATTGCCTCTTTTGCCTTTTCCTGGTCTTTACATTCTTTGCCATTTCTCCACTCTGCCTACTCTGTCTTTGATCGCGCTGGTATCTCCGTCCCACCCACTCCCTCTCCTAAATGTTCTCCTTTTAATTTCGCAATGTTAGGTGCAGCACATCCTGAGGAGCAGAGCGAGGCACCCCACATCACTAACGATGACTGTGATGAAGAGGTGGAGGACGAGGAGCCCACGCCTATCGCTGAAAAAGATGCCCCCTTCCCCCCCACTACAACGGAAGGTAATGGAGATTCAACGCAAACAGAGGTAGAGGAAGAGGAGGTGGTGGAGGAGGAGGATGAAGGATTGAAAGGGCGAGAGGATGGCAATGAGGAAGAGGAGACAGAGGAGAAGGATGCTGAGGAGGAGGAGGAGGAGGATGACGATGATGATGAAGAGGAGGAGGAGGAGGAGGATGAAGAGGAAGAGGAGGAGAAAGAGACTGAAAGAGAGGAGAATGAGACTGAGCCAAAGACAGAGATCAAAATAGAGGAGGAGGCAGTGGTGGGGGAAGGGGAGTTGAAGGAGCAAGATGGGGAGGAGGAAGATGAAGAGGAGGAGGAGGGTGATGAGGAAGATGAGGACGATGACACGACTGCAGACCTCCTCACAGACACCAGCTCCCCAATCAAACCTCACATCAACAAAACAAATCTGGCTAAAACAAACGGCCATGTGTTGTTAGGGTGTGAGGGCCTGAAACCCACCCCCAGCATCCCTCCACCCCCCTCGCCCACCCCTGAGCCTCTCCTCTGCCCCCTGGTGGAGTCTGAGCTCAGCTACACAGACAGGGACAACTCACTCAGCTCTGGTTATGAGATGTATAACGGTGAGGTTGGTGAGCCGGGGCTAACCAATGGCTCCAGTCATCAGGGCACAATGCCCCTCTTCCCTGATTTGCCCCTGGATCCTGAGCCGGGAAACCCCATATCAGTTGGGACGGCAGACATCGGAGAGGGACAGTCACCTAACAGCCCTGCAGCTGACCGCAGTCGCACTGTGTCCTCCTCAAGCACAGGAGACACTCCCAAAGGTGAGATGATTTACACACAAAAGGATCCACACTTAGAAATATGATCAATTTATGATAAATAGACATGACCATCCCTTCAATTATAGAATAGATGAAGTCAATACCAACTGCAGCTTCTTTTCATCTTTATTAACCCGTTTCCTTTCATACCACATTGGCAAATATTTTGATTCTGTGCATATTTCGATGTACTGTAAAATTTTAATTATATTAATAATGAAAAGAAAAAATAACACGTAGTGTTAATTTGGATATTTGATGAGACAAGCGATCAACACAATATTAATTTCCATCACTGTATTTTGAATGTCTATGTTATATATTATGGCTGTCTTGTAAAGCATGCAGCTCCTCCTGATGACATTTTAGAGTCCAAATTTAGAAATGCAAATGAGTTTAGTTTAAACCAGCAAGCCATCTCCCCAAATCCCTCGAACAACTGTCAACTGTGAATTCTTTAACTCAGCTGCGATGCCTCTGCTCATCTTTTCTCTTCAATATAGCAATGCAACACGGAAAATGGAAAGTCTCCTATCTGCGTGTAGACTCTGCTCATTAACCCTTAATCCTTTTCCTCAGAAAACTGATTTCTGTTTCGTGCCTGCGTTAACCCTTTCCCACCCTGTTCCCTCTCAGTCAGGGCCAGAGCTGCAGACCTCCTGATCAACCCACTAGACCCCCGCAACGCTGAGTCAATTCGAGTGAAAATCGCTGATCTTGGAAATGCCTGCTGGGTGGTAAGAAGCAGTGTTCACGGCATCGATTTTATGTGTGTTTCAACATAAACGCAAGAGAGATAATCACAATGGCAGTTTTACATTTTGCCAATTGGAAATAGGTAGTTTGTTAGCAGCTGTAGCAGGACTTCGAATGAATGAATGAAGGTTTTTATTTTTCAAAAATGTATATAAAAATAAATATAGAAAAAAAGCCATTCATACACAAAGAAAAAAAAATTGTTACAAGGTATTTATACATGTTCAAAAAAGGAGCAGGAAGAAGTAAAGACTTTTTGTATTCTACCCTTACTTTTTTGCTTTTTTGTCATGGGTCATACAAATATTTTCTGCGTTAAAATCTACACAAAATATTATACATTTATGCATTACAAAACATGTAATCCATACAAATATATAATACACATCCACACTGCTAAACATACAATATATAATTAATATATCTATGACATGTAAGTGTCATTATTGACCTTAACCACTGCTGGATGTTTTTAAATGTGCTGGTGTAATAAAAATTGTACTTGTCATGATGACGTTTTTGCAAAACCTTGGGAAGACCCATTCACCCACAGATTTTTTTAAAACAATGTATTGTAGGAATTTCACCTGTGTAATTTCCTCAAATATTAAGTAGAGACTAAGTGAATATATAAAAATGTTAAAAAAAACAAAATTCCACCACCTTGATTAATTGGTTACCGTTCCACCAAGTTTAGTGAATATTTACTTCACAGTTTTTATGTAATTCTGCTGACACACTCCTGGTTTATTGAGCCCCGTTGAATCACCCAGTAGCGTTTCTGTTTCCAAAAACACCTGCTGTCTTTCACAAGATGATGTATCAAAGACAGGACATGAAAAAAAAAACAAGTGGCGAAAGACCTCATTGGTTAGTCTCTGACTTCCAGTGTAAACAAATATTCAGATACAAAGAAATACATCTCCCCTCGTTCACAGCACAAGCACTTTACAGAGGACATCCAGACGAGACAGTATCGCTCTATTGAAGTCCTGATAGGAGCCGGTTATAGCACTCCTGCTGACATTTGGAGCACCGCCTGCATGGTGAGGAGAACCCTTTCCAGTTCGTTGCATAGATTTACACTCCTTTTTACATGATAAAGGCTGTTATTTCTGTTGTAGGCGTTCGAGCTGGCCACTGGAGATTACCTGTTTGAGCCCCATTCAGGGGAGGATTACTCCCGTGATGAGGGTGAGCATTTCCGCCGTACATAAACTTTCCTCCAAATTTTAGAAGCAGTTTTCATTTAAATATCTGCCACTGGAAATAATAGAATGTTTTGTTTTAAAAGTCCCTTAATGTCTAATGGACTAGCAATTTTTTTTTTTTTTAAAGATTTTGTCGATTGTGATTTTCAAGTGAACATTTTCAAATTCTAATTGTGACGTCTGTTCTCTAAACTGGCCATTTTGGTTTTATGAGTGCAAAAAATATAATTTACCAAAACAAAAGATTGGGCTGTTCATAGAAATTAAATTTAATGAAGTTTGAATGAGCAGTCCCTCTCCCCACGTCCCCCTTGTCCACTGCCAACTGTAAATCCTGTCCTTTAACTCTGCTGGCACACCTCTACTCATCCTAACTGCTCTGTCAATCCACTGTACACAGGAATTATTCAGATATTACAGGTACGGAAAGCTCATAAAACTTCCTCCGTTGTGGTTCTGCTGCGCTGATTATCAGTTTCCAGCAAAGTAGAACATCAGCCTGAAACTGGGCACGCACTTAAGCATCATTGGGTCAATTCAAAGTCCGATTCAGGCGTTCCTGACTCAAAGCTGCGGGGGTGGGTTTTGGTCGCGAGAACTAGACAGATTTCCAATCTTAGACCTCCTGATCTGCTCACAGACCCATCAGGGCTGATCCAGTCGTTTCAAGTGTGTTTTATTTTGTATGTCACTTTTGATAAATGCAAACTCTTACAGGTAGTTAATTGTAAAGGTAGTTGCAGTTAATTGCTACTGTCATCATTATTGTAGCATCAGGTCCCGGGTCATTCAATTCGGTCTTACCGACAGTTTTTGTGCTGAGGCAGAACCTTTCATCCCATCACCTTTGCTGTGGTGGCACAGCTCACTAACTGTTTTTTCTGCTTTACTGACTCTTTTCCTTCCCCCTTCTCTTTTCTTCACCTGCCACTTCCTTTGTTCCTTCCCACACCCTCTTAACAATGTTCATTTTATTTCATCCCTTTTAATTAATATCGTCTTCCTTGTCTTTTTCCCTGTCTGTCCTATCTTCTTTGTTTCCTCTGTTTTGCATTTCTTTTCTCTTTACCCCCCTTCCCTCCCTCCCTCCCTCCTCCATAGACCACATAGCCCACATCATAGAGCTGCTGGGCTGTATTCCAAGGCACTTTGCTCTCTCTGGAAAATATTCCCGGGAGTTCTTCAACAGAAGAGGTAGTGTTGGCCAGGGTGCTGGTGGGACTGGGACACACAGATGGACAAACACACAGCTGGGATGCCATGCCAGATGAACTGCAATCTGGATTCAATTATATGAAATAGAAAATGATGACAACTGTTATAAAAAAAAAAATAGTCTTTAAACTATCTTTACCCTTTCAAGGTGTTTCCTCTGTGAGTGTGTCCAGGCAGCAGTGTGTGTCAGTCCTGGACAGCCAGTGTATGTGCGTGTTGATGTGTGTATGCATGCTGTAATGCTGAATCGTGCCTGTTCCCTTTGTGATGTATGTGATGGTGGGCAGACCACATCGCTCTGATCATGGAGCTCCTTGGGAAGGTCCCACGCAAAGTGTTCGCTGCCGGGAAGTACAGCCGAGAGTTTTTCTCCAAGAAAGGTAAACAACTCAGTGGTCAGTGGCTGGGCTGGCAGTAGGCTAGGGGCCTTAACCAGAACCGGGCTAGCGGTTTAATATGAGGAGCCTCATGGTAGTAATGACTGAAGGATCAAGCAGTTATACCACAGAATCCTGCTTTACGGTTGCTCAAATAGATTGGAGGTAAGTTATCAGCCACAAAAGTTTTTTAATGACCAAAAAAAAAAACCAACCCTCTAGAGAATAGATAGCGCACTGGGAAACACCGATCTGTGTACAGGTGTAGGAGACAACATAATGCGAAAGTTATGCAACGGATATTGTGGCTCCTGGGAAGGCTGGTGGATGAAGTGATGTCACACGTTGGTTGTGGGCAGCTGAACCTGCAAGTCTGAAATTCCGTGGATGTAGAAGGAGGGAGAACTGAGGAAGCTAACTTTGATCATGACATCAGTAAGGGAAATGCATTGTATTCTGGGTAAATAAAAAGGAAATCTTTGCACTGACCTGACACAACATAATCTGGCATCCCTGGAATGGGAGCCTGACGTTGGCTTTCCTTCTACTGACAACCAAGCACTCCCTCTACAGTCCAGCTGCATTGGTTTTGACACGGAAGAAGTCTGAATGGAGTAAATGATACAATAACTCTGATCCTGCATGGATTTTGATACCATTTTTTAAACTGTCCATTGTGAGTCTGTCAGTGTGAAATGGTTTTATTATATTTTCACTAACTTTTGCCACTCAAATAATTGAATTGAAATATTTTCTGATTGAAAACTAAGAAGACTACATTTGGAATGCTGTTTTACATATCTCAAATTTTGCCGTTAATTTTGATATTTATTATGATTATTATGAATTCAACTTTACTGGCTTCCCTGCGGTGCTGACTGTCAGATCATTCATCTGGTTCAAAGGAACATTCCCATCAGGGATTCCATTTTCTGAATCGTCAGACAAAATAACCCAAGTGATAACAACCTTTGTGTACAGAATCATTATTGTGATCTAATGTCAACACTTCCCTTCCGGAGGAACAAAATCAATATTAAAAAGAGGTAGTCAGATTCCCAGCCAATACACAGAGCAGTACTCTAAAGTGTCTGACACACCTCAGTGATGCCTGGTAAGTGTATGCATCTATGTCTGATACAGCTGATAACCCTTGCACCCTCTCAGTTATTCTCTTTATTCTGTGGATCTCCTTCCTTTTCTGCTCATATATTCTTCATAATGTGTCATGACACCTGAATATTCTGCCTTTGATGTCGTCTGAATCTGAGGTCTGAGCCTGCACTTGATGTCTCAATGTTCTTCCTTTTATCTCGCCGCGTTGTTAATCTGCTCCGACTTTCTTCTTCTGTCTCTCTGGGCTTCTTCTGTTTGCCATCCTGTCTCTGGTGGTGCAATGCAATCCAGCTGTCTTCTTACTGTTTTTCCTTCATGCAAACCAGTTCTTTTTTAATTGGGGGGAATACATCAATTTGATTCAAAACTGTGGAAATACTTTTATAGGAAATACAGAACTGAAGACTGTTAATGTATAACAGTTGTTGGGCCAAATATGAAAACAAAACAAAACTGGCATTATCAAAAAAGAAAGTCTGTTGCGCAGTATAAACCAGTGGTTCTCAACTTCCAGGTGGTCCCCAGCAAAATGAGGAAAAGTTCAATTTAACCTTGATTTATATAAATGTTTCATTTGAAATACTTTACAGCATCAATGATACAACATTTAAAAAAAAAAGAATTATAAGTTTAAGCAGATGTGTAATTTTTTGAGTGATTCAAAAAAATTCCTTTTTTTCACACAACTCGCTTAAAACTTTTTTTCTGATTTCTTGTGAATCTTCTATTTTTCTAAAATAGAATAAATAAAATAAATGAAAAAATTAAATAAAATAAAGGGTTTTTTTCCCCCCGAAAAATTATGGTGATACATTTACAAGGGAAAAAAAGCAAATTCTTTGAAATTACTGTGAAAAATCTGCATGAACAAAAACCTGATGGATAATATTCACTTGGATTATAAAGTATAATGCTAATTTTCTGGTAATTTCTTGCTATTTCTCAGCTTCTTGCTAATGAACTCATTGTCTAAATTACTTAAGTATTGAAGGAAGGGAAACCATAAGTAAGGAAGCAAGTTTATTTATGAATGTATATTTCTGAGGGCCTGTTAAAGTCATCTGAACATCAACCACAATCAAATGAGGGTCCAGAGTTAACTTATCGTCAGATTGGGCTTCAACCTGAAAAGTTTCGAGAACCTCTGGTATGCCATAACTATTTCTCCTATCTTGTACCCTCCAGCAAACGAGGCAGCCACGATTTGATCACATCTTTTATTAACCGTTCACTTGTACCTTTTTCTTTTTCTTCTGACAAAAAAAACAAACAACAACAACAACAACAAAACACGTTCTCTTCTTGTCTGTCGCTGTCTGTCACTGAGGGTTTCAGCCAAGAAGCTTTTCATTCCCACTGATTAGAGCTCCTGTGAACACACAGTGGTGAACTAACCAGTGAGATCAGCTGATGTGGTTCCCGGCATGGAAATTGGCAGATACTTAGACTGAGTTTGATTGGGAGATATTACCTCTGAGATTTCTTCCTCCTCTCCTGTACTGTGCAATGAAGGAGAATTGAATTTTCTCAGTTGAGGCACTTTCTAGAAATTCCATTCACCTTCATTGTCTAAGGTCAAAGGGAGATATCTTAGAGATGTGAATAGATGGCAAATGAAGTAAAGTTACCAGCAGGTATATCAGAGGCCTGCATACCATTATAATTAAACAAGAATACTATTAATTGATGTTGAAATAATCCCAAGAAAAGACCATGAAATATTATGTACCAAATACCATTTGAGACATAAATCTGTAAAATTAGACGCAATACTCGTTTTTATCAAAAGACCACAGTCGTTCTTGGGTGATATTTTCAGATGCTGACTGATTCAAACTCACAGCAACAGTGTGTATTAACACCAGAAAGGTGATGCATCAAGTCAAATAAAGTGGCTCACAGACGATGCTTCTTCTTATTAGCATCAACTGGTTTTTGGTTTTGGTCTTTTCGTGGGATTCATTGAAAATGAGAAGAAATAACCAGGTGTCTTTTTTTTTTTTAAGCAAGAGAATATTTTTTTTGATGTAATAAGGGTGAACTGACCCATTAAACCCCATTACTTGTCTTTTCTTCTCTGTAGTGGTTGACTGTTTCTCTTATCGCCCCCTACAGGTGAGCTGCGGCACATTACCAAACTGAAGCCATGGTCCCTGTTTGATGTACTGGTGGAGAAGTACGGCTGGTCGCACGAGGATGCCGGCCACTTCACCCACTTCCTTCTGCCCATGCTGGAGATGGTGCCTGAGAAGAGGGCCTCGGCTGGCGAATGCCTCAACCACCCCTGGCTCAACTCGTAGCCTCATACACACTCTGATCCAATGCCGTCTCCCCTTCCCCCAATAATTAGCCCAAACATCACCCCTGGTGGCAGACTGTGGAATAACAGCGTGGAGATAAACCCTTAGAGTACATGAGAAAGATTCCTCTTTCCTGCCCTATCTCACACATGCACACTTAGATGCTAATCTGAGCGGGCTTAACTCACACATAAGCCCCTCCATCTTTTCCATAAAGGAATGTAAAGACAAGCTTGTGGAGATAACGCGACAAAATAGCCGTGTCCTCCATAACTTCTCTCAAAAAATGATCATTTGAGGATGGATGTACGGGAGGTGTTGGGCTCCGGCCTGAAAAGAGATGCACTTTTGTTTTCTCTTCTGCCATTACGATGCAAGCCAGCCCCTCCCACCTATCTACCTGTCTCCTCTTAATTCTTTGACCTTGTTTGGATCCAGTCAGGGGTTACTGAGCTGCTGATATTTTCTGTGAGGAAAAGTCAATGAGGAGACCCCTTGCAGCTGAATGCCCAGAACTCCATCTGTCTTTTCTTCGTCTGGCCTTCAAAAACAGAAAAGTGTGTAATTTTAGGTGTGAGAATGTGGCTACTCAAGGTATGCCAACAGAGTTCCTTCCATCTCTTCTCTCCCAAATCCTACTGAGGAAGAAGCATCCACATTGGACTAAAGTTTACACCCAGATTTCTTCCAGGAATCCTTCCCGATAAGCTTCTCTTCGCCTGTTTGGTCCTCTTCCTTCTCTGTGAGCTTCATGCTCCTGGCTGGGGCTGCCACACACAGCTGGAGGGCAGCCAGTCCTCCAGGGGGCACCACACTGACTGTTGTTACTCTGATAGACAGAAAAGGTGTGGGTTGAGTGAAAATCAAAAATACAATCAATACGTGAGGAAGACTGTGCCGGTCAATAGAGACTATTTTTAAATGCATGGAGAGACTGATGAATCAGCATGAACGGATATAACAGACAATGGATGCGTTATTTAAGTTATGCATTTCACCAATTTTTCCTCGTCATCTCTCTTGGACATTCCATTAGAAACAGACATTTTTGGTGCCCCCTCTGAGGAAGGTCACTGTGTTACAACCCACTCACCTTTTGACATTCCTAAAGCTTGTTCATCCGCCACCGTTTCTGATTTCACTCCAAACCAAGAGCAGTTATGTTGAATCCTGCTGTGGCACGTTCACCCCATCTGATTGGTACTATTCCCCCTTTTTCTCTGCCTCTACAAGAACCCGTTGATCCCCATACCTCTTCAGAAAGGGGGGGGGGGGCGGTCACCTAAAGGTTGCACTTGTCTTTGTAGATGTCCTTCAGGAATTTGAAACCTTTGTACATAAAACTGTGATCTGGCAACGCCAATAAGCGACCGTGGACAAAGTCTAGAAACACACAAGCATCATTCCAAAATACCGAGGCTGTTGTTGGCAGGACCCTGGAGGAATGTTCTGACTCAACTTTGCCACCTGGTGGCTGAATGGGAGTACTGCATCGCCACACACTACTGCTGCTGCTCTCAATGCCAACGCTCCAAGACGTTCCACGATTCTCTTCTTTATCTCTATTTCTCTGTTACATACACACACAAACACACACACACACACACACACATACACAAATCTTCATTATCACAATTAGTCCAGTTGCCTATTTTTCGCAATAAATGAAAAAAAGATGAGTATAAGTAAATGGTGAGATATTTTTAAAAACTATTTAATTCATTTAAAAAAAAAAGAGGAAAAAAGAAAACAACTTTTCTCTGGTTGTTGTGACCGTGACAGAATCTTCTTATTCTGAGGTGATTGTGTTTGTCTATTAGAGATGTTTTTATTTCTTTTGTCCTATTATTATTATTATTATTATTAATTATTATTAAATTTTTTTACACAGTTGTCACCTCTCCCCTCCCTCCTTACTTGAACAGTGCTGCTCTATCTGGGCTCTTGATGGTGATGATAAAAATATCTAAAGTTTTGCAATAAAGGGTATGTGATTTTTTTTCTTCTTTTTTTTTTGGGCACCAAAACCTCCTGATCTCACTCTTTCAGCCATGCTGACTGTTCTTCCTGATGACATTGACAAAAATCACGTCTCTTGTCTGTGTTTTTCATTGACAGATTTAATAAAATTGTAATTTAATGGACATTGTGCCCTTGATATAGTTATACAGTATAATTCTTCTTTTTAAGATGTTGGAAATCAACCTCATCTGAAGGGTTAGAAAAGGTACGAGTCACTGGACGCAACGGAAGGTCAATCAGCATAAATTCCCTTTATTATTGAGAAGTTGAATTCATACAATTTACAACTAAAAAGGTCCGCGAGTACAATGAGCTCAAAGGCTTCACATTCTCAGTGAGAACGAGTATTACAGTACACGATGATTCACGCTAAAAACAAATATGGCCCATTAAAACATTTCAATGCAATAAAAGATAAATAAAAATAAAGAGCGATAAAAGACGTCCTGAGGTCAATTAGAAAGTGAAGTACATGCTTTGAACATCAACGAGGGATTTTCCCGGCGTTTCTTTTTCGATCTTGTATCACCACGTATGGTCTCCGATGCCATCTGTGTGTTTGCTGATGTGTCTGACTCATCCATTAGCACCCGATAAACAAAAATGGTGCCTGAAGCGCACACGCTCGGATTCATCAGGCTCAGTGACGTCTGTGCCGCTACCAGACAGAAGCTGATAAAGTCCAAGTGTTACATTGATGACAGTGAAATGCCCCCACATGTAGAACTCAGTGAGGTATTATGGCGTCAACACCAGTCAAATGTAGTGACCCCTGCAAAGACCAGCTATTATCCTGGTGTGAGAAGGACATACACACACACCTTCTTCACCTGTGTGTGTGTGTGTGTGTGTGTGTGTGTCTCAGAGCACTGAGGCACAGTTCTTGAGCAGCAGAGGTTTGGCCAGCTGCAGGATGTCCAGGTTAGGATCCAGGGACCGGCCCAGGCCTTCCAGAACCATGATGGCAAACACAATGGATGCAAAATTACTCTCCAGCTTCACCTACAAGGTTGAAAAACAAATGGGTTTCATTTCAAGTCTGACGTCTCTGTAAGTAACTCCCTACACGAGACACATTTGAAAACAACATGAAATACAGTGACTTCTCAAGTTCATATGGAAACGGATTTATTTTCAGGTTTCTAAACCTTTCTACTGATAACGGTTGTAAATTCGGTTTCGTGTTTCACGTCTCAGACATTTCATCTCCACTCACACCACCACAACAGGATGCTTTCACTTCACGATCTTGGAGCCAAAAGAATTCACAAAAACAACCTTCTTGCAAAAGCTGCACACATTTTGAACTCATGCCTCTTTAAAATCATTACGGAGTGTTTTTTTCTAAAATTTGGCAACTCAATTCCACAAAAAAAAAAAAAACCCAGAGATTTCAGTGACTGTAGCGAAAGGAGAATACACAATTGAATGGGCAGTGGCTCATTTACAACTTTACTACGTGTATCATTAACTTTAATATCATTTTTAAATATTGTTCTTATTGCCAATATCAGTATTTCCTGACAGTGTCATTTTTTTTTTTTTTTACAATCTGTAGGTCTGTTGTTATTGTGAGAGTAACAAGCCAAGCTCAGGACGAATTAGCACAAGCATCAAGTCTCTTTCACTGTCAGATAAAACTTGTTTGAGCCGCAATGACATCAGTGACTCAGCAAAACCTCTACGGATGTCATGAGCTTGATGGTGATGGCTAAGAACCTTCCTGTCCTGCTGCTTAACTGGCAGTAAAGCCGAGTAAAGCTTTTCGTCGACGTCTTGATGTGTTACCTTGTGTTTGATGAGCAGACCAAAGACTCTGGAGAGCAACTCAGCCACTTGGATCTATGAACGCAAAGAAAAACATCTGGTCACGAAATAAAGGACGCAGAGATTACTAGCCGACAATGCTAACACTAATAGCATAGCAGCAGTGCAGTCTTATGAGATGGACGCATGTCATCAGTGTTTAATTTCTCATCGATGCCAGAACAAAAACACAGCCAGGCAAACAAAAGGAGAACCCCACGCAAATCTGCTTTGCTCCTCCTCCATTTTTTTTTCTCCAAATAGGAGAACTGTACATCATTCTATGAATTCGGAAAGGGATTTCAAGCTTTTGGTTTGAATAAAGTGTTTATTCGAAAAACCCTTTCTTTCATTCCTTTGGGAATTTTGGTGATAATAATCATACCAATAAATATTTCCTAAGACAAGGCATCCTTTCATCAACCTCTTAAATCACCAAAAGAAAAGCCATGACACAAGGCAGTAAATGAAGAAAGGAAAAACAGCTCACCGAGGTTTTGTATTACCATTTTGGTTTTTAAATAAAATCTCATTCAAATGTTGAAGTGTATAAATAACCACAATAACTCATCATCGCGTGGTTCCTGCCTCAGACCTCAAGGACGGACGCAACAGGAAGCTCGGTACCTTTCCCAGAGAGAGGGTGTTGCTGAGGGCGTCGTCCACCAGCTGGGACATCTCCTTCTTGAACTGAGGCACATCTTGACACTCGTTGGCTCGAGCATGATGCAGAATCAGCTCCGCCACTCGCTCACCCTGGAGACAAGACACCAACCTCAACCTTTCTGGTTTCACGTTCCCCATCGCAGCAAAATCAGTCACTGCCTTCTGCCAAAGAACAATCTCTCGGTATTCCTGACCTGGAAAACATCTATGAAATTTAATACTTTGAAGGAAATAGATGACAATCAAAACTGGGGGCCTCTCATGTAAATTGCAGGAGGTACAATATTTGCTAAAGACAAAATGTGTGTTAAAATACCCTTCGAAAGGAAATATTGTGGCGCTGCAGAGAAAAAAAAATCTCCCTAAAATGTAAAGCACTGGCGGCACGGTGGTGCAGTGGTCAGCACTGTCCCCTCACAGCAAGAAGGTTCCGGGTTCGAGCCCCGGCTGGAGCACAGGATCTTTCTGTGTGGAGTCTCCTTGTTCTCCCTGTTCCTGTGTGGGTTCTCTCTGGTACTCCAGCTTCCTCCCACAGTCCAAAGACATCAAGAGGGGACGAGGCTGATTGATACTCTAAATTGACCGTAGGTGTGACTGTGAGTGTGAATGGTTGTCTGTCTCTATGTGTTGACCCTGTGATGGACTGGTGACCTGTCCAGGGTGAACCCCGCCTCTCGCCTGAAGGCTGTTGGGATAGGCTCCAGCCCCCCGGTAGAAAATGGATGTTCAGCACTCTTTAAAACTACTGACTTTTTAAGATATCCCTTTCGACCTTCTGGGGATCCACTATGTATTCTCTTCTTTATGTTGTTCATCACCAGATACTGTATATCATTAACACTAAACCGTCATCCTTCCGTATCATAATCGCAGTAATTAATAGTTTAATATTTCGGTAGACGTCTCTTGTAGTGGTCTGTGATGGAAGTGCAGCAGTCAAAGCTTCATCATTACCTGACGCAGGACCACGGCGGTAAAGACGGCCTTGAAGTTCTCCAGGTCATGGTTGCTGAGCTGAGCTACGATGCCAGCGTCCAGCAGCACCAACTGTAGAGGACACGGGTCGGGCCTGACGCTGACCAACACCGTGTCCCACAAGTCCGTCAGGGTGGTTTTACCGTGTGCCTCTCCTGTGATACCGGTACTGTCACTGGGCCCGCAGCTCTGGACCAGGATGTTCCCAGGATGGAGATCTCCATGGACGAAGTTGTCAACAAAAACCTGAGACACAGACAATTCAATTTCCTTCCATGAACACAGAAAACTGATGAATCAAACAACTAAAATTCAGCAGAAGACGTATCTCACCATCTTCAGCAGGGTGTCGACTCCCATCTTGGCGATTCTCTGCTTCACATCCTGACGAATCTCCGAGCTCAGGTAGTTGGAAATGGGCTCACTCTCCTGAAATAAAAGATGATATTAAACCAGAATAATTATACAGTAGAGTTTCAATTTTTATGACTGGAAGGAAATCTTGCAAGGCAAAAATTTGTCTGTTTAGTAAATCAAAATGAACGAAAACAGAATTTTCTCAGTGGATCTTCATTAAACCACATACAACGTCATATTCAGGTACTTCAAACATTGGAAAAGTTATTGAAATTTGCTTTATTGACACTTTTCCTGTCCTGGTAATTGCCATTTTCAAATTTCAAGACTTTTCCAGGTTTTTCATGATTTTGCGTGTGTATATATAAATATAAAAACATATGTAAGGCTATATATATTATATATACATATATACAAGAGTCGTCTTCAGTATTTTTGGACGGCGATTAGTCATTTAAACATTCACACAGTGTTCTTGTTAGCTTGGAATCATTTTCTACTCACTTCAAATGTTTCCACTAATATAGTCCTGGTGACAAAAGGCCGTAACGGAGTTGGGAACTTCACATAATCCACATTTTGAAAATTATCCCGAAAACGTTCAATGTTCTTGGCCTCAAAACGAAGATCGATCTGAAACAAATATCCAGTCCAATGAAGGAAACGTCACATTCTTCTTCTAAATGTAATCTACGCTGGAATATTTCTACCTGTTTGGACATGAGCTTCTCAAACTCCTCCACTATCTCACACAGACTGAGCCACTTGAGTCCAGGCAGGCAGTGCAGGAGGCGGCTTCCTGCCTTCATCAGCATCAGGTCGATCTCCACCTGCCTCCTGATGCCTGGGTGGACCACCTGCAACACAGCACAAGAAGGAGTTCAGTGGTGCGGCAGCATGAAGATGCTACGACGCTGATCCCACCCACCTTGATAGCCACAGGTATCATATGGTCCTTGTGGCTGCCACTCTCCTCACACTCTGAGCCCTCCTCCTCCTTACTCCCCCTCCACAGCTGCCACAGAGAGGTCACCACTCCTCTCAAACCAGGGATCTCCCACGCTTCCAGCAGATCCTCCCTCTCCATCTCCTCAACCAGCATCTGGAAGGCTGGATCCTCCACCTGATCTGCCTTAGCCCAGCCACGGTACACCTGAGCGACACAACCTGAACCCACCGGCACTTTGCTCTCGAACACCAACACCCTCCTCCAGCCTTCCCCAAAGGCCCTGCGGAGACACTGCTTGGTGTGGGCCCAAGAGTGAGGGCGCACCTTCACATGGAGTCTGGAGAAGCGATCACAAAATGTCTGAGGAAAGATGTCCCGCCTGGTGCTGGCCCACTGCCCCAGCTTAATGAAAGTAGGACCAGAGCTTTCAGTCACCCACAGCAGAGCGTCCAGCCAGAGAGAAGCCCAGCGGGATGAGACCAGGATGAAGGGGGAGAGGAGGAGGAGAGGACCGAATTTGAGGAGCAGCACGAATGCACGGAGACTGAGACGGAGGAAGAAGACTAGATTGTGCACTTGGACTTTGGCAAGAGACTTCCTGACAGGGGTTTGGGATGGAAGAATGGTTTCTTGGCATTTGGCTGCACAGGATGATACACTGACTGCACCCCAACATAGCAATGTAACCCTGGGGACCTTTGTTAAACTCTGACCTCTGCCTAGTAAACATGTCCTGGAGTTCTGGATGAGTCTGGCGACAGGGCCAGCTCTCTGGAGAGAAGACCTCAGGTGCAGAAAGACTGCCTTCGCTCCGAATACCGCCATTGCCATCACGTCAGATGTCCCTTACCAAACAGCGAACGGGTCCAGATGTGTCCATGTTGAAATGCCAAACCATTGCATGAAAATTTGATTGATTATTGACGTAATAAAACAACAGAAATACGACGATGATTCGGGGCGACCCGGGTCATGGCTGAACTCAATTACCTAACTCATAAATTTTTTTTAACTCAGTAGTAGTTACTGAAAGATCCTGCAAAACTCAGGAAAAAGGTAATGGAAAGCTCCTTCATCCGCTGTGCACAAGTCGGACCCCCATGACTCAGTTGTCATCGCCGCAGCAGTGAAAACCGTCAAAAACATCGGTAAATCAGCGGCATCTTCGCTTCCTGGTATGACGTGTCGCCGTTCCGATCACGTGGTTTCGTCTTAAAGCACCCCGACGATAAAACAATTTTCGGGAGTTGAAAAGAGTTGAATGATGAACGGGTGGCGTTATTATGTCATCTTTATAAAATTCATAGAATACAATCAGGGTTTATTGGTCCTATAACGGCGGGTTTCTCCCTACGCTCCTTAACTGACGGAGCATGCGCAGATGGGTTTGAGGACATACCTTTTAAAGACTGGTGCGAGTCCCACTGGGTTGGCCTGCAGATGGAGACGTATGCAGCACACCGGTGCGTTTCAGCTGTTTGCTCTCTTCAAGACAGAGAAGGGAAATGAAGGAAAATGAAACACAACCGTTTGTCTTTTAATACATAAAAAAGAATGAGGTTTCCTTTCATAGGAGGAGCGGTGCAAAGTAAGTTTTACTAACGTGTCCATCGGTGGTAAGCTTACAAGTTTCCAAAAAAAATTAAAAGGGAAAATGTGCACTTTTTTACATGAATGTGAAACTCTGTTTCTGTAAATATTTGCACATCAGCCTGTAACGACGAATCTGTTGTTTCAGAAAGGCTGCAGTTACACTCATTTATTGTTAACCCTTTAAGAGCTGATGATTACTAATCCAGTATGGCGCTGCATGGAAGGTCATGAGCCATCACTCCAAACTACACACCAGCCTCATGATGGTGCTACAGGAACAAGAATCACTCATTAGCGTTCAGTCACTGGAGACATAGAATTTATCATCTTGAAACCATGAGTGTCTTTACATAATGATTATTATGATATTATCTTTAAAGCACATTTAAAAGAGAGGTTAACCAGGAGATAAAGAGAGAGTAGATGGGGGGGGGGGAGGGGTGGTACCCAAAAAAAATCAATACAATAAAAGAACTAGAGGGTGAAAAGAGAGAGAAGACATCGTAGAACACAATCACAGTATAAATACGATAAAAATGATAAGACCAATGAATGAAGTACAAAGAATGTGTAAGAATTTATGAAGCACTTTTTAAAATTGGAAGTGCACAAAGTGATTCAGGGACAGCTAGATTCATTCCAATAGAAGGCACATAAAGGGACCTGATTATCGGCATCGACTGACAAGAGAAAGACACGCAGGTAAATATATGCCATAAAATAGCTGCAGCCTTTGTGTCTCGATGTGGTCTGGGTAGGAGTGGAAGTAGCAGTACTTCCTGAGAGGATTCTCCATTTTCCTGAACAAAGTTCCGCTTTCCTATGAAATGACTTAAGCGCTGCTTTATAATTCCTCAGCAGTATTTGTGTGGCTTGTTGAATCTGTGTCACGGTCATTAGGGAAAGGAAAGGAGGAGGCATGGAACAAAACACACCCTCAGTTTGATTTCATTATTGTTTTCTCTGCTTAAACTAGAGGTCTGACTTCTCAACCCCTCGAGCTGAGAATCTGTCCCCGCCGTGTTCCCAGTCACAGCTTGTGTCCTCTGGACAGTGGGCTTCGTACACTCCCAGAATCCCAGCTGTAGGCCTGATCCAGGACTCAGCAACACAATAAGGTGGGATAAACGCCAAACAGATGTTACAAGCCCCCGCCTCTCACCCCTGTTCCCACCACAACTATTGATGGACAAGCCAGGCTTTTTTAGATCTCGCTTGCATTTCAAAGACGAGGTCAGCGTTTGAGCTCAGGGGTCAGCAGGATAGTGGCTGCGCTGAGGTGATGCTGTTATGAAGGCTGCTCGGTGATGGGACTGGAGGAATGCAGCCGAGGCCCCCGTGCTTTTATACAGAGATACTAATTGAGTTACTCTTCTGAATGGTTGATGGAATCACAGTGAAACCCAGTGAGCTACTATGCGTGTACTGCATGTGTCTACACTGTCTGCTTGTGTACTGTTTATTTATATTATATATATGCATACACTCAAACACACACACACACACACACGCACACACGGCATCCAACCCCACTGTACTCAGCATCAGGTACAACACTGCAGTAGTATATTGGGGTCTGTAATATTGAAAACAAGCTCTTTCTTTTTTCAGTCACTTATTCTCTTTCCTCCACAGGCTTAGACAAAAACATTCACTTCCCTCCTTTGACCGCTAGTTAGCTTAGCACAATGAATGGTAGCGGGTGAGAAATTTTAGCATGCCTCGTCAGCAGTCATCCAGTACCGAGGGTTACAGAAGTAATTGGCCTCACCCTCTCTCACCGAGTTGCCCATGATTAGTCATCACTCTTCAAAGGAGGTTTTATTTTGTTGGCCAAAGTTACCGTGCTGTGTCAAATCCTTCCTGCCTCTTAGGTAAGTAACTCCATGTTTCTAATTCAAAGATTACAATGTCTTTTCATTTTCAATTAGTTACATTAACGCAAGCAGAGACCATTTTGGAGGAAGGCATTTGATGAGATTTGGCTGCAGTTTGTTAACATTTCCTTCCCACGACAGTGAATGAACATTTGCTTTTATATGGAGATTTTCTCGTGCACTTTACAGCATACTAACATGAACTCATTCATGCATATTCCCCAATAGTCAACCCCCTGGTTCATTTTCCAACCTACATACAAAATCTGTTTCTTATTAGGGGAAATATTCCAAAGTTGCAGCTTTGTGTGCATCACTCTTGATGACTGGAGCATATTTTAACAGTGC
Source organism: Aulostomus chinensis (assembly GCF_037954235.1). NCBI lineage: Eukaryota > Metazoa > Chordata > Actinopteri > Syngnathiformes > Aulostomidae > Aulostomus > Aulostomus chinensis. The sequence continues at coordinate 24,594,806 of NC_141326.1, forward strand.
AACTGCCGACCTTGTGTGCGTTGTACAGTGGAACACATGTTTGTAATAATGGGCTTGCCAGAGAGGGTCTGCAGGGTTGAATGGGTTAATTATTAATCACAGTGGTCATCTGCATGCATGTCCAGTCCTGTTTCCTGGACTCTCACTTCCACAAGTCATTCTGCAGCTCCAGATTCCGCAGTTTGTGGAGGTTAACAACTCCAAATACTGCCGGAGCGTTTTGCTTCCCTCCGCACTCGACATTCAACACACACCACACGTTACATGCTTACATGTAAGTGTTGTTGTTGTTGTTGACTTGCACATGTGAAGCAGTAAACACAGTCTCCTAGTGATAAAACAGATGAACATGTTTACCCTTCAGTAAGATAGGAAGGGCAGCCCTTGGGCTTCGTTAATGAGCTCCCGGAGGAAACTTTTATTTATGTATTCACTTGTAGTCAGATTTGCCCCTTCCTGCTCTCCATTCCTGCTTTCTTATTCTTGCCTCTTTTTTTTTTTTTTTTTTTTTTTTTGAAGCAGGACACTTGATCTCCCTGGCAACTAGAGCTCCAATCGCCTGCCAGCTGCAGATTAGTTTAGCAGTGGGGGGTTTTGGTTGGGGTGGGAGGAGTTTTAGAGTGGGGGTGATGATGGAAAATGGAGAGGGAGGAGAGAGAGAGAGAGAGAGAGAGAGAGAGAGAGAGGGGTGGGAAAAGTTTGAGAAGGGTAGAGAGAGAAAGAAAGAAAGAGAGAGAGTGGAGGCAGCATCATTGAGAAATAGGAGTCAGAGCTGAGAGGGGAGAGAGAAAGCTGGACTCAGAGGAGGGATTTCCCTGACTTAGTGCCTTTTTCTAACTTTTTCTGTGTGTGTGTGTGTGTGTTTGTGTGTGTGTGGGAGGCACAGGCAGCAGCTATGTATGGTGAGAGACGTCCCAGGCTGGGGTAGAGGTGCACACACTGAAGACGAGGGAGTGAAAGAGTGAGTGGTGGTGGTGGTGGTGGTGGTGGTGGTGGTGATGGTGGTGGTGGGGGAGCAAACTACTCTCACAAGAAAGGAACCATGCAAGTGGATGCTGTCCTCTGCCGGGTCAGATTACGCAAAATGAGAGAGTACTCCAAGAGCATTTCATCAGGGCTCCTTCAGCTCAGAGAGGTAATGTTTGAACCAAGTCTTTCACACATGATCATTGAGTTGATTTTCTTTTGAAACACTGATGGAGAGATTGACACTGTGCTGAATGGGTCAGCCGGCGTGTGTGCCCATGTACACGATCAGCAGCTATGTTCATTCAGAGCAGCATCGATAGCACATGCTTAGATGAGCTGTATTCCATTCTTGTGCTTGTTGCTCAAGTAGAGAGTTTCAAACTGCTCACATGAGACCATCCTCTGAAGTATCTGTGTTCATGTGAATGCACACACATCCTAAACCACTGTAAAAGTCAATGCTAAAACAGCCTGATTTAGTGGGGTAGACAAAGAAAAGAGGAGAGGATAAATGAGATTGCAGTGAACAAAGGCACCTCTTCATGCAGCAGAGTCCCAGTGGCTGTATTGTTGTGAGGAGGCAGGCAGGGGTGGAAACCTCCTCAGGGAAGACAGAGCAGTTTAGCTTCAGGTGGCTTTAAAAACTGCAAAGATCGGGAATGACAGTTGGCTTTCAGATTTATGACCAGGTGTTCTGACAAAGCCATTGGAGTCAAACGTGGGACCTCCTGCAAGTCAAGGCAGAAAACTGATCGGAATTGTCGATTGTGTTCATGAAAAAAACAAAACCGAAGCCTGATTGAGGGAGTGCAGCAGTTCATGACCTTTTTCCTTTCAATTCTTTTTCCTCTGCTCGCTGGTTTGATGCACAATAAGTGATGTTTTTTCAAATTCCGGCTGAAGAAAAGAAAACGGAAGAACTCATAGAACCAGTTTTTAACGAGAGGATAAATGATTGAAAAAAGATACAGTCTTAGTGATGCCTATATTCACCTGATAATCAGAGGAAGTTGTAGAAAGAGCCATAGCAGTAATTCACACCTGTTGAACAACCCACAGGAAGAGTCTCTGATTTCTTAGTTGACAAAAAAGTGGAGTTAAAGGTACCGTGTGGAGTTTTCATTGTAAACAAACGCACTTTTGTTTAGATTTTACATTTCTCTGCAGAACACAACCTTTAGGCCGAATCGACATCTTGAACGTGTTTCCCACCTCATAAAACATCTGTAAATGGGTGGTTTTTTTTTTTTCAATGTTTATGAATCATTGCGAAACTTCAATTGGTGAATTGCTACCAAATGTTAAGAGGCTGAAATTCTTCTTCCTTTAGTTTGACAGACACAGCAGGTAAACATCAGTTTCTAACGTTCATCCAGAACTAGAACCTCCGATCTGAATCACCTCCCTGAGTAATGGGCAGAAATATGTACTGTGCTGTGACTCAGCTCACTGTTACCAAACGCGATGACAACAGTTGCTCTGAAATGCCATGAGAGGTCAGAGTTTTCACACACACCCTTGAATACACTGGATACATTAACATAATTTCCACAGTATCGCCGCAATAATGACGGCAGAATCATGACTTTAGAAGAATGCTATGATGTAGGAAGAAGAAGAAGTAACACACGGTCGAATGTAACCGTAGTTTATCAAATGCTAAAGGTAGCTTAGCTTTTAATGTAGCCATCTTTGCTGCCTAGAAACCTGGCGAAGCCTTTGATCAAGTATCCCTCTTCTTTGCCTCATCGCCTCAGTGGAAAAATTTACTGCATTCTGCATCCTAGCTGCTGAAAATTCTGGGATTTTTCTCCTGGGCTCATCTTACATACCCAGTTGTTCTGGTACAAAGTGAAATCAGGTGTTGGGCCACCTTCAGCAAATTTTATTCAAGGGTCAAAGAACACGAGAATGCATGTCAACCATGTAGTTTGTCAAAAAACAAGGAAATAGTCCAAATCTCACTCCAACATAATCACTCTGATGGGGAATGAAGTATAACTTAGCATAAATTTAGCGTTAGCAAGAACCCAAAGAATGCTGAGACAATGACAGAACATTGTAATTTATCTGACCTGCGGTCAATCATCTATTTGCATACTGTAAGTCAGTTGACCAGCAGATTAGGAACTAGCCATGACGCTGAGCTACATGTCAAATGGATGTTGGCTAATGCAGGCTCCTGTTGGAGCTAGTCGGTTGGTACAATACTCCAAGGGAGGCCGTAGTGAAAAAATAATTTAGTGAGGCCATGTTCTACTACACTTACTTGGGGAAAAATTAGTCAAAACACATGATTGAATTGTATCTCATGCACCAGTTTTAACCGTTTTAGTGTTGTAGGTATAAGTGTGTGTGGTGAATCAAGAATATATCTTCATGAAACATAACAAATGCTCTGTTGCACGCCAGACCAGAGAGCAACAGGAATGTCTGCTATGTCCCATAATCACTGACCCCTTAAGAGATGGTTATCAATGAGCCAACATGATCCTTTTCGGTAGCCCTTTTCTTTCCAACCTGTGGTAATTACCCAAAGGAACACCCTTGATTTAATAAAAGCAGCTCAGGTGTTCTTCAGTTTGAGGACAACATGAGCATCTTCAGCAGGTTTACAGCACAAATCAACATTCTCCTGCCCCTGTCTGATAAGGAGTTGTATTTATTTAACTGGGTTAGGTAGAGACTTGATTGAATTGAGAGTGGCTAACTCTGTGGCGCTGTAGAGAAGGTTTATGGAGCTGGAGATAAGGAGACAAGGACTCTCTGTCTGCCAGTCAGCAAGATTGAAATAAATGGGCTACCATCTTTTAATGGGTCTCTGGTGTGGAGCCTGTGTGTGTGTGTGTGTGTGTGTGTGTGTGTGTGTGTGTGTGTGTGTGTGTGTGTGTGTGTGTGTGTGTGTGTGCTACGATCACACACAGTGGTCTGTCAGATGGGTCAGTTGTGTACATGAGTCAGGAGGAGAGGGGCTAACTGTCTGTATGACTGCTGTGTAAGAAATGTGCGCGGTGGTGGAAAAAGCGGGGAATTACGACCTTGTAGTTTTTTTCTCCCTTGGTGATTAATTTTGCTTGCACACACAGTCATTCTCACGGCCACATGTCTCTGTTTCACACTTTCTTTACATCAAAATACTACGTTGTCTAACACAAAACCTTCCATCTTCTCAATCTCGGTGATTTCGTCCATACACTGAAACGATCACACGCTAACCTATCATCAGCACACGCAACGCGCAAGGTCTTAAATCTACTCGGCTTCATTAGTTTGCACACTTTACAAGGAGGAAAAAAAGATCCTGAAACTCAAAATCCAGATGTCTCGCAGGGTGACATAGTCTCTCTCAAAAGTGAATCAGCTTGTTTTTATTCACGCAGGCTTGTTGAGAGCTGGATTTGATGATGAGTCACTGGAGTCAAGAGTCGTTCAGGAAAACTGTGTTTAGGTTGATTGAGGGAAAGTTAACTATTAGCTTGCCACATTTTACATACGCTTTTTAATACACGGACAGGAGTGTGTTGTCTATTTGTACAAAATTCCCGGTGTTGTGAATTTGTGATTTTTTTTCAAAATAATAACATTTTCCTCCGCTCATGTGTGAACCACTGCTTCAATTACTGGCTTTACAGAGACGATGGACAGTCACTGATTGTCCCAGATTTAGCTAGAAAGCTACATTTCATCAGCCGTCCCTGGTCAGGGTGTGTTTTCAATCGACTGGTGGAAAGCATTATCTTATGAGAGTTGGGTGCGATTTTTCATGCATAATCCTAGAAATGCCTCAAATAAGATGTCAGACATTCCTTGTCTTTCCATTGGAAAATGCTGTATATTGAGTAGTTCTATTCAGTTAAGATACAAACAAGTGTGTGTGTGTGTGTGTGTGTGTGTGTGTGTGTGTGTGTGTGTGTTTACTAGTGTCCAGTGACATCTGTCTTTTCTATTGTTTACAGCCCCCCCCACCCCTCCCCTTACAGGAACTAGCTTTTGACAGGCGCTCAAGAGGGCGGCCTGCATCCCCACCATGCCTATCTCCTGCTGTCCCAAAACTGCTGTTGTTACCATGGTGACACTCAGAAAGAATGTGTCCTGTGGTGACAGTGAAAGAAATCCTCATGTGTAGAAGATATGGGCGCTGGGCTATTGTCTGTCTTGTTGTCGGTGGTTGACTACGGGTTTACTCATGATCAAAAACACCCTAACCGCCCCCCCCCCCCACACACACACACACACACACACACACATGCACACATGCATGGATAAAGCAGACCATCTTACACACTATGTCCTTGTCAGAGTCAAACCAACACACAGTTGCATACACACATACACACACACACACACTTATACATGCATGCATGGATAATGCATACCATCACACTGGATACCAGAGGCTTTGACATGGCAGAAAACCAGGATTTTTTCATTAGATACACCCTTAACTTCAAAACACTCATTTATGTTTAAACACACATTCCTCTCAGAGCCTGACACTTGTGAACTGTTACTCTATCTGGCAGTCTCCTTCAGCCTGGAGACTCAGATGTATCAAAAAGAAATATGGGACTGACTTGGAGGAAATGGTTGCTGTTGCTTTACACTGGTGAGGAATCTGTGCATTGAGTCCAGTTAGGAATCAGTGTTGCACCGTTTAACTGAAGAAAAAAAACCACACACACAACAAGCAGGCGAGTGCACATCAGATTCTTTCAAGTATTTGAAACGAAGATGCCCTAACTGGCCATGTGCATCAGTGTAGCAGCTGAGGGATGTGTCATTTGTTGAAAACATGCTTACTTGGGCGGTATTTTTGCACAAGTTTGCAAACTTGCTCCATTTTGAACCTATTTTCATCTCGTCTGTTTCTCATTCAGTCACCAGTCAACTAGGAATTAAGATTAACTCCATGAAGTTGAGAGGTGGCTGATCTTTTCTGATCCACTTGTGTATAAAGAGGTTATCAGAGTAGCAGAGTTGACAGTGCAGTGTGCAGAAATACAAAAATGAATCATGTATTATCAGGCTCACACATGCAAGATGTCATGGAGGACTAAAACGAGAGTTTTCAACATCGAACGCTGTACCTGAATAGTTTTTGGGCTCAGTATGTCAGGATGAAGTGTATGAGGGATGATGAATCGCACATGGTAGAATAAATCTTTGTCCTGCTGTGTTGTTTACACTACATGTATAGCAGGGTTCTCAGTTACTCACAGAAGAATGGCTGGGTGTCAGATGTGGGCTGGGAACGCATCACGGCACACTGATGATGATGGAAACCCTCAAAAACACCAGTTTTGGTTTTGCCCGGTGTTGCCAGCATGGTGCGGCTTGCAGCTTCTGCCCACTGGCAGCCGGTGGCAGTGGTTAAAATACACACACACACGCTCCATAACACAGAAACACATGCAGGAATACAGGCACACACAGACTTGTATACACACATGAACTGTATATTGATATAGTATACAATACAGTAGAAAACCAAACAGAATTTGCTCAAAATCACGCACATGGAGACAAACACTCATAGCTCACCATCAACAGATACACTCGCATGTGAACATGCATTTACCAGTTGTGTCACAACTCCAGCTCAGATGAAGAGAAGGCTGCCATCAGGAAAGGAATGCGTCCATCTGGGTTCAGAGTGTAACTCTAATGTGGCTGTACAAGTCTTTGATTTATTCTCGGGTTGCCATGTTATGAGGAGCATTCCAAGCAAAATGTGGAAAGGTTACCGCATGCTTTGTTAGTCTGGTTACGCGCAGCGTGTGTGTGCAATATTTAAGATGGAAAAACCATACAAGCAATGAGCTTCAAATCATTTAAGTAGTTCCAGTCTCTCCTCTTCTCTCCTTTTCTCTTCTCTTCTCTTCTCTTCTCTTCTCTTCTCTTCTCTTCTCTTCTCTTGACAGGAATGTTGTTTACCTGCTGATCTACTCTATAATAAACATTAAAACGATGTCTGGAGGTTAATCCAAGGATAACGACTTAATGAGTAGATGTTCCAGACGTACAACAGATACAACTTTGATCAAACCTAATCGTGTCTAAATACTACCTTGAAGAGGTGTGACAGTAGTAGTTTTCTCTGTCTGTCTCCAGCGATGGCTACAATCATCTCATCTTCATACTGGCATGTGTATTCTGGTTTTCATATTACTTCCAAGTGCCCCTCTGTAGAAATGTGTAGTCTGGGCTTGATTTTGTTCCCATCAATCTTCTCAGTATTCGTAGCATTCCTTGTTCGGCTATTTATTTGATATGCTGGTCGATTATTTGTTGTTGTTGATTCTTAGTTGCAGTGATGATGGTTTTAAGTCAGATGAGCGTGAATTTTCTGGTCTCATATCATCAAGTTTTAGGTTAGTAACACGCTATGAAGGTTTATTTTTAAATGCTGATTTATACTTGTGCAAAGGGACAGAACCTGATGTTTATGTCACTAAAATGTTTCTGGGAGCAGACGGGATTTGTCCGCTTCTGAAGATCACATTTCTCAACACTGTGGCATTGGAGCACCACTGCCAACTAGTGTTTCAGTGGTGTAATTAAAGTAAAACACAGCTGCACGAGCACAAAAGTATAAATGTGTTCGTAGCATATGTTCCACAGGTCTGAAACCAAAGCGTAAAACATTCATTCAATGGGCCAAAAATGACAAGATGATGTGTCGAGCGCCATTGAATGCTCCTCTGCTTTGTTTTACTTGCTCCAGTAGCTGCAGCGACCATATTTTTAAATTCCAGACCAGGACCCTCGAGTGCACTGAATCTTCGTTCACATTTATGAGCTTCCTAGTGTTTTCATCAGGATGGGGGCTCAGTGCCTGGCACACTCACCAAGTGCAGCTTTCAACACCATGAGGCCATGAAGGCACCATTTAGAAAAGAGTCAGTCTTCAGGACCCGTTAAAAAAACATTTAGCTTACTGACAGGATCTGTCAGAAAGTGCCACCCGCGTCATGATGTTAGCATGACGCTAGCAACAACCTTGATAAAGACAAACTGGTTGATTGACATATAGAAAAACAAACCAGTGTGGGATTCAGACATGTGGTGCATTGTTTATATTTTCTATTGGTAATAATTAGTGGGACAGAATATAATATATGTCCTGTATATGTCCTGAAACAGATGTAATTATTGTAATTATAGTGAAAAACGGGGCATTTTTTGGTGGTGAATTTCGCAAAACAGAACATTTCATACCCAGACAGACCAGGACTCGTAGTCAATGTATTCTAAACACCAGTTTTTTGTCCACTGGCGGTCTCGGTCCAGGCTCACAGTTGTAGGTCACAGGGTGTGTGGCGGTCAAAAACATCAGCTTTGACTCTGGAGTTTACACTCCGGAAGTGCACTTTCCCAAGCTCTCGCCTCGTTGGGCTCCCTCGGGATGGTAGGGGGAATTATAAAAATCTGTTTCAGCACAGGCACGCAGGAGAGCAGGGATGGGACGGGGGAGCTCTGGTGGGAATTCTCATGTGGAACCCTCAAAAAAGCGAAGCAGAGGAAAAACAGGAAGGAGAAGGAGAGGAGAAGATTTTGGCTTTGCTGCTCAGCTCAGAGACTGTGGCTTGGAGGAGAAATTTGATCTGGGGCCCAGAGAATAATGTTAGAGTGCAAAAGCAGCCAGGTTGTTGAAAAGATCTGTAGGTCCACTGCTGAGCGCTGTTGTCAAGAGGAAAGGTTTTAACATTAGGATCCAAAATCTCACATTGTGTATCAGCAGAATGTAATATAAGATATCTGGACCTTCGCATCGCTACAGGTCGTCTTCTTTTCCTGTAAATGACACATGCAACATCGGTGCCTTCAGGTGGTGTTAACAGCAGCTGTTGGGTGAGGTGTAAGACGTGCAGCTGGATAACAGAAGGGCTTGATATCTGTCTATCACCTGATATTACCTGTGGGTGTTTATAAATGAGCTCGCAGATTGAAATTAATCACTGTGTGCCAAACACCAAGGCCTTTTGCCAGGAAGTGCTCCACTGCTTCTTTTGTTTGGCGAGCTTTCCTGTCAATGGCCTTACTTACTCTGTCAGGGATGATTTATGCCTGCTACAACCGCAGTGCTCCAACCGCAGGTGCACCTACACAAAGGTCTTGTTTCTTACTGCCTAATGAGCCCGCGGTGCGCTCTTATTTATCTTTGGGAAGGAAAGCTGAACATTTTTGGAAAAAAAGGAATAGCAAACGATTAAGACTCAGAAAACCCTCACTCGATTGAAAATCAAGGATATTTGTCTTTGTGGGTGGCCCTGAAGAAAGTAAAGAAAATTTATACAGCTGTCGGGCGACGCATCAGCAGGAAATAATGATGGAATATTGCAGGTTTCATGCTGTTAACAAAAGTTTGTAGGCACGATATTGTTTGTTTTGTAATTCTAGGAATCTGGTTTTGATATTTGGTATTGGTGGATTGTTGGTGCACGATTAAGCGGACGTGACAGTAGAAGTAGGGAAATTCGACACAAAAGGTCAGCAGGACGCATTTGGAGATTCGTGATGAACGTGGTTGATGTGTCTCGCTGCTCACGGATGTTTTCAACCAGGTAGATCCTCAGCGAATGTTTGCTCTGAAGGGTTACAATTTGAAATGAGTTTTAAAAAATTCAAAAGAGAATTATGCAGTCTGGTCATGTTTGCTTGTTTTGTTGCAGTCACATTAGCACGACTATTAATGTAGAAGGACGGTCACGCAGAATCTGGGATAATCGCGTCATGAATGCGTCCTGGGCTCGTTTACACTGGTCACACTCTCCATTTCTTATTTGATCACAGAAAACATATTTTAATGTTACCAAGGTGTAAATGACCTCCTGAACTTACCTGATATTCATCTTCCTGGAGATGAGACGACTGCCTGGTCCACTTTCAACACTGCATTTCCTCCTATGTGTCTTTTTCATTTCAACACCCTCTCCTCCACTGGTCTCGGCTCTTTTTTGATTGTAAATTATTTTCAGTTAAAGTAACTTTAAGGGTTATTGTTTAGTTGGTGCAATTGCAGCCTGACACCAACAAAGAAGTAAATGCTCACCTAAAGTGTAGGTAACGTGCTCAGGCCCGCGACACAACCATTAATCAATCTTTGGTCCTCGGTTCCCTTTCGACCACCGCTGCTCCTCCTCCCCCAGCGACAGTTGCCCGCCTGGTGCTACAGGTTTATTGCCCAGCTCCGTTCTTGTTCTCCATTGAATTCAGCCTCCTGCCACTCATTTGCCCAGAGTTCTCTTTTCCTTCTCCTTTCTGATTTGGTTGTTTGTGTGACAGAGTTCACGTTGCACCACAAAACTTTCATAAAACCTCCAAACGTGCCAAACAGCAGTTGAAAACAAAGCCGCAAATCTCCGCAACGCCACACCAACATCACTCTTCTTCAGAGATTATTGTGCAGTTTCTGGATTTCGTAAAGACTCCCAGTATTGTATCGTATCACTCCATGACAGAACTGAATCAAGGGTTTTGTTTAGAAAACTCAGAGGAATCTGAGCAGCGCTGAAGGTGACGGGGTGATTCAGCTGCACACTTTTTAAACGTGGATTTGTTTAATTTGACTCAGACGGGATGCTGGATGGGGTGAAGTAGGTCAAAGTGAGAGCTGCTTGGCCTGGGATCCCAGTCCGTGGAGCCAGTAGGGTAATTGGGAGCAGACTGAGGATGAGTTTAGGAGTCGTGCTGTTGGGACCTTTTTGATGGTGGGGAGGAGGGTTGACATGTCTGTGGGAGGGAGGTGAAGGACATATGCTCCACCTCTGCAAAGAGACGAAACATGACACCATCCCCCAGATGGGGGGATAGCGAGAGATTTGCTCTGCCTGATAAATTCATACACCTCCTCCTCCTCCTCCTTATCCAATTGTTTTTCTCTCCTTATTGTGACTTTTGTGTTTTTATGTTGTTAGATAAGTTTTTTTTTCTCTTCATTGGGCTTGATAATATATTTTAGCAAAAGATTAAAGTAGAATCCAATTTTCCATTAAGACAATTAAAAAAAAAACAACCTGTATTTTGAAAGTTTCACAATCTTAATCGTCAATCTTTCCATGTCAGAAGCTCCTCCTCCAAATGTCTAGAAAAGCTTATCTGGTTGAAGTGCATCATTAGCCTGCAAGCCGCACCATTTGCAGTCAGTGGAATGTGGGATGGAAACCTCAAACTCCAAAGGGAAGGGAGAGCTACCCATTAAAAGCCTGTGGTTTAACTGTTACGGGATGGTCATTTGTAAACTCTGACAGGTGGAGCAGTTGAGAAGTACTTTTAGGAAGATTTTGCTGAGTTCGTCTGGAGTTTTCCTTCCGTTTTTGTGCCATTTTAACCTCAGTCCGAGCGCTCCTATTCATCAACTTGTTGGAACAAATGAATTTGCAAGCAAGCTGAGTTCATCTCAGGAGACACAGATCTTTACTTCCACTTCCAGCACACTTCCTATCTTTATGTGCACATAAACACAAACAAGAAAATAACTATTCATTTTATGCAGAGAGCATAAGAAGTCTTTAGAAGCACTTGTTCCCTCTGTTGTACCATTGCACTATAATTACAACCATAGTGACTTTCTCTGTGGCTCCATTTATGATTTAGGGTTTGTTTATGCATTGTCTGAGGTAATATTTTGGTCCATTCTTCTATCTCCCAGTGGAATAAGCTGTAGACACAGTCAATATCCACAATAACAAGAAATGCTATATGTGTGAGCTAAGAAATTCAACAATGGATACTTGTGTTCTATTTTGAGAGGATTGATAAATGTAAAAAAACACGCAGGACGAAATTGATTGTTTGTGGTATCCTCCATCGTTTCCTGTCTGGTTCTGTGGCTAACCCAGTTCCAAAGCTGTCTGACATCCATCCTCTCCTAACAATGGAAGGAGACGATGGAGGGATGCGGAGAACAGTTTACAGCAGGGCAGGGGGACTATTAATGGCTTTTGACAGGACACTGAGCTGCAGAGGGGGGAGGAGCTTGTACTTGAACATGAATATACTTTAAAGGCCAGTTGATATGGATCTTGACTACATTAAACACACAGATTCTTGCGGTTTGAGTGTGTGCTGGATATGGAACGGAAAGGGAAAGCCTGCTGATTGAGAAGTTCTGTATGTGATAGGAAGAGAATGAGAGATAAGAGATGAAGGTTAGATTTAAACATAGCATGCAGGAAAATGGATAAATTCAATGAATGTGCAGCTTCCAGGCTTGTAACATTGGTTGTCAATTGCACGAGCACACACACACACACACACACACACACACACACACACACACACACACACACACACTGACAAGCACAGAGTTGGCCTGTTTGGCTCATGTCCAAAGCCGTGCTATGAAATCGGCTTGGGAAAGCAGCAGGGGCCCTGAACAGGACAGAGACAGAAACAGAACGAGTAAAAGAGAGAGGGAGACTGCTGAGCCCAGATAAAATTCCATTGTTTATTTGGCCAGACCTCCCCCCCATACATCCCTTCTACCTTCAGCCCTTCCTTTTTCTCCCTCCTTCTTCAGGAACCAAGCAAAGCCTACCAGGTCAAGGCGGCATTCATTTGTGAAATCCCCATATCGCTTCAGACAAATGCTGCATGTCAGATCTGGCAGCCCCACAGTGCTGGAAACAAATTGGCTTTACTTGAATAATCAGATCTTCAGAACAGAAAGAAAGTAAGAAAGAAAGAAGAAAAGTTTGCCATTCCAGAGAGGAAGTTTGCCAAACGCTCACTGGTGTGTTAAATTGATTGCAGACAAGGCTTTGGCACATGCTAAAGTGAGCCACATCTTGTTTGGCACTTCATCCTAAGCTCAGTATGAGCGCAGAAAGAAAGTAAAGAAAATAAATAATCTTTATTCCCTTTGCAGAATATGAATCACAGTTTGAGCTATCGGGTTCTCTTTCTGCCTCAATCATGAAGACGTCAAGGGGTTTAGATGCAGCCCTCATTTTGTTTTCTCTTTATGTTTGGTCTAATTCCTATAGCCGTTCAATGCAGTGTGGGCCGTGAGCGACTTTGCCCTTTTTAGGTATTTGGAAATGACAGAGAGAAAAACAGCGCAATTTGGGGAAGAACAAGCACAGGATGATGATGTCATGGTGTTAGCTGTTCCTGCAGGTCTGGACGGAGGGATGGAGAGACAGCGAGATGGAGTTGAGGATGAAATCTTTATGAGAAGCAGCTGTTGGGCCGAGGCAGACGGGCCTCCAGAGCACCAGAGCTGCAGCAGGCCAACAGCTCGCTGACAAGAACCCAGAAGCCTGACGAAGCTCACTGGGAAACAATAACAGCACCTGCACTCTGATAAAAGTAACTCAACAAAAAATTGTTGTGATTATCACCAAGCGTTAACACCTACAGATTATATCTCGACTACACAAGCGCTAAACTGAGCGGTTGCTGTCTACACTTGGGTTGCATTGTGAATAGCGAGAGAGAAAAATCTCAAAATCAACAGTTGATTTGGGACCAGATTTTAACTCAACCATAGATCAAAGACTTTGGTCCAGAGTGAATCCAGAATTCGTCCTGGATGATGATTGGAGGACAGAAGAATATTACTGCCAGGGATCACAACTAATCACATCTGTTTATGTCACGCAAAATCACAACTTTACAACCTGCGACAATATGACACCCTCAGAGACCCTTAAATGCTGTATTTTTTAAAAGAATCTTGGAGAATCTCAGTATTCTGAGTATGCTTTTGTTGAAATTTTGCATGTCAATAATTCCAAAAAGCCAAAAATTGAGTTGAAATTACATCTAGAAAGTTAAAACTTTTACCTGTCCATCACTCATCCTCTATGCAATATCTTTTTCTCCTGATATGTGATTGGATACTTAGTTTATGAGGGAATCAGCTGATTGAACGTGTCAGATCCTTATTTCTTCTCCTTCAGGATAATTCTCACCACGGCGGACCTGCGAATGAGCCAGTGATGGTGAAACAGCTGATGCCAACTCAGCACAACCTTAAATAACTCCGTGGCTCATAAACACCAACTAATATTCAACAACTGAAACTTCGCGGAGAACTTGCAAAAACATGACACCCCGCTACAGCCATTAGTCCACAAAACAACACCCCTCGGGGGGATATGTGAGAGTGTTTATTGTAGTCTCTTGTAGCCAGATAGCCAGTGTCCATCCGCTGATAGAAATCTCCTGCAGGGTTTGTTATGCAACTGATGCTTGGCTCTGATGCTCTGTGTCTGACCCTGACTGCTGCTGCTGCTGCTTCTATCTCCAGCCAGTAAATGCTGCTCTCTGAGCACCGTTGCTGTTGGTTAGAGGATTAGAGGTTACGGTTTTACTGGGGAAATGAATTTCCCCTCCATCGGTGCTGGAGGTAGATGCGTCAAAACTTAGAACGGAGATGATTCTCAAATTTAGCATTTTATTTGGTCCCGCAAAGGAGTTGATGAGATTAACGCCGTTGCTTTGACTGATCTTTGGCAAATTTTGATGAGATTTGGTGGAATGGTAAAGCAATTAGTTTGAGGAGCAATCCGTTTGATTTTGTAATGTTTTTTCTTATTTTATTTTTTTGTTCTTGTTGTTTTCTTGATCCAGAAACTAACATATTTTTTTTGGACAAGGCAGACAAAAAAAAAAAAAAAAAAAAACAAAGAACAGGTTGTCTCAGTTGAGACAGGGTAGCAGTGCTCAACAGTGCACCCTCCTTTATTATCTAGTTTACTCTAAATAAGCTCATAGTATCTCAAAAGTGCACCGTGATGTATTGGAGACGACTTGAAACTAGCGATCGCAACCATAAACTTGCTCTGCAAATTTTAACTGTGGTTATAAATGGAGAGATTTAGGGCTATTTGCTTGAAAAGCTTGTGGTTTTTAACCTTTAAAAATAATTAAAAAAAAAGAATAAACATGCACCAAACAACAACAAAAAAAGGATTTACTCAGTAATTAAATGTATGCTGGCTGTTAGAGGCTCTGTCCACGTTTCTGATGTGGTTTAATGGTTTTCTAATAAAATTTGGCAGCCAGTGTGTAATTTCCACTGTCACACACTTTCAAACCACCATCTTGTCCATCCAGCTGCTGGTCATCAATCCTGCTTCCTCTTCCTCTGCGGTGGTCAGTCACACCTTGAAGGGTGAGCTGAGCTCCATGTAGAGGTCTTTTGGGTTGCAGTTTCCTGTGCTGTTTTTATTGGCCTCAGCAGATGGCTTCCCTGAGCCTTTGCATTGTTATGGTGGCCATCTTTCTCCGAGGGTCAGGGTTAACAATAGTTGCCAATAGCTGTAGGACACAAAGACTTAACCGCTCCTATAAAGAGTTTCCTCAGTAACCCAATGCTGTAAAGCTGGCAATGCTGTCAAATTTACTGCTTTTATCAGATGCGGAGCCCCAGCCGGTCAAGTTCAGGCGAAGCACCTTCAAGTTTGCTTAAGCCTGATGATATTTGTCATGAAGTTTATACCAGATTACCTTTTAAGGTACTTTTCGATTTAGACTTAGCGCTCAAAACAATAAAGCAGGACAGCATAAAAGCCAGCCATGTTTTCACAGTGCAACGGTATACTTGTATTATTCTTTACAATATCCACTTTCCTCTTTAGTTTTGACAACCCCTGTCTCCCTCAGCCCCCTTCACGTCAGCTCGTATCTCCCATCTTTCCTCTCTCCCTGTGATACGCAACACCCTTCCAGCTCAGACACAAATGAAAATGTAAAACTAGGAGGCTCCTTGCATTCTTTACAGTCCCCCATCCGACCCTCCTTTTTCATGCAGGGTTTCTGTTCTTCATTTCTTTTAGTAAGGAGAAAAGAAAGGGGTGGGGGGTGGGGGGAATCAGTTGATGTTTCCCCTCAAACATGTGACCTCTGCCCAGCTTACAGCTGAAAATAATTTGGGCCTACAGGCCAGTGGCTAACGTAAACCCTCCTCCCCCTCATCTCTCCTTTCTGTCAATTCAGAAATCTAATTGTATTCAAAGAAACCTCATTTTACTTCTTTTAAAACAGAATCAAGCAGCATCTCAGTGAGATAAAGGGCCTTGATTGTGGGATAGTGTACGCTTATTGTAAGAAATCTTAAGGACTGGTGGATTATTTTACTTATTAAAAGCAAAGAAATATTTTTGGGGGGACTTGAAGTAAAGCTGTGCGTGCTGCTAGTTGCTAAAAGATTACATTTGTTCTTTTAATTCTTCCTCTTGTCAGGCAAGACCACAAATTTTCCCTTTTGACCATTTGCTCTTGAATGGAGGAGGAAACAAATGCACAGCCCAGACTCATTTAAAAACACTGTACCCAGAGGGACAATTATGTTGTTAACTCAGGAAAGAGTTCAACTATTTGGGTCCAATTTTTTTTAATGTAATTTACCAAAACTTGTGGCCTTTTTTTTTTCACTGACTTGTCCCACTACCACCTGGGACCACAATTTATGGAATTTGGCTTTATTGGGGGGGTCCCATTCCTCACATAGTTGGAGGCGGGAGAAAAGGAGAAGTATAGAGAGAAAGATGGTGTGGCACTTGGGCAATGCAGTATAATCAGGAAATGTTTAACAGCCCACAAAGAGCCTAAAGTTACTCAGAAGCTCTGGCTGAAGTCTCTCTCACACACTTACACACAACACACACACACACACACACACACACACACACACACACACACACACACACACCTCCATATGTGAGTATGAACTGCTTGGCGAGATGTGTCGGTCTACGTAGGTGTGTTGTGATATGACTACACACCCGGTGGCAAAGAATGTAGTGTCTCTGCGAAGAGCAAATGTACGGATACCAGCCAGAAAGAGTTTGGCTTGACCTACTCTCCATTTCTGTGTGAATATGTGTGCCAGACAAAGGCCAGGCCCTTCTGCTCCATGCCAGCCCTCCATCAGTGTTAACAGGCCACTGAAAGCAGCATACCAGGGCCTCAAATTTGATCTTACGTACGCTCAGTCTCGCCTCCCTCCAAGAGGCTCTGGTTTCATTATACTCTGACAAATGGACCAAGTAATAATTTCAAACTAGCCAAGCATGTCCCCTCACACTCATCTTGGCACTTGGTTGACATAATAAAGAACAGAGGGAAATGTGCAGTGCGGGAAAAGACACACAAATACACAACACTCAGGAAGTTATTTGGAGGAGATGAGTTTGGATGTGAAGTGCAAATTGGAAATGTGTGAGGCATCCTGAAAATACTCCAGAAATGTCTTCTGGCAAGTGCAAAAGTACAAGACAGTAAGTGATAATGTTGAACCGAGTGACTTCTCTGGCTTCCAAGTACTGCTGTTATTTTCCTAATGTACTCTGATTATATTACAGTGTGTTATTTTTCATATTCTCCATATATTTTCCATAATCCCACATGGGTGTTGGAACTGGATGTATGCTTATGTCAGTTGGCTAGCTGTTGCGAAACCTTTGTTTTTAGCTGTATCCTCCAATTACTCATCAAAAGGGGGACTGGCGGTTTTGGGAGGGGGTGAAATGCAGCACGTGAGGTCTGATTCTGGGCAACTTGCTTCAGAAATGCATTTTCTAAGCCACAAAAATGAGACATTTGAGAGATTTTGGTCGCTTTACATTCACATGCTGGAGTTTTTTTCCCTCCCGAGGGAGTTCTGGGGAAGCAGCTTTTCTTTGAGTCATTTGTGTCTCTATGTCTTCCTTTTGTTGTGAATCATGTAGATTACCATAGTAGAAAAATACAGGCTGGAGTAAATTTTTAATTTCTGTTAGCTTGTAAATGTTTTGCTTTACAGCTTCATGCACGATAATACAGGGGTGTTACACTCCAGCGCTTGTATAATCAGACTACTACCATCCACAGATTGCTGTCACCCTTATTATGCAAATATATTATATTAACTGATTGTTTTTCTCTTTGTGTGATGGTACAGGATGCCAGCTGCTAGCACCATGACTGGTGGGAGGGCCCTGCTGCTCTGTACAAACTCTGACAACTGTATCTACCAATCAGTCAACGGGTAGGTGCCTCAAAAAGCAGTCACATGATTAATAAGCAAGAGTAATAGAGACTAAAAGCAAATGAGCTCATGGCACAGAATCTTTCTTTGGTTGCTTATTTTGCTTGCAGTGTATTTTAACTCTCTTTTCTGCTCTCGTGGTGAAGTTTTGGCTCTGCTTGCACTGGAAGAAGAGCAGCAGCAGCTTCCCCCGTTTTTGAATAATCCGTCTTAATTTTCCTCTGCAGCCAGGCTTAATGTTTAATAGAATGCAGAGGTCAGTTGAGGCTGCTCAGTAGCTTTCCTCGCCACCGCCCCGCATATCAATGCTCCCAGCAAGACATTATAGGAATCGATGCATTCGCCTGCTTTACAGCAGTCAGCTCGCTCAAATAGTCATCAGCAGTTTACTTGATCTGCTCTGTCAAACCACAGTCTGTCTAAGAGCACACTTAAAAACACTCCAACAGAGAACAAGGTGGAGTCGCTCCAATAAATACCGGTAGACAGATGACGAGAAATATTGTGCATTTAAAATTAATCACATCAAGGAAATGTTACTACTGAGTCTACTTCAACGTCTGGGACTCGAAATGTTCATAATCTATATATCATTTACCCTCAGAAGAAAGACAATTGAATCATTTGTAAGGAGAACTTTGCCTTATAAAAAAACTTTAAATCTCTTTAGTGGCATGCACTCCCGTGGTTGGCATACTAGACAAGTTTTTATCTGTTTTTACATTTTTTTTTATTTTTTTTTTACACGCAGTAGCCAACGTGCCTCTCAGCTTCTCAACAACAGAACGGTTTCTCACACTGACCATTTAAAAGCCTTGAAACTAGGATAAAGCCTGACTGCTGCAAGATGGGACTCAACCGGCGGTCTAGGCACCCATCACATGTAACTTGTGCCTAGACTGCACTTTTTTTTCCGTAAGAAACTTGAAGCTCTGTCCTGCTAGTGGGCCGTCTATGTTGGGGTCAGCTGTATGGAGCAATAACAGGGCCGAGTTAACCATCTGCCATCTACTGCCCCCCACTGCCGCCGTCTTAATACCTCTCTAACCACTCTCAAGTGCCTTCTGTCATCTTTGCAGCTCTCATTAGTGCTTTTTAGATGATAATGAGGGGATTGTCGCTCGTACCAGCAGGAGAGACGGTCTGGGAGAAGATTTGAATGTCTGTTGTTGCACGGTGTTTGTCGTAGTTGCCACGTTGCCCACGTTGCTCGTGTTGAAGTTTTTCTTTTACGTTAGAACATTACTGTGTGTCTCAATTCTTTCTCCTCACAAGTTTCAAACCCTTTCACTCCTCAGCTCATTCAGTGTTAGCTCAGCTGGTCAGAGAGTTTTTCTGTGCCCCCCACCTTCCTCCCTCCTCTCCCAGTGACCCTCATTTCCATCTTCTACCCATCCATGGCAGTGGGTGATACACAAGCCTTCTGCGGTGTCCATTTTAATATCTACCTCTAAATCTCTGTCCTAATCATAAACAAGTGAGGCTATTTTTTTTGTCTTGAGGCGATATCGATTTCCTCCTCCATCTGCTCCACTTTTTCACCTTCAAACCCCCCCCCCCCCACACACACACACACACACACACACATGCACTCCCATTTGCTCGGATTTTCTATTTGACCTAGTTTTTCCCCTCTATTGCTTCATCTCTAATAAAAACTGCTGTTTCAACTGAGGGACATGCAGGGAGACAGAAAGGGGCGGGAGAGGGGACTCATAAAACCAAGTGCAATTTGCAAGATCATTATTTGTGTTATCTTCTTGGTTCACAAACACCAAAACACTTTTCTTAAAAGGTTTCGTAAAGAAACTCTAATCATTTATCAGCAATTTCCTCCTGATTTCACGGCTGTTAGTTTTCTTATCCAGTGATGTCATCAAAAGCTGTACCCAGCAAGGCTGCATTTCCTCTGTTTGTTTGAAATTCAATCAATTCGATGAATAGGCTTCAGAGTCAAGACTTCGAAGGAAAGAAAAGATGCACATCTATACTTCTGCCTCGCCCTTTTCTTTGTATACTTTCATCTCCTCTACATTTAAATAGCTGTGTGTACGTGCAGCTTGTAAACTTTGACCTCCTCACCAAGGGTTCAAACAGTCATGACCCAGTAATCTTACAGCAGTGACTCATGGCCAAAACTCAGGCAACAAACACACATCTGAGCTTTTTTTTTTTTTTTTTTTTAAACCCAAATAAAAACTAGAACTCTTGTTTACCCTCCAAAACAAAGATCTCTTTGAACGTGATCGTGGGTGCTCAGGCTGCCGCTGCCAAGTTTAAGAGCTGTTGGTGCTTTGTACAGTGAAGGCAGGAACTGACACTTCTGTGAAAATCACTTTATTAGAGTGCAGTACTTTCTCTGAAATGAATGAATTCATTCAGATTTCTGTAGATTACAGAATATTTTGTGTATTCATACTTTGAGAGCTGGTTAAACCGGTGGAAAAATGTCATAAATCAGCCCAGTGTGTGTCTTCAAATTCATGTGTGTGTTCCTCTGCTAGGCTCCAGTGCTGCGGCTTGAAGGTTGGGGAGGCTCCGTCGTCTGTGGTGCCCCAGCGCCAGGAGGTGTGCGGGTTACCAGGGAACAGAGACAGGAGGGACACTGCTGCACCCACCAAGCAATTCAGCTCCCCTCTTATCAGCTTGAGTGACAGCCCGGGTCCTCCTGACAACATGCTGGCTCACAGGAGAGCCACCACCACCACCAACGACCCGAGGGCTCCCAACATGGAGAACGGACTGTGTGCCAAGCTGAGCAACAATAAGAGCCAAGCAGGAGTCAAAACTGCCAGCATTCGTGATAAGATCTCACAATGGGAGGGCAAAAAGGAGCCTTCCCAGCTAACTTCCACGGGGACGTGTCCACTCAGCACCACACAAAAGGAAGATGACATAGTGAGGAAAAAGGAATTCAAAGGTGCAGAGGTCCAACGGACTGATAGCAAAAGGTTTGTCAGCTGGGACCGACAAGACTCAGGGAAAGAGAATGTTGGAAAGCTCGGGGATTTGAGGACTAAATCTTCAGAGGGCCCAACAAACAAAGACAAAGAACTGATCCTAGAGAGAGGGTTTCGGGCTCCTAAGCCAACAGAACAGCCGCAAGACAAGAAAACTGTTTTAACTCATATTAAAAAACTGGAAAAGGCTACAAAGGAAGTTCCTGACAGACCATCACTGGCATTTCCAGGGAATTACTTCTGCCCTCCTTCAAAGGAGGAGCAGGAGGAAACAGAAAAGAGGGTCACTGAACCCATTTTTGGGACATTTGACGTGGTTCGGCCTGCTGGTTCACGGAGGAGGAGGGAGGGGGATCCAGAGAATGTGTACAGTGAGCCGGGAGCTCCATCTATTAACCCTTTACCAAAACCTCAGAGGACCTTCCAGCACCACACACCACCTACTACCCCAGTTTCAGGGCCTAGCTCTGGTAAGGGGAAGAGGACCTTGCCCCCTTTGCCGTCCATTCCTCCACCACCTTTACCCACATGTCCTCCCCCTGGAGTTTGTAGGAGACCCTGGGCTGACAGACCCCAGGACAGTAGTAACAGGTGAGAAAATGAGAGCATTTGTAGAGGCTGCCAATCTCAGGCCCAACTCAGTGTGTTCAGTCCATTCAAATCTGGTGCAAGGTGCAAAGGAGTTGTCATAGGTGCGCTTAGCGTGCATCGCTGTTTAAACTGCATTTCTATTGACAAGTTGCTTCCTTGCTCAGAGGCTGTTGGCTAAGACTGAACTTTGGTTTGATCTCAGTCATCAAGTTTTTTTTTAACCTAAAAATAAACAGTACTGTCCATAAATATGCACAATTCCGGCTTTTTTAGGGTTTTTTCTGCTCTGGTTACCCTGATATGTCCAGAGAATCATCCTGCAATGTATTAAATATTGCACAATCGTTGAATCGGGGTATTAAAGTTATTGTGAACATAGTATTGGTCTGCGCCTTAATGATTCCCTACTATGATATTTCACAAGATAACAACAGGTATTTGCTGCATATTGGCACATGAAAATATTATCAGTGAAAAGCATTTTACATAGATAATTTAAGACATCAGAAATACATCCATAACAAGAAATAAATGAGGAAAGAATAGCTGTTGTCGCTCATGAGTAAATGCATCATCTCTCTTAACAGGGAGAGACACTACTTATGTACGTGCTGCAGGGGGCAATAATAATCATAATCATATTCTTTCACGTAGTAATGATGGCTGTGATTTTCTGCTTGTTTGTGCTGAACAATTACAACTTGTAATGGTACCCATGCGCTGCTTTGTGCTGCGTGTAAGGTACAGTCCATAATTGACCTTAAAGCGAAATTTACCAGAGCAATATTTGCACTTGTGAAATCAGAATAAGCCCCACCAAACACTATTGTAGACAACATCTCCTACATCTGCTGTAAATCAGAACCTCAGATGACATCATCCTGTTTCTAAATATCCCTCAGAGTGAGCTCATTGGTTGGATCGGAGGAATGCACAACTCTCCTCATTCCTCCTTCCAAAGTTCTCCAGGAAGGAGAGAGCAGCATGTAGAGCAGTGTGAGTCATGTCAAAGAAGACTTTTGCTTTTTCAAGAAATGTAGCCCAAACAGTAAAAGTGACTCGAGTGTTGCCAGGCATTAGCATTGCATGCTGAGATATCTTAGAAATGTTTAAAGTGTGTATTGTACAGAGACTGGGCCAGAAATCTGAAACGTTTTATCAATTAACATCGTGAAAAATTCAAGACTCAAACCAAAAAATGCACTGTAGGGAAAGCAGAAATGTGAACTCTGTGGTACATGCATTGTTCGCTTTCTCGTGTGGCCTGAATTCTTCCTTGCTGCTTGGCTTGGATCTATTACATTCCATACCATATGTGGAGGCCTCACTCAAGTGTGCTGTGTCAAGCCTTTTGTTTGCTCAGGCCATCATGCCGTGAGTTTCTGTTGCAATGAGTGTGTGTGTGTGTGTATGCGTGCATGTGTGTGTGTGTGTGTGTGTGTGTGTGTGTGTGTGTGTGTGTCTTTACTTAAGGTGCTCCGTGTCGGGACATAATCATTCACATAGTAGGAAATCGTCTCCTTTTCGTGGACAAAAAAATCAAAATGTACACACAAATCCTGAAGTCCAGTAGGTTCATTGCTGCATGAAAACTTCTTGTTGAGGTAGAAACAATTACAGGTGGACCCCATTCCCGTTACCAGGATCTGAGTTGCTGTGTTGCTCCTTGTCTGTCTACTAGTACTTGGTGTGCAGATCTACTTGGGTCTGCTCAACAAAAAGCATGCCAGTCACTGAACTTTAGGATGAAACTGTTGTCGTGTTTGCACAGATGCTTTATGTGGTAAAGTTCCAAATGGGACATCTTGAATCTTTTACTGCAGCTGACCAGCTCCTTTTCCGTTTTCACGAACAAGTCGATAACAAGCACAGAGGTGCATTTACAACTCCAATTTTCAAGACACCAGAGGACTTAGACAACATCTCCGTGTTCTTCTCTGGTTGTTACCTCCATGCATAACGTTGTCTGAAGAAAGTAATATGTACCCCTGAACATTTGAGAGAAACACAAATTATTTGCTTATCTTTTTTTTTTTTTGTAAGATTTGCCCAACGATCAAATAGAAACACGATTTGTTTATAAGACATGATTTGTGTGTTAGGTTCAGATACATTTTAAGAGGAGGCTGCTACAGTTGTGCTTACGTATAGTGGAGGAAAGTCCCCAGAAAATTAATGGAATGTACGGGAAGTCAGTAAAGCAGGCTGTAATCTGCAGTGGGATGTTGCATTGAATTATTTACTCAAATTGTGTGAGGAAAAAAAATCAGCATCAACCAACACACCACAGATGGAAAACAGAAAAATATGAGCTTCTGGCAGAGATTATTAGAATGTGTTGAAATGGTTGGAGTAAAAAATACCTCATCAAGTGGCCACGAAGTTCAAAGCAAGTCACATGTACAGAATATGGAAAATATATGCATCTGCCAGTTTTGTTTTCATCTTTGACTTTGATGAGACAGACGTGGTCATTCGGTTGTGATAATTAACATATGGTGACATATCCAAAAACGCTGTGTCTTCCGTCGTACTCTGTGTCCCTCCCTCTTAAATCTGTTGCTGCTCTCCTGCAGGAAGTCCTACGAATTTGAGGATCTGCTCCAGTCGTCAACAGAAGGCTGCAGGGTGGACTGGTACGCTCAGTCCCGCCTGGGCCTCACGCGCACTTTATCAGAGGAGAATGTCTACGAGGACATAATAGGTAAACGATGCATTTATAGCTTTTAAATTGATTTCTCTTGCACACATGAAAGAGTTACATGTCATCTTTGTGGAGTAGGAATTGGGGCGAAGGGTTGTTGTTGTTTTTTTTTGTGATGTTTCCAGCCAGGCTTGATAGAATTTGATTTACACATCTTACAAAAAAATCCTAATAACACATTTATTAGATCAAGAGTTTTACATAAACTTCTGTTTATAGAACTTAAGGTTGTTAAAGAATTATTTATTAAAGACCCTGAATCATACTGACAAGGTCAGCTTTGTCATATCTATAAAAACACAAAATACAGCACTTATGTTCCCTCAAAGGTACAGGTTCTGACAATTTTTATAAAAATATTGCTCATTTTTGCCAGTAAGTAGTCACGCAGGGGGATCCAAGGAAGGAAGGCTGGAAATTACTCCCTTTAGTTTTATTTTTCGTATCTGTGTGTGTGTGTGTGTGTGTGTGTGTGTGTGCGCGTGTGTGTGTGTGTGTGTGTGTCTGTCACAGGTGATGAGGAGGTGAAGCTCTCTCTGCTCTGTTTTTTCTGCTCCAGCTTTAATTTCAAGGCACAGTGCTCCACTTTTATTAAAAATTACATTCAGAAACCCGATCCAGGTTCCAACCTTATTGTCGACAGTGTTATGGAAACCCCACCTGGAGCCTGTTTCATTTCATAACGTATATTAGCGGTGCTGTATTGTCGCAGCTGAGGGTGACTACTCAGGGGCAGCAGGGGGCATTTGAATGGCTTAGAGCCACAGCACATTACTGGCAATGTGTGTTCAGTTTTATTATGATCTTGCAACAATTAAATTAAGTTGAATTATAAATCAATAATGTTGCTGCTTATTTTGATCATCTTTATAGTACAGCAATAATGTTCTCTAAAGATACCATTGGCAGAAGAGCCAGCGGTGTCTCAGGGGTAACGTAAATCAGGCTTACTGTACTGGGCTCAGTCTAGACGCTGTGGTGTTGCCCTCATCCTCCACACGCAACACTGGCTCTCTTCAACAGGGTGTAAATACACAATCCACATGCCTGTCAGACTGAGAGGAAAGCAACTGTCACCAGTACGTCTGCAAGCCTTGACGACTGATGCAAACTCGTGCACAGCTGACAGCGCACACAAACACGCCACAGAGATTAGTGTGCTCCTCTCATCCACCAGCAATGTGAAAAATGGTCCGCTGATCCCTTGTTTTCCTCAGAAGGAGACAGAGCAGGGAACTGAATGTTTCTCTTTATCCCCCTACTCCTACAGGTCCCATCTGGTGGATGGATTGATAGCAGAGGAGTGATACAAAGAGATTTGAGTTGAAGAGTAAAAGAGAAAGAAAGGCAGAGGGAAAGAGGCACAGGTTTTGGAAAGTGCTCCTTATCTGCAGGGGAGGACTTGAGCCCACAGTTACATTTAGGGTCAGTTGTGCTCGCAGTTGTGCATCTTATCACAATGAAATATGAGCTGAGCAATCACACCACTGCTGCTGCAGCTCCCAGCACATCTGGAGTAGGAATAGTACTACTCACTAGACTGACAGGGAGAGAATACTTTATCCGTACTTTTTAAAAGCTGGTTTAAAGCTTTTATGTTGCCCAGAGGCCTTTTGATGACTTGGTTTTGAAAAAATGTATTTCTTTCTTTTAAAGATCCTCCATCCAAGGAAAACCCCTATGAAGACATAGAGCTTGAGAGAAGTTGCCTTGGGAGCAAATGTGTCTCACCTGCTTCCTCATCTCCTGTCCCTGACACTCCAACTAAGGTACCAGACTGACAAAGTATGACTTGATAGAGGTATTTGCTCTAAAACCTCCTTCCAACTGATCTATTTTCCCTCTCTTTTTTTGCCACTAGTTCTCTTCCAAACCTGGCTTTTTTAGACAAAACTCAGAACGGCGAAGCTTCAAACTCTTAGAACTACGCAAGCCCAGCAGGGACGCAGGCATATCGTCACCCTCCCGTATCAGCCCCCCATCCACACCCAGCAGCCCTGATGACACCCCTTGTCTCTCTGGAGACCCTTACAACCGCAGACGGAGGAAAATCCCCAAGGTATGGGAGTTCAGTTCGGTTCACTTTTTTATTGGCCCACAAGTGGAAGCAGCTGAAGGTCAGCAGTTACAGCAAACAATGCAAAACCAAGAAATGAGTCTGATGGGGAAAAAAGGCAAACCATTAAATGGTTTCATAAGAAAGGGCTGCTGAGTGGTGCAGTCAAGGATTTTGTGCAAATTAAGCGTGTTTATTGCCCTTGGAACAAAGAAAGTTTTAAACCTATTACTTTTTAGCCTCGAGAGCCTATATCTCCGCCCAGAACTGAGAAGAACAAATTCTTCCAGGAGTGGGTGGTCAGAGCTGACCAAGATTGACTCTGCAGAACTTGTCTGTCATAGATTTCAGTCAAAGAACGCTGCGGTGAGCCGGCTATCTCACCGGCCACTTGAACAATATAGGACAAACGCGTTTTGTTCCACGCTGTGAAGTCCCCATACCAAGAACCAAGTAAAGCGAAGCTCACTGTTCTTTCTCTATGATTTATGGTACAGCATACTGCTAGGAGAGGTTTGAAAATGGTCCACTCACACGGACGTCTGGAGATGAGTAAAGGCAGGGGAACGTTTGCTGACGGATATTTCCTGTGAGAAGTGTGCCTAGAGGAAGGCCTCCCAGAAGCTGTATTGAAGTGATCTTAGTTGGAGCCTGGTAGACTTTAGTTTATTAGTTTAAGAAGTCCAAGATGGACTTTTCTCTCTTTTTACCTCCTCCAGATGGTGTTGAAAATCAATGGCATCTTCGAGGCGCGGAGAGGAAAAAAACGCATGAAGAGGGTGTCTCAGTCGACTGAGTCCAGCTCAGGGAGAGGTGAGGGCCTGGGTTGCTTTTATTTTTCTTTTCATTACAACAAATGGGAATTTAAAGAGGAGAAAATATACTCAGTTTCTGTATATTTTTTTTTAAACGTGTAATAGATCAGATCCACTGTTTCAGTGTAACCATGGAGGCTGTAATTTTATTTGTTTGTTTGGCAGTAAGCTAGCAGAACATTTCAAACTAAATTTGGTGGAAAGTTAGGCTGTAGGCCAAAGAACAAGTGATTATTCTCTGGATTGAAAACAAATCCAGGTCCAGATCCTTGTTATGGATCCAGGAATTCTTTAAAGCTTCTGTCAAACTTGCAACACAGTCATTTTTTTCCTCAAATTTTCGTAAATCGAACATGTGCTCCAAATCTGGCACATGAATTCCACCATTGTCTGCCACAGTGTGTATTTAAAGCAGATCTTGACCCAGATTTAAAATATATACTATTCTTACACATATTGCAGCACTTGAAAAAGTACTGTACTTTTGGGGTAAATATCAGTTCTTTCCATGTGCTGTTAAGTTCATGTCTTTTATAAATGTATACTTTCATGGTATTATTTGCTTCAAAAGTCTATACCTACTTTGATTCAAACAACGTCATCATGAATCTGAAGGGACTTTTTCATGATGTGTCAGCAGAACTAAGTTTATCAGTCTTTGTATAGACCAGTACCATCATCCCCGGAATATCTAATAATTCATTTGTATTCACTCACACTTTTGGATTGGTTGCATGTGACCAGTGTTTAAGTGGCCTGTTGGGCTCTGGTGGAAAGCAATGAGAGAAAAACATGTTCTCTGAGTTTCCTATAATTTGTCAGTCTCCTCAAATCTTGTTTTTTTTCCGTAGTGACCGACGAGAACAGTGAGTCGGAAAGTGACACAGAGGAGAAACTCAAAGGTGAGACCAGAAAAGAAACGTCTGGAAAGCTTCGTGCTAAGCAGAACTAAATACTATCATTTACTGAGTTGAAAATAATAGCAATAGGTGCGCGTTTAATGATTCTGATCACTTGTCTTTTTGTCATTGTTCAACTGAGTATATATTAGAAAATATAGGCAGATGGAACTTCAGACTGTTCCATACTCAGGACAAATTTTGACTGTGTCCAACACTGAAGGAAACCATAAGTCCAATAATAGTAAGAGTAATTGTCTCCTGGTTATCTGAACATATCACAGCGTTGACTTAGTAAGAATGTGTTCCCAGAGGGATGCTGGGACTGAGATGACTATGATGGGTAGTTGTTTACATACCAGGCGCGCCAAGATTTCCTTAATTACAAATGTGAAAAGGTCTGTAATCACATTCAGGCAACAGATATTGTATATTTTAGGAATCTCAGTCTTAAGCATGCATGAACTTTGTAGTCCTTGCAACACGTATATATTTCCATGGAATATGTTTTTATGTTGCTCAGCTCACAGCCAGCGGCTGGTGTCAGTTCAGTCCATGCTGAGGCAAACGGGCCGGTACCGGACTCTGGAGAGGGATCTGATGGAGTTGCAGGAGAGAAAACTCTTTGAGTATTTTATAGTTGTGGCGCTCCACAAGACCAAGGCTGGAGTCCCATACCTACCGGAGGTCACACAGCAGTTCCCTCTCAAGGTAACCAAGGACAAGTGGAAAATGAATTAAAGTATCTTTTTTAAAAAAAAGATCTATCTTTTGTAGAAAATCCTCAGTCCATCAGGATATTTCTAAATAATAGTAACAGGAATAATCTGGTAATTGTGGAGACATTATTTAACTGCTGACAGAAGAGGAATAAAAAAAGGAAAAAGACGGTATTTCTTTATATAAAATTCCTCAATGTGAAGAGACACACAGTCATATTTGTATGTACCTGAAACCGTTGTCATCACTGTCTTATATGATGTCCAATAATCATTTCCAAAACGGTGAATGACGATTCAGTGTAATTTGAAGGTCTGTGTCTGTCAGACATCGTTAAACGATGTGGGGGAAATCCTTCGTGCAGCAGTCAACATATTTGTCTCATCTGATTTTCCATCCAGCTTGAAAGGAGCTTTAAGTTCATGCGGGAGACCGAGGACCAGCTGAAGGTCATCCCTCAGTTCTGTTTCCCCGACGCCAAAGACTGGGCGCCCGTTGACAACTTCCCCAGGTTAGTGCGAGTTCGTCTGCTGTGACAGCGCTCAAGAACATAAAAAGTGCAATAAAACAGGTGCACAGGAATTTCCCTGCAGAGTGGTAATAGCTCTGCTGCTGTCCTTGCTAATAAGAGTTTGTTAGCATGGAAGCTCAAAGTCTAAAATGGAAATGACCTTGTGGCTTGTCAGGGTGACTCGTGTCTTTTTAATAAGAGGGACTGACAAAATGACGAATGATTACAGGGAAATTTGTTTGGTTTAACAGCTTACACCTGGTTTGGTAGAACGAAACCACCTTTCTGTGTAAAACTGGCGGTACTATCAAAAAGCCTGTCAGTACTTGTATTATTCCAGTAGAATATGACACGATGGCCAATAATAACCTGGTAATGAGTGTGAGATAGGTGAGGGGTCACCAAACACACCAGCAGCTGTCTGGAAGGTCACCGGGAACTAGTTCCCTGTCAGTTTAGGAGGCTTTGTCTTAATATTTGTAGAGTAGTCTGTCCTGAGGGACTTTTCCAAAGACAAGTTGTATTTTAAAAACACAAACTTGGCAACCAAAGTCCATGAACTGACTCTTTTTTTTTTTTCTTCGAGCAACAGCCTGTCCTGAGTGCTTTTTGCAGTTTTAAATAGTTTCCAGAATGCTTGAATTTTCTTTTCTCTTTCATTTCTCCAGCGAGACATTTTCATTTGTCCTGACTGGTGAGGACGGAAGCAGGCGATTTGGCTATTGCCGGAGATTACTGGTAAGTTCTACCAATGCCTCTTCCACTGATCTTAACATTAGTAGTCACTGTAACTGTACTCATTTTTCTCCTTTTACTATTTTCTTTCATAAATGTGACCTGGCAGTTAAAAAGCCTCGCTTTGCTCCACCGCTCTAATCCTGTGCTCGTATTTGGGTGAGCGGTCTTGTGACACACCAGTGTTTTGAAGCTGTCTTTTTCTCGCCGGCTCTTCACAGCCCAGTGGTAAAGGCCGAAGACTCCCTGAGGTCTACTGCATTGTCAGCCGCTTGGGCTGCTTCGACCTCTTTTCTAAGGTGGGTATCGACACCACCTTTATGGTAACACACTCATTTGCATCCTCCCCAGAGCCGTACAAGTAGATCGAGACTCTTCTGTTCTCCGTGCATCCAGTGGGCAGCTTGGACTTACAGAGATCTTTTCACTGCCGGTTAGCTTAGCACAATGCTTGGTGGTGGATCAGCAGTTTAGCGTACCAGTATCTTGCTTTGCACAGAAGTAATAATCCTCATCCTCATCCACTCTGGTTAGTAACAGTTGCTCTTGCAACATTTTGTTTGGTTGGCTGCAGCTACGATGGAGCTTTGAGGAGCACAAATCACTTCGCCCAGTCAGGATCGTAGTTCCAGTCCGGTGTATGATTGTAAAATTTGTTGATTTTTAATTTTAAATTGTTATGTAATAGAGAATTTTACCTAAAATCCTATTAATGCAGGCAAAAACTCTGACTCTGGTGACAATGGTAAAATACGCATATTTCGCACACAAGATCTTGTGTTCCTTTAAATTACTTTCAGCATATTAAATCACATGTTTATGTTAGACAAACACAAACAGATCCCACCAAAAGACGATAGAGTGGTACCACCCTCAGTGCCCACACAGCCACACCCACCCTCCACCCTCCACCCCGGGTTTTTCCTGGGCTGTGTGAGTCTTGCAACCCTGGCTCCAGTACAGAGACATGTGAAGTGCAGCTGATGTGGTTACTGCACTGGAAAGGGTTCCCTGTAATGAGCCATAGATTTATATTCATGTCGACCTGTAAATATCTGTGTCGTGTACATATGCTGGCCTTAAAGTTAAGTTTGCTTGGTTATAGGCAGGAACACGGGCCAGTAAATATGTCATCTCTTCCTAGAGATTAATAACTGCCTCAAGTGTGGTACTCTAAATAGTTTGCATGTCAATATTAGTACTGTACTGATGTTTACACTGTGTGTTCTGTGTACAAAGCACACAATTCAGTTGGGATAAATGATTAGTGAGTAAAAATGGTGAATTCTGACCTATTAACAATAAGCATTTATTGTATTGACTTATAAATGTTTGCTGTCTACGCTACGGAATGACAAGGATCAATATGTTTATGATGAAAGTTGCCAAATCTTTGGAAGAAATCATAAATCAGCCAAATCAATTCTCAGAGCCGTGAGACAGAATCATCACACTTTTTGTGATATGGGAAATTTGACAAAAGAATGTCCATCTTTGCATCTGCCTGGCAGCATACTTGTGCTTCAGTGCATTCACGCTATGATGATATAATAATTAAGACATTGCTGGGAAGCAGTCGCACTCTTTGTTGGTAAAGAATGACCCTATACACTCGTAATCTGTAGATAAAAAGAAGTTATAATTTGATAATATTGTGGGATATGTCCGAATTTAGTCCACTGTTTCTCAAAAGGGTGGATCGGTTGTTCCTGCGTGCGGAGTTGACCGCGCTCGATACCCCTGCTAGCGTGCAGTGCTGCTTTCAAGTACTAGATTCTAGTTTGCAGTTCTGCGTGCAGGAAACATGGGAAAGGTGACAAAAGATGGGGTTTGGGGAGCAAACTGAGGGAAAATGATTTTCATCTAATTTAATAGCATTTTTCTGTTTCCCTCTGTCCCAGTTTAAGTTGTTTCACTTCAAGTCATGTGACTTTAATGTGGTACTCCCCTAATTCAAATCAACCGAGCTGAATGAGCCATCACTGAAGATGATGCTGCTCAGCTGAGCTACTTAATGTTGCTTTAATAGAAGGTTTTAAAAGGTCTTGAAAAGTGATTATTATGTCAGAGATGGGGTTCCTAATTATGGGTTTGAGAGATCTGATGCTCCACACATAACTAACAAATCTATAATGTAATGATATAAATACATGTTGGCATGCAAATTACAGTGGCTTTTTCTCTGTGTTTTCGCAGATCCTGGATGAAGTGGAAAAGAGGAGAGCTATCTCTCCTGCCCTGGTGCAGCCCTTCATGAGAGGCATCATGGAAGCTCCTTTCCCTGCTCCAGGGAGGACCATCACTGTCAAAAACTTCCTACCAGGCTCTGGGACAGAGGTGAGGAGTGCCGCTGTGGAATGAAGCTGTAATTTCTCATGTCGTTTACAGGCAAATTCCAAATGCTTTGATTAAAAATGAATGATATTGACATACACACATACTGTATATGTGTACACGAGGTACATCTGTGTATGTTATTTTTCGTATTTAAGCCTCTTTCACTTCCTCATCATCTGTCGTGCAGGTGATTGAGCTGTGCCGGCCATCTGATTCCCGTCTGGAACATGTAGACTTTGAATGCCTCTTCTCCTCATTGAGTCTACGCCTCCTCCTCCGAGTTTTTGCCTCTCTGCTTCTAGAGCGCCGGGTCATCTTCACTGCTGACAAACTCAGGTTGGCTTGAGCTGGCTACTATCTCAGACCCTTGCAGTTTCACAATCAGGGTTTCTATCAACAAGCATCAGTCAGTGGGGTCTGTTCAATCGATGTAATATGATCAGATCAGTAACGACAGTGAAAAGATCAAGAATAATGAGTCCAAAGGAAATGAGACCTCAAGTCAACAGTCTAAAAGAAATGAGGAGTCGGACGGAGTGTGAGAGGAAGGAATGTTGTTGTGTTATACAGTCGCCTGGGGAACAATCACTCTCTGGAAAACTGTCATGGATGCCAGATAGAAGGAGTTTTGCTTCAGAGCATGATTCCAGCATTAATACGTGTGCATGCTGACATCATCACACCCGCACAACTCGCTGAAACCTTAAAGCTATGAACGCTTTGGTCAAGATCAAAAAGTCAAGGTCAAACAATGTGCTTTTCTTTCTACTGTTGTGCAACACTTGGTTTGTCTTGTAGGCTCTGAGGCAACAGCCACTGAATACAGTTTAAAGTGTTTCAGGCCTGAATCCACATAAACCGTCAATCTTGCGATACCAAACGTTAACTCCGAACGTAACTCTTCTTCTGTTTGTCCTCCTCTGTTACTCGTGTGTAACAATGCAAAGCATTTCACAACAGAGCACACAAGTCGATCACAAGTTGTTGCACATTCTGTACTGTAGAGTGGAAACTTGGCCTTGTCAATCACCTTTTTTAATGAATTAACTGTGACCAGATGCACACACTGGAGATATTAGGAGAGCGTGTGGTGAGTGTGTTTGCCGTTTTTTTTTTTTTTTTTTTTTTTTTAATTTAATGACTTACATCACACGCTCCTAAAAGACACATAGTAGTATGACTCTCAGAGTAACACACAGTTTGTTGGAGCAAATGAACATTATGTCCCGAAATAAGAGCGAAACGACGGGAGAGTTTATTCTTTAAGGAGTCGCTTAGCACCATCTTGTGGTATGAATTTGTAATTTCAATAATCCCTCAACCCCTTTATTGTGACATGTTTTTCATTTCATTTGTAAAACAGTGATATACTGAAAATGCCTGAATTTGCATGGAGTTATGTAACTACACTCAACAGGGGAAAGAAAAGTTGAATTTTATTTCTATTTTCAGGAACAATAATCGTGCTTTTTCTTGACATGAACACACAGTAGTTTCAATATAGCAGTTTAGGAATCGAGAGTTGATCTAAGCCCAAATCACATGGCTAAGTTGATTTGTAACTGTATTTTTGTATTTATTTGTTTTCACTGTATTTTCAAACACATTTATTGCCACGTTTTGTTTCATTTATTGTTAAATAAGTAATCAGTGTCCTAAAATTTGTGACTCATGTGACTCAAGCCCCCTCCTTTCCCTTACAGCACCATAAATTGGAAATATCCAATATTATTAGGGTGTCTGATGATGGATTATTCCTTCAAGATTTTGTATATTTCGAAAGGCCTTTTTTTTTTACTGCGCTGTGCATTGAAATACTTGCTATATTTATCACTAGTTGTCATTGTTTCACAAGAATTGACCTCTTTCTGTCTTTTCACAGCACATTGTCTCAGTGTTGTCATGCAGTGGTGGCTCTACTCTACCCCTTCACCTGGCAGCATACATACATTCCTGTGCTCCCACCCTCCATGTTGGATATAGTCTGCACCCCGACCCCCTTTATAGTCGGCCTCCTGTCCAGTTCGCTGCCTCGACTTAAAGAACTTCCTATAGAAGAGGCAAGACCAGGGGTTTTTCTCTATTATTTTTTGTTGTTTTTGTTTGTGATATACCACTTGTGATGTCCTTGACGCTGGGTTTTTCCTCCAACTGAACAATAGCAGCAAGGAAATGACATCACTTTCCTTTCGCTCTTCCCTCAGGTTCTGGTGGTCGACCTCTGCAACAGCCGCTTCCTACGACAGGTAGAAACCATTGAAACACGAGGCAAACGGTTAAAATACACTGGAAACCTACAGGAGGGAACTCATCCTTTAAGTCCATTACAGTTGTAGTGACTCTAGCAGATGTTAGTCAATAGTAATACAGTGTGTTTATTCACTGCAGTACGCAGCAGACTGCATTTACATCTGGGGTTTTCTCTCTCCACAGCTTGATGATGAGGACTCCATTCTTCCTCACAAGCTGCAGGCAGCTCTCGAACATGTGCTGGACAAAAGGAGGGAGCTGGCCTGTGAGAAAGGAGACCTATCAAATGGTGACTAAGCACACTACTTATTGTTATGTTGAGTTATGGTTAATCGGTCATAGGTGATACCAACTATAGACATAATGGTGCTGTCACATTAACAGCTGCCAGCATCTTAGTCATAGTTTTACAGTGCACGCATTCACATCTTTTTACCTTCATCTCTTTTCGCTTCATTTTCCTCCAACCAGACTCCATCTCTCTCAGCACGGTGGTGTCCGAGGCTTTTGTGCGTTTCTTCGTGGAAATGGTTGGCCATTACTCCCTCTTCATGGGTGGAGCGGAGCGAGACGACGAATCATCTCTCTCTTCGCCCACTTTGCCTAGCCCCTCCTCCTCCTCCTCCTCCTCCTTTCAACGTGAGGCCTTTCGTAAAGCAGTAACCTCAAAGAGCTTGAGGAGGTTCCTGGAGGTGTTCATGGAGACCCAGATGTTCACCGGGTTCATCCAGGAGAGGGAGCTGCGTAGACAAGGGCTCAGAGGTACTGAAATCTCATTACTTACAATCCTGTTACATCCATCCTTTAACACAGGGGTGCCAAACTTCTTTCCTTGGTCAGCCAAAACTGAAATGTGATGGTGGGCTGCGGGCTGAGAGCTAGCAGTTGTGTGTCCTCCACTTTTTTCTTACTTTACTTGCACCGAAGGGAAATCCTGAGCATTTGAACCCCAAATGTAATATTTGACAAAAGAAAGTTGCCAAAATATTTAACCATTCATCTGCAAGTCATTTTACTCCCATTATTTCTAGAGATTAAAGATCAGAAAATGTCTATGCCTCAATGTATTTAATTCTTCAATGTGTTGTAATACATTCTAAGCTTACGAGAGTCGACATTTTTTGGAAAAATGTGAAATGTTCATGGATGCGACAGTGCTTTTTGTTTTTGTTTTTTTGGCGTGCTTTTCACAGTACATTTCAGCAAATCTGACTCACTTTGACTTGAAATATTTGATTTGTTTGACTCCAGGTCTGTTCGAAGTGAGAGCCCAAGAGTATCTGGACTCGCTTCCAGGGAGCGAGCAACGAGGAGTCAACAAGTTCCTCAAGGGCCTAGGTGAGATTTCACATTGATCAGTTCAACTCCCAGTGGGAGTGGCGGTCTCTATTTTTAACATGCCTGTATTTTCATCTGTTGCTTATTCAAGGAAACAAGATGAAATTCCTTTCCAAGAAGTGATCCTTAATCTTTGAGGGAGCATGAAAAGGCATGAAATATTGCGCTGAGAAAAAAAAGGGAAGAGGACGACGCTCTCTGTTGATGTGGAGGTCTCTGTATTTCCATGCGTGCAGATGGAGAGGGTGACATGGAAGGAAGTCCCTTGAAGCAGAAAGGACTCAAACTGTAGTTGGTAAACATGAGGGCATCTGGGGAATGTAGCTCCAAGTTTTATTAGTGTTGTAAGGGGTTTTCTCACCTTGGACCAAAATGCCCCTTCCAACATGGTCCAGTTTCACCAGTTTTACAGATCCCAGCCACTCTGTGGTGTTGGATCCTAACTAGCACAGTACGGCAGTGTAAATGCTTTAGGAACAGTCTCCATTTCACTTTGCTTTTTTGACCTGGAGGAGCGTCACTGAAGATCCGAGTCTTTCTTATACATTCCAGCTCTTTTTGTTTATAAATCCCCTTGTACAACTTCTTCTTCAACAGGAGGCTTTTAAATTAATTTATATTCTTTTTTTTCCTTTTTCTTTTAGCAAACATAATCTCTCTCTCTTTCATTTCCATCCATTGAGTGCAAAGAAATCTCCTGTAGTTTGTTTATAGGCTTTATTTAACAGAGTTTCATCCAGACTATTTGTAGACCACTGTGGGCTGTTGGGTGTATCTACCACTGTTTTAAGTAAATTAACTTTTTGTTGGAATAGGAAGGAGCACCAAAAGAAAGACTGAGGAAAAATGTATAGATGAGAAGATGGTCAACCTGAATACACCTCTCACGTGGACGAGAAGAACGGGAGGTGGATAGAGTCCGATGTTAGCCAATGATGTGTATGATAAGTCAGTCAGTATTTAGGTTTGCTGGGTTTAGAATGCAATGAAACTTTATTAATAAAGTGATTTGAACTAGAATAGTGACTGATCATTTCTTCCTTTTGTATATTTGTTTCATTTTAGCAGCTGTTGAGGTAACAAGTGAAACATCTTAACCAGCACCGTCTACTTACCATATAAGCCAGACACATTTCCATAAAAATCAAGAACAATGGCAATGACTTTTTGACATAATGCTGACAAATTTGGTAGAATTTGATGGCTATGAAATGGGGGAAGTCTGTGTCTGCATTGCATATGTGAAGCTACTGGATTCTTAACAGCACTGCTGCCATTCTGGACTGAATACAATGTACAGCAGTTGAGGATGATGCCTGCACAACAACAGACTAGATGACCAAGAAGAGACTGCGGAGTTCGACATTAAGTTCCCTAAAAAGTTCATACGCATTTGCATATTTGTCCAGTAAGAAGAATAATAAAAAGATAATAATAAGAAAGATCTTGAGATTTGATGTCTGTGGATAACAGGAAACAATAGACAATACCTTGACTTGATAGAACAATCGTTAATCCCTCCGAAGCTCTGTTCCCGCGTCTGGTCAGAAATATGCATCCCTGGCTCGGTTTCCCAGGCAGTTTTTGTTGCTATCAGAACGAGGAGATAAAAGTGTGACAGCTTTCTGTTGAGCAGATAGAGGAACCTGTCCAGAACTGAGGATGAGACATTCTAAAAAAGATAAGTAAATTATTGCACATGTAGTTTTTGATTTGCAGGAATATGGAGAAAAAAAAAAGAATATTGATGGAGAGTTGATATGTTTTTTTGCACCTAAGTAAACGATGGATAGGGTTCACTTAAGTGGACGTCACTGCATGTGTTATGTGTCATTACCCAACCTCTCCGTTGTGAATCCCTGTTATCAAGTTGAGATGGTGAGAATGAAGGATTTCCAACTAGGAGGAGAAGGAATGACGGCAGATTCGTTCTGAAACAGAACTTCATTTGCTCTCCAATTTGTTCTAAATCGTATTTTACATAATGATGCTTCCAGCGTGGATGCTTTCATCTGAGGAGTCAGAATCACTGCACCCTGACTATGAGCGTGGAATCGTTCCTCAGCATCTGCAGCTTCTGAATCACTGAGGATCAATTGATACTCCAGGTTAGAAACACTTTGTCAGGTTGCACAAAATATCATATTTAAGTTTGTTCACTCTTTCCAATATAATACTTCCCAAAAACTTAAAATACTGAATGGCAGTTGACCTTGACCTTTGACCTCCCACATTTTCTAGATCATCTTCGAGGCTGAGTGGATTTTAGCACTATATTTGAAGAAATTCCTTAAAAGTGATTCCAGAGAAGTGGGGTTCATTTGAGATGGCACTGACTTTGACCTTTGACAACAAAAATATTGTCAGTTCATCCGTGAGTCCCAGTGGACTCTGGAAGTTCTCACTCAAGGTGTTCTTGAATGAGAATGGGACAGTTGTAGTATGCATGCTCAGAGACCTTGCCCTTTGACCTTTGACCTAAACGGTCAGGTTTCAAGAAATTTCTTCAAGATTCTCCGGAAATATCACGTTAACGAAAAACTTGTCAGACATACCAAATAAAAACCCGATGCCTACAGACTGATGGAACAGATTCATGAATGAGTGTTTCTGCAGCGGAGTCAGGGAGCGATGGGCAGAATCTTGAGATGTTTTTCAGGTAGAAGGAAGCAGAATTTCAGTTGCTCGACGGCCGCAGCCTTTCGCTCCGAGTCCTCACAGCTGTAGAAGTTGTTGGCTTGTGAACCGCCAATCATGCAGACTCTCAGAAACTCGCCTTGTGATTGTATTGTGGTGGCGGGCATGCCAGGCCTCTTCCTGTCACTCTCTGTGGAGGAAACAACTTGGATTGGAAGGAAAGACCTACACTTTGAAGGTTTATAATGGTCTGTCTTCCTTTGTTAGTGGCCTCTTTCTGTGCCACAATGATCCAGTGTATGGTTTCTGCAGTGACGTAGCGGCAGTCTGTTTCAACACTGCTTTTCTACAGGCAGAGGACATGTTTGCATCAACTTTTAAAGTGTCATTTACTTCCATTCCTGCCAAGATGGTGTCTTGTTCTAACCCTTGAAAGTCATTTTTTTAAGTTTACATAATCCCTCAGTTTTCAAAGCTCTTGATTTTTTTTTCTTTCAAAACCTCTGGTAATTTACCATTGCCATTTAAAGTTCATCACCGCATTTGAACTGCTTATGTTGAAATAGAAACTGGAGAAATTTGATGGTTTTAAACATTTCAACGCAATTGTGTTTTTGTTTTGTAACACTGGCTACTGTGACGTTACTATCATGAGACCAATGATCAAAGCCGGTCATAAAAGATCAATTTAGCAACAAAACCTCTTTGTGTTGAATTTAGTAATAGGGTTTTGTAATTACAAAGAGTATAGGTCAGAGGAGAATTTATGTAAAGTGATTAAAATCTGCTTTCCTCATCTTGCCTTCATCCAGACCGATGAGGTTGGGTTAGCTCAAGCTTTTGAAAATGATACAAAATCAAAAACTTAAATTAAAAACTATCATATTAAATATCAGGACTGCACATGGGTGAGCAACATCTGTATATGTGAGCTGAAGTTATTAAACGACTAATAATTTTCATAATCATATTATCATTGTTAAATACCAATTTCCTTGAATATCTACAAAATAAACATTGACTTTTCGACTATTTATATTAAAAAAAATTCTCATAAAACATCAAGGTATCGAGCTTTTCCCCAATAACACTGATACGGTACGAATGCTGACATACTGATTTAGGATTTGTTCATTTTCTGGAGCCAAAAATATAAGTATATATATATATACACAAACACGTTGTATGTACATAGTATGTTAAAGAAATGGTTAACATGTTTTAATGATTTTTTTAAAAAAATTCAACATAATTTTATGCACGTTTGCAAGAAAAAAAAAAGTTTACCAAACATGGAATGATAAATATGTGAAATCAAAACATGTTTTTCATGTGAATCCACATGTATGGACCATTTCCACAGCAAACTGTGTTTTCATCTAAAACAGAAAAAAAAAAATCCTTGGGACTTTTCCACAACAAACTAAATATAAATAGGGCTTTCTGAGAAATCATCATTATATAATACCCATAATAACCAATGGAGGGCGCTGCTATCTAATTGATGTCGTCTTGCAAGTGTCGCCTCACAGAGGCATAAGGTCACCATCACATCTCAGGCAACGGGGCCTCCAGGCAGTCTTACCCAACATGCCCTCCTTCATATCGCCTTCATCTGCTCATGTGAGAGAGTGGCTGGGTGATGAGAGAGAGCTGGAAAAGAAAGCAAATTTGTTACCTGAAATGTTTCTTAAGAATTTATTGGGTCGTTAATTTGTAGCGTTTACAAATATATTTTATTTCTCTGTAACTTCTGAAAGAGAAATGGCAAGAAGTTATTTTAGCAATTGCATCTGTTTAATGAAAAATGTCTGCGAAGCAATAACGGGAGGCAGTCGTTTTAAAAGACACAAAATCGTTAAGTACTTGAGTAAATGTACTTCATCAAGGCAAAACCACTGAGACAAGATGTAAAAGTAAACATGAGATATTGTAAATATAAGATGCCTTAAGACAGGAGTGAAAGAGGATGCTTCAAATAAAGAATAAACCAAAAACAAAACAAAACAAGAGAGAGGAAAGTTTGTCTAAATATAGTAGCAGTAATATGGATAAATTCTCCCACTTGTTACCTGCAATAATCATCAATATATCACTAATAAGCCAGAAAGAACATTGTATATCACGGTAAATAAAAGAAAGTTTATTAATCCTGCTGGCAAACTATGTGTGGTGCTGTAATATTAATCAACACATATGAAAAAAAATGAGGCATTCCAATGAAAAAAAGAGGAATGCATACAATAATCAGATGTTTCTTTGTGAATGGTTGAAGGTGCACGACAGTAAGAGCCGTTATGAAGTCTGTTATGAAATACTTTGTGCGCACAAGTTTCGTAACCGTCGATTTCAACTTAAAGGTTCTGAATTTCTTCAACAACAACAACAAAATAAATAAAGAAAAGAGTGGAAGTAGTCCAACGGTCACGTCCGGCGGTGTTATTCGTCAAGCAGTGGACAGTCCTCTCTTTTATTCCTGATGAGTTACTCTCACCACCACTCTTTTCCTTTTCGGAGTCCTCCTCCTCCTCCTCCTCCTCCTCTTCCTCCTCCTCTCCACCCCTTCGTCATTACGCGTTGACCGGTCAGACCTGCCTCCACCTCCCCTCCCCTCCCCTCCCTCTCTCCCGTGGTCTTTTTCTCTGGCTTTTTCCAGGCTTCATGTCATACCACGGCTAATTCCTGAAATTCCTGCCCTCCTCTCGCTTCAAACAAACGGCTTCAGGAAGGAGACCAGGCAGCAAAAACAAAGAAAAAAAAATACCATAGAGTCATAAATATTCAAATATTCCTCTACCTGCAGCGCTGCTTTTAAAGTCTCACCAGGTAAGCTCCCGCGAGTGTTTTTGAATTATTTCATATTCTTTTAGCTGAGGGTTAAATTCATAATGTTTTTTATTTGAGGAGTATAGAACGGCGTTTGTGTTGTTGTTTGTGTTGTTGTTTGTTTTGTTTGTTTTCTTCTATGAGTGATTCCCATTCACTATTTGGAGAGCAACATTCCTCGAATATCACACATTTCTTAGTTGAAATTCCTACATTTTTCCCTCTTCGTTCCCGTAGTGGTTTGACTTCCTGTGCTCCAGCCGGAACTTTTAACAGTTTTCTGAGGGAATAACGTCATCGCCCGGCAGTCAAACATTAGCGTCCGCCGAGGTAAACTTTAACACCGGGAAACTGAGATAATTCGAACCGTTA
Source organism: Aulostomus chinensis (assembly GCF_037954235.1). Classification (NCBI taxonomy): domain Eukaryota; kingdom Metazoa; phylum Chordata; class Actinopteri; order Syngnathiformes; family Aulostomidae; genus Aulostomus; species Aulostomus chinensis. The sequence goes on from NC_141326.1 coordinate 24,636,504, forward strand.
TTATTAATTAACTCAACGGTTTAATTGAGAGTGGAGGGGGTTCACTTTTAGGGACAAGTGTGTGTGTTTGTGTGTGTTTGTGCAGACCACAGGAAGTTTGTGTGACTTGTTGCTGTGTGACATCTTTGAGTTGTCTCAGATAATTGAAGCACCTGTGTGTTTGCGTGTGTGTGTGTTTGCGTGTGTGTGTGTTTTATTATATCAGTAGAAGTAGAAGTAGTTCCACAATGTAAACATAGTCTTTCATAAGTGAAAGTCCGGCTGCACTTGTGAGTATTTTCAGTACAAATTTAGGATACTTGAAGTGTACACATAACTGCAAGTACTCTTTGTGTCAAGTCAGTGTGACATCATATATTATCTGATTTTTGTTTTTGAGACATGGAGCTGAAGCATCGTCTTGCTATCTACAAGTCATGTAATTCATTTTACTGTATGTTCCTAAAAGTTATTTTTAAACCTTTAAACTAAATGTAGTGCAGTGAAAATATAACATTTCCCCTGTGGGTTACAGTGTAACATGCAGTTGAAGATTACTTACTTATTTCAAGCATCAGCCACCAAGATATTGATTTCCAGCAAGAAAATCAGTTTTTATTTCCCAAAAAGTTGAAATAGTCTGTTTTCTCGCGTTGGATCATGATGCCTCATTTATCTACTTGAGGAAATTCCACCCCTGTGTATCATGTAATGTTCCTGCTGTGCCTCAAACTGTAAAACAAAGAGTGAGCATGATGATGGTTAGAGGTTATTATTATCATGAGTAGTAGTTGTACTAGTGGTCATAGTGTCGCTTTTGTTCATTTTTTTTCTGTGCCGTTCAGTTGCACTCTAATTGTTGTGATTAATCATTATAAAGTTGATTGTAATTCCGTATAATGCAACAGATCCGTCTCTGCTTTTTTTTTTTAGTCCTGATGATAATAATAATAATATTAATAATAATAATAATACGTTTTAGTGAAAATTGGTAACTTCTATAGTTGTTAGGGGCTTGATCACAGTATGATTCCATATTCATTCTTCCCTCCGTGACAGCTTGACGTTTGGTTTGACTCAAAGAGTGTAGCCTAATGAGACTGAGTTTAGACGCTGGGGTCTGCAGGCGATAAGAAATTATAAGGTGAAAATTCCACAGCAACTAGAGAATGGACACAAGTTATCACCGAAATGTGCAAATACAGTGTCACTTTTCATAGCACAAGTAAAATAATGCAAACACTTTAATTGGCAGCCTTACACCTGAGCCGAAAAACCTCTGGGGGCTGAAATATGAAGCCAACATGTGCGAGTCAGCACCCCCGTGTTGAAATTCCCAAATTGAATTTTTCTATTTTATTTTTTCTTTCTCTCTTTTTTTTTTCCCTTGTATGTTTTAGTGATACATTGCGAAGCAAGTGGCCTCTTTGGGTGGCAGGTGGTGTTGCCATCACAGTTTTCACCTATTTACACTCTTTGTCTGCATCTGAGTCAGAGCCCCCCCCCCCAACTCCACCATCCATTCCTACATTTGCAAAAAGGCAGGATGATAACAGGCAACGGTGACAGACTTCTAATGGAGAGTCCGCAAACTAATGAGCGATGTCACACTTGTTCTGTTTACTTCTTATACATTCTATACTTCCACCTACAGGGTACAAGTACACCACAGAGAGGATGGAGATAGTACAGCAGGTGTAAAAATAGACACATTATAACACCTGATACTTCTGCTCCAGTAGGTTTTACAAGCAAATATTATGGGTATTACTCAGATGTAGTCTCTTTGCAAATTAAGAAACAGACATTTCTGATCAATTTACACAGTAAATGATGTCGTTAAATATTGAAATAGAGAGTGAAGAACCAGTGCTTAGGGTCACTCTACCTTCATTCCAAAGATTTTTCCAATAATACTTCACTCTTTGATTCCTGGAGCATTTTCTTCTATTTTTGTATCAAGTTTCTGCTTTAAAGCTGCAAATACTTTTTAACAATGACTTGGTAATGAAACACCAATGAAACACAGAAACAGCAACTAATCTAAGATTTATCACAATATTTTAGGTCATTATTATATTGTTTATCCAACCAACATAAGCCAAACCGAAAGGATTCAGTTAAGTGTCTTAGAAAAGAGCTAACAAATATGAATGTTTGTCAAGTTGAAGCCAGAATGTTTTGGCTTTTTTTTTTTTAGGCAGCATGACCTACAATTTCAGCCTGACTGTCCGCAAAACACCACAGCAGTATTTGCAATATTCTATCTTTTGTGTAGTTGTACTTCTGTGTGCAGGGTAAATCGGTCTCCTCTGTGGAGCTGCTGAAGTCACTGCAGTGGTGAATATTTTCAGACGGGGTTCAAGACGGCTAACACGCGGCTTACTAAGCTGTGTGTGTGTGTGTGTGTGTGTGTGTGTGTGTGTGTGTGTACTATGGTGTCCCACAGGGCAGCTGACATGAGTGTGTTTTCCACAGGGGCAGAGTAGCAACAGGTGGAAAGGGGCAGGATGACAGGGGGGTATGGACACACCTGTTGAAGGCCTCTGGAGTCTCTGACAGCCAGAGGAATTCTGAGTTTTAATAGGACCTTTTGTTTGCGGTTGAACGGACGAATTATACTGTAATATGAACCTTTTAGGTTCTATTGTTTCCTCCGCAACAGCAATTGTGTGTGAGGTAGAAGTGTGTGTGTGAGTGTGTGCGTGTGACTGGGTTCAGAGGTCAATGTGTGTGTGGGTGAATGAGTGGAACAAGTAAGAAGGGAGGTAACAAATCTGAAAAGTGTGTGAGAGCAAGGCTGTTTGAACCTGCTATGATGTGAGAGAGTGTGTGTTTATGTGTTGGTTTGCCCTGAGACAGGTCCTCTCCACAGCGGAGGATTTTTATTTTTTCTTTCTGCTGTGCTCATCCCACATAGCGATCATTCCTCCTCCGCTCGCACGAGAGAAACGAATAATGCCTCAGATATGAGCCTTGTAGAACAAAGACTTTGTGCCCCCCCCCCCCCTTTACCAACAGCGCTCTGCGCCCACAGCTCTGACTGTGTGACTGTGTTGTCTATTGATTCCAGCCAGTCTGATGGATCTTTCTGTTTGGATTATCTGGGACTGAGCAGATAGAGGCCAGGTGAGTCTTGACCCTCTGTCCTTGTTGGATGTCATTAGATAAGGAGTTTGAGCCGGGCGGGGAGCTGCTCGATACCGCCACACACCCAGCTGGCTCACACTGACCCAGCTGAGAGTTCTGGTCTATCTGAAGAGTTACAGCCACGGAGTCAAGTGTGTGTAACCTTTTGGCAGCTGGAACCACATAATTGGCAGAGGTATCACTTATTTTGAATTGTCGCTGTTCTTCTTAAAACCTACTGATTTTTGCCCATTTGTTGAAAGAACACCACCGACTAATTATCACCTGTTTAGCTGATACGGCACACTTGACATCAATAGTTGGTTATTCACACATCAGCAGATACACTCACAAGTCTGGTGACCTAATGAATCCAAGACACTCACGATTAGCTCTGTTTCTTGTTTACACCGAATCTGACTCCGTCACTGCTGAAGTGCCAACTATGTTCCCCAGATGTTCACAAGCTTTTGGAGTAATTGGCATCTTCCAAAACCACAACTACTACCTGAAAGGAACTAAACACCTTAAAAGTAGAGGGAATTTGTTAGTGAAGCTGTAGGTTGAGTCCTAAGTAAAAGTTGTTGTACATATTCTCACTAAAAATTTAGAATGACTCAATTTCATTGATGAGTACAGCCTTATATTTACTGTTAGAGTAACGTTTGAATAGATAATTGATACTTCTAAACCCAAATTTGAGATTTCCTAGTTGTTTATATAAGGAATATTGACTCCACATATCATGTAGACCTGAAACAATTAATTAAATGAATATCTGGTATAAAATCCCCCTTTGCAATTTCAATTATCAGTTATTTTTATGCCTCTTTTAAGCACAATTTTTTAAAAATATATTTAACAGCTCAACAATGGGTTAAATGAAGGTTAACTGCTATTTTCTTTAAACTGGATGTCATTCAGAAAAGACAAGGATTTACTCCGTCACCTTGGACATTTCATAGAACACAGATTTGTCTCATAAATGCTAAAGTTGTTTGAGGAATAATTAATAATGAAATACTCATTAGATGCAGCCTTACTGTCACATTGTAATATGTGTGTGTTTTTCCACAAGTGTGTGCCTGCACATAAAGGAGGCATTTGCTGGCTGTGTGTTCATGTGAACGTCTATGCATGTGTACGAGTGTGTTTACTGTACGCGTGTGTTCATTGTGGAGAGCTTGGAGGCTCACGGTGGCGCAGCCCAGTGGGATGCGGTGCCAGAGAACATGTGCTCTCAGCGAAAACCCGACACAACAAACCCGTTCGTCTCCCCCAGCTCTCACTGTGACTTTCCATCGCATAGCCTGATCCTATACTGTTGCTTTACTTTCAGAACCATGCTTCCTGCCTTTACATTCCCGGCCTGATTAGTGGAGATTGTAACCAGTTGAGTACACATGCACTCCAAAATCCATATTTAACACACACACACACACACACACACATACAAGTGCACCCTGAGGTGGAGCAGGTCCTTTCTGCAGTTTTAGCACCACCAACAAACCCCTCTCTGCTTTTGTACACAGATTATTGACCAACACTGATTCACATACAGACTTTTGTAGTCTTTACTATAATGGCGTTCGATGTTGTGTTGGAATTAAGTTGTATTTGGATGTTGCAAACATTCGTGGTAACAATGTGAAATATAATACTGAAGGATCGATCTTGCAATTGAATTGACAATTGATTGGACAGCAACCATCTGTGACCTCTGTCGTCCGTTTGACCTCAGCTACACACCTGTAAAGTTTATTTATGCTGTTGTGATGACAATATCTGTCCCCAAACCCATCAAAGTACTTGAAACCGCCTCTGTAGTAGTTCCCACTCCAGTTTACTGTCTACATGATGACAAACACAGACTCACAAGGTGAAATCAATACTAGCTGCACACTGTTGCAGCTGGTAATAAAATATACTCATATATTCACAGAGTAATGAGAACAGGGTCACCTTTGTGGCCCTCGTTGTACTTCTCATATATAACCATTGACGTTGTTTCCCTGCATTAAGCACGAGAAAAGATTTCTGACCTTTCTGAAGTTGCGCCTTTTTTCCAAAGCCACACAAAGATGGTAGCTGAAAATGACATGTCTCTGCTCGGTTTGTACTAAGTGACTATATTCTACTGGTATAAGTTGATGTTTCTTTCCAGTCTTTTTGATTTTACTAAGAAGAGAGAGATATGTCCAGCTGCCTGCGTAAGAAAATAGTTACACCTTGAGAAACAAGTTAAAACATTGATGGTTAAAAGTATCTGAGGAACTTATGCAGGAACAGTAAGTGATGCTGAACTGTGTTTTACAAAGAAGGACCAGAATATTTCCAGAAAATTGTATGCGTTCCTCCGTGACAAGACGAATGATGGTGGTTGCATGAGAGGCATGAACTGGGACCATACCACATGTAGCCTAGCGACCCTCCCACCTGGTTGGCACTGGTCCAGGGCAAAGGTAAAGAGGGGCTCAGCTACCTGCGGCTGCTTGTGGTGTTTGTCTCTGTTGTGTTTGTGTTTTCCAGTGTGCACTAAGTTGCATATGCAGCTGCACTGATGGTCTCTGGGAGTTGAAGAATCTAAGGCTCATGTGTGATATGTGTGGGCCCCTCTTTGTTTAAGCGTGTTGTTTTTCTTCATAATTTGTTGCCATGAGTGTGTTTGTCTCAGCTGGGGGCAGTGTGTGTGTGTGTGTGTGTGCGTGTGCAGTTGTGTTATGGGGGGGGGGGGGACGCTGGAGGTTACGCGGCCCCCTGACCACAGCACCAGCTGGGGGATTATCCTGTTGAGCCGATCCAGGGAAAAGGGGCCTCACTGGGGCTGGATGAGGGACTGGCTGGATGGATTGGGGGGGCTGTTTTAAGGCAGGGCTTTAGGTTAATTAACCTGCTGGACACTTTGAGAGAATGAGCCACACACTAATGGTTTATTGTTGACAAATCTCAAAGTGACCTACAGTGGCCCTGAGTTGCAGTTGGTATGAAAACAATTTCAGACACTATGCAAATGTCTTTTTTGCTTTATATGTTATGATTCATTTCAGGAGTTTTAAGGATTTACTGAAGCCACTGACTCACTTTTGGGTCACTGGCTCCCCGTCAAGATTAGAGCATGTTGTACTTTGATGTTCTGGATTCAATTCAAAAGTTAAAGCTCTCTTTTTAAAAAAATATTGCGTAGTTTACAAGTTAGCATTTTTTGTACTGTATAATTACACTCTGTCAGATCATATTTAACCTCTGCTGAATTGGTCTGTTTTGTTTTTTGTACTGTGTCTCTTTGGATCAAAATGTTTCTGATGCGCTCTCTAAGAAATACAGTTTAAAAAAAAAAATTAAAGGAATAGTACAGACCTTATGACACAGAATCCATCTAAGAGATTAACCTTTTTTGTTGTCTGCAAATTCATTTGTATTTGTCTATTTGTATTTTCTTATCAGTTGATGTGGAATATTCCAGTGGAGCAGAAAATTTCTTTGAACAGCTTTTTCTGGCTCAAGATGTTTAATCTGTCACTGAGTTTTGCGATTGGTAGATTAATTATTTAATTCATAAAATGTCAGATAATAGGGAATATTGCACTGTTGTTTCAAAAGTGTTTGCTTATGGGGAATTGTTGATTCTCTTTTTACTAAATAATTCAAAGAGTGTGATTGTAAACCTTTTCTACTTGTAAAGTGTCATGAGATAACTGTTGTTGTGATTGAATGTTATATATAAATGAAATTGAGCAACAGACCATAAATCCAGTAATTTAAAACAAGGTGACACAGAACATTAAAACCGTTAAACCAGCACTTATTTTGGTGTGATGTGATGTGAACAATGTTATAGAACATTTTACTATCGATCAACAAATGATCCAACACACACACACACACACACACACACACACACACACACACACGAGTCTCATACTAAATTATTAAGTGTGTGAGAGAATGAGATGGGGTGAGCAGTCAGCGTGCCGGACGCTTCACAGGAAGTGCTGTGGAACATCAGGGGGCTCAAAGGAAGAGTGGGGGGGGGGGGGGGGGGTGGACTATCTGGAGATTCTTACTCACCCTTTACAAAACACTGACTCATTCACCATCATAACCTCTCAGAACTGTTGGCTCCACATGTATCACACACATTTTTGGGATTGTATCTGACGTAATGGTCGCTGCTTTTCTTGTTGTTGCCCTAAATGGACATAGTGGTCTTTTAGTTTTCTAGTGACAGGAAAGTGACAAACACAAAGCTCTTGTTTGTACTGACTCATGGGTTTGTGCGCTCTTTCTTCAGCATGTCCTACCACCGGTGCCCATTTCCATTTTACTTGAGCACATCCGCCCAGAGGAAGAGGTGGAGCTGATGTCATTCTCTCCACACAAGTGCATAGGCGCCGTGTGCACATCCTAAACAAAATCACGTGTTAATAGAAAACAGGATGTGAATCTGTTGGTTTTAACTAAAATATCCCCATGCTGTCACTAATGCCTGTAGATCCCACCACTTTCATTAACAGGCAATGGAATTTCAAGTTAATCCATTTAATTAGTTAAATGATTATTCCAATAACATTACGCCCACCCAAAATAAGAGACAAACACTGACTGGAATTCCAGCTGAGTAGCTGCAAGGTTAATAATGCAGTCAGCTATAGTACTGAAGAAATGGGCGACCTAAAAGCCCCCTGGCCTTAATATCCTGGTATGATCCTCCTTGGCATGTGTGTCTGTGGTTGGTGATCCCACTTTAATGTGTCTCCTCATTTGTTGACTTTAGGCCCCTCCTGCACCCCCCAGCCACCTCCATCTCCTCTTCCCCCTGCTGTCGTCTCCACACTAGGTGCCACTCTTATTTGTTTTCATGGCGACACTAACCTAATTAATTGTCTCATTTGCGTTTTCCAAATTGGGATCAGCAGCTGTGGGGCTGCCGCGATGCACTGTCTTAACATTAGCAGTTATTACCTTATCATCAGTGATGTCACTTAGCCTCACTGACATTTATTTTAAATTTCAGTATTGGGGTGAAAATTTATGAGCTTAACTTCCATGTTGGACCTTCCACAATCTGCAAATTATCTTCATGGTGGTAAAAGTCAGGTCATCAGCAGAGTCATTTGGGAATACACTCTGGGGACTTTGAGTATAGTCCACATTTGCATTACAGTCATTTGCTAATTTTTTTTTTTATATAAATTTACAAATTCTTTTATAAACTGTGTCATAATTGGCATCCCTAATCATGTTTCTTTTTTATGTGTGTGTTTCACAGGGCTCATTATGTGACGATCTCACAAAACCCTAAACCCGAATTTTAAAAACTTCCTCCTTGTGAATTTATACCTTTTTCTTGCTTTTCCAGGCAACTCTGCCACGCTCTGACCCCACCATCATCATCCCATCGGTGGATTGGGTACAGGCAGGTCCATTCCCTGCAGCTTCCCACTTCTTCTTCCGCCCTAAACTACCCCGAACACTTGCTCGTCCACCCCCTGCTCAGTGGTCCCCCTTCCATCTTCCCACCACGTCTGCGGAGTGGGTGCCAGCTCCCTCCCCCAGGGGTGGGAGTGAGGAGCTGGGGGACGCACTAGACAAACCCTTGGAGAATGACGCGGAGGGCGTGTGGAGCCCCGACATTGAGCAGAGCTTCCAAGAGGCCCTCGCTATCTACCCACCCTGTGGCCGCAGGAAAATCATCCTCTCTGACGAGGGCAAGATGTACGGTACGCCCCCCTCTTTCACTGGACTATCTGTGTCACTTTTCTCTTTTTTGTTATGTTTTTGTATTGTCAGAACATCTGTCCATTGTCACAAATGCTCACATAGACTCAAAGATGAACTGATTCAGTTTTGGTGGTCAGTGTCACGCTCACCTCACAAAACGTGTTTTTTGGCCATAACTCTAGAAACCACATACTTTTTCAATTTCAAATCAATATCCAATAGTATGAAATGATACAGGGATGACATTTCATATCTGAAAGGTCAACTTCAGTGTGTCATCATAACGTGCAAAAATACTTTTCTGGCCTTTATCTCACTTACGCCTCGAGGAAATGAGGATGAGTTCCATTTTTGCCAAAATGGGCACTTTCATAGAAAAAATTAGATATAATTCCACTCTGCGCTTCTTACATGTTTGAGTGTAGACAAACATGATGCAAACTAATATTGGACTGGTAACAGGAGGCGTAGAAACACAAGGCAATATTTCTAGTTGTTATGTGATTGCTGGCTTTCTCTTTTTAAAAAGCCTTTTAAAATTGGAATACTTATCATTCAAACATCCGCCCGGATCCTAAAGACAAACTAAATTTAGGGCAACAAAACAAATAAGACATATACTTTACAGTTTAATTTAAAAACTGAAAATTTATTTAGTCCATTTATTAATAAAACACCCTTCATGCACCTGTTCATGAAGCCAAACAGGTTGGATTCAGGGTTTGCAAATCAAACATTTACCTCATTATCTTTGATTTGTTGTTTTAATCAATGGCACTGCATTACTGTAGAGGAGGTAAATTACAACCCTACAGTGTCATCTTTAGGCCCGAAGATCTTGTTGAACTCTAACCTCAGTTATGATTTGTACTGCATGTTCTTATAACTGATGGTTTGTGGCAAATAATTATTTGAGATGAACCTGAGTTCATGAGTGAAGCTGCTGAAGTACCCAAACCTCCTCTCATGCTTGATTAAATGAAGCCACTGACAGTTCACCTGCATCTGCTGTGTGGTGAAACACAAACAGCCAAATATTCACCCCTTAATTCCACACTGTACTTAATATTGTCAGGCAATTTGTTGCACATACTCCCTCCCACACAGACATATGCAGGCACACCCACCCACCCACACCCACACCCACACACACACACATTCACCACCACACCTTGTGTTCATGCTTTGCATCACTCTTGTTTCCTGCACAGCTGTCACCTCCACTTGGTCCCACGACGTACAGCAAGATAGCACGATGTGTCAGAAACAGGCACACAGTCTCTTCAGTCATTCTCAAACACGCAAACACACACACACACACACACACACACACACACACACACATACACACAATACAGATTTTAATTTCTGCATCCACATTATTTATGAGACTCAAAATGCAAAGCAGAATTGCAACTTTAGGTAACTCTTTATAATCTATGATGCAAAACTGATGAAGTATAAGGCATTTAATCATGATTTCTGGCTCGTCATCATGGAGTCAGTATGTTGGGTGGTTGGATTTCTGGCAGTGATAGCGGAAAGCACTTGCTGCCACAATAAAAAGTACATCTCATGTCCCTCTGAGTTCAGTCTGACAAAATGTGACGATTTTATTTTTTTGTTGATTTCATATCTTCTATCTTATTTTGTACGTAACAAGTTAGAATTTTAAATCATGCTAATTGCGTTTTAATTATTTTAATGACCCCTCTTTTATTCATCCTGCTTTTTTCTGTCTTTTTTTTATTTGATTGAAAGGTGCTATGTGTGTTAAGGTTGATTGATTGATGAACAGGTGTTGTGAAGGTAAGGTGACATTCCTCAACAGCATTTTGCTGAAAGATGATTGGAAACAAATGGTGTGGACAATGTGTGTCCTCCTGCCTGTTTGATGGTGGATATTGGTGATGGAAAACAGGGTGGACGAGGTAGCGGTGCTATCAGACAGGGTCTGTCATCACCTTGTTTTGTTGCTGTGCCAAACAGCTCCTTTAACTGTTAGCGTAGCATAGCTTAGCCACCTATTGAGGTCATGGCCATCCTATGATCATCACTTAAACCCTTATAAAGCCTGAAATAATAGTTGATGGCGGGGGGGGGGGGGGTGGAGGCATTGGTGGGCAGGTGGCTCATTCTGTGTCAGGGGATGGGGTGGTGGAGGCTGGATGGGAAAAGGTGGTGGTGGAAAGGTGGAGTAAAGGTGCCCCTTTCTCTCCCTGCGGGGGGCCAGGGCCGGGTGATGTGTGCCAGGGAGCGCGCTGGCCTGCCAGGAATGGCATGTGCGCTTGGGAGCCCGGGGGTTCAAGGCAGCTCAGCTGTAACCCTAAACCAGAATAGACGTTTACCCTTTGAGCGCCTGGAGAGGAGGGTGGACAAATAAACACCAAGGTGGGCAGTGGTGTCTTGCATAGCCTCAGGCCACAGCGGAACTCTCTCACACCTGTCCCCAGAGCACGTATATGTGGCCGAGATTATGACTCTGTGCTTACTTCCCCTGCTATTTCTGTGATTAAGCTCTCTCATATCTCCTTGTTTCAGAATCATTCTCCATCTTTCTTCTTCATGAACAACCTCATTGCCCTCAGTAGTTCTCTTTGCCATTAAATTCACCTCCAGCTGGTCTCTGTGTTCCAGACTGACAGCACTGTGGCAATCACAGATTTATGACTGGGGAAAATAAGCAGGACTGAACCTGTGCATGGCCCACTCTGCCCCCATTGCCCCTAAGCAGACCAAGTGGCCATCTCTGCAGCCGCTGCAGCTACTCAGTCATCCACTTTTATCACCATCCCCGAGGTCACTAGTGGCCAACAACTCAAGTCATTCAAGCAACCACCATCAATGCAAGGCCACTTTATAGGTATTTAGTAGTGTTAATGTTGCTAAAGCGCTGATGGGTGGCCTTAAATCAGGTGGCCAAATCAAATATCAGCTGAGAATATCTTTAAAGGCATACGTGAAATGACGAAGTGATGACTTGATTGGTTTAAAAATGTTATTTAATGTCCTTGCTCAATCTAAACATGGACACATAGACAAAACATCACACTAACTATGTGGCTGTTGGCTGTGAGCGACATACTCTGAATTTTGGGTTGAATTCCCTTCTGAGGAATGAATGCCATTCTTTGCAAAACAATATGATATTGAGTCTCCAAGCAGTGAAACAGAAGGAATGTGTGCTTCTATCCATTGTAAATTCTTAAATTGAATGGAATGTTTTTATCCCATATTCCGCATACATTCACCACATTTTTTCCCATAATGTTGTTCATAGTGCTGGCCCTCGCGCACATTACTCAACAGGCCTATTAGCTCACTTATTAGGGACGGTGTCACGGATATTGTGGTGGTTATGTGCTCCAGTGGTAATTCGACATGCATCTGCCAAGGAAAACATTTCCTGCCTTGTGTGGTGCTCAGTGAGAGACGTGCCCTGTGGTCTGACCATAGGCCTCATGCTGGTAAAATGGAAAAACAGTCTTAAACTTACAGTACAGTGGAAACCAATGTGCTGATACTCTCACCAGAAGAATGTGGCATTGTAAATATAATTATCTTTCCTCTCTATGTGCAGCAGTGTAACTTAATTTATAAGCCACTATTGAAATGGTCATGTTTTATTATGTCTTCTTACTCATTTAGCAACACTAAATCTTGTACCACACCATCTTTTATGCAGCTGTTTTGTTTCGTCACACTTGATTTCCTAACATCTGTGAGAGCAGCAGTTTTTTTTTTCCCCTTCTCTTTTTTGAAAAAAAAATTTGATGGGTCTTGCTTCCTGTTAAAAAAAAAAAAGAAAGCGAGAGAGAGATTGCTTTTGTTAGTGTGGTGGATGAAGTCAACAAAGTAAGTGGGGGCAGTTCAGAACAAATAAAACCCTCAAAATGAATCATGCTCTCAGTAAGCTTTGCTTGTGCAACGTGTCAGCCCATTGTTGTTGTTTTTTTGTAGGGCAATGCAAATATACTTTATGATTCTCAAGTGATCCTCATTAAGAATGTGATGTAAAGGTCAATGGAAAGCAACAGCGAGTTCTCGCCAGGGTGTAAACTTTGCCAGTAAAGTGTGAGATTCACTGGCGGTATTGACCTGTTGACTTATGAACAAGCCTTTGGAGCCTGTGCTCTTAAGGTTTGTCTTTCTAACCATGTGAATGAGTTTCCCCTCCGGATAAATATGTCGCAAAATTAGAATGACAGAAAATATATAAAAGCAACTGACCTTTTACATATTACCTTTTTTAATTACAATTTTTTTCTCCTTCTTAATAGGGAATTACTTTGCAAAAAAAAAACAACAAACCTTTTTCCTCTCTTTTAGGTCGGGAACATGAACAACTGTACTTTGATATTCCTCAGTCTTAAACAGAACTGGAGAGGGAAGCCTTTTGGGTTTCTGCAACTGCAGCTTGGAAAAATCTACTGGCTGAGATGAGGCTTTGAAACATAGTGTCATTTAGTTTAGAACTGTTTTGAAATCTTTGAGTGCAGGCTGTTTGTGCATAGTTGTTTTATCCGCTTAGATTGGTTTTTTTTTGTCTCACTGTATTATTTTATATTCTATATATTTTTATTTAGTTGAAAGTTTGTTGTGCTGCTGCTGTTTTTAGCCAGGTCTTCCTTGTCAACCAAATCTTTGAATAAAGGATAAACAGGTAATTAAACATCTTGTATCAGATTGTCATGGTAAATTGATGAGAAAGCAGCAGTGTTTTTCTTTGACCGCTTCGACATATTTTTAGATTGAGTTGTTTGTTTAGTACCATTACCACTACACTTACAGATTCTCCTCTCTCCTGTTGTCTCACTGGCTTGTTTGTCTCTAATTTGCTCACCCCAAAATCACCAGGGCAATTTTTTTTTACTGGGATTCTTTGAAATCGTCTTAACGAGTGCTTTGATTTTGCGTTACAAGTTGTTGTAGGCCACTAGGGGGCAGCAGAAACAAGTTGTGAACATAACTGTCATTAACGTTTTAAAGGATCAGTCCTACAGTGCAGGGGTCTTTTTGCAGAAATTGAATATAGTGGGCCCTGCTTGTTTTTTCAATTTTTCATCATAATTGTTAAAATTCTGTACTCTCATCTCTGTTCACTACTGTTGATTCAGCTCAGTTTTTAGTTTGTTTTTTGTCAAGCCTTTGATGGGCTCTCTTGAAGGGGCTGTTCCTTAGAGGCAGCAGGGTAACATGAGCAGGAGAATGAACTTGCACTCTTGACCTTCACGCTCTCATGGGATTTGATGCTCCCCGTGGGGTTTTTTAGGAACCCCCTCTAATCTAGACACTCCCCCGTCCATCTTCCACACTGCTCTCTTCTCTGTATCGCACAGTGTAAACCACAGAATGAGGTGAAAAGGGACACCAATGTAACTTAGCGGTTGCTGTTAATTTAGCTACACCTCTCAGATTTGCAAGGCCGAAGAAAGATAAATCCAAACAGCCCAGGCATATATTGATGTGTGCGTGTGATTATATATGTTGAAGTTTATTTGGACAATTTCTTTGTGTCAGTGTAATATCTGTGGAATTTATTCCTCTTCACATCAGGTCTAGAGTCTTTGTTAAAACCAACTCAATTAGCATGACTCAATCTACCAAATCAACTCAATCAACCGTAAAAGCTTGTGGGGAAAAAAGATACATAGAAATGATCCTTCTGCTGCTTGAACATTGGCCCTCATTCATGAAATGCACAAATTAGTTCTTAAACTTTGTAGCCCCTTGCCCCTGACATCTTCTCTGTTGCATACATTTGGACTTTTAAGGAACAAACATGCAGGAATGTTTGCTACTTCCGTGCATTTCCTTTCTCAGAGTTGAAGTTGTCAATTGATACAATATATTCCTACTGGGCTATTACCAGTGATAGGGTCACAACTGGGGCCACAGGCACTCACCCACAGCCAAGACAGTGGATCTCATCAGTCCAGTTCTCAGATCTTAACACTGGCCTCTTCTTTTTCATAGAATTGATTTAGAAAATACTGATTTATGCCCACATTTCTGATCTGATATCTGATGGCGATCCAGATAGTCTTGGACAGCCACCTGTCTAAACACATAACTGGTTTACATTCTCATTAATATCTTGTGAGGTCTCTTGCATCTTCTCTCGATGCCCTTGATATTTCGTGTAAGGTTCTTGCATTGCCTAAGTGCTGTGTGAAGAAATTGTCCCATCAGTCAATAGAGGGTTTTGATCTTCATTTCCAGTTTCTGGTTGGCTGAAGATCTGTTTGAATGGGAAAGGTGCCAGAGCCATCTGCAAAAGCAAACAATGGTGAGCCCAAAGATTGCTCTGGTTTCCAGATTAGATTTACAGAAAAAAAAAAATGTTTGAGGAAAAATACATACCAAGTATATATTTTTATGAACTTACAAACCCGGTGAGCTTATCAAACACCCTGAGTGCATGTCTTGATGCAGGATCTGTGAGGTTGTTGCATCACTGACTTTGTGCTTGACTCATTGTTGGGATCTGTAGTCATTTTCAGTCTTTTCAGAGTCCTGTAGGCTGCATTCAGAGGCTATCACAGGGGAAATAACACCCAGCCAAGACATTCCTACTGCCTAAATGTGACCCTTGTTTTCCTGAGTAGACACAGTGTGCTGCGGAAGGAAACGTATGGCTGGCAGATGTGTCCTCGGGGAGTATGGGAGTTTGCATATTTTTAAGCGTACAGGCTTAAAAGTTAATTCACATGTTGAAAAAGGATATGCTGACTACCACTAGATTTATGTGTGACATGTCCCTGTAAAAGTGCAGTGTTATGTTACATTTCTTCATTAAAATGTCTAAAACTCACTGTATATACACACATATATGTACAAATATGTATACATCTGTGTGTATATATGTGTATATATATAAATAATATAAGAAATATATTTATACATATATACACAAACACATATATGTATATATGTGTGTTTGTATATATATGTAAATATATATGTGTAAATATATATATATGTGTAAATATGTATATATGTATGTATATATAATATATCCCTCCATATGTACATATATATGTATATATAATATATTTTGTGTAATTGCTTACTAATATTGTATAAATGTACAAACCCAGAGAAATATATAATAATTCTATTCAGGTTTAGTGTGTTTCATTGCAGCCCTGTACACACCTGGTATTAAGATCTGTCCTGATGTGATCTGATCACAAGGGGTCAACTCTGCTGAGTGTATTCACACTTGGCTTTAACAGGCACCTCCACATGTGTCTCCTGTGGTTGGATCTCCCCTCTCTGCATGGCATGCAAATAAAAACATACAAATACTTCCATTTGCAACCTTTATAATCTGTATTTACTGACAACAGCTGCTATTTAGTCCGAGTAGAATACACAAGTATGAGGCTCAGAGAGCACAGAGATTACATCTTAATTTGTTGCTGTGGATCGTGTAGATAAACTCATCCTCTCATTGTACAATATTAATTATCATATAGGGTTGCTATTGTACACAAATATAAATCCACAAACAGATCTACCGGGTGATGTCGGAGCAATGGATGCAAGACCCTGTGCAGATCAGTCACTGTATAGGAATGTTAGGAATGCATTGAGCTGAGAGCGAGAGAAAAGAGTGATGGAGAGAGCTGACCAGGCCTGTGATGACCGCAGCCTCATTGGGTAACTGCAGATTTATGAGCTGCCAGGCCAAGGGTTCGACTTTAGAAGGGACATTTTGGGCTGCCTTCACTAATAATATCCACTTCTCTGTGACCTCTGTACCAAAGAGGAAATAAGAAAACAGGTGAAAAAGGGATTGGATGTTTGGGATAATTATCACTTGAGGAAAGATAAACTGCAAAGTGTATTGTTTCTGAGCAATATTATGATTCCGTATCTTTTGGGTTTGCAACAGTCAAACGGTAATTCCCTTTAAAGATCTCATGCTATCATCATATACATTTTATTTTGGATTACTATTATTAATTTTGCACTTTTTCCTTTTCTTGTAAAATCAATAGTAAGGTGGCAAAGACAAAAAGGGGGGGGGGGGGGTGAGTATGGCATATAACAAGGGTCCCTGACTAGAAGATGTTATATGACATACACTTTGTTCTTGTAACAGTGGCCCATCTAGTCAGAATGAGGCTTTTACTAAATTAAACTTCTCCAATAATCTGTACAGGAAATCACCAAATGTTTGTATATTTGCTGCCAGTGCTGTACGGAAAGACTATACTTACATAAGTAGACGTAATTGTGCCTACGTGCAACAGAAATACTTCCCCAATATTAATAAAATTGCACAACCAAGCAATTTCATCTGAACAACTACTCTTTCTGCTTCTATGCTCGGCCACTTATGCCCTTGAGAAATCTTTCCAGAATCAGATTTCCCTCCAGACAAGTCTGTTACTACTGGCAGCATGATAAACATCAAACTGTGGCCTGGTGGCAGATGGTATAATGTTCCTACCGACTGTCTTGCAGCCTTGGTTGGCCCAAGTTCTCTGTCTGGGCTACTCACATTGGATATCATGATCTCATCAGTGTGTGACTGAGTCTCCTCTCTGATCTCATGGGTGTGTTGGAGGGTATTTTTGATGGGCCCTTCCCCGAGCACCCACACAAGGAGTGGCAGGGCATTTGATATGATGCAAAGCCTCTCAGACAGCCAATGAACAATAAAGCTGGTAAATGCTTGCTAAACATACTTGGCTCATTTGAATGAGGATGGCATCCTATTGATAAAATTACCCTTTGCTGTGTTAGAGGTAGAATAAATATAGAATTCTTACACTTGATATGAAAAATATGAATGGGGAAACATAATTCCTTAATCCCTAATTCCCTAATTTTCACTCTTTGTATCACAGTGAGTCAACTAGCCAACTGAGCTGCTCAGCATAATTTAAAATGCAATTTTGGGGTGAACTGAAGTGTCCGTGTGCAGTGTGTAGATGCAGGTTATAAATGTGAGAAATATTTATTACTAGTTGGTTGGATGATTTAAACATACGACCAGATTCCGATGGCAACAGAGCTTCTCGGTGTATCACTATCGCTGAGGTAGTAAATCAAGTGCAAATTGGAGTCATTTTAGACTTTGTGTAATACAATCATGCTAATTTGTTAAAGTACTGAACCTGCCCTCTGCTCCCCATTAGGGACAATGCAGGTTCCAGGCACTTAAGCATTGGTTTTACTTTAAGATCAAGAGTCTTTGTCTACTCTTTCAAACAGCCTATGGCTTGTGTGTAGATTTTCAAGGAAGAATTCTGCAAGTCTAATTTCTGATCCATGTATGATTGACATGTTGATGAATTTTGACCCCCCCAAAAAATTCAGAGCTTCACAAATGTCTGGCGACTAAAGTGAAAAGCTATTTGTCTGAGTTTGTCTGAAAGTTTTGTGTTTGACTGTTGAGATTTGTTCATGCATCTGTGTCTGCTACTTAAAAAAAAAAAAAAAAAATCCTTATTGGTCACACAACGTACATCTTACTGTACACGCAGTGAAGTTTCCAGAAGATAAATTGTTTGGAACTGGAAGAACTTGCTGCTGCTATGTGAGGAACTTGATACTGGCAACTTAATGCTCATTTTTATTTCAAGGGCTGTGAGGACTTTGACAAGGCGCTCTGTGCATCTATTCAAGAGTTTGATTGCAAAGAAATGTGGAACACTTTCTTAATCCCTGGGGAATTAAAGAAATATGCATTTACGGACTCAAACAATCGGCGGACGAGTGCACCTTCTGATAAACTAAACGGTTGAAGAGTTACAGCCCTGAAAGGAAAATAAGATTGAGATGGAATGAATGCCTCGACTACAGCTGAAGTGTGTTTGTGACTTTGTGTCAATCTGGGCGACTGTGTGTATAAACCAGAGGAGCTGGCATTTGAGAGAGAGGGGTTTAGTCCACAAAAGCCTCACACAAAGGCAGTTCTACAACTGGGGTGGTGCGTGTATGTGTGTTTAAGTGGCCTTTACAAGGACTAATATCGAGCCCTACTTTTCTCTTCTTTTGCTCTCAAAACTAAAACTGTTTCATTCCCGGATTGACTGATATTGTCTCGCCTGGAAATGTAAATTTAAAATCTTTTTTTAAACCTCTCCAAACTCTGGAGATGACATCTCCAGGAGCATTCTTCCAAACAGCATCTAATGTTGTGTTAAGGTTATTTATAACAAGTGTAAAGGATAATTACAGTGTGTTATTACACGGGTCTATATTTGTGACCAACAGTATGAATCAATTTAATTACTTGAATATGTATATATTATATAAAGATAAGTCAAAGTGAGGAGATGTAGATACATTTATTGAAAGATAAAAAGAAAATACAGAGAATTTTTAATTTATATATGTCATAATTTAACACTGTACGTGTGGACGCCTGTGAGAGCTAATCAGACAATTCAGTAGCTTTCCTATGAACTATAACTCAATGAAATTGAGACTGCTATTGCTTGTTAACAATGTTATTCTAGTTAATTTGGTATTAGAAGCTTCCACCCAGGTATAACTTTATATATATGAAAATAATAGAGCAATTAAAAATCACGTCAATTAGCATCAACATTTATAAGAAAAAAATTAATAACTTTAGCAAACTCTTTTCCAGTTTTCTTTATCACAGAAATCAGACCATGTGCAGTACCTGAAAGAGAAACTTCCAGATGACCCTTTGCCATTTGTATACCTAAACAGGAAAAAGCACATGATTAAAAAAAAACAAAAACAAAAACACAGATTAAGTGAAAACCCATGTCTGAATGCACCTTCATCCTGGGGAGGCAGATTCACATGAGCATAGACGAGAAAGTGTTTGGCATTCCGCACAAAATCTGACCACTTTTATAGGCTGATAGAATTTTTGATTGGGGTTCAGCCAGGGTTCAAGTTTCCATTTTTCACCATTGGGGGTCACATGATTGACCGGTTTGTGGAACGTTGTCAGGTATGACCCAAGCGTCACTCTGTGGGGAAAATCTGACGAGTTTGTACCAGGTTGTGTGTCGTGACTGATCTGTGTGTTAATTCACATAGAGATGTGGTGCCAAAGGAAAAATGACCGTGTTTAAGAGGTGGTGCAGAGGAAACTCTTCCATGGAATGAGTGTGTGTGTGTGTGTGTGTGTGTGTGTGTGTGTGTGCGCGTGCGTGCGTGTGTGTGCGTGTGGATGAGACAGCTCTCCTAGAGTTGTATGAATCACTACTGTCGTGTATGTGTTTAACTGTCCTCCCTTTTCTTATTACCTGTTCGCAAATGTGCAAATCTAATTTAGGGCTACTGTCATTCATTATCTTTATTTATTGTGTTGGCATACCTGAATTCTTAATTAATAATTAGTACTTACTGCGATGCAGCGCTGTAGCTGCTGATAATGTTTTCAGCTTTGGAAGTGATCACAGAGCAAAACTTGCATGATATGACCTGATAATAACTGACTGAAAAGTTAGAATAACAACTCTCCTGGGAGTCATTCTTTAACAAGAAAAGATATCAGGCAGCTGCTGGTGCAACAAGCAAACGCACTATGAAACATTAATGTCTCCTCAAAATGTACCAGTACATCCAGTCGGAGCACAGATGTTTCACTGAATAGTGAGTGGGAAAAAAATTTGATTTGCAAGTGGTACTAGAGGAAAAACCAGACGATTACTGAAGAAATAATTTATCTTTTGGGGATTTTTTTATACATTGTAAGAAAAGAAAGACACTTCATTCAGTAGTTGAGGAGCTATTTCAGTCTGTACTACAAATAGCAACCTCATGGTAGCACTAAAGGAAGAGTCATGAGATTATATAGGTCAATAGGAATCATCTTGTTGTGACCGTGAATTCTCAGGGCAAACCTGTGTAGATATTTTTGTCTCAACCAAAGTGTTGAAGTGACCATCAGACTGACACACGTGCTACTAGCCTGCCTACTGCTTTTGTGTCCCGCCAACAGTCCAAATAAAAAAAAACAACAACTATTTAATTTACAATAATTCATTTAAAATAGAATAATGCACCTATTGCTAACTTTTTCAGTTTACTTTTCATTCCATGACAGCAGTATAGAGCTACATACTGTCAATTAGTCAGTTATTCTTGATTTACAATGTAGAATCTATTGGTAATATTTGTCTAGTAGTTTCGTTTAATTTTCCATCTTTTATAGCAGTTTTATCACTGATTAGTGTCCAGTTATTTGCACCTTGATGCCAGTGTACTTGTATTTCCGATTCTGGAGGTTTATGTTGGGGAAAAGAGGGTGAAAGATGCAACATGACCATTGCTCTCAGTGTAACCAGAGATTCTAGAAGGTGGGGGGGAACAAGGCAAAGATTTACTGTGGGCGTAAAGGCATATTCCATAAACATTGACACACACACCAGCTGCCTGGCAGCCTCACTAGACTGGGCCCCCTTTGGTCAGTGGCCTCTACTGTGTCTGTCCCGAGTCCGGTCTGAGGATATAGCATAGCTGCTGCAGCCGCCACCTGCTCTGCCAGTGTGACCTGTCTGTCAGCAGTGGCAGCGCACAGATAGACACTCCACAGTGTGGAGATATGAGTACAGGGTGCACTCAAGGGGTCAGACTGATGCAGGGTTTCACACAGACAGATGTGTATGCTTAATGATGGACTTGTACTTGCGGTTTTCAGCTTTGACACTCTTAACAGCCTTGCTTTGGGTACATGGATGTGTGCACACTCACCAATCCATGCTACACACACACAGGCGTGGACACAAACAGATTTTAAGCTGATAACTGAAACAGTGGATTTCAATGACTGCAGAGCTTAAATTATTTCTAAACATACATGCACATATACACATACATTTTGTAATTTCTCATTCTTTCTGTTTGTGCTAGTCAACATGCAGTTCCTGCATACCTCGAACACCTTCCCGTCAACACACCAAAAATCAATCCAAAAAGAAATCATTTTATTTAGTGTTGTTCAACTGTGTGTTTATTTTCTTTCAACTTTGTGAATGCAATGTAAAACTCAAATGAAATTAATTAAATTTGCCTTTTTTTCTGGACCTTTTTACAGGACGAAATGAGTTGATCGCACGGTACATCAAACTTCGCACGGGGAAAACGCGGACCAGGAAACAAGTGAGTCCTCCCAAACTTCACCCCCCTCATTTTTGAAGTCCTTTCCTGCTGAGTGATGCCCTAACACTCTGGGTGCCCCCCTACCACTCAACCCCCTCTCCGTTCTGCTCAGAAGGCAAGAGATGACGATTGATTTAGGGCCAGGACCCAATGTACGGATGCTATAGGCTCAAATGTCAGTGTTTTTTTTTCTTCACCACGACATGGATTTGGTTGTTGTTAGATGAGGCAAGAAGCTTGGGGATGTGGAATATGGATGGGAGATGAGATTGGTGAGGGATTTGGAACTCTATCCTGAGTATGGTATCTGATATGGATAGACTGATGTATGGGTACTGATGGATACGGATTGAAAGGGTCCCCGCTAAGTCATCTGGCAGAGTCAGCGCGGGAAGGAAAAGGAATGATTGGTGATGAGAGGAGAATGTAGCAGTGAGGGATCAGAGACGTTTGAGAGGAAGAGGGGCAGCAGCTGGGTTAACTGCAGTAATCTGATGCCTGTATCCTAGAATATAAGAAATATCAATTTAAATAAACTACATTTCCTGTGAAGCAACATATATTTCTTCATTTGTTAGACAGATTTGTTCTGAATTGAAGAAATGCTATCAATGTCATCAGTTTCTAATTTGAAGTCAGTTAACATTTCTTAACTCCTTGTATCTGTGGTGTAGGTCACCGCTCAGTGAGCTGAACATCTAAATGAAAATAATGTGTGTTTTACACATTTCAGTCCACAGATTTGTTTTTACTGAATGGATGCTGTTTCATAGAGATTTTACTATTTTAATTGGTCCATTTTAACAGAAAAAGATATATCCTTGACTAATTCTTGCTTTTACTGATTCATGTGTGTAGGTTTATTGTTGTTGTTATTTATGTCCATCACTTTTGGAAACCAGGGGAGATTTCACAGTTTTTTGGTTAAGTGGAAATGGCAAAAACAAATTTTAAATGAAAAACAGCATAAAAACCAAGGCCC
This sequence comes from Aulostomus chinensis, assembly GCF_037954235.1. NCBI lineage: Eukaryota > Metazoa > Chordata > Actinopteri > Syngnathiformes > Aulostomidae > Aulostomus > Aulostomus chinensis. The sequence goes on from NC_141326.1 coordinate 24,659,419, forward strand.
CATCGACTAACAAAAGTTATATCACATTGGTTCAGTTTATGCACATTGACTTCAGTTATAATCATTTTCTGAACCTGCGCCTCCTGTACACGGTTGCTGGGGGCAAGATCATGTCCGAGGATGCATTAGGGGAGAGGCAGGGGGACAGGGTGCCAAACTCTCACATGTTTAGCCAATTTAGTCTCCATTTCCCCTGCATTACTTTGGACGGATCAGCCCCTATGAGGAATCCATGCCCCTGGCAAACTGCATCAGAACGCAAGCTTCTAACCTGATACCTACTGTTTACAGCCCAGTACAATGAATGATTTAGGTCTGTAAAGTTCATTTCCCCTTTAATAACAGCAGTATGTGAGGGGGATTTTTTAACTCGCGTTTAGATAATGTTTAGGCCATGGTCTCTTTGAATTGCAGGTAGGGGTGCTGTCACATTTTTTGATCCACCCTTTGCTCCTCTCCAGTTCTACAGTCTCACCAAAATACGATCACTTTCAGCTGCAAAAACACCAAGTTTGAAGTCCTAAAACCGAGCAGCAATGTCACATCTGCTCTCTGTTCCGTTCAAATTGGGTTGATTTTATTGTTCATTAGACGAGCCCCCAAAAAATAACATCTCCAACTGACAGTTTCACAACGATGCTCACTTGAAGCAGATCATGTACACGACCTTCCACATAAACAAGCACACGTTCCATTTGAAGGCAGATTATGGTTTAAACCTACATCTGTCTTGCTGTGAGGCACTAAACCACCATCCAATTAAGCTGGAAAAGAGCTACAGTAAATTCAATTCTTAACTTGGCTGTGTTATCTGTGTCCTCCAGGTGTCCAGTCATATCCAGGTTCTCGCACGACGGAAGGCCAGAGAGATCCAGGTGAAGCTGAAGGTACGATACGTGAGTCAACCTTTTATCTGTTCTCTATATACTTCATTAATTTCATACTCTTGATGGTCTTTGCTAGAGAAAAAATCTCTATGTTTCTAAATCCTACTGCAGATATTAAGTTTTGTGATGTACACGACGCCAGAGAAAATGTCTGAATTTAGGATGTGATTGGTATGTCGCAGTATTAGTATATGTTTATTTTAGAGATTGACCTGTAACTAGACCTTCATCAGATCATGGTGCCTTAACTCAGCTTCGGTTATCATGTTTTTTATTCAAGTTAAGCAGCAACAGATGAAAAGATGATGAAAACCTGTTATACAATATTATTTTCTCATAATAAAGTTTCATTTTTATTAAAGGAGTTTGCCACCAATGACCCTGCACTACCATGTATTCACATTCTATTAACACTCAGGCACAAACAGTTGGCCATTTTAATTGCAAATTCTAATTGATGCTGATTTTAAATGGGATGCTGAGACATTTCGATGAAATGTGAACAAATTTCAGTGAGCCAGAGGCTTACTGTGTATGATTATGAGCAGATGCAATTGTCGAGGAAACAAATTAATCCCTGCATTATTCCTTGCAGGTATTACATTTGGTAAGCGCCACAATGAAAGTTTTCCGATGTGGTACGCTGAGAGCTTGCACATCCCTGTCTCTCCAGTACTTTCTCAGTTTGCATTTCTCACTCACATACTCACAGTCACAGCAGGTAACAGGACTCTCCCTCACCTTGGACGGAAGCCATGAGGGTTCAGCTGGCAGGGCTCGGCGCTGGTCACAGGGTTAGCCTCTGTGACAGGTTTTTTAAATACATCTTTGGTGGGTGTAACTGAGATCCCGACCACATGTACCTCCCCATATTTCAGCTATGCCCTTGTGTTAGCCAGTTCTGCAGAGAAGAATGCACCGCATGGCCTTGCCCATTAGGGCTGGGTGGCAATACTTATAGTCCTCTGTGATTTGGAAACTGCTGAAGGAGTGGATTCAGAAACAAGAGGTGTATCACTTTAAGCGCAAGAATGACAACTGTGCCGCTATGTCAGACCTTTTTAATGGTGTTGCAATTCTGATCATAATTATTAATATTTCGCCATGCTGAATGCATTGTCTTCCAGTGTGACCTCCAACAGAAGCTGCTTGTCATCACTGGCTCTTCCCCTGCCAAAGCAATAAACTTAACTCTTGACTCAAAGCCTCTTGACTGTAATATCACCTTATCCAGCTCTCTGCCTGGCAGGGATTCACCGATGATGCAAGCTGGCCTCAGCCCTTCATTTCCCTTTTTAGGGCTCTACTTGAGTTACTGGTGAAGTGGGGCGCAGACTTAAAAGGAGTCCGACTGCTCTCCCTTTGCGTAACTGTCTGTTTGTCCCACTCTCACCCTCTATCCCCCTCTTTAGGACCAGGCTGCCAAAGACAAGGCAATGCAGAGTATGGCCACCATGTCCTCAGCCCAAATAATCTCACCCACAGCCTTCCAGAACAAGATGGCTCTCCAGGGCCTCTCTAGGCCGGCTTACCCCTCTTCTGGTGGGGTGAGTCACTGACCGGAGTCCCCTTCACCATCTTAGTTAGATTTACCAAAAAGCCAATTTAGAACTACAATAATTGTGCATGTTAAATTTATGAACTAGTGAAAGTGCAACTGCAAAATGAAGTTACAACAGAAACATATACTGCACAGTATCTCTCACTTATTTCAAGTATGTATTTGTGTAAAAAATAGAGATTGACATAGAATTTTTTTTGTCTTTTTGACAATAGAGGCACATAAAATGGGGGCTTTCTTTTTAAAGATTCAGTTGTGTGCTCACAATTGTGTGAGTATTAGTGTCATGGTGGCAATGTGTAACATAGTTATCACTTTACATTTTTCCAGTTTTGGCACGGGGCACTTCCAGGACAGCCAGGAGGCCACGAAGAGTGAGTTGCTATTCTTTATTTTTTAGTGTACAGTGTTTTATATCAGTCATTTCTAATGAGATTTGCTAAAAAAAAAAACTGTCATACAAATTTGAGTCAGGGAATATATCTCAGAACAAATTAAAACATATCCGTGCAATTATAAAGAAAAGTCTTCAGCTGCCTGACATTCAGCATGCCACTCTGCCCCCTGCGTCTTTAGAGGTCAGGCGGTCCAATTAGTATGTGAGATGGGGTCATGAGGCAGAGACGGTGCATAACATGCCTCTCCCTCTTGCCTGTCTCGTCTCTCCAGCATTAAGCCCTTCTCCCAGCAGAGTTACGCCATGCAAGCGTCTGGCCCGGCCCCCATAGCAGGTGGGTGCTCTTTCTCTATCCTGCTGTGTTGACAGAGAGCTGTCAGACTGGCAAAGTGATGAGACAACCGGACTGATGACCAAGACCTTGCACAAAGCGCACTCACTGACTTTCTTTTCACGTTTTGCACTTGAATCACACATTTCAGCTGTCACTGCCCTCTTCTTTCCAGGTTATGAAAGCTCAGCTGGGCTGTCCATGTCTCCCGGTGCCCCCCCTTGGCAGGGTAGAAGTATTGCCAGCTCCAAGCTCCGAATGCTGGAGTTCTCCGCCTTCTTGGAGCAACCTCAAGACCCAGAGACTGTGAGTGGATAAGACTGGAGCCAAGTATGATAAGACCATGATTCAAAAGTGTTCTTACAACACTGCTGTTGAGTGATCTACTCAAATTATTTCATTGTCATGCCTGTCAAGAGTTGGGAGTTAGATTAATTAATCATTTTTATGATCGAAAAGTTTTTACTTGTCATGTGCTCATTAAGGTAGTATCAAATATTAATGCAGTGTTTTCCCCCTTAACAAAATCCTTTTCTCACTTAAACTGACCCAAGCTGCTGGAATCATCTGCCACAGACTTTCACAGAAAATAAAACAATTCTTGAACTGAACAGTGACTCAAAGCTCCAGTAGATAACCAAAATAAATTGAATTCTTCCTCAGAAAATGGAGACATATTTGGGCAGGTGATGTTTAATTTAACACTGTCAGGTAGTTTTCGTTTTAAAGTTATATGATAGCAACTACCGAAGATGTCCAAGTGTAATTAACACAGAGAAACACAACAGATGATCCTGAATTACGTGAGGGACAAGGCTGGGACCCTTGAGGTGACATTAGAGTAAATATTTAATGACTCACAAGCTGAGTGTGACAGATTTCTGGGAGTACCCAACTAAAGTGGCAATTTAGCGGCATGACGATGAATATTTGAGCTCTGTTCAGCTTCTTATATGTATTTTGGTCTTTTCAGTTCAACAAGCACCTGTTTGTGCACATTGGCCAGTCCAACCCCAGCTACAGTGACCCCTATTTGGAGTCAGTGGATATCAGACAGATCTACGATAAATTTCCAGAGAAGAAAGGAGGGCTAAAGGAACTCTTTGACAAAGGGCCACACAACGCTTTCTTTCTCGTCAAATTCTGGGTACGGTATTTAAGTTTTTTTTTTCTTCTCTCTTTTTTGAGACGTCCAGTTCAAATCAAAACAGTTCCCAATCCACTGTGTTAATCCAGTGAAAATCCAACTGAAAAATTGAATATTAACTAATTCTAATTTCTATTAGTATCTGTTTTAGCAAATGTTTAGCAATTTGGAGCAAATACTGTACATGTGGTATGCCTCCTACATCCTCAAGTCATGAAGGTGAAGTGAAAGTACAGTGAATAATCTTGTTAATGTTTTGAAGCACCTGTTAGCTGTTAATGTTCAAATAGTGTTAATTGTGTTGCAATGACTTACGCAGTGGAGTTGAAGGCCTGAAGGACAATTTTAGAGTTGAAGTAATGGAAAGTCTTTGCTCTAATGACCTGATTGGTGGTTTATATGCTAGCAAAAAAAAGGCATTGCTGCACAGGATGCATTTGGCATGGGTGTGTTTGTATATGTCTCTGATGTGTGTGTGATTGTGTGTGACAGCAGCCTTGGGGAGAGTGGCAGGCTTGATCTTTCACCAGGGGAAATGTGAGCCCAGGCACCTGTCCCTGTGCTATTAGACTGAGTCCAACAGTCATAGACCCCCCCCCCCCCACACACACACACACACACACTCCCCACCATGCACTTATTTATAGATAAGTGCACACACGCACACAGACAAACACACAACACCTGCAATTTGACATCCATCACAGATTGAGCGTAAAGCACTTATTCAACTGGAGATACAGAGAAAAGTTTGCAGAATTGTAAAAACAGGAACTGTGGGAAGATAAAGAGGACAAAACATGCGGTGATTGATAGGCAAAGATTGAGAAAAGGTGGCGTATGGTGTGTAACTGGACACCCTCACTATGACAACACTCTACAATACTGGAGGAATTGGCTGGGCCTTTCAAGTAGCATCCAAGTGACCGTGCACAACAGTGCTTGATGAGAGGCCAGTCATCCTGACTGCAAAGACAAAATTGTGCATGTTTGAAATTTACAGCGCTCTGAAGAGATAACGGGTTTTAATGGTTAACTATCATGTTTTCTAAAGCTTTGAACATCACATTCAGAATGCTCATTGAGAAGAAACCAGATGAGATTAGATGTTGATGTGAACCCACAAAGCCTCTCGACTATCTGTAATCTGCCATGTGTAGACAAACAGAGTCCTGCGAGAGCTGGAGCTCATGACCACAGCGTGGTAGGCGGAGGCGTTAGCCTGGAAGCTTACTTGCAACACAGCACTTAACCTGCTCTGTACAGTTTCATATCATCATCTTCATCATTTACAAATAAGACGGGGGGCGGGGGGATTCATGGAGGAGATGCTTCACCCTACCTCCCTTTTTACTAAAAAGAAGTGCTCACCTCTGCGTGACATGTGCACTCTGGTTGAAACACTGGTGATCTGCTCAGGGATCCAGAACAGAAAGTCCCTCTTGCTCTTAGAAATTATAAGTTGTTACTCAAGAAAAGTTCATAAGCAGAAACTGCAGTCACATGAGCTCACAATTGTCTTTTAGATTCACATTTTCATTTGCAGAATCATGAAATTGTGTCACTAAACACGCTCTTACAGTCACAAGCACAAACCATAATGTTTCCTGTTGGTTTTACTCTTTCTTCAAGTTCATCAACTGCAAAATGCCACCAGTGAGAGCAATTTATTTACAAAAAAAAAAAAACAAACTTAGCTGATTTGTGAGATGGTTTTTATTCGCTACACCAGCTTCATTAGGTGACTACGGTACCTACTTTGAAATTCTGAAATCTTACTGAAGAAACTTTTGGCTCCGTTTCTTTTGTCAAAAATGTAATTTTAGGACATTGAGAGTAATTGTACATTATAGTGTTGCTTGAGTTGCTGTTTGGGGTGCCAAAGACTATGAATGTCAAGTTCAAAGTATATCACCTTGCAATCTCATGCCACCAGATGGCTTTGTATGTATGGCATTGCCCTTCTCATATGTTTGACTTCCACATTATTTATTGTGGAGAGATAAAAGACATTTGTGAGTGACACCATATTGGAAGAAGTCTCCTCCAGTCCTTGGGAAGAGCAGCTGGCCAGATCAATGGCATTTGATTCAGGGGTGAGAGCAGGAGGGGAAGAGAAGCCCTGTCGTATATCATAAAGAAAAAGAGAGCAGCAAAGCAATAAAAAACAAGAGATAGAAATAGAGACACAGATAGTGTGAACAAGAGAAAGAGATGGCAGGAGGAATGGTTGGTGGCGTGCAACCAACAAGACATTTGTCAGTGAAATATTACTCTCTTGATTCATGTCGGAGCCCAGTGGAGTCAACAGTTATGACACATGCAACTCCCCGCTTGAGGAAAACAAGCTCATAACACTGTTTGCTTTAAGTGTGTTCATCTTATAGTATCCCAAGGGTGTCCTCCAATTCTCAAGGCATCCCTGACAAAACACAGAAATGCTACAGAGCAGCTGGGCATTTCAACACCCATTCTTGGGGAAAGAGTATTGAGGATGCTCTTGGCAGTGAAAATAAGCCGAATTAAATTCTAAACACATCTGAAAATACAATAATCTTATTTAAACCATCATAAAGGACAGGAGAAACCTATTTGATGTTGCCGTTGTGACACAGCCACGTGGCAGGTCATGACTCGGGGGTGTGCTGAGGCACAGGTTGGCATGGTGACGGTGACAGGCGGATGGCCCACCTCCAAAGCTATGGCATTCTAGATTGAATTTCCAGCAAACCCCCCTTTCGGCCAGTGGCTGCCCTGCCCCACCTCCCTCCGCCCTCGTCGCCCCCTCAGTGCCCGTGGCCCTGTCCTAACAGATTGTCTCACGCCTTTGAAGTGCCGAGGGAATCTGATTTGAGCTGGCTCTGCTAAATTGTTACACAGCCAGCCTGCCCACCATGATCTAATCAGCCAATTGCATGCTGCTGATTGTAATTGGATGAATTCCCTCGCAGGCTGTTAGGGAAGCAGGGAATGGCGGTTAGGGGAGGGTCACTAGGCCTCAGGGATGAAGACAAATAGAGGAATTACATCAGCCCGAGATGAAGATGAACAGGGTGATGAAGAGATGAGGAGGCTGAGCAGTGTCTCAATGGCCCATTAGGAGACAAGAGCCTAAGAGGGGAAAAGGTAAAACAGCCCAGCTGTCTCGTGGAGGAGAATTCACCTCAGTCTGATCTGAAATCAGATTATACTTGCCAGAGTTCAAACTTGAACTACTGGAAGGATCAGACATACAGTAGGTGAAACTGCATCCACCCAGGAATGAAGAAACTTCAGTGCCTTCAGACTTGAACATGTGATGATTTCATCATCCACAGTCAAGTCAAACGTAGCATTAACATGGTTTAAGATGATTAATGGCATTTTGATATCAGAGTCCAGGTAGTGCAACAGTCTGCCAACCAACACGGGGCAGCTGGTTTGAGTCCGTACCGACAATCCATACCAACACAGTTGGCCGTGTCTGCAGGCGGGGAAACTGTATGTGTTCTGGTCCCTGCTGTAATGTCTCTTCTGGTCTGTCAGGGTCCCTATTTCGGAATTTGGGGAATAGCATGATCCTACCATCCAGCACATTGCCTGGGTGAAACCCCTCTTCCTCAAGTGAAAGGATGCGACAGGTGAAGGAAGCGTGTGGTCGTCTGTGCTTCTCCCCAGAGCGTCAGAAAGGGACAAAGCAATGACCAGGAACAGCTCTGTAAGGGCGTATTGGCAGCGTACAGCTGGGGAGACGGACGGGTGTAAATGCAAAAGACAGATTTTAAATGAGGCACATAAAAGTAACATCCATGAGCTCTAACATCATTTAAGAGACAACATCACAATGTATGAGCTATCAGGTTACTAGATTCAAATGCCCTGAAACATTATATCTCTACAGTATTGGCAGATCAAAATCTTCTGCTTTATTTTGCATTACTGTAGAATGCATTAGACACACACACACACACAGACACACACACACACACACACAAGAAGGTACACAATCTTGGGAATCTGGAGGCTGGATTGACAGCGTTATAGTAGGTTATGGGATCAGGCCATTGGATGCCTCTTGGCTTTACAGAGAATCACTCTCAAGCTTTGTTGAGCTGCAACAGTCTTGGTAATGCCTCTTTGTCAAACTGACATGCATGTTTCTTGAGATCCATATCTGTGAGCAGAAACATAGAGCCTGGCATTTTGTTATAGATTATAGAAGTTGATACTTGTATATCCCTGAGGTTTCAGATGCTCAGTGTGATCTGGCACTTGTGTCCTCTGTAACAAGGTGGTGTCTTCAGGGAACCCTCATACACACTACACAATCTCGGTACCTTTTTAAAGTCAAATTTTACAAGTGTATCGATGTTTAGTTGGGTCTGATGTGTCTTATCTTTCTCTTCTGTCTAGGCGGACCTTAGTGTAAACCTGCAGGATGACAGCAGCTTTTTCTATGGCGTATCCAGCCAGTATGAGAGCTCTGAGAACATGATTATCACCTCATCCACCAAGGTCTGCTCTTTTGGCAAGCAGGTGGTAGAGAAAGTGGAGGTAATGGGAAGATCCTGGGGTTTATCAGGTTATTAATATCTAAACTTCCACAGGAGTATGCTTGACGTCAAACACATCCAGCATCCATTTCTGGCATTAAAGTCTCACTTAAAAGCTTATGTAATTTCTGATACTGAAAAGAAAAAGGTCCAATTGTGTTTACAGCCAAAGGGCACATTTCAGTAAATATCCGTTATCAGTCAAAAGCAGTTGTTTTACAGTATTTCAGAGTACACCAAATACTGTACGTGGGTCACCTGGGTCATTTATTAGTTTTCCATGTTTTGGAATATAGGAAAAACCGTAAAATTCTACCAAAGCTACTGTATGTCTAATCCATATGTTTAACCAGTATTGCATTTATTTAGGCTGTTCTCCATGATGCCCTGTTGATGATTGAGAAACGTTCACATCCGTCCCACCCTGTACTTTGAAACCTTTGTCCTCGAAGATTTTAGTCTAAAATTAAAGATAACACCATGAGGAGCTGCATTCATGATGTAAGAATGTATCTTTTGGTATAATTACAGATGTGTGCTTAAAAACAGTCATTTTTAGGTTGGGGTTTTTTTTTGGTAAACTAAAATGAATATGTGTGTTTGTGGAAATTCATGAAGATTTACCACAATTTTCAACGGTAGTGGCTGATATGCTATGAGTGGTTACAATTCAAGACATTTCAGTCACTGGCTGCTCTACAGATGAGCGCTATCTCCACATTAAGAGGTCACGACCATGTCAAAAAGCACCATCATCACCCTGCTACTGCTGCTGATGGAGATGAATTCCAGTCAATTACCGCTGATCTGTAGTCGGGAAACTGACATGAAAAAAATCTCCCTGGCATGATTAACTGTTATGCTTCCCGTTAAACAGAAACAATAGTGGCCCTGCCCCCACCTGCTGCTGATGGATTGTACAATATAAACACATACACACACATCCCAAGGTTTAGCCATGCGCCTCAGTAGGCCACATGATGATATTTAATGGCTTCATAATTTGATTACGGTTGTCACGAGAAATATGTTTATTGTCGTGTCTGGCATGCCATATGCTGCATTAGGTATATTATATTACACATATTACAGCTTATCACATAGATGTTCATTTCAGTGAATCAAATTGAGTTTCAGTGGAACATGTATCCCTCGTTTTTTTACTACAGATTTCTTATTTCATTCTTTAATGTGTTTAAATTCTTTTTCTCCATGTTGTATGTTCTGATATATTGTACTGCTCATTTTTATAGTGTATATTATCCTCTCTTCTAGACGGAGTACGCACGCTTTGAGAATGGGCGTTACGTGTTTCGGATCCACCGTTCCCCTTTATGTGAATACATGATCAACTTCATCCACAAGCTTAAGCACCTGCCGGAGAAGTACATGATGAACAGCGTACTGGAGAACTTCACTATCCTACAGGTACACACAGAAAACAGGATTTATGGAACATGTGTGTATAGAAATCTGGCCTTTTCTCTTTTGATGTTACTCAAGTAGCAGGAATAGAGTTTCAGAATGCATTGAGGAACATCATTTGTTATTTTTGCTGAGAGTTACATAAGAACACTGTTAACTGCCAACATGCTGGTACGCTACTATGCTGTAGTCAATATTTACTGGGAATTATTCCAAGATTGTTGGAATCCCTTTTTTGTTTTGGTTAGCAGTTTTGCTATATTCAGACCAAATCTGGGACTGGCAAAAAACACAGGTTCACTCGTTCATAAGATGGTAGGTAGAGGGGGTCTAGTTGTAGGAAATGTTAACACTGGATGTTTTACTCAAGCAGGTGTTCTTTGTTGTTTAATCCGGGTTTGCAAAGGCAGGTCCGCCAGTAGCACTGCATCACAACCAGCCGTAGGGGGAAAGAGAGGTGATACTTTAAGTCCATTCATTTTTTTCCCCCTTAAAATAATAAAATGAATATTGGAATATTTGAAAATAATTACCCCTTCCGTCTGCATGCTAACATGAAATTATAGCCAGCAGCTGGTTAGCTTGCATTAGCATGAAGACTGGAAATGGGTGCAAACATCTACCAGTAAGTATTTTAGAAATCCTAATATGTTCCAGTTTTTGAAAAATTATGATATTGCACCATTTTATTGTATTCTTTGTTGGTTTTAGGAGACATTATCAGCCCTGTTACCACAACTCTGGCCTCATTTGCACATCTCTTGTAAAGCGGAATAAAAAGCTGATCCTGACGTAATGAATGGAGATATTAGTCACAACACGAGGCGATACAGCACAGGACCACATGAGTGTTCCGGTGCTTTCGATTTCAAACTTCCCTGTCCAAGTATTGGAGTGCCATTAAAGGGTGTGAATCAGAAAAAGGGTGTGAATCAGAAAAACTGTACATTTCTTGACTTAGTTAATTGGTTATGATGTGACGTTACATGGATAAACGTGGCAGCCTATTAACACCTGGTGGTGGCAATTTTTAACTGCCAAGGAATTCTAATATTTTCCCAGTGTTTTCTTGCACAGTTAAAACATTTTGTCCTTTCTGCAGTAAGTTTCTGAATGAGTTGGTGTGCTTCTGAAAGGGTGGACAAAAAGAGGGAAGTGAATAGACTGGAGTGTATCACCATAGTAACAAAGTGGTCCTCAACACCAGGGTTCAAAGACATTGGTGTTCTTTCCATTGGTGGCTGCATTCCTACTGGCAGAGGGACAATGACCATATTGAGCCCACACTGACGACTACATGGCAGCATGTCATTAGGTTTCTCAATGGACTGATTTAGCTCATATTAGCCATGAACAGCTCATAAACAGATGCACATGCACGTACACACTGGCTCATATAGACAATAGATACATGCACACACAGACTCCACATTGCAAGGCTGAGCACAATGGATCAATATACAACACGTAACAAGTGTTGCATTCAATACAAACATAATGAAGCAACAAGGTTATGCGCTAATAACTAAAGGAACATTTTGACCAGAGAGCATGTGTATCATTTATTGACCTATAATGATTAAAATACAAGAGCAGAATAAATCCTTTCTTATGTGCTGAATGAACGCACAGAGACAACAAGTGTGTAAATCTAAAATAAAACACAGTGAGTGAAAGAAGAGTCAAATCCTGAAAAAGATGAAGTAAATGGCTTTACAAGAACGTACTGACAGTGCTATCCATCTTTTGCCAGGTAGTTTGATTCCTCCTGAAACACGCAGAGATGTCGCAAACTGTAACTGGGATTCAGTTGTTCTGCAGCAGCGTAAGCGGAGTGTTTTTTATGGAGATTCTGTCATTTTAAACGTGTATTGAGCCTCTTCAACGCACGTCAAGCCGTGGCGCGTGCGTCTTGCGAGACAAACATCGGTGTAGCTGCTCTGTCAGCAATGGTTATTGAGAGAAGCGTCCGTCTGTTCGCTTACCTGATGGACAGATTCATTGTGTTTCAGGCTTTATATTTGAACATAAACAACAACCTCTTCTGAATCTTGAACATTCAGTTCTTCAGAATTACCTGGCTGTTGTCAACCAAAATCGCTAACTCAACAGTTTATTAGAGGCGTACTCAGTAGAACACAGTGCAGTAAAAACCAAAGGAAATGGACTCTATTTATATTGTATGACAATGTTATATCAATCACCCTTATACACACACTGATGAGGGCTGCCATGCGAGGTGCCAGTCTACTCGAGTCATGCTGCCCCATGAGATTTTTCAGGGTGTTACTTGGATTTGTTCCAGAAGTTCATTGGGTTCACCCTTGGCCCACACTTCTCTCTTCCACCAGGTTTAATGAAAATTAGTCCAGCAGTTCCTGCGTAATCCTGTTGACAGAGAAAGAACGCATCTGGCACATGTTCAGACGTGTTGTTGTTTTAATTGTATAATTTCTAAGCTGCACCACCTTATAGGTCGGTCTGCTTTATGTAGCCTGTGAGGATGCTGCTTTGTCAATAAAGAGCTTCACAAAAAAAAAAGCTATTTCATTCTGAAAAGAGTGACACACTCCAGAGAAATGTTGACCACCCTGTAGCGCCGCTACAGAACCATTGCTGTACACACACTGCGCTGTTGTGTTAAAGGCTAACGTTACTTCTAACTTGATACGCGCATCACATAAACACACACACAACGTCTCTGGGTGGGCAGATATAGTCTGCAAGCATAAACCAGTAATTTTTGCCTCCACAAATTCACAATCAGTTTTAGTTGTATCTGCATTGTTGTGATTATCAAATAGCCCACCTCTAACATTTCACTCCTTTTTCTCTAATTATTTTCGTTGATGAAATTAGCTCTGGACTGTGGATACAAACAGAGCGGGGATTCTCTGTAATGACCTACAGAGCTTGCTATCATCTGAGCCATGTCGATCAGTTGGTCTTCATTCCAAATGGCCACTTGTTATGAAAATCTTAATGAATTGGAATGATGAGGTGAAGTGAAGTTCAAAACCAAGGAGGACATTTTGTGGGTGCCCTCCTGATTAAACTGCTTTGCCAAGTTCTCACCACACACACACACACACACACACACACACACACACACACACACACACACACACACACACTGTGTGCAGTGATTCGCTGAAGCTGACCATCTGATCTGACACGATTCAAAGACCATCGATGCTCGATAACACCCCATGTTGATTGACAGCCAACTGTGCGTCAGGAGCTTTACACATAGCTGCATCATCAATACGTTGATATCAAATTTGTTTGTATCTACAGGTGGTGACTAACAGGGACACACTGGAGACCCTGTTGTGTGTAGCCTACGTTTTTGAGGTGTCCACAAGCGAGCACGGCGCACAGCATCACATCTATAGGCTAGTCAAAGACTGACACATTTGGAACTTAACTACTTTAGACCCACTGTAGCACCTCAGTGAGCAACAACACTAAACAAAGGACTATTTCCTCTATAAGCTTAAAGCTGACTACAACTCAGTCAAGACTCCAGAAGTCATCGGTGTGCCCAGGAACACAACTACTGCTGAGGAAGAGGTGGATTTGGGACTGCGGAAACTGAAAAAAAGACTTTGTGTGAAAAGTGGCAAGAAAAAAAAAGAGGACCATGACACACTGTGGTCTCTATACCAAAGGAGCCAAATAGCCAAGAAGACATGCATGAGAAAGTTGTCATTGATGGTGTTTTTCATCTCATTTTACTAGTGCTTGTTTTTTATTTAGATTGTTGTACACATGCATGTGCCGGGGGTGTTTGCTACAGAGGTGTTTGGCTGTCTCAGGGTGCCACCCACTGACTTAAATATGAATAAGAATGGGGGGGAAAATAATTGAAAGTTGGCTGAGAATCCCTCTTTTGCACATCCATAAAATATCACTGTTTTTGATGCCAATCATTTGTGTTATTTGAGAATTTAAAGTAAATATGTACAGTACCACATCCATCTCCTCTAAACAAAGTTCTGAAAATAAGAGGCTAAAGTGATTTAAAAGAACAAATGTATTCATTTTGTTTGATGTTTAATGTTAAATGTTTCTTGTACTGTCTTACTGTTTTTGATTGAAAATGATCTGACTACAACAAAAGGCACATAATAACACTAACTTGAACAAAAATTGGATCTTTAAGCTGATTGCGGATGCCTGTAAGTGTAACTTGCCCTGAAGTGTCAGATAAAAAAAACAAGTATTTCTTACAAAAATCTCTGAGTGGTTTTGTTTATCTGTGAAATGTGTTGCTGCAACAAAGTTTTATTCTATATGTACGCAATATAAATCATGTTTCTCAAAACAAAGCTTTCTCTCATCTTTTTTAAAAAATTCTAATCTATCCAGGCCAATCGTCAGGTTACTCATCAGGTACGTATACATTGAATGCTTGTCTACAGTACTGCTGGAACATGGTGAGCTATTTTTGACTGCAGTCTTAATATTTGCTAACTGCAGGGATCTCAGAACCCTTTGTCCACATCTGCTGCTTTTATTCCACTACAGAACTGGTTATTGTGTTTATAGTGTTCCATGTGTGACAGAAACGTAGCAAAGTTGTCAACGTACAAACTAAATCTGGATTCTTTAATTCATTTTGAGTTTGATTGATTTTTGTTTGTATTTGATTCATCATTCATCATCATTGTGAGTTCCCTGGAGTCTGAGGTGATGTCAGTTTACCCCTTAATGATCTAAAACAGAGGTGTCGAACCCTTGCATTCAAGAGGCTGGAGCTTCTAAATACTTCTTGCATAAATTATTGAAATTTGGGGCAGCACGGTGGTGCAGTGGTTTGTACTGTCGTCTCACAGGAAGAACGTTGCGGGTTTGAGTCCCGGCTCGAGCACGAGATCTTTCTGTGTGGAGTCTCCATGTTCTCCCTGTGTCTGTGTGGGTTCTCTCTGGTACTCCGGCTTCCTCCCACAGTCCAAAGACATCAAGAGGGGACGAGGCTGATTGATACTCTAAATTGACTGTAGGTGTGGCTGTGAGTGTGAATGGTTGTCTGTCTCTATGTGTTGGCCCTGCCATAGACTGGTGACCTGTCCAGGGTGAACCCTGCCTCTCGACCGGAGGCTGCTGGGATAGGCTCCCCCCCCGTGATCCCTAACAGGATAACCAGTAGAAAATGGATGGGTGATTGAAATTCATCATTTTTGCATTGAAGATTTGCCTTTTGTGAGGTTTGTCAGTTTAAATCCAAAGCCTGTTTAACATGAGTGCACATTCTGTATTATCTTAACTTAAATGCACTGCTTTCCTGAATTAAAGGGATAAAATAAATTATGTATGGCGCAGTTTGTGTATTTGTAGTATGCTGCGTGTATTTGGGATGATACTATTTGTAAATGAAGGGATTGCTGCCATCTGATGGCCGTGAGCCGTCATTACAACTTGCCCATCGAAGGGTCTGACCTGCTCTAACATGATATTCCCTTACTAGAAACATATTTTACATCCCCTCTCTTAATAAAACGAAAGAACGTGGAATATATTTGTGTCAGATTAGGTTTCTTCAACGTAAGGCGATGGTAAATGAATAAACTGCCAGGTGAATATTGACTGTATGGCGCTGAGATTGAGAAGCAAGCTCTCAAGGGCTGAGAGGAAAAAAACACGAGTTTTAACAAATGCTAAACCAGCAAGCAAACGGCTTATTTTTGTAATCCCGTTTAAAAGAATTCAGGCAGATTGCTGCTATTATGGCAATCCACTCTGGGATGTCTGCCCTCACTGAAAACAGACAGATTGTTTATCCCCAGAGATTCTTGCTGATTGTACAGTGAAGCAGATTTTACACTGACAGACCTGAAGCGCCTTTAAAGATTCTGCTTTTAGTTTCCTGACTTAAGCACTTAACTCTGTTTAAGGTACTGTTGACAGTTCATGCACTCGTCAACAGGAAGTAGTCACAGGCCCAGGAGCAATGATTGAAGTCAACAACAGACATGAACACACACTTAAGGGCCTATGTATGGAGAAATATCCCCAACACCCTGTAAAGTTAAGCTGCATCACAAATTACAGCCTCAAAAATGTACTTCAACACATCTGTGATATATACTGTATATATTTTTAAAAAGGACTTTATCTCTACATTTTGTAATATTGAATTATACATGAATAGTTTTATATCCTTCTTTCTTACTTAAAATAAAAGATGATATATCGTTAAGTGTTGCCTCATAGTCTCTTCTGCAGGTAACATTCCTGCATCTACATTCACTGTGATAGAGAGTCACTTTCCCGTGGTACCTCAGTCTCCACCTCCCGCAGGTGCGCGGCGTTGACACACACCTGCACAGGGACTGGCACCAGTAAAACCAGACCACCGGCTCCACCTGATCAACTCCATGTATTCTGTAGGTAACGGAACATGGTCTGATCGACGACACGCGCCATGAATGTCACATGGGGTTTGCTGTCGGTTTTGAGTCTGGTGAGTCACACTGAGTCCAGGTGCTCGCCAACATCTTACTATAAAAACTGCTGGATTCGACGTTTCCCGGGTATTTTCATCGATATTGAGGAATCTCAGAGGAGGGGAGCGCAGATTTTGAAGTACTATCAGGAGGAGAGTGCGCTGAAATGCAGTCGGACCTGTTGCCTGACGAGAAACTGTGAGTGTCTCCATCCACCCAAAAATATCGTTGACCTAATGTGAAGAAGCTGCACCTGCGTGTCTCATCATTTGCGATGTATTCTTTCCTCCTCTTAGTTTCCTGTAATCTGGCAATTTTTCACTATGATACAACTCAGGACAACTGCTTCCACCTGCACTGTCCCAGCCTGGAGAGCTGCATCCTCAGCCACAGGAGCAACGCTGTTCTCTACAACATCACCAAGGGTAAACCCTTCGGACTGATCGGTACATTAGAAGTGTTTCCAGTCTAGTCCTGATCCCTGGTTACGACTCGGTGTCCCTCGGGTCATTTGACCATTGAAAACGAAACAAACGTAACAAAACAGATGCACTCACAGAAATGAAAATTATGAATACTGCACCAAAATATTCATATAAAATATAGAAGGCAATAAAATTGGAGTGTCCTATATTAGTCAGTCTCGTATTGACCTGCCACTAATTTGGAGTCACTTGATTAAGATTATTTACCAGAGGAAAATATTCTACAGTCTATGAAAAATGAAGGATTTTGCTCTAAAATGTTCATATCAAATAAAGGCCATAAAATGCAACATTAATACTAAATTCTGCTACTCGTTTGGGACACACAGAAACTGTTGAAATTCTTATTAAATTTTTTTCCCCCATAAATTTTGCATTGAAAATACACACATAAAACAGATGCAATATAACAAGAGCAGAATCTTATTTCTGTAGTCTAGCCTAGCGATTACATCCGGTATTGATTTAGACTCACCTGATGTGGAAGCTGTTTAAACTAAATTACTGAAAGGATTACATAAAATAAGTTCATTACACAGTCAAAAATCCAAAATAGGTTTGTAACATGAGAGGAATAAAAAAAACTTGGCATTAAGATGGGCTAGTCAGCTCAACTGTCCTGAAAAAATAAGGAATTTACAGCAACGTGTGAGACGGCAGCGGTTGAGAGGGAGCGCGTCTGGACTGGTTACTGGAACATTAGTTGACTCTGAGTGGATGAAACTCCTGGATCCTGGCTGACTGTGTTGAATAACCAACCGTACATGCCTCTATGCTGTATGCTACCACAAGCATTGTCCAAATGCTGTGATTAACATTTAGATAATACTTCATACTTTTCTCAGAAACACAAGTTTAGGCGCTTGTTTAATGATAGTGTTTTGATTTTTAATGACAATACTTGGAAATCTTTTTAAAATACAGGGACAGGACGATGAAGTCCCACATTTTCATTGCTGTCTGAGGTGAATTTCAGTCCATCAGACATTTAGTGAGATGGTACAGGAGTTTATTGTCTGACACAAGGGAGTACTAGCAGGAGTACTACACCCAGAGATAGAAGAGACTGACTACTGCATTACTTTGTGTCTCAGGTGTGGATCCTGACCTGCTGGTGTTTGGAAAATACTTCACCTCCAACGTCCGCGTGTTACCCTTCCACTACAGTCGTCTCAACGCCTCTGAGCAGCTGCCTGCAGACAAGCGCCAGTTCATTCATCCACCACCACCTGCTGCTTTGCCTCTGACTCCAACAACCACGATGAAATCCTCCACCACAGCAAGCAGATGGCTCACCACCACCGCTGCCCCGCAGACCCCCGGTCAGCCTGCCACTGCATCTGCCTGGTCTTCCTCTCCAACAGCTCCTCCAGCAGTCTTGGGAAGCCATGAACAACCAACCAGGCTCACCCCCATCACTTCTCCCACACCCAGCTTTACTACGCCTCCTGCTTCCACCAGTACCACCAGTACTCAGACCCCTCCAGCCTCCAGTCTGGAAGCTACGACAACAAAATCATCCACCTTCTCTCAGTCCACCAGCCTCACTGCTTCTACTTCCACAGGTCTTCAAGAACCAAGCAGCAAGCAGTACCCCAGCGCCACCAAGGGCACCCTGGGGGCAAACCACTCCGCCGGGAGTGAGGACACCTTGGTGGGTTTACGCCCTGGGTGGCATGTAGCTGCTGACACCTTGTTGGTGGCTGTGGTCCCCTGCATCACAATCCTGCTGAGCTGCTGTTGCTCCATCCTGCTGGTTCTGAGCTGTAGAGGTCACAGGAAGAGGATGGGTCGCTACCGCACATCATGGAGAGGGAAGAGAGGATCCATGCGGCTGATGAAGTACGCTCTGGTCCGAGAGAGCTGCTAGACAGAACACCTGTCCAGTTTAAAATCTTTTAACCTGAATGCTTTCAATGAGGAGAGGCAGGAGCTACGCAATAGTTGGTTTCAATCTTGCATTGTTTTTAATAGAAACTATCATTTTCTTTTCATCTGATGGGGATGGAAATTACTTTCAAACCATGCATTGAGGTTGCGGTAAATTCTCTTCATAGGTAGAAATACTTCACGATATGACACAAGCTGCCATTACTTTGCCATCACGATTACTTCCAAGAGTCCTAAATTGACCAAGTGAATTTTCATTTCCAGAAAGACTAATGTCAATTAGGCTGACTACATTTTGATGTACTTCAATGACTTGAGACATGTTTGTGGCAAACCGAAAGGACGTTAGCCAGATTATCTGTGAAGGCTTTAAGTGGATCTTAATGAGGCGTTACAAGCTAGAAACGCTTGCAAATTGTGGGGCTAATGATGGACTACCATTTGTGAAGCCTGCAGCCGTCTCGCGCATCTCCTCAGCGCATTAGGTTTCGAACCTAACGGTGCATGGACCACGGACTAAAACACTTTAAGAGAAGAGCAGCAGTACTTTTTCACAGCGCGCTCCTGAATGCACCTTTTCTACTGGGGGTGAATCTCCTCGCCCCGGCAGAGACGAGAGTGGGACGGAAGTAGAAACTGACTGAATGGGACTTTTATTCCATAAATGCTTTTTTCCAGCACGCACAAGAACATGACACGACTTCAAAGACAAAAACGCTCGTAGTCATGTCACGTAAATGTCATGTTTTTAATTTATGTATTGAAGACATAGAGACCCGATATCACAGTAGAATCAATGCTGGTAAATAAATACATTAGATGAAACCCTGGAGCTTTGAGTATCTTGTTGGAAATCAGAGCTGATGGTACATTTACTGGAATTTTTTAAACAAGTAATCCAAAGTGTTTTCAGAGGTGTAAGTCTCACTCATCTAAATATATTTGTACATTACAGGCTGAGTATTTTCTTGACAGCCTCCTTGTACTGCAGCAGGTTGCTCTCGCTGGGTCCTTCGTTCTTCAGCCTGGTGACAGAATCCTTATACCTCTGCACTTCTGTTCTTCCCAGCAGCTGTTCTCGTACTTCCTCGCCGTCCCCCTGCCCTGCTACTTTCATGCGTACTAGCGTTTCCAGGATATTGTTTTGGGATGGGCTGTTCTCCCAGCCGTACTCCTCCATATCTGCCACCGTCTTCTGAGCCTCCCAGGCCTCGGTTTTCTGAAGACAACAACATGTTGACGGTACGTTTCATACATAACACAAGCACTAAGTCACGCTGAAATATGAATAGCTAACTAAGGTTCTGGTTAGTAGTCTACTTTGGAACGCTGTGTGGAAACAGATGGAAAATATGGGTCCCCGGTCACCCCATCTTTGATGCTCCTCTCACAGAGATAGTATTACTCCATACGTGTTGCTCCGTCTAGCTGTCACCACCTTCCCTTTAGAACAATGTGCGTCATTGTGTAGCAGCTTAAAACAGGGCAGCAACAGAGCCAGGTGTGTGAGGGTAATGACCATCATTACCGCTACACATCTGATCCACATAACATCTCATCTGGATCCTGAAGTCCAGGCCCTCCAGAGTGAAGAGTTCTAGACACTTGAGAACAGACCGCTGGCAACTCCAGCAGTTTAAGATCGATGTAGTCGTTTGCGCACCGTCAGATTATCTCAGATGATATGAAGGAAAGTCTAGTGAGGTTACTGCTCTCTTACTGAACAACTGGTAAGGGAAGTGATACTGGACACAGAAGTTCTACATCTTATAGTACATTTCCTTCCACATTAGGGGCCGCTTTGAGCAACCAGCCCCAACACTAGCCTGGATTAGCACACACTGGAATTACCGACGTCCATCTCCCTAAGTGGGGGGATAAAAATCACCTTAGTGCCTGTTGACAACTGGCCTCTTTGAGGGCTACTGTTACAACTTGGACGTTACGCCACTCTTACAGCTCCCACCAGCCAGCTGGACAGGCACTGGGCCTTCCATTGTTTGTCCTAAAGGTCAGCGGACGACGTTCTGCGTCCTGGCTGCGTCCCCACCCCACCCCACCCCACCCCAGAGCAGTAAAAAAACAAAAACAAAAAAAACCTTCTTTTATAAGTCAGGATGGGAAAGGCTGCTAAATCCTGAGGTTGCACAATAGATGGACGTCATCTTGCAGCTGACGGCAGACGTTTGCGCTAGAGCACTTGGTGGAAGGCTTCTCTGATGGAGAATCAGTATCAGGGTCAACACTTGATATAGGAGGGTCTACTTCCTTCTGTCCTTCTATCCACCTCAGCCCCCCCCCCCCCCCCCCCCCCCATCTGCAGGGAAATGTCAAGTGGACAATGCTGTCGTTGGCCATTCTTCTGCCCATTCAACTCTTGATACTCTCCATAATGGACTCAGTTTCTCAATTTGCAAAGCACAAAGGACTAGAATTCCCCTGGGAGAAGCTCCTGGGCTGTGCTGCTAGCTGGATGCAAATGTCACCATAGGTGGACATGAGGGAGGCCTTTAGAAACAGTAATACACACACATTTGCATACTGTACCCCCCCCCCCCCACAAAGTATTGGATCTCTTTGTATGAACGGCACTGGTTTTTCCGATGAGGCTAAAGCAAATACAATGACTTGAGCAGCCAGTTCAACTACCTACCACTCACACTGCTACCAGAATGCTTTAACAACACTACATTTAATACACAATATTAATCAGAACAGCGTCAAGGCTCACTGTTTTGGATTTCTCTGTGATAAATTGGCCCCTAAATTAACACATTTAAATAATCAAATTACAATGAACGTGGCAATGAGTTAACAAATTGCTTTAAATATAAAATAATTAAAATTCATCCTAAATTGCAATAGGAGGAGAAAAGCTTTTTATTCTTCCTATTCTGTTTTTTGGAGTCCTTGGCGTGTTTGTTTAGTTGAAAATATTATGATAGAGTATTACATTTTTTTTCCTGTACATTCTTTCAAATATTAATATTTTTGATGTCCAAAATGTATGTATGTAGCAACCCCAACAAAGAAAAATTATATTTACCCAGGATTCATGGTAAAGCACAGTTAGGAGGTACATGGCGTAGTCGTGGTTCTGCCGTCTCAGTGGGCAGCTGGAAGAGAGAGAGATGGATGTTACTGACATCTATTCATACGAAGGCTGAGCAGTTTGAGTGACGAGTGTCTACCTGTCGGTTTTGATTGTGAGGACATCGGTATCTTGGCAGTATCTCTCCCCAACAAGTTTGACCATCTTCTTCTGTGCGTGCTCGTCCAGATTTAAACTGGACAGCTTCACCTTTAATGGCAACGCCAGGAAAGACGATAATCATGTGAACACGGCTTCTCCACATAAAACCTCTGATGCGTATGTTCTCAGAATGTAAAGACGGGGATACACACAGACAACGCCACTGGGCCAGATGTTTTTGCATTATGTAACTTATCTTGGATCTTGTGCTTTACAAAACCCCAAGACCATGTTTGTTATTTTTTTAACCCATGCAGAGATCTGACTGTTGATTATTCCACTACCGACTGATGAAATCGCAGAATTTATTATGCCGGGACCAAAGAATAACCTCTAAGCCCTGTGCGCAATGAAGAGATGGGGGGGGAGAAAAAAAAAGCAGATTATTCCTTGATTACATGTAGTTTTTCATGGTTCATGACTTCTACTGTTTGTAGAATGTAGCCTATCATGTTTGTGAAGGCAGCACTAGCGACACGGGTGCATGTATTCTGGGTAGTAGACTGAATGCACACAGAGGAGTTGCCTTAATAAATGTGCTCAAAGTGTGTGTTGATAAACTCAGGTAACCGAACAGGACTGTCAGGTCAGGATTTAATCAATTTCATTCAAATTTATTTAAAATATTGGACAGGAGGGCATCAGACTGCCTATTTGTTCCCAATGTAACTGTTAGATTTTCCTCTTCAATCTATCGTTCAGCCTAATCCCCTGGGATTTATGTCAGTAATTCCTACCTTGCTGATATTATCTAAGGCAACATGTCAGTGGAGCAGATGGCTGATGATTAATGATGAAAAATGACACATTTTTCACCTGGGGCAAGTTTTGTTCCAGACTAAAGGTGGCACAGACAGGGACGATTTCCGTTCTGAGGGTCCGAGTGAGACCTTTTTCGAACATGTAGAACCCCAGCAGAAAGAAAAGACGACGAGAACCACAAACTAAAATACTGCACTCACTTGTTCTGGAGTAGTTCAACTAAATGACAGGCTTTTCAGCTACGACAATAACTAAATCGTGTTTTTTAATCATGTTTAACAGTGGGGTGATGTCATTGATAAAACTTCAAAAAAGGTGGACTACACAAGGGTTTCAATGAACCTGAACAGACCTGTTTGTTTGTGTCAGTGACTCACATAGAAAAGCTAATTGATTTACATATTTCTGTATATTTTTATCCTAAATATTTGATATACTGTATTTCATGTCTACGCATGTGCCTGAGGGAGGCTTGTATGTCGATGGATTAGGGATAAAGGGGGATTAACAGAATTATTAAAAAGTACAAATATGTCCATGACAAAATATTTTGTTTCTTCACTCTGCAAGACCAGTAATTTTAACCAAAAACACACCGAGTACATAATCACAACATGCTTAAAGCTCTGAGCAGACATCATCAGGTCCGAGGTCACAGGAATGAACTCCTCGGTAGTTAAGTCACAGGGACATGATGTCATCTGGTGATTATGTTTCCCTTGTAAATCTCTAATCTCATTGTACATGTCAGGTTTCTCTGCACTAAACTTTCTATACATTGACACAACCCATGCCATGTTCATGCTGCGTAAAGAGAAAATACAGGTCACAAACTTTTCAGAGAAACGGAAGAAGAGAAAAAAAAAAACAGGACGACAAACACTCACTCTGAGATGAATAACACAAGCCTTGGGAGTTCTCATGGACGGGCCGGCAAACACGTAGTCCCTGCTTTCTACTTTAATGGGGAAGAGTTGGTCACATTTGGCGTCAGTGTCCAAGGCAGAGGGCCACTGGGTGCAGAAGGCTGTTGGCACAGAGAGACGTTCTTACATGAACTCAATTAACTCAGAAAGTAAAAGCAAATGGTTGCTTCGCTGCTTCCGAGATGAACGGGAAACTTACGTTTCAGAGCTTCGCAGTGTTTCTTGATAGCTACAGGTGTCAAGTGAAGAAAGTTTGGTATCTGAGAAATGATGAGCGAGATATTACACTGATGTCGCTAAAACATCAAAAATGTGTTTTACATTCCAAACATTGGAATGCAACACAAAGGAGAATTTTTATACTCAAGAAAATAATACTTAATCCAAGATGTCACATTTTTTACAAGAGGATAGTAAACAAAGTGAATATTTGGTAAAGACTGAGGGTTATCCGGAGTTATTTTTGGCTGGAGGGCCTGCTGTATAAACGAGAATGTCTCTGGCTGACACATTTCTGAGGAAACACAAATAGTGATCGAGCTACTTGTGTGACCAGCGTTACATCAACCCCTACCCCCTTGCACGACGCTGGCTCTTCATCGAGAATGGACAAGACAAAAGATGGAACCTATGACTGCGACCCCTCCTGTGGCAAATGGGCCACATATTCTACCCCTGCCAGTTTTAAGCCTCAGATTTAAGTCATCACACGTACTGTAATCATTGCATTCACAGCCCCTAGTGGCAGAGTGAGGACATTGGATCAGTATTCTTTGGCTGCACAGGCGAACAACTGGTGTGAAAGGTGAAAACAGAGGATCAGGCGGTGGCTTGAGTCCAGGTGAAGCAGCTGGCCTCTGGACACAGTGGCTCAGTAATCTGGCCACCGGGACAGGTCCATCGTGGCCATGCTGCAGTGCATCAGTACTGGCATAGCAATGACCTGGTCAGAATTAAAACTGGTGGGCAAATAGCAAGATACAGACTGGTACTGGTAGCCTACATGTACATGGCAGCCACTTAGTTGTAAACAGCAAAGGCACTTACACCTTTTGGGTGTGTTGATTTTTAACTAAACCAGGGCTTACGTCAGTAGAGCCGCATTTGTGCTGCTCCGACAGATGTTCTGCTCCCTGAATTAAGAACTTCAACCAGCAATCATACTGATTCTTATTCTTTAGTCCAATGCATGTAATGAGATCTGACCTTTACTAGTTCCAGGTTGCCCTTCTTCTCAGGAGCAACACCTCCCCTCACAGGGTAGCCCATCCTCACAGGTATGGGGATGGCAGTTGCTCGGAAGGGGATTGCTACTGGGTGCACCGTGGTCCAGTCCTGATCCACTGGCATCTTTACGGCCCTGGGTTCTGCCTCCTGATACCACAAACACAGATGACAAAGATGAACGCAGGGACAATTTCATCACCAAGATGACTTCCCTCATCACATTCCCTTTACATTCTCATTAGAAAACAAATATTTTTTTCTATTCAGCCTTAAAAAGTCACTTACCTTTCTGAATTTTCTGGCTGAGCCATGGCTGTCTTTTCTGCCTCTCTTTTGAAAACCTGAGATTGATTACAATAAGTGAGAGACCATGTTTTCTTTGACAGTAATACACAAACATACCCTTGAATCATAAACCCAAAACACCTAAATGTATTTCATGTCAGTAAATCTGCGCCCTGGCCCTGCACACACAAGATTAACCCATCCCAGGTGTTCCTTAAGGCTTAGTTGTCAAACTCCTATAAAAAAGTTACTGACGGACCAACATGTTTCCTGATAATCTCCTATTGTACATCAGTGTGTGCAGTTAAGTATGCATCACTTTAGCTCAATTGGCTTCATTTTCATTGCTTTGTACTCAAAGTGATTTGGTGTTGCCTTGTTCACTCATTCACGCAGGACTTAAGCTAGTCACCTTGTCTCTGAGGTAAAGACACTAAACATTAGAATATGGTTTTGCAGGTTACTTGGTTCCTATTTATTGTACGTTAGTCAGACCTGAGCTTCTCCTAGGAGGAGTTACAGTAACTAGGGCTGTCTGTGAGGTTCATACAACTTTTTGTTGATTAATTTGCAAATATTAGGCTATACATTCTCGTCTATTCACAATACGAAAAACAAACAGCTCTATAGTGACATTTTATAGTATATGTTCATCTCATATAAATTTTAAGCTTCTTAATTATAAATTATTCAACTCAAGACATTGCCCCATTTAATTCAACTACATACACTTGTATATTCAGGTATTTGTGGAAAAATACGCACGTTTCCCGGCCTCATTTAATAATCTTTTTTTTTCATAACCGTACGAACTCTGACATAACGTATTAATTATACTGAGTACCCCGAGACACACTCTTGTTTAGAAATTAAGACGAATCATTTACATTAATTCCATCCTTTTACGTCAGACGTTGTATACCAGGAGGTGGCCTTGGATTTATGCACTTAGCTTAGCATGCGGCTAGGACTCCGAAAACAGCGTGAACTACTAATTCTGACAGACTCACCTTGCCTCCCAGAGGGATTTGCAGACGCACTAGTGGCGTATGTCACCCTGCTGACTGAGCCCTGCAGCCCAAGACCAGCAAAATGTATTCGGGCTAATATCAGTAACGCTTTGCTTCTGTGCGTAGCCATGTTTTTGTCCCCCCACTTGCTACGGATACCAAGAAGGACAAAATACGTCCGTAGCAAATCCGTTAACACAAGTGATGCATGTTTGAGGCCCCCTACCGATATTCACCGGAACCAGTTTGTAAAATGTGATGGTCCTCAGTCAGACATGTTCAATAGATATACTTTTTTTGTTTTTTTTAAAGATAAAAAATCTGCATCAGTTATTTTGGTCGAAAGTAATGGCGACACACCCCCTTCCTTTTTTTTCCCCTTTTGCAGTTACAGATCAACTAGACATTATGTATCATAAGCCTGAAGCCCAACGGTCACCGCTTCGCCAGCTGCTGCTTTTTGAGACGTGTTGCATTCTCTGTCCTCGTAAATTTACACTCCCATTTTAGCTAGCTCTTTAGCATGTGTGCACAACAACGTAAGTATAGAGTAAAGCCGAACCTGTGGCTAGAACTGTTTTTGTTTTTTTTTGTTTTTTAACCAATGTCTTGGAGATACGCAACCGCGGAGATGTGAGTTCGAACAGTCTGAACAGTGTAAAAACATTCGTGCAGGTAGGTAATGCAGGTGTGTAGTTAAGTTTGCGAACGTGTTCAAACAGTAATTTTGTGGCGCTAGTTTGGGTTTGGATGTACATTTTGTTTAAAAAAACCTTTTAAAAACAAACAAATGTATTGCCATTAAATGACAAAACATAATATTTATGTTTATGCTGTCACTCAACAAACAAATGCATTTAAATGGACTCAAATTCAGAGATGTTTGATCAATATTTGACGATAACTTTATCAGTACGTTTGGTTTATTGTCGACAAGGTGATTACCTACGGTCCATTCCAAGTATCCATTAAATTCAAAGCACCATGAGTGACTACAGATTTATTCAAGCAATATTACCATTGAAGTGGAGGTATATCCAACTTTTAATCCCTTTTATTCACTGAATTTGTTTCCTGTTCATTAGTCTCTGTGTACATAGATAGCAAGTTTTAAATCCTGCAGGTTCAACGATTACAAGCCACTTGGCAATTTGTCGGTCCCTTGGTAGTGACGTCAGATTGGAGGATAAATGGCTAAAAACCAAATTAAAACTATGTCATGGTTCTGGTACATCTCGTACACCCTGTCATGTATTACATAGATACCAAAGAGAAATAATGCGTCATACAATAAGTCATACAATAAGTCATACAATAAGTCATACAATTTGTAATCATCTTGTACTGTTTTTGTTTTGTTTGTTTTGCATATTAAACAGTTGAGTTTACTTCTCCTTCATGTTAAAAGATATTGACAGGCGTTGCAGAACAAATACATGTTTTACCCCATTATGTTAGAACAATATTTATTTCTGTTTTTGCTGCTTCTTTTTGTACTGCGTTACAGTTCGCAGGGATGATAAAGCCAAATCTCCGAGGCGCCGTGAACGCAGCTACCGTCCAGAACGAGCTGCGATGCACTTCAAAGGAACAAGTCCTACAGACAGCCGCCGATTGAAGACTTGTGTTTTCAATGGATTTTCACTTTCATGTCTTTTTACCAGCTCCGGGTGAAAGTGTTTTGTTTGGAAATCTATTTAATTCATAACGGGATTTGGTTTTGTATATCTGTTTTTTTTGTTTTGTTTTTTAATATAGCAAAAGCGATAAACCCGTACTTGTCGCTTGCTTAAGAGATATTTATTTATTTGTCGCTCATCAACTTGACATGTGTTTGGGGTTTGAAAGGTAAGATGCCTCTGTAATTCAGAACACTGCAATTTGGCTCCAGAGGAAAACCCTGTCGCAGACATTCATTGATGCAAATATTGTCCAAACATTTGCCTGATTTTGCAGCTTCATTATAAATTCTGCAAGCTGTTCTTTTATTGACCTTTTGAGGGTTTCAATTAGTGGGAGCAGATGAAACAAGGGAAGTTCCCTTTTCTGTAAGAGGAGTGAATATGAGAATTTCTGTTTAATCGATATGCTGTCATCGGATGTTTCCAATCTCGCATCGCTTTTAACGGAAAGTCACACAATACTGTGTAACTCTAGAGTCCCGCAGCAGTCTTTGAATGTCTGACAGTTCATATTGTGTCTCATTACAGTGTACTTTTAAAGGTAGAAACTCTATCTACAGGAAGACAGCGGCGCATGTGGCTCCTGTCATCAGTTCATCCATAGCTGAGGACAGATACGCACAGGGGCGGCTGCCTTCAATTAGTCTACCTCTCTTGTCCCAGGAGATTTTTCCGATCCCTGTAGGCAACATCCAGCCATCTATCAGACACACACACTCAGACGCTGAACCACTTGCTTTGGAGCCACTGATTAATTGTTATTAGTCCTTAAGGACTACAAATGATGTGGATGTGGCAGACGGAAAAGTTGTAATGCTATCCACAGGTTTCTCTGTCGTTTCAGGACGTTATAATACCTCACGTTATCTGATGTGCACCGTTTTTTTTTTCTACAGCATAACTACCCTGCTTGATTGTACATAATATCCACATCCTATTTTAACGGTATTGTCATGTTTTATTGATTTCCTATAATAACCTTGACTGATCCTCAGGCAGTTGTTCAAGTAGCCCATGTTTTGGTAATTCATCATATCAAGAAGCTTAGGTTCTTAAAGTTCATCTTTTGACAATAATCTTGATTTTTTTTTTTTTTTTTTTGAGCCTCGAGCTTGCTTTAAAGGAAAACAGCTGAAATTGTTCAGGTGGCTACAAACATACACAGCTTTAGTCTTTCACATTTTTGTCTAGTTTCCTGATGATTAATCTTCTTTGATTTGACGTGGTCTGTGTAACTCTAAGAGAAGGTCACATTGTGGTTTACAAATTATTGTTGGCTGGTGAATGCACTGGATTATTCTCTTGAAATGTTTGCAGAGTGCTGTGTGTACGTTTCACCTTCCAAGATGGGAACCAGACAGATTTTAACCTCCTGTCAGGGTCGACGCGACATGATGCTGTTTTTACTGTAGAAAATCTTCACACAGAGAGGATGCCGGTGGAAATGGACTTTTCCTGACCTGCTGCAGCCACATTTGCTCAGATTTTGTTGTTGCTGTTGTTGTTGTTGTTCTAGGAATATTACGTGTCCCCTATAATTTAATGGCATCACTATTCACATTTACAACATTTGCAAAAGTTCATAGAAATGCCACTATTCTTCCCTACAGACAAACAGTCTCTTCCTCCCATTTCTCTCTGTAAAGACATTGATACCCATTCTGTAAAGGTACAAAGTAGGAAGTAGGACGATTACACAATGAAGACCTCTAATCGGTAGAAACAACCTGAACACAACAGGTCTGGGCTGCAGTTCAAAATTAGCATGCTGATGGGAATCGCTCTAAGTATTTGCAAGAATCTGCTACTTCAAAATAATCAGTGTTTCTGCAGTAATATTGAAATGCTAACAAAAGAGATCAAGTATCTTCTTTTGCACCAACAAACATAAAAAATCAGAAATTTTTGGAAATACTGTGAGCCAACAGTTCTGTTTTTTACCCAGTATGACTCAAATAATAAAATTGTAAAAGTAGTCTTAAAGTAGTTTGACCCTCTTGAAAGCATGTTACAGTTGTTTGTGGGTTTAATGGTGGTTGAAGTTGTACTGTGCCCAAGTCTTGTATTTTTCATGACTAAAGTAATGAGGTCCCATCTAAGAGAGGCCAAGGCTTCCTTTCAGTCACAGTATCTTCATGACTCATATCACTTCTTCAACTTCAGGAATGGACACACACGCAGCCCAGCAGAGAGACCACTTGTCTGCAGCGGGAAGTTAGCCCTTTCCTAACTTGGCCTCCGATCCAGCTGTGTTCTGCCCCACCAGCTAAATCTAAATCATCTAAGTCCATCTTCCAGGACAGCCCCTTGGGATTAAGTAGTCGAACCTGAGGGGCCGCATGGGTGAACGACGGGCGCACTCCTTCCACATGACGTGCCACGTGCAACGTGACTATGGCAGCAGGCTTGGGAACTCCTTCATAAGGTGCAGTCCCAACGGGTATGCAAGCACAAGCCTCAGCCTCAGCCTGGACCAGGAGATGGATGCTGACCAGTCTGCCTCCACTGCCACTATGAGTCCTGTCCCTCAGCCCCCTGCACCTGACGGAAGCCACTACTCTCCTGTTTCATTGGAACTAGACCCCACGGCAGTGAATAATGGATCAGGCATTCCCTGCTGTCCCACAGCAGACACAAAGGACCCAGCACTGCAGATCCTACACAGCCAGCCCTCTGTCACCTCTGTTCCGCCACCTCTCCCACGTTCGAGCTGGCTGCATCATCACCAAAAGGAATTCCACCGCCCTTACATCAAGACTAGCATGCAGGGGGATGTCTACAACTTCCTAGAGAGACCTGCTGGACTGAAATGCTTCCTCTACCACTTCCTAGTGTGAGTACCTCTTTGGGTCAGTCTGCTGATTGATTACGCACTACAGTTCAGTTTGAGATAGCTGGCGATACTCACAGATTGTCACAGTTTGATAAGCCTAAACTCAGTAGGCTGAATTGTAGAAATAAACACAATAAGGAGTGCTCAGGAAAAGTGGTCTTCCTGGAAACACTGCAAAATAGCAACATCACCTCTCTATCTTTAATGTCCAAACTTTACAGGCCTGAATAATCATACCCATGGTGGCTGTGTTACTCTGCATGTAAAAATATTTATGTTAAGATGCATGAAAGCCAGTGGACAGACAAGTGGATCTTCTGACTCCTGAGCTCTGTGTGGTGCCTGTTAGCTATCCCCAGTCCCTCTCTCGTTAATTACATTTAGTGCTGCTCCTTCCAGTATTAGGTTCTGGCTCCCAATAACACAAGTAGCGGTGTCTGTGGCCTGCTGCTGTCTGTCTGCGGCAATTTTAAGATAGTCTAACAGAAGCAGGTCAGTGCGATCTGGTCAACCACACCTCAACTACATCGAGGTGAGCTCACATCCCCTTAAAAAATAGCCTTCGTGAATCATTTCATTAAATGCCACTTTGGAACGCTGTCTCTCCTTAATTGGTGTTAAGACACTGCGAGGGTGATAGAGCTGGCGTGTGTTAGCATGATCTAATGCTTAAAGAAGACCGCGCTGCTAAGTTTAGATTTTGAGCTTTTCTTTCCACCTGTGCATCAAGTTGTGGACTATTTTATTTGCTGTCATTTATGTTGCATTCATGTGATGTCAGAGTTTTGGAGACAGGAAGTTGTTCCTCATAACTTTCTTGTCTTAATGAGCTTTTCAGTGGTGATGTGGGAAAATGTGGATGTTATAAAGATGATGTATTTTAATGCTCAGAGCTTTGATAGAAGTCGTACCATATTACACATATGTGATCACAAAAGGATATTCAATCCATGAATTAATTAGGAAAGTACTATTCACCCAACATTGCCTGTTTCAACATACATAGCATCAACTATAAAACATAAATCTAGTTGTTTTTAACTACATCTTTCACTATTTTTAGACTTTCACTCAAACCTGTATTTGGTACAAAATGTTTCCAAATTTGAGAAGTTATTTATGTCTGAGATGCTTGAAACCACACTAAATCATGTTCATGACAAAGAACACCCCGCTGCCATGTGATGAAAGGATCTTCTGTAAAGTATTCTACAATTCATTCCCAGACGTCACATTAAGCTGCATGGATTTAGACCAGATTAGATGAAAATGTGAATGATCGTAATAGAAGTTGTACTGAAATGCCTCTGGTGGTGCTGGCTTACGGTGAATCAAACTCATCCAGGAAGTAAATGTTTAATTCACACCATTTGTGAGGAATAATAGCATGAATGTTTGATCCACAGCTGTTGCGTGTCCCACTGCATCTACATGATTTACTGGAAATAGCCCCCCCCCCCCCCCTTCATAGTTTGGGTACAGTAAAAGCATGTTAATACCACATTCTGATCTGTCTGTTACCAGCTCACATTAATAGGATGTTAGGAGGATTAGTCCTGCTGCTGTTGCTTCTGTTTCTATACGTGCATCCTGAACTGGGTTGTTAATTGGCTGACAGACAGTTTTTCTATACCATGTTGTGTTTATACACGCAATCACACACACACAAACACACACACACACAGGCACACAAACAACACTGCTCAAGCAGAATGGAATGTCATTGACTTAAAAATTTTGGCCCAAAGGTCAAAGGACACGCTTAGATTTCTGTCAGCAGTTGAAATGCAAACTTTCAGGAAAACACATATTTTGACTACTTCTGCCAGGAGCGTCAACTACAACAGCAGCAGCAGTAGTTGTAGTATTCATTAACCTGTAAGTAGTCACAGATAAGCTCAATACTGTTGGTTCGTGAAAAACAGACTGCTTCTTTCAGAACTATCACCGAACACTAAGTGTACATTTTGAAACTTAATTTGAGATGTGTTCGAAGTTTTAAGAGGAGAGGAGGAAAAAAAAGTTGCATTAGTTAAGATAAATAGTTGGTTGATCTGGGTTACTTTGAGCATCATGTAGAACTTGATTATCAGTTTTCTCCCCATGTATTAACAGCATAAAGCGCAGCTCTGGCCAAGTGTAACCATGGCGACGCTTTCTGTCTTATGGCAACAATCTTATGTTTTCTTCAGCCTGTTCCTCCCAAATCATCCATCATCCACACGATAGCCTCCCAGCGTACGGTGCTGCACCTTAGTTGCTCTCAATTAAGAGTTTTGGCATAAACAAGATGGCATGTACTTTAGAAGAATCCTGTCTCGTAAAAATATTATCTCTGAAAGTCAAGAATGAATGGAAACCCTGGGTAGATTCTCTCCCTGACTATTTGTATGCGTGTTTTCTGTGCCTTGCATGATGCATAGCCCTACCCAGCAGTAATTGAGGCTCTAAAGTTCTCTCTCCTTAGAGGAGGGGGAACCCGAGCCTGTCTTTCATTTAATATTAAACCCTTTTGAATGATCCCGCTGACCCTCCTTTAAGTAACTCTTACTGGGGATGGCTATCGCTGGTGGCCCTCTATTCTCCTGGCCTCTTTAGAGATTGGCAGGGGAGAGGAAGACGATAAAGGAGGACACACACAAACAACACTCACTCATGTGCAGGTGGTTGCTTCATTCATCTCTTCCCTTATTATGCTCACACACACACACACCCACACACACACACACAAACACACACACACACACACACACACACAGAGGTGCAAATGTGATTTTAATGCACAATACAGTAGAAAGAAGTACACAAATGCATTGTCTCACAGACTAATTTATCTGAAAAATAAACCAATCAACAATCCGCCTGCATGAGCTGTTTGAGAACATCCCTCTAATCAGCAGCTACCATAACACGAGGAGACACTATGAATGGGACAGAATGGGAATGAAAGACCCCTACATACTGCGTGTTTCACAAAAAGCATATATTATGATATATTTGTTCAACTCCAGAGAAGACTGACTTGAGTCTAAAAATACACGCCACGGTCAGTTAACCAGAGTGGGTAGAAATCCCTTGGTCTTCGGGAAAGCATATGTGGACAGTGTGTCCGAAAAGAGTCTTATGCAACTGCGTGCAGACTCACTAGTACACAGACAACCTGTTGTAATGATCCCCTTCACATTTTGGCCACTCCCTTTGAGTCTTTTACATAACCAAAGGGAATAAATGTGTGTGTGTGCGTGCCATCATGATTCCTAAATGCCCCTCTCAGACTGCAAGCAGATTACAACCGTACCAGAGGTAAATGTTTGAATTCTGCGGAGACAGCAGTGTCTGAGCTGACAAGCCAGTCACACTCAGTAGTCTTTTCATTACCTGTGTTTTTAATTCCAGTGTTTTGGATCATTTAGGCGCTAACAGCCTGGTTGTAGTGGGGGAAGCATCGCACCTGTCAATCCTCGTGAAAACCCAGCCAGCCAGATGTTGACTGGAATATTTGGTTGTGTTGTGTGTGTTTATAACCAAACAGATTATTGAAATGAGTGTGGTGAATCCTCAGCTTTACCCTCCATCTATAGTGAGAAAACCTCAATGGATATCTGCTTCCAAGAGATTAATGTCTGAATCAAGTGTATTATTATATGGGTCAGACATCTTGAAGACGTTGGATTCTAAGTGACACATCAGCAGTAGGAAGTGTGGTACAACGTTTAAAACAAATTAACTAGCAACTCTTAGTGTAAAACTGTTGTTTAACCGTGAGAACAGAAGTTATAAACCTATTAAGGTATCTGTCCTGGCTCATGCTTCTCCTCTCTAACTGGCTGACTGAAATATGCATGTAATTTTCTTTCAACTTTTCCCACCTGATCCTTGGTTAAGCCTTGAGTGTGTGAATCGTAAGTCTTAATAATGATGAGATGGTCTTGATCTTGGATTTCCTTGTACTGTTTTGCCTTTGTGAACATATTAAAATATAGATCAGTGTTGCACCGATCAGAACAAAATGCTAAATATTAAAAATAATACGTATTTCATAGCTACCAACAAATTGATCTCAGGAGCTGATGAGTTTACACGTGGCTTTACTGGTAGTTAGTGTTGATTCTTGAGACAATTATTGTAAACTACAGTGTTATGATCGTGTGATTCTTCTATCTCCTTTTGTTCATCGTGCCCTCCAACCTGTGAGGAGATTTACATCTATTTTCCAAGTATTTGGTGGACAAGATGATAGCTTAGCCAGGATGGAATATCCATGTTTGTGGCTGGTGGCTGATGTGGTGTAATCCACCCTAAGCTCTTCAATGGATGGGACGGTGAGGGGGTCAGTAAAGAGGGCACAGGAGGACTGTTCTGTCTCTGACCATGCTTACTCACAGGGATGGCCTGGGATCTTTGTCTGATCCTCATTGTACTTGTTTACATCACACTTTCTTTGAACAGAAATCCCAGTGTTTAACCAACTCCACTTAAGCAGTAACACAGAAATACAAGACTTTGCATGAAATTTATACTTGTCTCTGACCTCGTTATCACTCTCCAAAGGCCTAAACCAAACTTAGCACAGTCAGTATTGGGGTGTGAGTAATGGGTGCTTGAGCTGAGCTGCACTCATCCGGTAGATGCTGAGGGACACTTATGACCTCACCGCTCATCAGATTGGACCTTGCTTCTGTAGGAGTGTCCCAGCTAATAGCTGCTGTGATGATTCCTCCGCACATGGACCACAGAGTTTGACTGCCACTAATTTGCTCCAACGTTGAAATTACTTTTAACGCTCATCCGCTGTGTTAACATCAGCTGAAGCCCGTTGTTTACCTGGGGGGGAGCCAAATTTAGCTATCAATCATGCTGTCTCCAATATTTACCTCATAGATTTTCATTGATGGTCACTGAGCCTCTATGAACGATGCTGATGCTTTTCATCGTAGGCGGATTTGAACCCTGCTAATCCAGTTTGTTTGTTAGATTCTGTGGCTGCAACTTATGCATACTGTTGTATTAACTGGCATTCCAAATATATAAATCAAAAAAGGAAAAAAAAGAATATTAAAAAAGCGTTAAAGGGGACCGCACAGATCAAAAATAAAATCAGCCTGTAAAATGAACATTTTCAATTTATGTGATAATATTTCCTAAATCTGTGGTGACTGAGCACGCCCACTTCATGACACAGTACATTACATTTAATACATGTAGAAAATTCAGCCTGCTTGTTTTGAACAAATGCCCCCAGTGATACCGGTTCTGTCTTCTTTGTTTTATTTTTCAGGTATTTCAGGTTCCTCCAGTTTGTGAGTCGAACACATTACTGATCACCACTTGCTGTGAATTAAACTTCTGAATTTATGTGTGCAAGCAAATGAAATTAGGGGTTTAACCAGAGGCCACCTTTCTAACCCTGCTTGTGTTTCCGATGCCTTTTTGCTGTTTCTGGCTCTCAAGGTGTTACTTCACCTGAGAAGTGTCATTTATTTGTTTTCCTCAGAAAACACCAGCCATATTTTCCCCTGCAAGAAAGCAAGTAGAGACCAACAACAGCAAAACTGTCCAAAACGTCCTCTGAGATGCGTCATCCAGTATAATCCATCTCTTTTTTTATCCAGCCATGTGCCCAGTAATCCACAAACATCGCAACTGTGAGCAAGTGTGACCTGGGAACACGCCAACTAGTCAAGCGTGATCACAGTCGATTGTACCGAATCCGAAGTACTCCACTTTGTTTATGTTTTGCTCCAATCAAAGTGTCTTTGGCGTATTAAGCACAAAGCTGGACGCAGAAGACTTGAGAGTCGCACAACGGGTTCAAGAGTTTTCCTGTTTTTTATTTAAGCCCCCATTTAGTTCAAGCTGAAAATATATGATTGGTGTAGGAGTCATGTAGGGCGGTAAAACATTTTTGTGAGTTGAAGACATGACAGAGTAGTTGAAAAGAAAATAACACTTTTTGTATGAAGTATCACTTTAAAAGTCCAAAATTCATCTTCAACCAAGTGTGTGTGTGTGTGTGTGTGTGTGTGTGTGTGTGTGTGTGTGTGTGTGTGTTGGCCTATCATGTGGGCACAGTGTATAAAGGTGTATGTCTGCGTTCTATATTAAGTCTAGAAGTGTGAACATGTCTCATTTGCGCTACTCGCACGTTTGCCAGCACATTTTCCCTTTTATCTATATTCAAATGCAGCCATTGTTGTCGGAGCTTATATTGGCTTAGTTTCACGGTTGATAGACAGACAGGGTTGGTGTTGCTCTGTGCTGTACTTATTTTAGCGAAGCTGGACAGAGCTGCAGTCAGTAATACTCGCTAAAGCCCCAGCTGTTTTGTTTTAATCAGATCCCAGGGGTTTTGGCCAGGCTAAATAAGGTTGGCTAATGGTTGTGAATGACACAGTCGTGTCGGCAGTGAACACCTCCCTGGACTGGCAGTCCATTAAGCTCAAGGATATAACATAAGGTCAATGCTACCTCAATCTTTATGGCTACAAAAAACAGCCAGACAGATTAAAAAAAAGCTGATCATCAGGGTGTGTGTTTTTTGTGTGTGTTTTTTTTGGGGGGGGGGTGGGGGGGTGGGGTTAAACTGAAAAATGTTGGTGTTAATCTACGCATCATGTAAAACTTTCAATAATGATAAACACTTTTAACAATAATATACATCCATTGTAGAACCACTTGTTACCACTTGCCCAGATTAAAAAAAAACAAACAAAAAACAATTACCAAGTTATTCTTTAGAACTTTATTATTGGTATATATGAGCTTGACATGTTCAAGTCCATTAATATCTGATTAACTGCTAAGTTACATATTTAAATGTTACAATTATGCATTCTTATATACTGATATTAGGCTATTGAAATGAAATCTTTTGCTTTAATTTCAAGTGGCTTTGCTTTTATTGCAACTGACCGAAAGTCAGCTGGTTGGATCTTCACCTGCCCGGGTGACTGAGGAGTAGGTTGGCTTGTTGCATGGCATCCTCCATCAGTGTGTGAATGGATGAATGAGGCAACAGTGTGAAGTGCTGAAAAATGATTCCATGTAGGGTTGTAGTGTAATGATTAATAAATCATGTGCCGTTAAACCATGAAACGGCACACTTTTACAAGTATTATCTTTATGTATCCAAGTTTTGCTTTACTTTATTACTTGTAAGAATGTGTTCAGTCCTTTCAAGCCCACAAAATCTGGAAGAGCGTATGCTATGATCCCAGGGAATGGTTGGGTTTATTTTGAAATATTAAAGAGAAAATAGGCCACAGCCTCGTGCGCAGTGGTTCGACCAGTGATTTACGATGTTTATTCTGCTGAATGTACAGTCTGTAATATCCCATGGATACTGCAGTCACTGTTATCCCTCCAAAACAAAGCAAATGTCATCGTCTCATGAGCTGAAGGAAAACACACAGATTACATGACCCCCTCAATGACCTGCACAACTATGACATCATATTTATGCTTATTCTAATAACATGATCTCATTTCAACACAAGGGAAATAGGTTTTCAGTTGACTTCACCTGCCCTTTGTGCTCCGTCTGCTCTTCCCATTAATACCATTGCCTGAGTGTTATAATACGCTGCTGTAGTGTCAGTTTCAGTCCTTGCTGTGCTGCGGCGAGTTTAGAATGTTCACTGTAACTATTTTAAAATCATAGTGGTAAAAAGCTTCAAATGACCTTTGGCTGTTTTTGGTCTCATGAATTTTATTGTCACATAAGTAAAGGAACTGACCAGTCACCTAGAACAATCAGAATAGATGAAAGGGCTTCTTCTGTGTCGCCAAAGATTTTAGGTGTCATCGTCAGATGTTTTTTAAGTATTTCAGAAAATCTATAAGGTACAGGTTGATTGGCCCACTGATGAGCTCTGACTTCATTTAACGACCAAACCCTCCTCGTCTGAAAGGCCTCACTCCTCCATTCTTTCTAACAACCAGCAGGGGGCGAGTTGTGTGTTTGCAGAAAGAAGTATGATTACATGTAAGTCTATGAAAAGACATTTTAATCATTGCCTCAGTAAATGATTTCTAAGGAAAGTTAACTTGCATGAAGTTGAGTAAGTAAAACTGATGTTTGCCTTTGACCTCAACATTCTAATATGCACCTGGTTGTCTAATTAAAGGCTGGTTTGTCAAGGAAACACATTTCTTTTTGTTAAACCCTCGCAGTGTGATGTTGATACACCAGGAACACCGATGCAACTGCACTAAACTGGACAGAATTATGTCACCTTGCTCAGCCTCTGAGTATATGATCTATGCATCCAAGGTGAAACCAAAACATTCAGCTTTTACAGCTTTTCAGTTTAGATTTTTTTTAACAGAATGCAAAATGGAGTACGGCATCTGTGTGTTTGTTGGGGGGCGGGGGGGTCAGTAATCCTGATGGAGTAAAATCACTGTCCCATCTGCCTAATGTGTCACAGTCAGTGTGTAAAGGGAATCCTCCCCAGTAGTACTTTCCATCACCCCAGTTGCTCAAGGGAGCAGAAATGAGCAAGATGCTTTATTTAGAGCATAACTTGTAGTCTCTTGTGTTCTTAAAATGAACTGC
The DNA here is from genome assembly GCF_037954235.1 of Aulostomus chinensis. Taxonomy (NCBI): domain Eukaryota; kingdom Metazoa; phylum Chordata; class Actinopteri; order Syngnathiformes; family Aulostomidae; genus Aulostomus; species Aulostomus chinensis. The sequence continues at coordinate 24,699,058 of NC_141326.1, forward strand.
TGGAACCTGTGGATGTCCGGTATTTGGCCGTGTTCCGCCGGGCGTCTGATTCACACACCCATGTCTTTTTTGGCATCCTTAATTTAACCTTGTGACCTACTGTGCTGGAGCCTCAGTAAATCAAACATTTGTGATCTGTTCTTTTCCTGCAGTGTGGGCTTACAGTTTTCATACATTTTTCTAAATGTTACATGAATAACAATAAACAACAGACACTTACATAACCCTTTCAGCATATGGCATGTAATCCAGTACACAACATCAGAACACATCCTCCGCTGTGTGTTTTTAAAGTGCGCTTGATCATGATGGTGCATGCAAACACTCATAGTATGTCATGTAAAAGCACTTAAAAGATGTGTTCAAAGGATTATTTCTGGGGTCGTAAAAACACACAACTGATTCTGCTTTTAATCCCACAGGGTCGGGAAAAGACCTAGCAAAGCTCCCCATGAGCCCGGTGAAAATTTGAGAGTGAACAAATTAAGTAGTAAATGATGTAAGAGGGACGTGCAGTTCTTAATGTTCTAGTCTGAGCTGTTACATATATTACCCCTCACGATACCTTTTTAATGATGTTTTTTTTTCTTACTATATCTGAAATTCAGTTGTAATTAAGTTCAGAAGCTGTTGTTTTTTTAAGAAGCAAGCAATACTTTTAAATCATAAAAAGTATACAAATAAGTAGATTTCTAATTGGAAATTAATCCAACAAAGACATTTCATTTTGAGGCACCATGAAGAATGATATTATATCCCCTAAAACATTATCAGCTGCTTCATATAATCATCACACTGGGACAGAGCTCTCTGTCAGCCCTTTGTACTGCTCTATAATCATAGCATCAAAATAGACAAAGGCATATTTCCCTCAGAGAATTACTTGCTATAATCATACATATTGAATTAATAATAGATTTTTTTTTATTAAATTGTGTTCTAGAGTGTATGAGTCTGGACAAATATGGATAAACAACTTGATGGGTTAGCGGAAGACAACTATAGCTAGATAAATAAAAATCATCAGATGAATCCGTATCAAATACATTCAGGAATTGCATCTCTCCTTTTAAGCAGTTACTCTCCTGCTCTCAGACCTCTCCCTCCTTTGTTCTCTCTCCTACTCCTGCCGCTTCCCTTCAGGTGTGTAGAGGGTGGATGTTAGATGTACAAGGCTGCATTTGCAGACTAGGTACATACACCGACAGATGGACAGCCCCATCAGAATGTTTCCCTGTTGCCGGGAGAGGTGGAAACTTCCTCTCAGCTGTTACTACAAGCACATCGGTGGAAAAAAGGAACCGCGGAGGCAAAGTGCCTCAACGGTTTTGTGCTGCTCAGTCAAGAAAAGCTGCTCACAAATGATGAATGACGAGTCATTTTGTACAGGTATCGCGTTTGAAATTACAACGTGACCAAACTGGATTTTTTGGGGGGGGGTTATATTAGACAGGTTGTCTAGAATTCCCCATTTATATTAGAAGAATTGCTGTCAACTGTTGAGAATAAACAGAAATGCTAAAACTGAAACAGTATTTTTGTCATTGTTTGTGATTTCATTACAAATTAAGTGAGTAATATAGATATATTGACGACTTACTGAATGGGCTGTTTTCTTCCTTTCAGCTTCCTCATGGTCCTGGTGTGTCTTATCTTCAGTGTCTTGTCCACAATAGAACAATATGCCGACTTTGCCACCGGGTCGCTTTTCTGGATGGTGAGTAGTTAAATAGTGCTAGCAAACATAAAACTTTCACGTCACAATTACATCAACTATAACATGATGGCAACAGATTTAATCATTCATCAGTCAATCAATTAAATAATGTTTTTTGTTTTCCTTTTTCATGCTGGATTGATGTAAAACCAATAACGAAAAAGATCAACTGTGAAATGTGTTCCTTGTTGCAGCCCTCGTTATTAGTCAAGAACTTGCTACTCTTTCTAATGGGTTTAGAGATGCAAAAAAGCATTTCTTAATTGAGAAAATCTTCATATGAGAGAGATTAGGGAGAGTGAGAGAAGGCCTGTCTAATGCCCTGCAGTACCCTCTTGCGTCCACATGGTGGAAACAGAAGATCTTGGTTGGTCGGGATCCTACTCGCCATCTTACACCTGAGTCCAAAAATATCATAGAGCTCTAAAAAAACAGGAATCATGTTTAGTTATTGCAAATACCATGACTACACACAATATTCATTCACCAAAGCCCCCTCCAGAACCATGTATGTATAGCAGGGGAATGTCCATGAGGTAACACTCGTGATGACAATAGTTCTGCAGAACCATTTGGCTCCGCACAGACTGCTCTTGCTGCTAAATTGACTTTTAGTTGGCTTGTTAGGCTATTAAGGCTGCTAAATGATGCTATAAATCCAGCGCTTACAACAGGTAGATAAAATGATGGCTGCTGTTTGGAAACTCTTCAAAGGGCTTGCATCATCCGTCTCTTGCCCGCACACTGGGAGTATAAATACACTCTACGCTACTGCAAACTCACACACATTGAAACAAGGGCGGCACATTTATTCACATACACACCAAAAACTACACACGTACCACCTCCTGAGTCCCAGGGGCAATCAGAGGACAGGAGTGAACACTGTGTTCTGTAAACTTTTGGCCAGTGCCCTTTGAAGACCTATTATCATGGTTATTCATTTATTTATTCATAGGAAGAGCGGAATACTAATTCTTATCTTGAACTTTTTTCACTCCTTCCTTCTTTTTTTTTGTGAAGCTCTATCACACAAAACCAGCCAGCACCATTAAAAATCCAGACAAATGGTTATTTTTCATTTCTCTCAACTAATTTATCCTTGTTTATTTGTACCCAGGGCTGTGTATTTGTACATATGTGTTTGTATTTGTTGTGCAATATTATAAGATAAGATAATACCCTATCTACTATGTGTTTGCGTATGTGTGTACGTGTGTGTGTGTTTGAGGGGGAGGAGCTCAGCGAGTGGTGTCATGGTGGCGTTTATTGGTGGTAGTAGCTATACTTAGAAAGTTCAGGGTTAGTTGTCATCTGTGACTTGCAGGCTGCTTGTTTTGGATGGCAGACAGGACATTAGACCTTGAGGATATTTGGCCTTCAGGGCAGCTGCCAAAGTAAAGCAAGTCAGGCTGGAGGCAGACACACACACACACACACACACACACACACACACACACACACACACACACACACACACACACACACACACACACACACACAAGCAGAGAGAGAGATTTCTTCATTGTCTTCTTCCAGGTCTTGTTTATTGCTTCTTAAACAGACAATTTCAACAAACTGCATGGATAGGAGTTACACACTGTCAGTGGTGTAGTTTAGGGGAGTTTCAGCATTTAGATCCATCATGAAGTTTTTCACGAGATCAAAAGCAGTGTATTGCAATTTTTCCCACTTATTTCACTTATCCACACAACTTCTGACCACATTGCTCATTTTTTTGGAGGGTGATAGCTAATTATTGTATGACCCCCACGAGCATTACTTAAAAATGTCTCCTTGAGAAGGTATCATAAAAACTACTGGCAAAGTATCAGTTATGGCTGAAAGATAATCAAGGCCTTTTGGTCTCCCCTCAACCTTTTTAAGGGCAACACAATCAGGAGATTTCCACTCCATGTGTTATTATATGGGCAGTACAGTGGTGCAGTGGTTAGCACTGTTGCCTCACTGCTAGAACGTTCCGGGTTCGAGCCCCAGTTCGGGCACGGGATCTTTCTGTGTGGAGTTTGCATGTTCCCCCTGTGGGGATGAGGCTAATTGGACACTCTAAATTGATTGTAGCCGTGGCTGTGAGTGTGAATGGTTGTCTGTCTCTATGTGTTGGTCCTGTGATGGACTGGTAACCCATTCAGGGTGAACCCTGCCTCTCGCCCGAAGGCTGCTGGGATAGGCTCCAGCCCCCCCAACCCTTAACAGGATAAGCGGAAGAAAATGGATGGACGGATGGATGGATGTGGTATTACATATGGATGCATTAAAGAAATTAGACAGCAACACATTGATTTCTGATATCAGTACAGTTTAGAATCATATAAAATTATAGAGTCACTTAATATTTTAAATCAGTTCTATATTGGTGTAAGTAACTGTGTTGCAACTTTAATTGAACTTTTAACAAGAACAACAAAACCATCTGTTAACTTTTAACCTAAGACCCCTGAAAGTAGTGTTGAAGATATTATTGACGTTATGGTTTAAAATCCAACATTAATGCCACTTTTTTTGATTTTTGTTCCAAACTTTACTTATGAAAGATTCAAATGTTTCGTATAGTCGGATAATGAATGACTGTCTGTCTGCATGAACACTGTAAACATTCCTCTCCCGTGTTTAAACACACAGATGCAGCAATCTAATTACATTTTAATCTGATACAGTAATTCCTAGCGGCTCTTTGAATGGGCTTCATCCTCATCTGGTTTGACAAGATTATGGCTCCGCTAACAGTCAGCTGTTTTCAGTAAACGTATAACTTCCATTTTCTGATACACATACGAAACTAGCCCAACATCTGGGTGACCCATTTTATGGAATTATGATGACTAATCCCTTCAAAATTTCCAAATTCATGCATACCTTTGACTTTCAGATGTTAGCCAGATGTCATAATTACTGAGCATTTTGACATGAGATTGCTTTGTGCTTTTTCTAATGTAGCCATGTTAGTTAATGTCTATTAGAGTATTTGATTTTCTACAAAACATGTATTCAAAATAAACATCAGAAGCTCAAGTATGAACCAAAACTAGTAGATTTAATATTATTTAATCCAAAATAGAATGAAAAGAAATGCATAAATAGCAATAATTATCGATTACTCTTCCAGCAAGAGTAACACCTACCAGTAAGAACTATACATTTATTATTGAGAGGCATATAGATACAGCAAGGAGGAGCAGAACATCGTTCATTATTTCTAGACAAAGGACATTAAGGTTATTGCTGGATGATGGAGTTCAACGGAGAGTGATGTCATCGTTTTTGTGTTTCAGGACCTCTGAATTACTGTATACACCTGATTATATTAATTTCAGTGATGCGATTGAAATATGAATGAATAAAGCAAAACCATTTTTTGTTTAATGTGGCCATCAGGAAATGCTATAGGGATTTACTGAACTGTCTCAGCCAGTCTGTCAATAACTCTGGCTCTTTTGCTTCTTCTCGTCTTTAATAAAAGACACAGAAATTGGCAATTAATAGAGCATTGAATAAAGAAAAATAAGAACAAATAGAAAGCTGAAGGATTTGTTGATCTGTCCCCTTTATCACTGCGATGACCCTGACGGAGGTCATAGGTCGGTCTTTAATACTGTTTTCCTTAGCCCTGTTGCACAAGTATCACTAAATTAATACACACGTCAACATTTTTCCAGTCAACATAGTGGGGTATGATCGACGGGTCATTGTTTTGGGCCTCCAGAGCGGTGTGTTTTTGCAACAGGGCTCATGGGATAAAGTTTCATATGAGGGGTGGTCAGGGAGCAGCCAGTTCACGGGTAGGAGATGGCCACCCACATGGCCTTAGGCCTTAACTCGCTGTATGATGGCTAAATATTATGGATACTTGGCGGCCAGGAAAATGATCCCCATCAGAGTGATTAAATTATTAGACACTCACTGAATACACACAACCCACACCATGTGAAGGCACCGACCTTAAAAAAAACCAACGACTACATCTTAAACCAAATCTTGACATGTCATTTTCATAACAAGTACAGGCAAGTGTCTTTAAGTGGGTTCATATTTATAACACAGCCTGTGATGGCATTTCATCCTGTGGCTTTAATCACTTGGCCATTGACCTTGTCTCAGTAGGAGCTTTCATCAGCTGTGTTATCAGCCTCCATCTCCTCTCCTGGCTGGTTGTGTGGGTGGTCTTGGTACTACTAGACCACCACAGTGTTTCTCACACACCTGTCATTACCCACTCATATCATGGTGATTGATTATAATGACCTCCTTCCATTCAGATTAATGTATGTGCAGTGCTATCAATGCTTTAAGAAATTGGGCCTTATCTACTTCCACATCCCCTCGTTTTGCACGTGTTCCTCACTTATTGTCTCCTTAAAAAGGGAAATAATGTAACCCTGGCTCTGTGTTTGTATTGTGTTCTACAGGAGATTGTGCTGGTGCTGTTCTTTGGCACAGAGTATGTGGTCCGGCTGTGGTCGGCAGGCTGTCGCAGCAAATATGCAGGCATCAAAGGACGCCTCCGCTTTATCAGGAAGCCTATCTCGATCATAGGTGCACCTGGCATTTTGCTTTATTCCAAATAATACAATGGAGTTGATGATTTGGTCTTGTAACTCACCCACAGAGATAATTTGAACAACCTAAGGCTTTAGTTGTTTACACTGTTTTATTTAACTCAGTCTGAACCTGAATTTCTCTCACAGACTTGATAGTGGTCATAGCCTCCATCATTGTGCTCGGCGTAGGCTCCAATGGCCAAGTTTTTGCCACATCTGCCATCAGGTAAGACAACCATTTTCTTCTTGATGTTATTCATGAGTGTAGCTGGAGCTGGATTGGAGGGTGTTGAGATGGCGCGGTGTCGTGTGTTGCAGGGGCATTCGTTTCCTCCAAATCCTGCGCATGCTACATGTGGATCGACAAGGGGGAACATGGAGGCTCCTGGGCTCTGTGGTGTTCATTCATCGACAGGTGGGTGGAAAGTGTCCAGACTGTATTGCCAGATTTGAGGAACACTTTCACGATGAAACTTATTTTAGAGAACACAATATGTCAGTTAAAGTGTTAACTTTTGTGGCTTTTAGAATATTTCTTGTGTACTCCTGTTTATATCATACAGATATAATCTGTCTAAAAAATGACTGGACACCTGCCCACACGACATCCCAGCATGCTTTGTTGGAATTTCATTCCAAAACTGGACCTGAAACAATTTCTGTCATGCTTGATCCCTGCCCAAATTTTGTGTGTTTTTCATGTAAAAACATGAAAAAAGTGTATTACTTGCTGCTGTCAAAGTTCAGAATGCTGCAAAAACACCTGGACACTCCCTTCATAGCAAGTATCCTTACATGTCCACAACACACTTGATTAAAGCAACTAAGATCAGGTACCTTCACAAGGATTAATTCGATTGCGTATTCCAATTATGACCTTATTCAGATCAAGGTAGTTAGAAAATTCTATTTACATTGGTTTAATATCAAAATACTGCCATAGCCTACATTGACATGTTTATGAGAAATAGATTTTGTCCTTCCCTGTCATGACACTTTAAGAAACATCCAATCATTACATTTACCAGCTGTAAGTGAGCAGTTGGTATCCTGCTTAAAAACCCACTCTGCATAATGTGGTCCCTCACTGGTCCCTGGGGGGCCCAAGTGGCCGAGCTCACGTCTCCTGTATAGACTATCATTTACAAAGACAAAAATTTGAACTTCACGCTTTTTAGCTTCGAAGGATATGATACAGGAATAAAACCCACAGTGTGGCACCATCAGTGTTGAATGACCTGAGGAATTGCTAGCAGGCCTTCAGCTTTGCATTGGAGCATTTTTAAACTATTAAAATGGTACAGTGTATGGATTATGTGTATGTACTATATTCTTGCTTTATTATTTATGAAAAATAATGTATGTTGTCTCATTATTTATGTCTCAATATTTCCAGGAGCTGATCACCACCCTTTATATCGGTTTCCTGGGTCTGATCTTCTCCTCGTACTTTGTGTACTTGGCGGAGAAAGATGCTGTGGATGAGGAGGGCAAGACTGGCTTCTCCAGCTATGCTGATGCCCTGTGGTGGGGTGTGGTAAGGAAACTTAATGAGAAATTGAAGAGAAAGTTCATTTGAAATGCATACATTAATGGGATCCATGCAATGCGACTTCCTGGCGTAGCTTATATACTTGAAGGGCCCCATCATATGCACATTTAAACAGATTTTTCTCTTCAAAGAGGCTTAACAAATTACCTGTACAATACACTTTCAAGTGGAGGCTAAGCTGGAAAAATGGAGATGGCTGACCACCCTGGTTAGACCAATTATTACCTTCCTTGTGTTTGCTTCTCTGCCTTGCATGTGCATGTGTTGCTGCAACACTTGGCACAGTGTTGTGTTGATGCTTTTTGTGTTCAGAGAAGGTTTTGCCCATTTGCCTCTGTATGGAGGCTCAAGTTTCCAGAGCAGTTAATTAAACATTTGAATTGAAAGCACAGAGTAATGAGAAACCTATGGCGGTCTTGTGCAGGGGATCAGTGTGCCACAAAGAGAAGGTAATAAACCATTCACCTTTGGACTCTTTGGCTCATAGAACTTTTAGAGCACCAATATAAAGTGTCAGTTCCCTTAATTAAAACTTTAATTGTGGGATTACTACCTTTATGTAATGAGGGTTAGAGGGGTCACAGTGCTCTGTTCACTTTTCCCTGGAAATTCTAACAAAACTCGCATTTGTGTCTGCTCACAATGTGGAGGACAGAATAACCGCAGGGGATTTGCAGCATTTTGTTTTTCTGAGTCAATAAAGTCATGATATGTTATTCCAGAACGATTTGTCAGGTGTGTGTGTGTGTTTGCGTGTGTATGATGAAAATGACATTGTGCTGAGTGGTCAAAACATTGAGCTCTCCCACGTTTTTCTTCCCCTGGCATGATTTCCAAATCGGGATGTGCAGGTGCGAGACACAGCTGGAGGACAAGCCAATGCCATGATTCATATCCCTGTCTTTTCTCTCACTCTGCAACCCCCAGCCCCTTCCCTCCTCCTCTTCTCTCTTGCCAAATTGCTGAATGTTAGGTAATGGCTACTTAATCATTTAACTTCATCTAGAACACATGTGAAGGGGAAAATCAGAGCTGAAAGCTAATAGTAGACAACTTGTTGTACATAGGAAGACTCTGCTCATGCACAATTTGAATTATGTACTTATGAAGACGGTAAAGTATAAATGGCACAGAGATTAGCATCCAGTAGTGAATACACAACATTAATATACTCAAATATTTCTTACATTCTATTTTGAAACAAAGGATGTGACCTATGTGTAGACATGAAGAGGTTTTTGCCACACACACTTTAATTATAACCCTACAGTTTGAATGAGACGGGTGTTTTTTGAGTGGACCATTCCACTCTTGATGGTCAGAAGGACATTGTTTAGTCATCGGATTTGTGGATGAGGGATTAAAACCCCCACTACTCCACCCACCCCCAACACCCACCCTCCCATCCTTCCCACCCTTGCTCCTTCTCTTTTTTCCTCTCTCTCTTTCTCCAAAAGCCTTTTTAAGTATCTCACCTTACATCAGCCGCTTTGTGTTAGCACACAGCGGCGACTCACGCAGCGATACCCCATAGACATCCACAGTAAGCCAAGTGTGTTCTGAATGTGTCAGAATTGGCTCGGCTTTCAGAGAGGGTGTACATGCAAATGCAAGAGGTATTTGTAACCACCCCCACTACCCCCACCCGGCGAATTCCTACACTCACTAAGGATTAGTGGTTTTGGAATCTTATTCCCTTTGAGGAGCAGAGCCTCAAATGCCCTGGCCATCGTTGACAGTTGTGGAGCAAGGCCAGAATGGTTGATGAGCTTCCTCTTTTCTTGTGTAACTACTGTTATAGACTGTCATGGTAAAGCTTGTAGTGCTCCTCACAGACAGTTCATTAAAAAGGATTAGAGATCTTTCATATTATTGTGACTCAGGTTTTCTTTGAAATGAAATCCTCTAAATGAAATGGGAAAATATGTTACATCAAAATTACTCAGGAAGAACCAAGACTATTTTGGCCCAAGTATATGTATCAGTGGGAAGATCCAGGAGATCTTTCATGACTTATCAGTCGGCTTTTATTAAATTTTTGTGAATTTAGCTGGAAATAATCACTGACCAGGAAAAAAATCCTGATAAATTTGTATCCCTATATTTCTATATCTATATCTAGATATAGATATATATCTCAGAATATTGAATATTGGACAGGTCTGAACTGTCTTCATGCCTCTGTGTTATTTATGTTTGATTTACATCAGTAATATCCAGCCGAAGTAAAATATCTTGAAATGAACTCATCTCTGGTGGAAGCTGGTAGCAGGTAGCCATTTAGCTATGAGGCTTTTGCTCCCTCTGTGAGGTTTGACTCTTGGGAGCATGTCTGTACTGTAATTAGACTTCTTGTGTCAGTGAAAGGACATGCATATTATTGAGAAGTCATGTAGGCGAACGTCATCTTCTCTCTCCGCAGGTGACCGTGACAACAATTGGCTATGGAGACAAGATCCCTCAAACATGGATCGGAAAGGCCATCGCCTCCTGCTTCAGCGTCTTCGCCATCTCCTTTTTTGCTTTGCCTGCAGTAAATATTACTTTACTTCGATTTGCAATGCAATTCATGAGCAGTAAGAAAATACTTGATGCACTTTTGACGGATCTCTGTTTCACATCATGTTTATTCTGCCTCAAGTAGTCTCAACTTTATCAGCTCTTATGGTTTGATTGAGAGATTTAGTAAAGACATCTTTTTTGTGAGATGATGCATAATGCCTTTGCGACCTTTATCACTGTTCTCATGTAATAGCACATCAGTATTTACATTTACAGATCTGTATCTTTAAATATGTCTTTGATACTGTGCATCAATATTTCCCACTCTTGCACTTAATTATGAATATTGCAGGGTAAAAGTATAGTTTAATTTTCTTTTGATCAGGGAATCTTGGGATCAGGCTTTGCGCTGAAGGTCCAACAGAAGCAGAGGCAGAAGCACTTCAACCGTCAGATCCCTGCTGCTGCCTCCCTCATCCAGGTACATTTCTGGACTGATCATGTACAACAATAGTGTGAGGCATCTTTATCCGGCTTTTCATAACAGACGACCTCTTTTAATATATCATCATACGAGCGGAATATGTCACATCTCCAAGTAAAAATGAAAGCGTTGCATGAATACACGGATATTAAAATGTGTGTGCTTTCAAGCTTTACATAATCCACAAGACGCACATGAAAGACCAGGACAAAGACCGTCATTCAGCGATTTAATAGTGAACAGTTTGTATTGGAGCATGAACATGGCTTTAATCTTTTTGATCCCCACACTACTGAAAGGTGCAAACTAGTGCTTTCCACATCATACTGCTGTTAACTTCAGCAAACATTGGAAGCCGAACAAAGAAAATAATCATCTTTGTTGCCGGGAAATTCCTCCTGAGCCATAAAAAAAAAGTGAACCGTATCCCATTTGCCAAGACTGAGATAGAAGGCAAACATCTTTAGCCAAGAGCTAACCAGTACAAGGATCGCAGCGACCCTGAAAACACAGAAACAGAGGCCACTGTAGTAAACCTGCAACTACACACTATCTTTCATTTCCTCTTTAATGATGCAATAAGAATTTGATGTTTATTGTTGCTTTACCCTAATGCAATCAGTAGATGAGAATTAATATGGAGTACAGACGTTCATGTAAAAATATGAAAGTAAATAGTGTTTACTGATGTCCTTGAACTTCTGGCTCGAGCTCAGTTCACTGTAAGGTGCCATTTGATTAATAATACCAGGTTAAGTGAATCCCTGCCTATCTTCACTCGTGCTCTGTGTTTTGTGACCTTTGCTCCTCAGACACTTTGGAGGTGCTACGCAGCAGAGAAACCCGGTGGCTGCGCTGCTACGTGGAAAATGTATGTCCTAACTCCCGAGGCTGTTACCACAGTAGAAACGGACAACTCCAATCCTAACGTCAGGAAGTTGAACATCTCGGTAATTGTTCAGTTTCATTCACATTAAACTACAAAGGCATGGGGATTGTTTGGTTCATGGATTGCACATTTTACTATTACAGTTGATTTACTTTCTTCAAAAGGACAGGAGAAGTGTTTCCTCTTGAAGCCCCTCCCATATACAAGTTATGCATAAGCATGTCTTTGATGATGCGGGGTAGGGCGCCGACCTTGTGACATCCTGGCTTTGATCTAACCAGAAGCATTTTATAACATCTTTGTCTGTCTCTCTCTCTCTCTCTCTCTCTCTCTCTCTCTCTCTCTCTCTCTCTCTCTCTATCTCTCTCTCTCTCTCTCTCTCCCTCCCTCTATCCATTGTGCCCCTTAACTTTGATCTGTCAAAGATTAAACCACCCAGAAAAATAACAAAATCAAATCTTTGAGGAAATTTCAGCAACTAGGGGACTTTCATTCGAAAATAATAACAAAGGATGTAGTTTGATGATGTCGTTAAGTATAGAAGGATCGTGAGAGTTGTGAAACATGTTGCCAATCACTAGTCGCACAAGCAGAGTTCATGTTCACCAGATGCAATGTGTTAAAATTTAAATCATGACATGTTTAGTTGTGTCCCATATATGCAATGTTATTGGATTTTAAGAATCATCAATGAACTTGCTCACGTGGATGAATGATTAACCCTGCTGTTGTTGTAGCAAACATTGTGCAACAAATGCAGCTATCTGTACTCTGTTAAAAGTAAAAATGGCTTCATGAGCTTGTTCGCTGTTGGAATGACACCACTGACGGACAAACCTTGAACAAAATAATGGTTTTCTCTGGTTAAATGTGAACAAATTCATAAAATTAAGTGGAACTGCTTTTAGAGATTTAAATGTGCAAATATTACATCTTATACTTGTAAATTCAAATAATATAACAGTAAATTTACATATTTCTTGAGTGTAGAATTTTAAATGATGCTTGTGGCGTTGAGATGAAGAACATCAAGGACTACAAACGAGCGCTGTCAGAATCAACCGTTGGAGTGTGATTCTGAGACTGAAGGTGCATTTGCATACGTCCGTCCCACACCGTATTGTCTCCATGTCCATTTCACCTTTCGCAACAATATTAGCTATGTTGTGCTTAGGCCATACAGCATAAAAGGGGAAGTTACATTCCCACAAATATACACACACCCGGAAGAACACACAGCACACAAAAAGCACACACATAGCAGCCCCCCCTTTCCTCCCCAGGCCTGACTCCATCAGGATGACTCGACGCCTTTGTCTCCACTGGACAAAGACTCAGTCAGTTGAGATGATGTCACCGCCGTCTTTCTCATGGGAGTAAACCTTTGTCTAGTAGAACAACAACAAAAAAATCTTTGTGTAGCATTGAACCCACATGTATTGGAGAGAATGAAGGTTGCTTCCGCTCTTTTCTCCATGTGACTTTCTTGTTGGACTTTCCTCCCTTTTTTTTGTCCTCTGCCCATATTCCTCTCCTGTTTCGTAAAGAGACTCCTTTCCTTCACTCTGGATGTATTTTCCTCTGCACCTCTTAGAATTGTCTTTTTCTCACTTGATCCCTTTCAAATTGGTTTACCGGAGCTCCAGACTAGCTTTTTCCTCAGTGAAAATTTTTAGGACCTTCAGCAGAAAATGTCGGTGCGCCAGTTGCCTAAAAATTCAATGCTGCAAATTCAGATTTTTTTCTCTTCTTAACTGTGTCACTGACAATTTTTTTTGAAATTGAAATTAAACAGAATGACAAAATTCCCAATGTCAGGGTGAAGCCACTAACCAGCTGCAGTGTTGGGTATTTTAGGAATTGATTTATTTTATCCTTTAACCTGGTAAACTTTGTTTCCTCCCTCTCCATTAGTCTGTTTATTTATCTTCCTCTCTCTTAATCTTAGTCTCAGTTTCTGTGACTTCTTGAATTTCCATCTTACTTTCTCTTTTCTTTTCTTTTTACCTTCCCGTTTTGCCCTCATATGAATCCCCCCACTGCCTCTCCCTCTCCTAATGAGTCATTCAGACGTCTGGTACTTGGATTGAACTGCTGGCCACTTGTCAATGTGGAAGTCTGATCCACTGAGTCCAAATAATTGAGCTTCTATAAAGGCCGCGTCCATGACGTCTGTGCGGGTCAGCTGGTCTGAGGACGGAACTGGAGGCACCATTTAGGTCCTTAGAAACTCCCTGACTCACTCGTACATAACTATGATGTCATTACCAAAAAAAAGAGATTTAACAGGTGCAGTTTATGTCACAGGCAAGCATTTGTAAGATGATATTCCGTTCATAAAGGAAATAATGTTTCTTTGTAATTCAGTATTTGTGGTATAATGTAGATTTTTAACCCTTGGGTTAAATTCAGACAAATGATTTAGCTGTCAGGCTCTGCTCAGATGGTCTCAGTGCTCGTCGCTGACTTTTCCCCTAAAAACCTGTGCTTAAGTAGAAAAATCTAGGAGCACGTAAAGGAAACGAAAAAGCATCGATTAATTATTGATTAATTTTCCTCAGTAAAGGCATGTGAAGAGACATGCAGGCTGAAAAAAATAATTTAGGTGAATACAAAAGTATACACTATTAGTTATTTCTGCTTCAAAATGTATTCCTTGACAAAGTTTGTATTCTTCAACAGTATAAATTGTGTAAGAAGTACTCTGGACTCTGAGCTCACTGGGTGCATGTGACCTGTAGACACTCATTTTTGCTGATGAGTAAAAATGATAAACTATGAGTGTGGGATTTAAATTAATTCAATTGACAACCTTAGTTGATTTAACAAGTGTATGCCTTTTCTTCGGTTTCCAGGTACTGTGGTTTGTCAGTACCTCTGGTCCAGACTGTCCCGCCACTTCTTAGGTCGAGCACTTTCCTGTAGTCCACCGTCACCTCCATCAGCTTGAGCGTGACTTTGCCCAACTGCCAGCTGCTCGGTGTCTCTGTCTTTCTGAATTCAAAGTGGATTGAGAATAGAACTAAAATCTCTGTCTGTACCTGTATTGCATGCTGACATTCATGGATATCCAAGCAGTTTTTCTCCATTAATTGTGATTAATCATATCTGTCATCTGTTACTGAATGTTTGGATCTTTTGAATATCTTTAGCTGTTGGTGTAGAAATCCTACTGAATATTTGGGTTTTTGTTTCTTGTATGACAGAAAAAGGGGACTAAGAGGAGGTTGAAGTCGTCCCGCGGTAACGGCTTGATAAGCGTGGCCTCCGAGAGGGCTGTATCAATACCTCAGATTACCTACGACCACATAGAGGACTCGGTGGAGAAGAGAGATGTCTCCTTCTTTGTGGAGGAGCCAAGTGGGTCTGTTGAAGGTACTGGAAATGCACCGCTTCCATGTTACTCTAATGCACCATGACAGATTCCAGATTATAATCAAATCGGCATCAAGGTCACTCAGCCTTGGGCTTGTTAAAACGAGTGCGCATTTTTCGTATAAGACCAAGCGAATCACCTCTCCTCCAAGACCTCCCCCGCCTCGGACAAGTAAATCGCCAACATTATACATGATTACTGCTCGATCAAGCTGACTTCATCTTGACTGACCTCTCAGTAACAGAGTTTCATTAAAACCCTGACACCTCAGAAAGCCGTTTTCTGGATATCACTGCGGAGCTATCTTTGACATTTTAATGCAGTTGAAGGCCAGCTGGCAGTGAAGAAGGCGTCATGTGGAGGATATTTAAGGAAGCAAATGAACTGCAGTATGAAACCAACTTTGTTTCTGTTCCTTTTAATACAATTTTGTTTGATGAAAATAATATGTGTTGAGGGCCATGAAATGAGCTCATGCTGCCTTCAAAGCCGAGGAAATCCATTATTTCAGTAAAAGTTCAATGTGTTTTTGTATTCAGACCCAAATAAGTCTGAGATAATGGCAGTTTTATGGCACTTACTTGGCTGTTAGTTTGAACTTTTCTGTTGGCAAGTGTCAGCCATCCCTATTTTGAATGTGTGAAATTAAATATTCTAGATAAACTTAAAATAAATCCAATGAAAAATTGTGTTGCCAGCTGCCAGAGTCACCGCAAAAAACTAGAAACCAGCATTTTACTGTTACACGAACTTACTTTAGATCTGAAACATGCAAAACTTGGTGTCTTATTCAAAGGTGTTTCAGTATTTTAACTTTCCTGATTTGATTCATTGATTGATTCATTGCATTGGAACACTTGCACTTAATGCAAAGTTTCGGATTCAGATTTCAGATTCAGAAAACCTGAATCTGAAATCTGACAGAGGAATATGAGTACGAATCATTTTAAGCTTTGCATTAAGTGCAAGTCAGTGCAAAATAGTGATCTGTGAGTTTTCTGTGTCATTATTTTTATGCCTGTCTCTCGTCAGGTATACAGAAAGATTTTATTCCAAATTTCCCTCATTTTTGGGGATTAGTGTCACGAGCCAGAGACAAACCCATAAAATTTTGGTATAGATATGCCAATATTGTGAAAAAAAAATTGAATTTCTTTTTTAACATTAGGTCAGCAGAGAGGACCTTGACAGAGATATATATAGTCTGTCTGATTGTCCTCTAGTTTTGTCTTTGAAGACAAGACTAAAAACATTCAACGACTAGCCTTTTCAGATTTTTTGCACCTGAAACAAGAGTGAAATCAACTATCAAGCTGACTAATATGAGCAACTAAAAAAAGACTTAAATGAATGATAATCAAATGACTTGCGACAAAAACTAATGCGACACATATTTAGGCTCTCCAAAAAGTAGACTACGACTTTGACTAAGATCAGACTAAATCCTCAGACCACGATGACTAATTGTGACAAATTGTGATTTCACCAACACAAGATTAATACTACAAAAACTGAACTAAAAACCTACCAAAATTAACACTATTAGTCTTTATCAGACAAACTCTTCATGTGACGCTTCAGTGCCTGGAGTTGTAGCTCACTGGAGATATTAACACTGACACATCTATTTGAGTTCGGAAACAAGAAGTTGTAGTACAGAGATGCCTACAAGGTCAATTTGAAACAGTGATACCATTACATGCTGTTTTCAAACCTGAAAACACTGACATGTTTATTTTTTAACTGTAAAATGACCGTCGTTAATTAAAAACATTTGTTTATGCTCACAGCGGATCATATGCTCTGTCTCAGACCCAGAAAGCCACCAGGGTCAGATTTTAGTATTCAGTACACTTGCAGGAAATGATTCTCTTCCTAAATTCCGTCGTTGTCCTAATACTGTTATTGTATTCACTGTAACTACTTGAAGTAAGCTTAGAATAGGAAGCCATAGTAAATATAGTTTTTGTTTTTATTTTAGCCAAACTCTCTTGAATTTCATACAAACAGAAGAGATCCTGACATCATGGACCGAGCTGTCATGGGCTGTTTTCTCATTTTCACACAGTAAACAGAGGCCCTCTGATCGCCTTAGTGCCAAGATGGCTGCCAGGTGTCTCCAGTAGGCCATATGGAAGCTATTACTGTCTCGTTTGTGATTGGAGGTCATGGCTATTGATGTCAGATTGTTCAGAGTCCAAATAATCATGAATATATCCTATGGTTGTTCCAGATTGTTGCCAGCACTCGTACCTAATATCCATAACATAAACTACGTTTAATTAATGCAACTCTATACATATACTTTATTACGGCTGTTTAGTAAAGGGGATGGAGGTTCAACTTCCTGTGTTAAACCCAGCCGCACAAATTGACCCAGACTCCAGGTTAATATACGCTCTTTATGAGTTTTTCCTGTCAACACGCTCGATCATAAAAGGAGCCCAAGTGACATGAAGGCAGGCTATCACTGGAGGAACAACCACTTATGAGGGGAAAAGTTGTTTAGTGCACTGGTTAATTGGGTGGCTCCTTAGTTAGTGAAAAACATGTCTAGGTTCCCATGGAAGAAAAAAAAAAAAAGAAAATGAAGAAAGCACTTGGATTGCATGTTTAAGCAGTATTCAGTTATTCATTTACAAATTAAAGCAGCATATAAAGCTGTCAACAGGCAAAATACGTTTTTATAGTTCTTTTGCTCATATTACTAATAAATAAACATGAATAACAATAAACAAGTAAAAACTGAGAATGTGGCATAAAACCTTGTGAAGTAGCCAAAGTCTGCAGCCTGCTGTTACTAATGATAATTTGTAGAGTGGAAAGACTTCGTCCCTATGATCTTTGCCTTTGATCCAGTCGTAAAACAGACATGTCAACTATGAGGGCAGATACATTTTTAAAAGTTTATTTGTTTGTTTTTCAACCATGATTGTTTCTCTGGGCTACAGGATTCCTTCAGATACTAAGAGGGAACAGTTTGTTACTCAGACAACAAATTAATTAGCAATCTGCTAAATATGTCATCTTTAGCAACAGCCATGTATACATCGTTATATTTTTGTACATTTTCCAGTTCACTTGCTGTAAATTAATCTACTGTTGGTTTAAGGTCACATCACGGGGCTGTAGGTAACATAAGTTCATAAGTAATAATAGTAATAATAAGTAATAACGAGCGGGTAAAAAATAGTAATAAATAGTAAAAAACTTCATATTCATGTTCTTTGACCTAGGCTTTATCTTTTGCAATAATCCAGAAACTATTTAAAAAAAAAATCTGATTGGCTTTTGGTTGAGGAACCTCATGGTGATGCTAATTTACAGGTTGGCCCGTAAAATACATCATCCTCGTGGTGCTCTATTACTTCCTTTTCTATAAAAGGGATTTTAAAAGAGGCGGCAAGAGTGGTCAGCACTGTCGCCTCACAGCAAGAAGGTTCTGGGTTCGAGCCCCGGCTAGAGCACGGGATTTTTGCATGTTCTCCCCGTGCTTGCGTGAGTTCTCTCTGGTACTCCAGCTTCCTCCCGCAGTTCAAAGACATCAAGAGGGGACGAGGCTGATTGATACTCTAAATTGAGCGTAGGTGTGGCTGTGAGTGTGAATGGTTGTCCGTCGATACGTGTTGGCCCTGTGATGGACTGGTGACCCGTCCAGGGTGAACCCCACCTCTTGCCCAAAAGCTGCTTGGATAGGCTCCAGCCCCCCCCCCCCCCCCCGCGACCCTTAACAGGATAAGCGGAAGAAAATGGATGGATGGATGGGATTTTAAGAGCTGAAACATGTCTAGATTTTACCATTAAGTCAAATATATTCTACTTAAAGAGCAGCAAATATGTTTCAAAGAATTCTTGTTGATTACATGAGTTGGACAGGTGGGATATTTCAACTAAAATAGTTGTGTGTTCTTACATGTTCTAATAATATTTCCACATTTCTCTGCAGGGATCAGCAGGATGTTCAGGCAGACAGGTGAGTTCTTCTAATTCCCCCATCCCAGCCGAGGTGAACTCGGTAGGATTCCAGGAATTGTTCTGTGACCTTTGGTCAAATATCTTACTACACTCTGGTCTCGTATTTACTCCCTCTCTATACTCTGAAGTTTCTTGCCCATTATAATTCATGTAAAGAATACACTTTACCAAAATTCAAGAGAGTAATCAGGAGCCCCTTTTACTGCTGGTTAAGTACTTCTAGTTTTGTCTATTAAAAAGTCCTCTGTGTTAATCATTAGCTTGCCTGCCTTTTTAATGTGGCTCAGACAGTATTTTAATTAGACTCACTGACTGGCTGGGCTTTTGTCCCCAACCGGACAAAACCAGTGCCAAGCAGAGAGACTCAAACACTGGTCCTGGATTGACCTGGCCTGTTTTCTTTACTGGGTGACCTGCCAACACTAGGGGTGAGGAACAGGGCTGCCCCAGCTAGGAATGGAGAGGGGATTGTGGGGACCTAGACTGGGACACTAGCGAGAGAGGGAGGGAGGGGTGTGTGGTGTTGATAAGCAGCTATTGTGGAGCTCCAGTGGTCAGAAATAAACTGGTCATTGTTTGATTTAGTCAATGTCCGGCTTATCGCTCCACTTATCTGTCTGACTCCACCCACCTCCCCTGTCTGTGTGAGACTTTCTCAATGGAGACACCGCCATTCTCTATCTCACCGTCCTTCATTTTTTTTCATTACTTTTGATCTCTCTGGTCCTCCTGGCTCAGACTCGCCAACACGTTTGCACTGATGGGCGAGATAAACAATGTATTGTTAATAAACTCATGTCCTGTTTGTGCAGCTGATAAGATAGTTCATGTCTCCTTTATTGAACTGAAGTCAGGGCTAGAGGTGGCTCCAGCTAGTACTTCTGCTCACTTTCTTTCCTGCTGTCCTTCCCAGTCTCCTTTTATCATAGTTTCTGCTTCCGGATTGGACAATGTTAAACAAACTCAATGATGGAATAAGAGAGAGGTTGAATGGCTTTTGCTTGAATTGGACTGGTCATTCTGTTCTTGGACACAGATTTACCCCTCCATTCTTTATCACAATGGAGGCCTGGTGGTTTGGAGGAGAGACATGTCCAGCTCTGCTGGCACTTTGACTGCAGGTCAAGACCCCACTACACATGTTCTCTGCTGTTGTTTGCAGCCGCTGCAGCAGCCTGCCTGCTACACTGTTGAGTTAGTTAGAATGCTACAATTTTTGATAATGTTTCCTTGTGTAAAGATATGTGACCCACGATGTATTAACATGAAGCCGATTGTTTTCGTTCCTACATTCAACTCCAGAATTGAGGGGCTCTGGCAGTCCATCAAGATTGTTCACTTCTGCTGTTTTCTTTCTTCATCTCTCTGTCTAAAATGATCTTTTGCATGACGTCAGGCCCTCGTCATCATTCTTGGTCGTCTTTCACTCTGAGCTGCCCTGCCTCTCCAGGTATCTCTCTGTTTCTGTGTGTCTGCTTTTATTGTACTCACACTTGGAATGATTCTGAAACTTTCAACTAATATCTGACAAACATGCTACATACCAGATCCTCCAGAAGTCAGACTGTGTTGCTATGAAGCCACACATGACCACTAGTATAAGTTTAGTAAGCACATGGATATTTACTTGATGATTTATAATCTGATCTGCTTTGTTCTTTACAGTGAGAAAGAATCATGACAACAACTCATCCATTGACATCTCCCGAGCTAACAGCATAACAGATGAGCTGGACTACATGAGTGAGGACATTCCCCTGTCCATGGTCACAGACAACGCACAGTAAGTCCCCCCTCATCTTCTCTGGAGCCCCCCATCTCCCTCCCATCCATCACCCGACTTCATTCTCTGATCCTCATAATACTGATTTCCCTACTCGTCACAGTACCTTTTGTCAGACCGGAGAGCCACTCTAGCCGCTCTCTAAATGAAGTTGTTTTGTTGAACTCTCTTCAGGGTTAAAAAGACTCTTGAGGGGCTTGGCTGTATCAGGTGCCGAGAGTTATAAGGGGGGATTATCCCTTTAGTCTTCAGGAAAATGTCAAAGAAATCCCTCTCAATAGTTTGTATGACATGTTTAGGTACCGGATGGCTTGTCGCCACATGCCTTCATGGGATTGAGAATCACTGCTGTTAGGCTGCTGTGTGAATCGTGATATGATAGCATTGCTCCCTTCTGCTCAGCTGCTGATTCAAATAGATTTCATGATTGTCAAAATACAGTATGGTGTTGTCATGCTATGACAGAGCATATTTGTGACTGCCTCAACATACTCCCCATCATTGCTCTCCTAATTCCCTCTGTCTTTCAACACGTTCAAACTCCTGTATTGTGTTTTTCCACCTATCACCAGTCACGTGTAAGGCTTAGGCCTAAAGTGAGAGACTGCTGCCGTAGCTCCTTATTCACTTGGAACAAGCCAGTCAGCATCGTTGTGTCCAGATTAGCTCCTTATGATCAGGCAGCTAATAAAAAATATCCCACATGACTGAATTGAATTATGGGTTTATTAAGCTTGCGTGCTACACGTGGTCCCCGTGTTGTGTATATTTGGTTGTTTCGTACAGACAGAGAAAATACTTCAATATCTCAAATGCCAGCTAATGTTTCAGCTGTAAGATGAACTTAAAGTGCTTTACTGCAATGCCATTTTATATAATATTGTTATATTATAAGCCCCATAAAGATCAGAAATCTCTTTTGCAAGAAGGGAGACGTGGCCAGTAAAAGTGCTCCAGGTGTACCAATACAACATCAGACTCCTCAAACCAAAAAAATGAAGAAATTGGTAATCTGGTAACAGTATTATTAAAAAAAACAAAAAGAGAAGTAAAATTTTAATTTAAGTTGATTGTGCATACTTTGTATTGCTTATAGTCCTTTGTTTCTATGAAGAAAAAAGTGTTCTGCCCATACTTTGGCTCCTTCCAGCTAACGGTGAGTGAAGGAAGGACGGGTTTTCTGCACGCAGTCATGGGCCACTTTTGTAACGTGTTGTCAAATCAGCATTTCCTATTAGACCAACTTCAATTAGGTGTAATTATTGCAAACATTTTGGTTCTGGTGCTGCACGGAGAACTGCTGCAAAAAATAAGATATGGTCTGTGTGAGGTGTGTGGGAGAAACGGAGCACTCTGCACTCGACTGTATGTGCTAGAGAGTGTCTTTGTGTTACTCATTGTCAGCATGTGAATATGTGTGCATGTACAGTATATCCTCACAGATGTGGCTTCCTCCCCGGCCCTACTAATCTAATATCACCTCCAGTGTTCACCTCTGTCTCTGGCCCCCCCGGCCTCTGCATGCTCCACTCTGTACCCTATTGAAAATAAAAAGCTTGAGTGCACCTTTTGTACAGAGGCACACACTCATTAACATATTATTCTCGTATTTTATAGTCAATGCCCCAGTTTCTTGCCTTAAGTTCATATCAACTTGCTGTGCACTAACTGACAATTGTCCCTCTCAACATTGACTAAGCCAACATTTAACAATAAAACGAGAGTTTTGAGCAGCAGAATGCTTCTTCTCTCTCTTGCAGTCTTTTGACCTGCCCGTTCGTGGCATTGGTCCAGGACTCTTTCTCCACACACCACTTGAATTCCACAAGGTACTGTACTGGCTCTCACGCTAGCCTTCTTCTCTTTTTCTTCTCTTTTCTGTCCTTCCTTCCTTCCATCCACCCTGATCTTATCTGCTGGTCAAAGGCAGACCATGGATAGCGTAAACATCAACATACCGTGGTACACATAAAGATCTAACCCACCTGCAGTCATAGATTTAATTTAAGTTCCACTCATGGAAAATATGATTTCAGAGTATAAAATGTTTTTATTTTGGCCTCAATTTTGTTCTTGAATTGAAAGAAGCCTGGACAATGCAAAAATATCTCAACTTCAAAAACCGACTGATGTAAAGAGTGTTTGCATTAGTGTCTACTGTAAAAAAAAAAAAAAAGTCTTATTAAGGACAATAACAAACAATAACAATAAACAAATGAGTATAACCGGTTACTAATTGTTGCATTGACTGTAAAAACCTATAGTTTACCTTTGTTTGTGTGTTTGTGTTGTAGTGATTCATGATTGACTTTTGTCTAAAATACTGAACAGTTATTCCTCATGCTAGAAAAGAATGTGTAAATACATTCACGTCTGATGGATTCAAACTTCCTGAACAGTGGGCCAGTGATTTGGCAGCTTTGAGGCCTGATAGTTAAAGAAACTGTTTCACAGTTCTCATGAATACATCTGCAATTGCTTTTTCAACAGTTTTGAGAACCTAAGTAATAAATTTGATATCTTGTAATCCAGCCCACTTCTTCCAACAGAAGATGGTGCTACTCTTCAGCATTGTCACACATGTTGGTACATTATAATTATCATTACAGCAGCCTTTTTTTGGACCCAGTGGTGAACTTGTTTTCATTATTCTGTCATGGGCCGTGCACAATTGAGCAGATATGTAGTCAGATTTGCCATGTAATTAACAAATACATTTTTATGGTTAGATTTAGAAAAATTGAGACCCTATAAAATTGCCTCCTAATGGCCCGAGCACATGTACAAATCTTTCTTTTTTCTCACACGTTTGACTGTTTACTTATGCGAGACCACTGGCTGTTAATGTCTGAGTGGTTGAGAGTGCCCCAGCTTCAGAGACAGTGTCTATTTGTATCCTTCGCGGGGCTGCTGTGCCCATTACTCAGCTGTAACAGCCGAGCTCTGATCTGAGCCATGCTGGGTGCTCCCATAAGGAACTGGTTTGTTTTGCCCCTGGTGTCACGCTACCAAGGACAGCACTGTCATTTGGCGTCCTTATCTGAATCTCTGCAGACAAGCTACTAGATCCACCCTTACTCCCAGAGATAACACGCCATCATACGCGCATACACACACACACACACACACACACCACACACACACACACACACACAATGTATCAGTTGTCTGAATTTGAGTTGTTTCTTGATCATTCTCCATGACAGCACCAGCCTGAACATTCCAGTGTTTGTTTGGGTTTGCTGGAGCAAACTACTCCCTCAGATTTAGTGTGTGGGTGTTTTTCCACATGTGTGAGAGACATCGATATCGCTGGCTGTGACATCTCTGGGCTTCTGAAGAGGAAGTGGTGCGGGGGAAGCGTCCACATGCAATCATCTTCTGCTCCTCTGAACGCATAACATACCTACCAAAAACATGCATAGGCACAAGTTTTACCCCTGAGAAGAGACATCTGTGTTGTTTTGCTGTGTTTTTAAATCTGCTTCATGATTATTTGTAGGATTTTCATGAAATATCTCGAATAGAACAAACACAAAAATCACATACACTTGTTCCACAGCTATCAACACAGTTCTTCCGTTTTTGCTGTAAACACTTGTCTCACATTTGTTTACTCTGGCCAGTGTAAATGAGGCATGATTTTGTTACACTGCAGATAAACACTGATTTCCTTTGATTGTGCACATACATCAGAATGTGTGAGAACCAAGTGATTTAGCAGTTTGATATGACACAATGTGCACATTGACAGTGTTCATTTCTGAGATTTACTGGATAACTGCTGGATGAAATCATAACAAACCTCAGGAGGGCTGCTGATCCTCTATCCAACCCAAAGCAGAGTGACATTTACCATCTTGGAGAGAGAGTTGCTTCCAAGTGTTTGTATTATGTATTTTTTCCCCTCTTTGTTCATCTTATAACTATCTGGTTGCTTCAACAACGACTCCAAAACTCTTCCCTTGGTTCTTTACTCCGTCTTGTGGCACCAAATCAGTGTATGTCATCTTTTGACCTGAGGCAGTTGCTCCTTCCTGCTGGGTGTGGCCAGGTTCCTTGTCCTCTTTCTCGCCCCTCCTCAGACCTGTAAAAGCCTGCATGGGCCACCTGCAGGCAGCTCTTAATTAGTTCCCCTCTTACAAGCTAGCCGGAGATAAAC
The DNA here is from genome assembly GCF_037954235.1 of Aulostomus chinensis. Taxonomy (NCBI): domain Eukaryota; kingdom Metazoa; phylum Chordata; class Actinopteri; order Syngnathiformes; family Aulostomidae; genus Aulostomus; species Aulostomus chinensis. The sequence continues at coordinate 24,724,057 of NC_141326.1, forward strand.
AATGAAAACCCACTGCAGCGCCATGGGAGGGATTGTAGGCAGAGACACATGCATCATGGCTTGCCCTCTTAAAGTGGGGGCCTCTCTGTGCTGAGCAACTGGCGCCTTTTGTGCGGGGCTCTGAACAAATTGACTTTTTGTCTGTACAGCCTCTGTATGCTTGTCTTGCTCACTGTACTCTAATATTGACTGCATGGTGGGGTGTTCCAGCCGTACGGTGCTTAGTCAAGTGGAAAAATCTGAAAGGCATTCATTGTTACTGTCTTTTTAAACGTTGCATATTGTCATTTTGACTAATGTTTGTGATATGAAATCTTCCCCAATGCACCCTCCCTTCTTTTTCTCAACTTAGTGCTCCAAAACATGTGCTGACTAAGAAGTTATTTTATGGGGCTTTATGCAAGATTCAACTCTGAATCTAATGTGAAAATAGCCAATAAATCCTGTTAATATTTTTGGCTTTACTGCCAAGCGTTAGAATGATAAACCATAATAGGAAAGGGCCCCAACTTGGGCACATGCACAAGACACACATATGCTCACATATACACGCAGACAAACTGTGGTGGGGTAAGATACGTGGCCTCCTGCCCTGCTGCAGGAAAAGCTGCCCAGGAGCTTTGTGAAAAGATTGAGAAAGAAACTAAGAAAGAAAAGAACAAATTGTCTTCTTATTTTTTGACCTTCTGACAACATAAGTTACACACTGGTCCATATTTGCCTGACAGCAGAGATTTGTATGCAGAGACTCTTGAGATCATATTATTATTAGGGCTGTCACTTTAACACATTAATTAGATTAATTAATTACACCGCAAATTAACGTGTGATAAAAATTAACGCAAGATTAATTATAGCACGCTTGAGTGGCAATTCAATGCGAATTTTACCCAGACGAGCATTTTAAAGTTGGCCCATGTAAGGACCCGTACTTGGCAGTGGCACGTCACTTCACAAATGCGTCGCTAGTCAATGGGCCTGTTTGAGACTCAGCCTTAAGACGCCCTGACTTAGTTTTATTCAATCACCACTAAAAATGTGGATTTCAGATCTTCTCTTCTTAGTGTATTCATTTGATGAGTCATGCACTACAACTTTGTAATGTCCTAGAATTTGAATTCTTTATTTGGCGACGTTAAGCAGATATGAGATTAAAATGCCATTAATTCGATGAACGAATTACAAATCCCGTAATTAATTAGATGAATGTTTTTAAACGCCTGACAGCACTAATTATTCTTATTAGTTGTATTGTTCAAAATGTTACATACTTTGATAATCACATCAGGAATCAAAAGACAGCAGCATATTTACATTGTCAAAATACTAGCATATTACTACCAAAATGAAGTGAGGTGGTGTTTAATTTTGTGCTTGCAGAGGCTTCTTAAATGAGAGAAACAATGTGGCTGAAATGCATAAGAAGGAATGTCAAAAATTCATCATGGTCTTAAAAAGACATTCTTTATTGAATCGAGGCTTACTAACTTTAATTATAATGCATAGAAAAGTTGACGCCGTGTGCTTTAAATTTGACTGTTTCTCCACAGAGTGAGATCATTGTCCACTGGACACGTTTATCTTTGCCAAACTAATAATCAACAAAGCCATCTTTTATGACTTTTACGTCACACCCAGGACAGTAAAACACATTTTCATGACGGATGTAATTAAAGAGTGGATTAACTTGACATTGACCATCTGCAGTAATGAGGGCCTTGTTGCTGTTACAAGGGGTGAGCATTTTTACTCCCCCTCAGGGGTATTGGCGGTTCTGGGAGGGTTTTATGGCGAGGGACCATCAGTGATCGGGGCTTGTTTTAACAGCCTCTCACTGTGGGATGGAAAATCCAGAGACGTAGCAGGCAAGTTATATATCAGCTAAGGGGGCACACTTTAAGAGCCCGTACATCAGCCGAGGTCAATGTAAAAATGCAGCATCCATCTCCAAATGTGATTCCTTCACCAATTCATCACAGCCGCGTCAACTTAAAACAGTACTGGTCTCGTAATTCTGTTTCATCCTCTGACAGAAGCGAAGCAGACGCCAAAAGTCTACTGACACCAGCCTAAAAATGAAAGTTTCTGATCAAATACATCATATGCGGAGAGCATATCCAGAGATGCCAATTTAAAGAAAATGTTGTTTTGAATGCTTTAAAGGCTCTGACTCCCAATGCAACATGTTCTCTCTTGGCCCATGTGTCACCTGACTAAATTCGGAGGAAATTGACCTGGTAGTTTTCAAGGAATCAACAAACTGACTGATGCTAGTGAAAGCAACCTCACTGTTTCATGTGGATGTTATTTAAGTGCAGCGCTGGATCAGGTTCTATTGATATAAACAGTATTCTCTCCTCTCATATCTTATTTAAAAAATGCATTGCTATGAATATAAATATACTGCTAAAAACTCATTGAGATACATGAAGAAGATTGAAGTCTAAAACACTGTGCTCTTGGAAAAGACTTGGGTACAGTTCCAGGAAAATGAAATTAAGATATTTTTTTCACGTGAATCGCGAGTGTGAAGTAACACGGATGTGGATATGGAACCTTTCTAAATTCAGAAAGAGAACACTGGATTAGTAGGAAGCTATTTATTGGAACCTATTCCAGTGGGGTTTTGTTTTAGTTTGAAATGGAAATGAAAATATTCAGGGTGAGTAAAACTTCAGTACCATTGTGAGAAGGATTTTGTGATGTGTTTTCTATGTGACAGTTTAGAACACTAGGGTGCAGTAGTGCTGGTTTTAGGAGAAGTCGTGAGGGCCTGTCAAGCATGATGAATAAGATGTAGCTGAACGAGATGCAGGATATGAAGGGGGGGGGGGGGGCCAACAGACTTCACAGGAGTCGTTGCTGTAATCCTGGCAACTGCTCCTCTGGAAATCAAAGCGTGGCCCAACCCATGTCCCCCTCCCAGTCCTGGTATAGATGCTTCTCTCTCTCCTTCTCTCTCTCTCTCTCTGCTTCTCTCTCTCTCTCTCTCTCTCTCCTTCTCTCTCTCTCTCTCTCTCTCTCTGAGGTGTGTCTCCCTCTCTACTCCAATATTAGACGCACCTGTATAAATACTGTTGTTTTCTGTATGTGTGTGTCTCTCTCTTACTTCACCTTCTCCTTCTCCTGTTCAGAGTTTCTCCCATGAATGAAAACACAGGTCTGCACCAGCACCTGAGTGACCTGTTTATACAGCCAATTCTACCAATCCTACAGCCTTCCGCAACCCTCTTGGCTGATTTCTTACTCAACTTTGTCAGCTCTTACGCTCTAAGGTTTTCAAGTAAGCCAGCCACGCCATTTGATGTGGGTCAGGGGTGGGGTTGGGGGGATTTATTCAGGTGTGGCAACCAGTACTGCCACCACCCAACCTCTGATGTTGCGTCCATCCGCAGCCAGGTGCCGGAGCTCCGTCAGAGAGCCCAGTGTTCCAGCCCTGGAGATGAATAGGTGGCCTGTTGATGGAGCTCGTCTGTGGGGCCCTGTGGTTTCCCCCCTCTCACGCGCAGAAGCAGGGGTTATAAGTCGGGACGGGCTTTTACCTGCTGGACAGGATTGGGGTTGACTGAGAGGGAGCTACAGCACTCTGGCTAACACTCTGACCACATGTGAACTTATGATACGGTGCATGTTTTCATGTGTCCACGTGCATGTAGTACCTCCCTGGCTAAGTGCCTGCACCACCTGTCTGAATGAACCCTTCATCTCAAGCTGAGCCAGGGTCAGCGGAGGTTGAGTCGGCTAAAATGGGCCTGCTATCACATTATGAGGTAGGAGGGTGTATTTGCTTTGCAGGTGTGATTTCTCTAAGATATTTCTTTTATTTTAGAAAGGGATATGTTATTATTCTTTTAACACTGAAATAAGGGGATTTTCTTAAGATTCAAATTGCATTTAAAATATGCATGAAACACCCTTTTTTGAAGTGGAATGGAAGAAATTATTTATTTTGTAAACTCTGAATAGCAGCTATGTAAAGCGGTCTGGCCTTCATTATGCATTCAAATTAACAGCTTTTTTCAGAATTCAGCTGCCTGAACTTCCTCAAAAGAAGACCTGGCAAAGAGTCTAGCTGAATCTGATTTCTCTGAAAACGGGACTCTCTCATTTCATGTTAACTCTTACCATCGCCTGTGTGTCTCCGATCGATGTGAAAGACAGCAGAATCAAACAATAGCTGCGTCTCTATCACACCAGCATCATCAGGCGATGCCTCGTAATGCCTCATCTAGTCCAAAAGTCAAACCACGGAAAGACTTCACCACAAAGAGTGCACTAGAATTTGGCTGCTTCTTCGTGAAGTGTTTCTGTGGTTTGACTTTTGGACTAGTTGTGGCATGACAAGTTTATCTTTACATGCGCACTGAAAACAGCGTGAAGAAAGTGATAAGCCAAAAAAAGAGGGTTGATGTTTCAGAGAGAAACTCTGTATTCTCTATATATTGTTGATTACGAAGCTTTATCCAGTTTATCTTTTATGAAATTAAAAAAACCTGTCATATATTTTAAAACAAGGTAGTGAAAGACTATCCGTTAGTCACGGAAGGGTAATAGGTAAGTCATGTTACCTCTAACTCACATAGACAGTCAGGTACAAGCACATGCACACACTTCTTTTTACTCCCCAGTGTATTTTTTCCACTGCTGTTAATAGGAGCCATATAGGGCACAGTTTATAATGAAAGACCCCCCAGGGGCCAAGGCAGTAAATGGGACTAATAACCTTCTAAATAAGTCTCCACCAGTGCTGAAAGGCTGCTCTCTTTCTACTGAAGTGTATATGTGGTGTAAAGTCTTTTCCAGTGTACTACAGTAATTTTATGGCTTACTTTTATTTCCTTCTATCAAAGCATATCAGAGGAATTAGGAGGAAAGTAAGAAGGGGGGTGTTTTTGGATCAAAGTGTAGTTAGAGGGTCTGAAAAGTAATAAAAATGCATGGAGGTACACAATATTCTGACATGTTTTATCCATTGAAGCCGTAATTTATAAATGTTCCTGGTTTTATTTTAAGGAGGCGCGTCAACGATAGTCGCACAAAGTCACGCAATAAAATCTGTGAAATATGAGAGGGTGTAATTCAGGAGTCGTGTGGACAGTGCCTATTGAACGTGGGTGAACTCGACCGGCTGCTACCAGCTGTGGGCCAAAGAGAAGATGGAAGTTGTATTAAATTGACAAAAATTAAAAATGACAATTTGTCTAAATTCAGTAGGAAAGAAAATGAACTGCCATTATAAGTCTGTCCTGGTTTACATTTTATTTTATTTTACATACAAGCATTAATTTATCAATTTACCTCTTAATAGTAAAACAAAATGTACCATTACAATTAGAAAAAAAATGACAGTACAAGTGAAGAAATGGTCAAACAAATACAAATTGTAGCCAAATTGGATGTGTATACAGGTCATATATTTTCAGATGGTACCAGTGTTCACGAGTTACATAATTAGCTGCTGTTAAACTATATAATCCACAGGCTGGTGTTCAAATCTGGGATTTTAAAATAACTTCACATTTAACTGATAATTCTTCAATAGAAATTGACTTCAACATTTTGCGTATTTTTATGAATCCAGTGAATTTTTTTTTCCAGCTTTCTTATTTTTTCCCCAGTTGCATTTTACAGATTTGTTGGGATGCAATTGCAACAGAATAAAGTGAAATAACTTTTTCAACTTTTTTTTAATGAAGGTAGTCAAAATCAATGTCGGTGTTTTAACTGTAGAATGCCAAACACACTTTTACTCACTGCAAAAATTTTGAAAGAAAAGACAGCCCCGAATTTATTAATTTAATATCACGGCCTTGCAATCACTGCAGTAAAATAAAGTAAATCTATTGTAACCAGCTGTAAAATAGGGGGGGACAGCTACGTCACACTTTCTACTTCAGGAAAAGACCAAGTAAAAAAATACCCCCCCAAAAAATATAAGTGAAAATATTTTACATGTTAAATAAAGAAAAAAAAATCACATGAATATAAAAAAAAGCTGCTATAAGACCATTGTGTGTGAACATGAGTTTTAATGGGAGTATTGTAAAACACACCGTGTGTGTTTGGGAGTTCTGCATGAAGAACAACAGAGCCAAAGAGACCAATGCATTCATCTACGCATCAGGATTCTCATATATTAAAGATAATGTCCGTCCTCGGTGTTACGGATGTTGTCGAAGAGGCCGTTGAATTAAATGTGTGAAAGCCAAACGTCAGCAGCTCCAACTGAGTGGAGGAGGGGAGCCGAGCGTGACTGAAGACGCCCCCCCATCTCTGACCAGCAGGCTGTGCTGTAGCAACATCGCTCCTTTGCTCCCCTCACTCCCCCTCACTGGCAGGCGGGCCACAATCACTCAACTCTTTTGTTTTATATTTTTTAGTAACGATTTAATACTTGTGCTGGATTTCCACAGAGAGTTAGAGGGAAATAGTAAGTGTAGGGTTGAGCTTAAGTGGAAATGTCCTTGTCGGGGAGTTTTCCTGAGTTCGGTGTCTACAGTTGGGCGCGCCTATAACCATCAGCAGCACCACCGCCACCATTACTGCTGCTGCTCTGGTCAACCTCTCAACCTTCAAGTCATTATGATATTTCTACACCACGTTTCCATCCAGGCGCAAAAAGGAAAGAGAGATTGAAAAAATAATTGACAAAACCACACTTTTCCCTCTCCATGAAAGCTCCTCTTTTTGTGGAAGTGTTCGTTGCTTTGTGGCAGATGTTGGGACTTTGCTTCAGTTTGTGACAAAAGTTGTTGTGTGACCGTTCCAAAACAATTGATAGCATTTTGATATGAGATCAAGATTCTGAACAGGATATCTCTCTCTCTCTCTCTCTCTCTCTCTCTCTCTCTCGCTTTTTAAAAAAAATCTTATTTGGGAAAACAGCCTTACCAGAAGTATGTCTGCATGTGTGTATTTCTCGGTCGGTGTGCTCCAGTATTTACTACATTTTTCCTGACTGCAGGTCAAGTCACCCCCTCTCCCCTTCCTTTCTCTCTCTCCCTCGCCCTGTTTCTTTCACATTTAGTCTGGCCTCAGTACAATTTCTAGCTGTTGTCAGTTTCAGGAAATGCACTGCAATGTGTTGGGAAGTGAAGTATCTGCCTCTGGGCCAGGTTTTTTTTTTTTTTTTTTTCTGCGTGCGTGTGTATGTGTGTGTTTGTGTTTGTGTGTAATTTTAAGCGGCTGCTTACGGGAAACATGTCTCCTCCATTTACAACAAACTGTCCACAAAGCCCACTCTTCTTCTGTTGTGTTTAAATAGAGATTCACACAGTGGATGATGAGAAGAAGGTTGGCATAAAAATAAAAATAAAAAAATAGCTGGTGGGTGAAGTGAAGTGACACTTACTCTTTTAGTGTTATCGCTCAGTGTAGATGGTGGGTGTGTTTGTGTTGTTTTTGTTGTTTGTTTACAATCATCCAACCTTCACAGTAATCTCTTATTTACTTTTTTGTAATTAGTTAGTCTCCAGGAAAAGTCCTGTGTGTGTGTGTGTGTGTGTGTGTGTGTGTGTGTGTATGTGTGTGTGTGTATCTGCGTGTACATATGCAGTGATTTCCCACTGCATATGTACGCGCAGATACATTGAGTAACAACATTCTACCTGGCCAACAATCCACACATGCTCACAATCCGTTTTTTTATTTTTTTATACCTCAAAATGTGTGTGTGTGTGTGTGTGACAGTGTGTGTGTGTGTGTATGTGTGTGTGTGTGTGTGTGTGTGTGTGTGTGTGTGTGTGTGTGTGTGAGTGAGAAAACAACAAAAACAAAGCTGCATTTTTTTGGTTGTGAGCTTGAGTGTGATGTATGACCAGGGCAGGTGTGTGTGTGTGTGTGTGTGTGTGTGTGTGTATGTGTGTGTGTGTGTGTGTGTAAACTGGTCAGAGCAGCACGAGTCCAAACAGGATATTGTAGTACACAGGAGCACAGATTCATCCTGCGGCAGTTTGAGTCAAGAAGGCCACAGCAACAAGCAAGTAGCACCCCCCTACGTTACGTGTACAGTACTCACCCTTCTACATCACCAGAGCCAGAACAATGCTGGATGGCAAATTTCTTCAGCAATGGGAGACGGTAGTCATCCGCCTTCACAGTCTATAGGGTAAAAAACATGCTCATTAACTGTGTTTCTATTTAATTGTCAAGAAAATGTTAGAAAAAATTTCACACACAAAAAAAAACCTGCATACAATATGTTTGTTTCCATCAAGTGGTTTGCTGCTAATAAAACAGGCCACGTAACCCAGTTAGAAGACGGCGGTAAAAGGCAGCATGGCCTTCACTGTGACAGACGAGATGAGGACAACTCCTCTATCAGCAAAAAATTGAGAGTTCTGGAGGAATAGCCTTCAGTGGGACACGTCGTAACAGTTCATACGTAGATAATATCAGTCATGCTGCAAGCTATCAGAAGTTTTGGAAAAGTTTGGGAATATCCATGAAGATGGTGTCAATGGTCACAGCTGCTCAGTCACAGGACTTAATGATTCGCTACATCAGAGCTTGTTTGAATTACAGATTTCCATGTCCTGTCAGCGAATGTAGTCTTTTTTTATAAAGGCAAAATCCACCTGAAGGGAGCATTTTTTATTTATTTTTTTGAAATACAAGTTTTTTCATAGTTTGTTGTTTCCATGTTTTCTGAAGTGATCCTTGAAAGTGAGCGTCATAATACATTGATAGGAACCCGACTACTGACCGACAACCACAGTGCCTCCTTGAATGTATTACCACTTTACACACTTCACACACTTTTTGCACCCAGACATTTCTCATGTTCTCCTTGTGCATCTTTAAAACATTTAAAATTTCACCCCGTTCTTTGACGCGTCTAAACTGTGGCGAGAAAGCTTTCTCTGAAGTCATTCTCTTCTAGGCAACCACCGTCAGCTGGATTTATAACTTATTATTCCCTCCTCTCTCTCTTTTCTTGTGAAAAATTAATCTTGGGAGTTGTTTTCAAGCAATTTATTGATTGAAGTCATTTTGTGTTTATATGTCGCATCTCTGTTTCAGATGATTGGAATGCTGCTGAGGCAGCATTGTGCCAGTGTTTGCTGCTGTATAAACAAAGCTGTGTAATAATTGGTCTATTTTTGTAACGGTGTTGCATAATTTCTGTCCAAATGTGGCTAACGTGACTCCAGAGAAGCATTGAATACTGAAATCTAACATTTTAGCTTCCACTGATGCAGCCATTTACACTTGACCTTTAGAAATGCAGAAACCACTTCTTCCATATTGAACTGCCCTCCTTTAGAGCTCACTTTTTCTTATTCACCAACTTTCGGAAGCCTGCCGATGACAGCATCCCTGCACCCTTGGGGTTTGTGCTGGAGCAATGACCATATAAAGATATCCACGACTGGCTGATGTCAGCTCGTCACCAAAGTAAAAAACAAACATTGAAAACCAAGAAATTACAGCAGCTTGAGCTTTCTGCTCCCAGGGTTTAGTATTACATACATTTACCACATTATTAGAACCTTTGGTCATGTTTAATATGACCATTTGACATGGAAACATTTTATAGTTGACAGAAAGTGAGAAAAAGCGCATAAGCTCCCCTTTAAACTATGAATTTGACTTGGCACATGTAATTTAACATTTTGTGCATCATTTTCTCTGCCAAACATTTAGCCTGTGTATTCTTGGCCTTGGCTTGGAGTAAATAACAAGTTGGCCTTCAAGTTTCCATTCAAGACATTTTGCTCCGTGCAAATCACACCACAGTGGACATGACTGAATACAGTCTGATCAATCTGTCAGTTCCATAGAAGCCATTTGTCAGACACATTTTTAAAAACTAACACTTGTGGTAAGGAAACATCAACTGGAGAGATGTTATTTAAAGAATAAATTCAGGGTAGTGAGCTAGAATAACTTTGCTATAAAAACACTGTGATGCAGCTGACTGTGTTGCATTTTACACACTTATTCTAGTGCTTGCTCGGACTTTGGTATCGTCGGGCCCTCTGCGGAAGATTTGTGCTGTGTGATTAAACTGTAGAGTAGAACAGAAGGGGGTAGTAAGAGGGAGGGATTCACCTCTTGTTTAAAACTTAAGGGAGGAAAAAATGAGGGGGGGGGGGCGCAGTGTGTGTTAGCGTGAGCAGGGGTTCATCTCGTGTTGTCAGGAGCATTAAAGCAAGCTGTTTTTCAAGTGCCAAAGCCAACAGGGCTCTTCACTTGCTCTGTCCTGGGTGCTTTACTCAACCAAAGCTGTGTGTGCGAGCGTGCGCACGTGCACGTGTGTGTGTGTGTGTGTGTGTGTGTGTGTGTGTGTGTGTGTGTGTGTGTGTGTGTGTGTGTGTAGATGTTTTGGCTTTTAGGCTTATGAACAGGCTGATCTTTACACCATAGAGTGTAACAAGACAAGGTCTGGGGTTTTCCTGATTTTTTTTTGCCCAAAGCTTGAGAGCTCACATAGCGTACACAATTGTGTGCATACTTTCAAATTGTAAATGTCATAGTATCCATATTGTGTTCCAAAAATATGGAGTAAAAAGATGAGGAATAAAGGCTGTCATATTTTCCAGATGTCCACCAAAAAAAAAAAAAAAAAAAAAACTACTTTGCAAAATCTACAGCTATATCTTTAAAAAAAAGTCCTTCCACTTTCAGTCAAGTGGGTCTTGGGTGGTCTGTCCACTGCAAACCCACCGCACACATCTAGTCATGTTTCTTTTGTTGTCAGTTGATCGTTTGTTAAATCTGCTGTAGAGTCATGTATTATGGGGGGAAAAAAATGCTTGTAGCTAAATGAGCAACGCCATGTGCAAGTAGCTGGTCCACCCTAAGGTCAACTCTCCTTTTGTGTGCTTGGGCTGAAGCGATCATGAACTCTGCGGCTAACATCCTTCACTTTAACCAACAGATGTCAAGCAAAAGTTATCCACTCCACTGCTATGGCCACAGCTGTAGCATTACTGCTAACTTTATACCAGGTCTGTTTTGCTCCCTTGAACATTACCTACACATCCTATTCACGTTGAGGGGTTTGTTACCTGTAAAAACACATTTTAGCATCAACACACTAAAAAATATTGATATAGTTTGAAAACTTCCCTGACACGTAACTCTGGGAGGGAGTCATCTCAGGTCTGGTTGACGTTCACTGGCAGAAACCTGTCTTATTATGTTTTGTAGGCAGTATATTTGTGTGAGCCCTGACATGCCATCATTTTTAAGCTGTTAAAATGTTGTTTGGACAAGAAGGCCGACACCGATATTTGCCTACTTTTTAATGAGTAGATGAGTTTGGGAGCCCTGAATTTCCATTATTTTTCAAGACTTCTTAATTGCTTTGTAAAATGTTTTTTGGACAAGAGAGCAGACATTGTTATTGGCCTCATATTTTATTAGTAAATAGGTGTTATAGAGCAGTTAGTTTCCATAAATCTTTAACAGTTTCATCATAGCTATACTGAAATTTATTTGGACTTGAAGGAAGACATTGTTTTTGCCTAATTTTTTTTTTTTTGTAAATATGAATTTATGAGCCCTGAGTTTCCATCATTTGAGCCATTCACATGTTCTATGAAATCTAAATCAGATTCTTGTTCAGAGAGCTTAAATGTTATCAATAATTGAAACACTGAAAATGTTCATAAAAGAATAAATGACACATTGTTCATTTTGGCTTATACATGTACAACATTTTTATGACTACACACAGTAGTTTCAATGAATTTAAATGACATTGAATTAATTCTCAGTTCCTGCATCCCTAAGAAGTTCTTAGCATAGAATGTGTGTGAGTAAATAGAAGTAAGAAGAAAATATGGTCTGTGTGCGTATGACTCATTAATAACATAGCAAGGCCTCTCTAGCTCAAAACAGCCTGTGACCTTTTCTCTTTTAATCTTGGGTCATTCCTCAAGTGTCCTGAAATTGCCAAGGTTATGACTGATGAAAGACAAACCCATCCCACAACCTTTGCTGGAAGTAGATTCATTTTAACCCCCAAGCAGGGAAAAGCAATAGGAAGCCAAAGCAATAAAAGGCTTTGACATTGATGGGCCTGTTTCCCAAACACTTAGGACCTTAAGTCGTCTCCTCTCAAGTCTGACTGGAGGGGCCAGGGCTCCACTTCTTATTGCTGTGTCTGACCAGAGTCGCCATGCCGCAGAGAAGGTCGACATTTGGTCTTGGCCCCTTGGTTCCTGTGTGTCTCCGTGTCAGGCGTGGAACACGCTACAGAACTCAGGGTGGTAGTGGGCTAAATGGGTGAGGAATTTCTGTGTTTGCAGAAGGCTTTCAGCAAACAGCCCTCACAGTGTCAAAGCAAATACAGAGACCTGTTCTCTTGTGCAAAGAAAGCACTACGTTGGACTATCTAGTGATTAGACACAAGTGCTGGATGAACAAGGGGAAGGCTTGTGATAATTACCAGAAATCTTTGCTTGTGAATGCACCTGAACTTTTTTGTGAAAGAGCCCCATGACAAAACAACAAAGCAGAAATGAAAAGAGCTGAATTTATTTTTTCTTTTGAACTCTGTGGCATGCGAGGAACCTTTGAAAAACAAAAGTCATATCCTGAGTTACTTCGATCAAGATACCTATGCAAAAAACAAATAGTGTAACCATGGACATAATCCTTTTCTGCTTTAGTACACCTACAAAAAAATGGTTTGACTTCATTTGTATGTTACTCTGGCAGCATTAGAAGATCACACAATCTACTTTTTTTTCCTTTTTTACTGGTTGCTGTTGAGCAAATTCTTAATCCCCTCCGCTGGTCCATTTGGCTTCACTGACTGGATTAGGTTCATGCACAAGGCCCCTACTCATGCCAGTGGATTGCTTATGACAGGCCCTTATGCAGACACCTTGACTGCCATGAGCAATTACTTTAAATACACAGGAGAGGGCCAGAACTGGGCTGACCTGTGGGAGGGTGAGAGGTAGAGAGAGGGATAGAGAGGCACTTTGGGAGAGAGGGTGGGAGTAACAGGAAAGAGAAAACACCCCACAGCTAATTCTCGATTATGTAAAATGCTGTGTTTGTCTCCTGAGAAACACTTCAGACTAGTTTGAGTTTCGCTGGTGAATGGAGTTTGTTGGTCTCAATTTAAATGAAGAGAGAAACACAAAGTTCAAAAATGAAAAATGTAGTTCTGTGAAATACCGATTATATGCCCTCAGGTCACTGACATGCAATGAATCTGTCTGCATTGTTGTTCTTAAAACCTGTTCTGTTAGCTGTTGACTGAAATCCACCTAGCGGGACCAAAGTTGACTTCTGCTGCTGGTTCAGAACCCATTATATTGAAAACTACTATTAGAAATTAGAAAAATATTAAATCAATCAGAAATGCGATACTTTAATGCCCCCCCCCTCCAAAAAAAAATAATATAATGTAGCTCCTTGTTGGAAATGGAATTTCTCAAAGCAACGAGTTCGTGCGTGGAATAAACACAACTTTGCAGGAACAGGCTCAGTAACCGCCAATGACTATTTCTCTGAGGAAGAGATGTTTTGCCTTTCTTCTGACTGGATTTGGTATGTGCTCCCATCACGTTTCGTTCCACTGATTGGCTGAAAGAGCTTGTCTGTCAAGGCAAGTACTTCGCCATCTCATAGTGGGTTTACCCCTAATTTCCGCCACCATTCTCATCAAAACTTGTATGTCAACCAGAAGTGCCGAAGCATGGTTCAGGTGTGTCCTATAAGTGACTTGCCACTCTGCTCCGAAAATACACACACATACTATTTTTGATGAAAGGTGCCTCAAGCTGCACAGAGCAGATTGAGCCAGACAGGAAGTCCACATACAAATGGCATTGTTAGTTCGCTCGATTTTCAAAATAAAACACGTGTAGACTCACGATCACAAAAAAAAAAGACAGAAAAGGACACTCTACAACCACATACGCTACTTGAATGTTTTAGAGGTGAAGAGACAACGACCCAGTCAGAAGAATCTGGGCAGTTAACAAAGCCGGGCAAAACGTAACGTGGGTGAAATGCTGCCGGTGGGCCTTGCAGCTGTGCAGTGGATAGCCGTAAACAGCGTCGCATCTTGAATGCCAAGGAGATGGAACTAGTGGATTCCCAAGGTTACATAGGGGAGGAACCAGACGTAACTACAGGGGTCCACTTTTGAACTTGCCAGGGACGAATAGTCTCGACAGTCTCAAATCCGCCCAGGCCTTGGTTCAGATAGACTTTAACCCTTCTGTGTGCCTGGTGGTGGCAGACCCCGACAGCAATTCTGAACCCTCCCAGTCTTTTTGGGTGTGTCTATTGATCAGATTTCATACGGATCTGTGCTAGCTCTGTTACACTACAGGCCCTGTTTCTGCTGGCTCTGCTCTGTTTCACCTAAAATCAGGGAGGGTCCGACTAGGACACGCAGAGTGCACAGAGTTCACAGGGTTGTTGATGTTAAGGTATAGTTTGCTATACCTCAATATCACAGAGAGGGAGTTTGTTCTGTGGCTATGTAAAATAGTGGTACATCACAGTTAAGGCTGCGTCTGTTCTCTGTCTGGTTCAGCTTCGGGCCACTACACTTACTGTAGTTGTGTTCACAGTTTCCCTGCGTAATAAAATAGTTTAGATAATCTATTGGCCTTTTTGCAACCTCTCCTCCCAGTCTTTTTACTTGTGTACATTTTTATAATGTGGTTGCCAATGAGTTGGTGAGTGCAGTATTATCCCAACTAATTGAAATGCCACAACTAAGAAAATAAGAACAGAGTTGTAATAAACTGAAATGACCTCACCTGAAAAGAGGAAGGAGTCTTTCTGTGTGTGTGTTGTTATATGTAGCGCGGGGGCAATGCTACACGAGGCCACATTTGACGCCGACAGAGTTGTGTTCTGAGAGAAAATGAAGAAGTGGTGAAGGCCAGAGTTTGTGTGAGGTGAACCAAAGCGTTTGCACTTTGCTCTGCTTCATTTCATTCCCAGCAAAAGTCTTTCTCCCTCTTCACCTCGTCTTTTCTTGACACACATACATACACAATGTAATGACCAGAAGTGTGTGGAGCTGCTGAGCTGTTCCACATGTGTAGGGTGCGTCAGATCAAATTAGGCCTTACTGACAAAGGGTCTTTTACACACAGGTGGATGATATGTGTGTGTGTGCATGTGTGTGTGTATTAATCAGTCAGCCTGCCACTCAGACAGCAAAAACTTCAGCCTTACCATGTGTGATTTGTTTGGGCGGGCGGATTGTGACTCGACAGCTTGTTCCTTCTGCTGCACTAGAGGAGTGCAAGAGTGTGTGTGGATGTCTGCAGTTCCTTAGAATGTCTCCCCAGGACCATCCTGGACCCTTGACACCACCGCACTTTTGTGAAACAGAACCCGAGGGTTTGCAGTTTTTGACATTACCCTGTCATTTGACAAAACACAACCAAGGTGACAGCAGCATGTCAACTTGCTGGATTTGTGGGGAATAAAAGCACAGTTTTAAAATGTTTGTGATTGTGTTTACCACTTACCTCTGCACATAAGCCCTTCACAGCATACATGCATAGACACACACACACACACATGCAGCAACCTCCCGCGTGCAGGGGTAACCATAATGCAGCTGCACCAGTGCAGGCTAAGTTATTACGTTTAATCCGTCTAATTGTTGAGTTTCATAGAATGGGTCCCAGTCTGCCTTGGAACTAATTCTGTCTGGGCATTCTATTTAATTCGCCACACTGGGCCCTAAGCTCTTCTAAAGGCAGGCTGCACCCTCCACCCCACCCTTTAAGAATATAAACCCCTTATCTTCTTCTCACCCCCCTCTCCTGTATGGCAGAAGACTGGGTGACTTGTGCTGGAGAGTGATTTCTCAACAGTCCATAAAACATTCTTCTGACATTTTGGACATCCACTCTAATGAGGCGGGATAATGGGAGCAGAGCTATCACGAGCAGCAAAAAGGCTCAGCAGCACCAGTCTTGCCAGCAGACACGTTTAAACAACAACAATATGGGAGATGCATGAAGACATGGGGCAAGGCATGAAATGAATGGAAATTGAGATGCACTTCTGGGGTGGCTAAGGAGAAGCGTATTAATAGCATCACGTGCACGGTCCAAAACGGAAAAATACCCGTATTATGACACAAAAAGCAAATGAACTGCATATCTGACTGAATGAAAGTTTGTAGCCCAGCTGGAGTTGAATTGTTGCAGCTGCTCTGAAGAAAACACAAATGCTCAACTAAACGGTTACAGTCTCACTCACAAGCACTGCTGGTTTAACTGGTCAAATTGGTGGGGGTTTGATTGGTCGTATGGTTGCGTGGCTGAATGGTGATAATCCACACTCACAAATCCCATGTGTTTAGTCAAATTATTCCCGGCCTTAAGGCTCCCATTGTGGCTGCTGGCTGGTGTGCTGCTGTCTGAGCCCCCCACAGAGACAACAATGCCACCATTCAAGACCACTCGCTGCTACTGACGGGCAATTTCAGGTGTGAATCGGCTGTGTAGCCAGTGGCTTATATTAAATGACCTAAGAGGTGACCTCTAAAGGGTAAGAGAGGACTGAGAGAGGGAGGGGAGAAAGGGGTCGAAACAGAGTGTGCATTTGATAAAGAGAGAGCGGCTATGTGGAAGAATGGCTGCAGTGCAGTCTTGTCAAATTCTTGGTCTGATGACCTTAAGACTGGCAACAGTATTTGGCAAAGAGACATTGAGGCTATGTGAAAAAGGTAAAGAATAATCCCTTCTGCCTGATATCTTGTCCTCATTTCCCTCCACTCTATTCTTGCTAAATCTCTCCTATGCCCTCCCTCCTTCCCTCAATAATGTGCTTTTAATCATATTTCCTTGGCTGACTTGCTTGCGTGGGTGAGTGCTGCGTCCAGGCCCTTTGATGGGAATCTGCGATGCGCCCTAAAGTCTTTTGAAGTGGCCGGCTGGGGAGCTCCTGGGGGGCTTGCTATGGGGCCGGCAGCTTTGATGTGCCAGGGTCTGGAGAGGCCGGCGGCACGCTGCCCTGCACCGATCTGTCAGTAGCACAGCTGCACTGCTCACTCGGGAGCTCCTGACTCCAACCCTGCCTGCTTGGATGGCTGGCTGACTGGATGACTTACTCACTTCAGTGACTGTATACCTGCAGAAATAAGTGCCAGCAGTTGCAGATGTTGGATTGGTTATGGAATAACATTGTTATTCAACTTCAAATATGTACTACCGCTGCACTGTATTTGCATTTATTTATATGCTATCTTCAGTGAATATATGGGTTTGGTGCAGTTCTGCCTGAAGATTATTTTTTTCAGTACTTTCTCTGCTATTTCCTTTATTCTGTCAAGCAGCTTTCAGAAAGAAATACTTAGTGGATGGCTGTTGTCTGCTCAGAATCTATGTAAATGTGCCATTGGGAATTTTTCAGTTTGACTATTGCCAAATGGCATCTGTTTTCTCTGCAGCTGCACGAAACCATTAAAAGAGACCATGTGTTATAACCTGTTAGGTTTCAGTCGAGCTCAACCTTGGCTCAACTCGCTACCTGGAGTAGAGAGCAGTTTCCAAGCCCGAGGCTACTGACACTTAGCTCACTGCACAGCTTTTCAGTCCTCTAGGGGGAGGATGCATTAATTGATTGTTTGAAACAGAACACAGATACTGCTTATTTGTATTACAATCCCGCATTTCTGTTGTTGATTCAATTTATTTCAATATCGTAATGCTCTATTTTTTTTTTAACGTATAATAAAGATACAAGGGCACAGCACTGTAAGGATACTTACTCTTTAATCCTTCACACAACTAATACAACACTGCATTGTGATGGAAAATTGCAGAAAGTCACTTGAACATTTTTGCATGCAGAGTGTGCAAACAGAGTGATGGAAAAAAGTTTTATGGTGCAAATATTTTTTCAGGCTCAGCCAACATCTGTCAGTAGTGTTGTGAGTGAATGATGGCGTAGTGTCGTAGTGATGGAGACACTGATAATTATTGACATGTTGTCAAGAAAGAGGAAGTTCTTTGTAGGAGTAAACAGGGCAGGTTTTGCTTCCTTGCACAGCAGCTGATTTTGCAAGACCACATCACAAGATCATGTGTGAAACTATCTTGTTTAGGCTTCTTTAGGCTTTAGGCTAGTTTGTGTCTGAACCACCAGAGGTTCTGACAGATCAGGGTCCTTTGAGGAGAAATGGACATGGGTGTGAGAGGCAGTGGCTTGTTCAAAACAACAATGGTGGCTCCTGGAGAGGCTAGCATGGATGCTGCAAATAATGCCACTGAAGGGTTATATGATGCTTAGGTGCAAAGTAAATTCTTGTAGTACTGAATTTGGGGCTAAGATGGATAACCACACATGTTGTGTATAGAGTGACCGTGGACTTTGTGCCAGTGATCCTGAGTTGGTGTACAAGGAACTTTGTAATGAAATAGTGTCCTTATGCTGGCCAAGAGGCTTGCTTTTTGTTGTTGTTGTTGTTTTTTTACATTAACTCTTACTATTTCTAGCTAATATTTTTTTCAGTTCAAAGTGCTGAGTTGTGTGTTTTTACTGTTTTTTTTCCAGTCACGATCGTCATGTCAACTGATTGTTGATATTTGCCGTATATACATACTGATTCTTCAATGTTGTATGATGTAAGTCTTCTCTATAGCATAGATCTGCATTAATGAGTGAGTAAAAGCAGTACATTGACTTTAATTTACTTGAAAGAATTTTCTAACTGTATTGGCAAAGTCAGACTTGAACTAAATATGTAATACATGTTAATCTCCATCAGTAAAGTTTCACTCACCGCATTCATTCCGATCCATCACCTCGCTCCCTTGTCAAGCACCTTCAAAGTGATAGCCTACTTGTTCAGCCTGCACGTACACACAGTGGCTATGCCCTTTTTCAGTGGCAGCCTGCCCCACACTTTCACTCTTGCACATTGTTACACCTGGCAGTTTTGCATTCTCGCAGTTGGCCAGTGCTTGTTGTAATGTCTCACCATTTGTTGAAGTACGGGCGGATCTTTTTATTTTAATTTTTCCCAGTCGGTCCAAAATTAAAACCTGCTGGTGAGTGTTCACATCCAGCATCATATTTAGCTACAATGTTTTAAAAACAGGCTCAGAAACTGCTGCAATGGACAGAAGGGTAAATAAATGACGAGGGCCGAGTGCGAGTAGTATTCTTGCACATGTCATTTATTCCTCAGGGATTAGCCCGACCGTAATGGAAACTGATGATGGCGAATGGCTGTCCTGCGGCAGTTTGTTTGTTGACATTGCTTCTGGATCCTTCCCCCCTCTGGAGGATGGATCATCCTTACTCAACCTCAGCTTTAGTGAAAATCAGTGAGATTTATAGCTCTTTTCACCTGTGGTCTCAATCCACAAAAACCCCCACCACAGATAGACATGACACATGACTGATAATGTAGCTTGGATGTGTCAGTATATGCTATCTGTTTTTCCAATGGAAACGTTCTAATGTTTCATTTTTGATTGAACTAATCACTTTAAAATGTATAGTTACTATTGCTACTTTCTGCTTTTCTCCAGAAGCCCCTGGATCAGATAAGTCGTGAGGTAGAAAAAAGCTAAAAAAAATAAAATAAAAAAAACTCCTTATTGTAGCAAATCCACTAACTCTGGTCTGACATTGCTCTTGGGAAGGGTTCATCGGGGTCATTCTGGCACATTCTTAGCACATCCGAGGCTGAATGCAGCATATGAATTGTTGCTGCTAATATCTTGACTCCTGTAGTGCTGGTGCTCATCAGATGCCCTCAGCATGACCTGAGTATGCAAACCCGCTAACTTCAACACATCTGCGGCTAGTTAAATGAAGGCTGTATTTTAGACCTATTATAGTCAAGGAGACAACACGGCCTGACTGCTAGTTTGACCACTCACCCCTATCTGACTTGCACATGTGGTCAGTCACCATGGCAACGTGCTGAAAAGACTGCTTCCTGAGACTTTGTTGTGTTTGGGGCTTGGCAGGGCATTGTAACCTAGATATTATTTTTAGTCTGTCAGCAAAGTCTTAGTGTGTGTTTGTTTTAGGATGTGAGCTGAGTGACTTGATGCGCACGCGTGAGCACACAATCCTGTGAGTACACAAAGTCACAGCACTACAGAAAAGACATCATAAACTTTGTAATAAACTTCTGCAGTAAAAGATCGTCGTATAGACCTTTTTGCATGTGTGAGGCTGCAGATCTCTGACAGCAAATCTCAGGTCACTGAAGTCATCAGCAGCCGTGATGGTATGTGCAAAGCTTTCTGTTTCTCTGTTGGTCAGCAGTGTCGTCCCACACCCATCTGTGGCCTTTTATTGCATCTCTCTCTCTCTCTCTCTCTCTCTCTCTCTCATTCTCTCTCTCTCTCTCTCTCTCACTCTCTCTCTCTCTCTCTCTCTCCCCCTCCCTGCCCCTCCCCGGCAGGCAGTAATAAAGGTCTGACAGGCAGAGCGTGAAGGTCATGGTTATTAGATGGTAAAGTTGAGAGCCACAGCTGTGCTAGGCAGGCCTCCTCTCTGGCAAAAGTGATGAGTCGTCTGTGTGTGTGTGTGTGTGTGTGTGTGTGTGTGTGTGTGTGTGTGTGTGTGTGTGTGTGTGTGTGTGTGTGTGTGTGTGTGTGTTTGTGTTGCAGGGGAGTAGTTTTTTTTCTCTTTTCCTATGGCCACCTGGTTTGGTGAAGGAAAGGCCCCAGGGTCTTTTGATGAAGTGGAGGTGTGAGTAAGAAGAATAGGTGGTGATTATGAACAAGCCTACAAGTTGACATACTGTGTGTGTGTGTGTGTGTGTGTGTGTGTGTGTGTGTGTGTGTGTGTGTGTGTGTGTAATTCACAGGTATTCCTTATGTTGTGGGGACATAAATCTGTTTATGCAATCACACTATGGGGACTCACTGCCTTTTTCAGGTGGAAAAGGAAGCCATTTGCTGAGAGTGATTTAATTTTTTTAGGTGAAGTCTTGTTTCAAGGTTAGGGTGAGGTTTGGCAAAGTATTGGTTAGTTAGTGTAAATCTCCACAAAAACAAAAGTAAGTCAAGGTAATGTCCTACAAAGAGATGCAAGGCTCTCTCTCTCTCCCTCTCCCCCTGTCTGTGAGTGTGTATGAGTGTGTGTTAGCTCATCTAACAAGCCCAGAGGCGTTCACACCTGCTGCTCTATTTGAGCTTCTGTGTCCAAGGTTGCAAGAGCTCAGCTGTGACACATGTAGACACACACAGTTCAATCCCTTTTTGATGAATGGTAGCTTTTTAAAATCCTCTGTGGCTCAAATAACTATAACTAAAACAAAATTGGAAAGTCGGGGAAAAGTCCAGTGAAAATCAAAGCTTGTTGAGGGTGGAAAAACCATGAGGTGGGGCATTTATTTGCAAGAGCCCATAGAAACCCACCTCCCACCCCCAACAAATACAAATATAAACACAAACACACACAAAACCTTAGAAACCTGTCTAGCTATAAAGTGGTATAGGAGTGAATGTTAAAACCTGGAAATCTGTCGAACTCAGCTCCCTGCATCTCAAAGTCTGTGGAATTTTTTGAATGGATATTTTGGGTATGTGTGGATACTTTAGCATCAGGCCCTCATGTGGAGTTCTCAAGGGTTTGTTTATGTTGTTATGGTGAAGATGAACTCATTCATCCACAGTGTAGTTTGTGTATAGCATAGCAACAGCTGCATTCATGCTCTGCAAATTAACACCGCTTTTATGATTTTTGAAGATGATCTTGCAGATAAACGACAAAACATGTATGGCTCATAAACATTTGTTTGCTACAGAGCTGCTTCTCCCCTGTGATGAAAAAAATCCAATATAAAAATCCCACCTGCGGTACAATATTAGAATGTTTCCAAATACGCAAATAGTTTTCATTTCACAAGTTTTAACTGCTGGACAAAAGAGTAAAAAGTCCATTTCAGTGTTTGTGTATGGACAGATTTGAGTTTCCACATCACACTTGTGTATGCTGAACACTGTACCAGGATGTCCCAATCATGCTCATATGCTGACTTCCTCAGTGAGAATTCCCGCTTTCATCATTGAATGTGAAAACAGCTGTCTAGTGTCGAACTCTACACATTCATCATCCAACAATGTGAAGCTCAAACATTCAAACGTAGGAACAAGAAGAAAAACACATTTTTGCCTGGAGGGGAGTCTGCAGAGCAATATAAAACCTTCCTATTGAAAATGAATCAAAATAGCAGGTTATATCTCTGCCTTAAAAACCAAAGACCTGTTTTCCTGTGTTTGGAAAAGACTTTCTTGCTGATTTATCACAAAGTGAAATAATAGCTATAACTTGATACCTATGTAAGTGGTTGTCACATGGGAGCATAAGCACAGAGATTTAAAAAAAAGAAATGTTCAGTAATAAGTATAGATGGTTTGTCTTATACTCATTTCTTCAAAAATATTGTCTTTGGGTGATATCCAACTTTTTTCATAGCCATTTCCAGAATCTGACTCTTCCAAACCTCAAGTATTCCCAAGTGGGCTTAGCGCTGTTTTGGAAAAATAGTGGAGAGAGAGAGAGAAAGAGAGAGAGAGTGAGAGAGTGTGTCATAGTGATGCATTCAGCAGAGAGTGAATCAGCTTGCTTTTCTCTCGTCCGTTTACAAATCTCATCCTTAAAAAACCTGTCATCTCCCAAAGTGTTCTAGGATGAACTCCTCTCCAACCTCATTTGCATTGATATGAAATTTGGACAAAAATCCGATAAAGGGGGGACACCCCTGGGTGATTACAGGGTCACTAGCCAGCCATAAAGGAGAATCCCCCCTACAAGCCGCCTTGACAACAGCCAAGAAAAGAAGCACCGCATCAGGCGAAAACAAGACTCAGACTAGGGCTTATTGTGTCTGCTATCTGTCGCTACACAATGAGCTGTCTCGTTCTTTGGGACGAGTGTCAGAAGTTCAGCCTTTATCGCCACGACCCGCATTTGACCTCACGGGAGGGCAGAGATGCAGCTGAAGAGGCCCTGTCAACGCTCTGGAGACGCAAACACACCCCCGGGTGTTTCTATTAAGCTCTTCATTCAGGAGGAGCAGGGAAAACACAACTGACACACACTATCTTATAAAACAAACATACCCGTATGTACATACCCTTGAGTGTTCGAGAGGAGGTTACCATGAAATACATATTGTAAACATGTCACAGAGCATTAAAGCTAACAACACAGTGATGTGTAGCATTATTGGCCCCTAACTGACAACAGGTTGGACTGGATGCTAGTGAGGCTCAGGGTCAGATGGTCATCAGAGTGGGTAAACATCTGTTCAGATGCTCAGGGATTGAATAAACATCTGAATGGTATAATTTGTAACAAGTGCTGTATGTTAAGTCATTTTAATCTTGACATAATACAAGGGTTTTCCTACTTTTAAAATGTATGTCCTTGTCACACAAAGTTCACTTCATTTTAGATATTACATCTTGATTCATATCATAAATGAACTGTGGAACAAAGGCAAGTCTTTGTTAGGCTTGTACCTGCAACAAAGGCTGAGAAATAAACGTTTTAATTTACAAGTCGATCCAGTTTTTAAGAAACCCTCTGGTTTTAGGAGGTTGAGTTACATTTCATTATTTGGGGGGAAACAAATTTCTTTTGCACAGCCATTTGATAACCTAATCTTTCTGTAAGGTTGGAATGCATCTCACAAGCAGTTTTGGTTCAATGGACTCCGTGAATTAAAATGAAAAGCAGTGTAATTTCTCTGATTTCTCTTCCAGTATTGTACTCACCCAACCAGCATCATAACAACGCAGCCTTCATCGTCTGTTTTTCCAGTACGAATTCCCCAGATCTCAACTTAACACTACACTACTGTTATTTCCTGTTTCTTCCTATAGTGTTTTCACTTCCATTGGCAAAAAAAAAAAGGAAAAATATCCCGCCCTCTTAGCTGTGCAGTGTTACTGTCATTCTGGGGACATGATTTATTCATTTATATACGTTTAACTTTAACCATCACAATGGAATTCTTAATCCTAACCCTAAAACCAAATCTTAAGCCTCAATCATCTATTTAAACTTCAAGTATTTCAGTCCCATAACACACATTGGACACCACATGTGTAGTGATGTTCAGACTGCATAGACACTCACACACACATACACACACACGCACGCACGCACGCACGCACACACACACACACACACACACACACACACACACACACACACACACACTCTTCACAGGGGAAACACTCTTGTTTGATTTCCACTGGTTATGGAACACATTAAACACCATTTCTCTGGGGCCTGGAGTGCACCAACACTCATACTGTAAAAACATTCCACATCCATCTGAGGGTGGGGCAGACCTGCCGTCAGTCACATGGTGGAAAACATTTACAGTCACATCATTTATGCACACAACAGGAGCTTATAGACACATAAGTCAGTTTCACTCTCGCCCACACACACACACACAAAAAAATGGGCCCCTTTTATATCAAGAGGTGTTCTGGTGGCTCGGTGTATAAACTAGACATCCTTCCTTTGTGATCAGGTAGCTTAGTGCTCGCTGTATTGTTTGATTTTCAGTGAGCTTTGATCAGTTCCTGTTCGGAGCTCTGAGGTTCTTCAGAGATAGTGAACGCTAACCAGACATCAGCAGGTGGCTGTTTGCAGCTGTTTCAGTTTCTCTCTGTTTATGTATTAAAATCCCTTGTGACCTGCTGGGCCTCAGATTATACTGGCATTTGTTATTGTGCTGATTTTTGTATTTTTTTTTTTCCAACTGTAGCGCTACTTTCCTTGGGTTCTGTTCCTACAACCAGATATATTTGAGTCTCCCCCCTCTGTTTTACCTCATCTCATACTATTTCCAAGAATGAAAGCTGTGTGTTTGTATGTGGTGTCCGTGGTTTTTGGTATATGCGTGCACATCTTGTACTAAATCCTTCTGTTATCATACACATATAATCTCTGTTGTTTGATGTGTTTATGAATATGTGCATACAGAATGAAATGTGTGTCACCCAGCTGTTCGGATAAGCAGGGTACAGCACTTTTTGTAGGCTGGGTGCCGGTATAGGGTGGGTTGAACGCTAACCTAAAAACTGTTATCTGTCAGCATTTGTTAAATTCAGAGAAACTGCTTCATCTTCACCAGGATTCTTTTCAGAAACCAAATATTTGAAACCCAAATATAGCCTGCTTTGTAATCCTAACTCTATCAACCATCTAGTTTATACTGAAATCTTAATCAATGCATGAATGTGAAAGTTTTAAGACGACTGATGCAATCATACCTAATACACCTTCATTTAAAAATGTGCAACATTTTTATGCCTGGCGTGTACGCTACACTGTTGAACCCCCTAAACCAGAACATTCGGAAATGTTGCTGATGCTGGTTTAGTTTGAAAGCCCTTGTTTTAGTTTGGACAGGCAGGAACTGCAACTTTTGGACAATTAGCAATATTTACTTCCTGATTGTATCTTATCAGTCATGAGATTTCTTTTCCTGAATCATCACCCCCTTATCACATGATCCTTTTCCTGAAGATAACGGTTGTCAAACCTGCACCAGCTTTGACTTCTTGTGGTTAACAACAACATGACTGTGGTTGCAGCTGTTGTGGAGTTACAGTAAATTCTGCATTTTATCCAGTGTGTGCATGCAGACATCAGATAGACGGAGATTAATGTTGAAACAGTGTTCAAAGTGTTGTGTAGGTGAAATTACACAAGTTACACAAATTGGAAATACTTTTTAATGTCCATTTTCCCCTTTTGAGTGGATTTTCTTCATAACTTTTTATCTTTTGGTGCACTGAAAGTGTGGCTTCATACCTCCTGACTTGACAATAATATTGACTTCATTGCATTCACTGTTGACACAACAGCATACACCCCTCCATCACACTCCAGCTCTTGTCTTTTAGTGTAAAGTCGGGAGAGGAAAACCAACACACAGTCCAAACTCTGCCAATCGACTCCCCTCCTCTCGTTTCAGCGTCGCTAGGCAGCGTTCTTTTTTTCTGCGCCCTCTTTCTCTTCCTCCTTTCGTTCATCTGAAAGGGGTCAGTGCCTCTGCATGATGGAACCACAGGGCTAAAAGTCTTTGGGCCAGACACTGGAGGAGTCCACTACTAATTGCTCTTAGCGGATCCCCAGCCATTGTCCCCCACTGGGTTTCAATTTGAATTTGAATGGAGGTAGCTAGCTGGTGCTGAGAGTGTAAGGTACACAAATGACTGTCACTGGGAATGGATAGCAGTGCTACAGGGATTGTGAACTTGTCCTCTACAGAAGCACTGTTGGCTTTTTGGCTCTGCATAACTTATGGTGTGTTTGCACTAGCATAATCGCCATATTGATGTACGGTTGGCTGAAGTAGTACTGGGATTGAATCAGAGGTGTTTTGGGATGGACATTTAGTCAAAAGGATTTCTGTTGGGCTATGGCAGCAAGGAGCGAGGTTGATCCATACCCTTCCGCATCACAACATACAAAAATCGTCATTAGACCATGACACAAAGAAGTATGACAAAAAGTAATGATCCAGTTTTCCTTGAGTCTTTAACCTTCGTAGTCACAGGTGAAGTTCAAGTAGACACAGAAGTGTAAAGGCAGCATCCAAAAGGAAGATGCAAAGACAGTGGCTAAGTCTGTTCTGACAGACAGCTGAACAAATTGCCAGACCTCCCCCTGTCTGCAGTTCGCTTGTTCCTTCTCTATAGAGGCGAGGGTCCTGGTCTGTGTCCCCCTCTTTTCCTGCCCCACTAATAGTTAATTGAGCCCCTGCCAGGCCTCGCCCCTTTATTGCCTCCATTTGTCAAAGCTTGTAGGCCTGAATGATGCCAGAGACCTTATACAAATGAAGAGTCTCCTTGCCTCTCCATCCCTTATCTCTCTCTCTACATCCAAAAGAGTAAACAGATTTGGCCCAGGGCAGCTCAGGACAAACAGTGGCTCAACAAAGATTGGGAGATGTGGGCAGGTGGCTGAAGTTTTCCCTGACATCTCCAAGGTCAGGGGCTCTAAAGCTCACGTTGGCAGATGCGATGAGCTTTACATCTTATGTCCTCCCCTGCTCAAAAAGACACATTGAAAACCCAGTTTTGTTTTTTTTTAAATCACGTTTTTGTTGTGAATTACCTCAGATATGGGGACAGGTGTACAGTGGGAGATATTGTATGGTGCCAGAGTCTGTCCATTGTTAGACTGTCATCAGCACATGTGCTGCTGCCATCCCATAGCCTGCATACTGCAGATAAGAGCAGCCATTCAGCTACAAAGCTAGCCATTCACTGTGGTTCTCTTTGTTTGCATAGGCCAGAGACAGAGAAACACATAGGAAGGGGAAGAATGACAGAATGAAAGACGCAAAACACATGTCACTTCTACAGTTTCTGCAATATCACCATTCACATGACTGCAACTTAGCTTTAGAACAGCCTAAGTAATGCCACCTCAGTTTGTGATTTTTAAATTGCATGGTGGAAATCAGAGGCATGAATACTTCAACACTATCAGCATCACCGGCGTTCGGGTAGGTACAAATGTCAGTTCAGCGCTGTAACTACATCCACTGCATCCCCTGCATCCCCTGTTCCATTTCCATACATTTTTAAATTGGATGAATTCATACCAACACATTTAGGGTTTTAAGCTTTTGGTAAAACTCCATAGCCGATGCCCTCTAATGATAGCTACAGTTTTGGTTATACTCCAGAATAACCATTAAAATTACAGGTGGAGAACATGATGGAAACATGGCGTATGAAGAAAGGGAAGGAATATTAAAAGTCTCATGTTTTACTGGAGGAATTTGATTCAGAACCACTAAACAATACAAAAGGGCTGATTTTAAAAGGAAGGTGAATGTATGTCATCATGTTCATGTTACACATCTTTCCATCCATGCCTATACTTTTAATTAGGGTGTAATAAAATAGAAAAAAAGCTCCCTTTCAGTCATGAAATATATGGAAGTCAGTTTTTAATGCTTGGGCTTGAGGCTTCTGCTATTAGCTGTCTAAATGAACTCGCATCTATGATAATGACAGCGACCACAAATCAATGGGGGATCCACCCTCCCTTCCCTTTAAGATCAAGTTCAATACCAGGTTCCTAAAAGTTTATGGCCCAGCGCACAAAACACCATTATGCTCTTGCAGTCGTAAAATGCTGAAACACCCAAAACTGATTTATATTTGTCGGTGTTGATGTGGTTGATAGGGTAACAACAGGAAAAAAAAAACCTCTAAATATGTATATAAATTAATACTGCTTGAACACTTGTACATCAGTACTCTAATGACTGCTCTTGTTGCCTTTCTCACATGTTGTTGTTCAGTAATTCTTGGATTAACAAAATGCGTTTCGTGACTGTGTTCCTTCAAGTTTAATCTTTTTTGAAGGTTATGAAGTCATAGTGCATCTATCTCTTGTGTGTGTTGGAGTGACTTTGACTGCATATGTTTCTGTCGTATGTTTGTATTCATGCGTGTATGTGTCTACTCTACTCTCCGGGGTGCCATGCCCCTGTCCAGAGGTCTTTGTTGTGAGCGCAGAGCCATGAGTCAAGCCTGTGGGAACAAGCCCAGCTTCTCTCCTCTCTCTCCCACGCTTTCACACTCATCCCATCCTGTGTACCTCTGCCTCACCCCCAGTGATAGGGAGGTGGTGCATAGGGAACACTGCAGTGGAAAAACTCACACACACGTGTAACAGTCATCAGACCCTGAGAAAAAGGATGTTTGTGCATTTGTGTACAGTCTGATGATATATGTTGACCAAAATGTATGCCCTTAAACAATCAGAAAACACATCACAATGTGTCCTTTTCTGTAGATTTTGTCATTTCAAAACATATTTTCATATCACAAATACAGAGAATATGTTACACCTCTTTCACAGAGGACAAGGTCATCTTATATGACCACTATCAAGGTCCAGTAACCACATTCTCCATAAGTTGGAGCACCTGTACGCATGTGCTACCTTGGCTCTCACTGCCAGTGTTTTTCCTCCCAGTTTCAAGCTGGCAGTGCCCAGTCATCCCCATCTAGTGCGTGCCATCTGGCTGGCTGTGCCCCAATCAAAGAACTCTTTCTGGGGGTTAACTCAACAGCAGCAGAGAGACGGGGGATGGTGTTTAGGGCAGAATCAAGCAGCCAGACCCGACCCAGACCAGGGAGCTTTGAAGCCCTTCAGCCTAGCCCACAGACAGGGGGTCTGGGCCAGCCAGTCAGAGCCAGAGAGAGGGAGAGAAAGTGAGAGAAGGGCCTTTATCAGCGAGCCTGAGCACAATTGTGGTGTGCAGTGTGGGAGTTGGGGGAGTTAACTCTTTGTATAGATGAATGGATGAATAGATGAGGGGTGGGGGTGAAACACTAGCATCTCGCCCTCCTCACTAACCCACCCCCCCATTTTGGATCTCTGTATGTTTTAGGTCAGCCATCTCAGGGCCCCCGGGCCCCTCTTCATGGACAAATCGACAGATACCATCAATTACCAAGGCCAGCCCCTGGCCACCATATGGCCGGTGGCTGTATAGGAAGGAGCCTGTTCACTTCACAGCACTAAGCTTGCACCAGCAAGCCAGCTAGCACAAATACTAGCAAATGGTGTGTGTCTTTGTACATGTGCGGGTGTGTGCTATGTGCAACACTGTAATAGGTTGGTCTTGTGTTACAGGGCGGCCTAAATGTCAGGAGGTCAGGATAGAGTTACGGGATTGGGTTGTACCTGTGTGTGCTTGTCCACTCACTTAACATCTATCTTTGTGAGGACCAGTTTGTCAAAAGGAAGACATTTTTGTAAGCCCTCAATTCAGACTTGGTTGTTGGGTTATGAGTTAAATTTGCATTCAGATTCGTAACAGTTGGGGTTTTGTTTTTTGTTGTACTGTAGATCGGTGTGTAGGATATTGTGACATGTCGCTACAAAAAAGTAAAGACTTCACGCCCCTTTCATTGGCTAAAAATACCTGCTAACACCCACTAATATCTGGCTTTTCTCTCTGATGGAAAGTGTTTTATTTAGCTTACAATCTCAGGTCCTGCTGTGGACACAGGTATGAATTAAGTTTGGTTGCAGTCAGGAAAAAAAAAAAAAAAAAAACAATGCAGGAATTTAATTCCCCTACTTGCAATGGGGAAGGGGTAATGGCTTTTTTTTGGCAGGTTTACCCAGAATGTACATAATTAAGTGTAGAAGAAAATAGATAGAGGAACCAATCCTGTCAACTGGTTAAATGGTATTTTAACTGGTTTCTGTATAGCCCTAAGATGGCTACAAGAGGAAGAAGCAGGTTTTTTTTGTTAAATAATTAACATAATCAAAGAGACACATTTGTGAGAGCTGGTGATCACGGTTCATCAGACTGGTGATGTATCCATAATGAAGGCGTATTTTGTCTTTCACCATTGTGTTTCTAACATCGTAAAGAGCGATACATAAGACACGTTAACAGTTTGGTTCATCCATTTACTAGCAACCCAGGAACTTCACTCCTCCTCTTTTTTGAAATTGGTGTCTAGTTCAAGTGTGTATGGTGGCAGTTCTGCAATATTACCACTAACTTACACTTAGGCTTACTCACACGGTTCCTTACAAAGCAGGAAACTACCAGACGTTAGTGTTTGATGAGCAGGGTTGAATGTGCGTGTGTTATAATAGTAATATGTCTGTGCCTTCTAAATGAAGGCGAAGGTGTGGACTCACATCCAAGCATCCATCCATTTAAGGTGTGTATTTGTTTCTCTTAAAAAAATTTCCAAAAAAAATCTGATGAGCAGAAGGAGTTTTTACAGGTGTAGCAGTCAAACAGTCGAACTTTCTTTCTGCACTACGCCCTCGCTTTTTTAAAAGGATAAATCTTCTCAAATGCAATGTCGTTTAATTAAGTATGTCTGTTTGAGATCGCTGCAAGTGGAAAAGAACTCCTACTATTGCTGGGCCTCCTCCACTCACTATGGTCATTAACAAAAAACACATTGCCTTATGGGCTATGAGAGAGAGGGAGAGATAGAGAAAGAGAGAGGGAGAGAGAGAGAGAGAGAGAGAGATGTTTCTATTTGATATATAATGTGAGAAAGAGCCAACAGCAAAACAAGGAAACATCTGGGTGATTAATCTTTTGGAAGGGAGGAAAACAGGGAGGCAAATAGTACCAGCTAAAATAGGCTTACATACTTCCAACGAAGACGCATGCACACGTACACATGCACACAGACGCACGCGCGCATGCACACACACACACACACACACACACACACACACAAAACACAGCTGGGAGGCAGAGATAGTGATCCAATGCGATTCCTCATTAATATTATATCAAAGCCTCTTTCATTGAGGATCTGGTTACATTAGCTTGTGTGTACCAAATGTGCTTTTTGCACCGCGGCAGCATCTATTTTCTGTACATTTCCTAAGATGTTCAGCATTGACAGCTCTCAACCTCAAAAAATCCCTCAGAGTATAAGTTTTTTTTTCCCCCCACAGTGATCACAGTGCTTTCTGGTCAGAATAGATAATTACTGGAAAAAAAACCTTCAACTTCTCTTCTCTGAAGACCAATTCCAGTCAAGAATCAGGAGGTTACAAATCAACACTGTTCATAATTGCAGAAGAGAAACTGACCTCAAATTATGAAAGGTTATTTGTCATTTAGGATCTAATGCCAAAGGGATTACTATGACAATAATTTAAACGAAGATATATTGTAGCTAAATTTTCTGATGGCAACTTTTGAGACAAGTCATAGTGAAAGGACGCAAATGTTGAATGTGATTTTGAGAGGATGTCGGCATGTTGCAATGTCCCATGAGCTGGCACTTTCAAACAGTCTGATTATTCTGTCTTGATACATTAAATCATCCTGCAAAGAATTCCACAAGTAGTCCTTGTCATGCTTAAAATTTAAGCTGATTCACCGGTTATTGTCCTCTGAACTAAAAACAATCACCCTTTGTGAATTTTCCGGTAATACTCTGTTTTCTGGCATGCGCATAATGTCTCTTTAAGCGTCATTAGTCTTGAGTGAATAAGCAGGTTCTTTTTGATCTACTTTGTGGATAGTTTTGTACTGGTCTCTTTTTTGTTGTAGAAACTGACATGTTGCACTTTTCCACACAGTAACTTTTTTTTTTAATTTTTCGAACAAAATAAAATTAATACATAAGCTGTGTGAGATTTCTGTTTGTCACTTGTTATGACACCAGAAAATCTGAGATGTGACACTGTTTCAGTATCCTTCTAAGACTGTTGCACATCCTTTTTTGGATCAGCACAAAACATGTGCCAACTTCTTTTCACTGCAGTTTCAGTTCATTCAAAATGCTTTTAACCAATGCCTTTGAATAATTTCTCTGAAATATAGTCATCTGGAAACAAAAAGTGTAATGTTTAACTTCACAGAATCAAAAGTCCCAAAACCAAGCCTTGTTGGACTCCACATTCTCTTATGTATTTCATATATTCTGATTTATTACTTGCAAACTGTACATATCTCACAACATGTGCTTGTAATTTCCAGTATATCTTAAATATGTTGGCTCGGCTCACTTTATTTGGTTTGCTACTTTTTCAATGTGTTTATTGTTTGCGACTTAAGTTTTCATTATTTCATGCCAGAGCACGATGAAGAAAAAAAAAAGTCCCATTTGTTCAACATTCTCACAGTTATGAGCCTGCGTATTAAATTCTGTTACACGTCTTTGGTAACGTATGTACAGCTTATTGTGTATTTAAATAGACAGATGTTGCGTGCTGTTGTGCAATGTACTCCTTTTCATTCCCTTAAGGCCTAGGCTATGAATCCTGAAGGGAGGACAGGAAACTGCAGCTTACTTACAGTAACTGTGCTGATGTAGACTTAGAGTAACAGGCTATGGAATAACAACCTGAGTGGGGATGAGTTGAAACTAGCACAATTTTGCTGCCTCATAACCTCATGAGATGGACGGATAGACAAGGAACATCTGCTAAGTTCAGCTCAAGTGCCCTCGCAAGCACCCTCTCACACACACACACACACACACACACACATACACACACACACACACACAGCTATGATCTTATCATAGGCCTTGCAGGTGTTCTGTGATAGGCGAACACACACTGAAAACACATGACAAGACCACACACACCCATGACGTGAAAGCTCAAAGCTTGTCTCACGCACAGTTGGTACTGTGATACTGCGACCGGACCATATTGGCACCATATGGGGTTCAGATGGAAATCACTGTAAAACACACAACAATTCAACATATAAATCATTTCAGCAGTTACTCCAATGGAGGGCGAGGGATTGTTCATGATCAATGCACAGATTATGTAGGTTGTAACCTGTTGAACAGTTTCCACAACAGTACAATATGATGCAAATCCCATTCGACTCAACAATTGGTATTCAGTAATTATCTGCGGAAGCACACTCGCGGGCCCTGGTTTTAGTTGGCTTTAGAGGAAGCAAGCTTGGCTGTACAGAAAAACATATGTACACACACTCACAAACACAAAGGTACACTGACTCCAGGCGTAATACATTGAACAGGCTGGGCATACATAAAAAAACAGGTTCTCAACATTGGGTGACAGTAAAATAATTGTTCTTTCCTGACTCTCTCTCTCTCTCTCTCTCTCTCTCTCACACACACACACACACACACACACACACACACACACACACACACACACACACACACACACACACACACACATATACACAGAGCTCTGTTAGTTGTGGCGAATGGCCAGTCCGGTGAGCTGTGCTGGTCCTGGCCTCAGCCTTCATTGTGCTGGGGTTTTCCACTCAGACACATTGGCATTGGAGTGCCTCGCCAGCATTATGTGAACCCTTTTACAGAACCAGAACACACACACACACACACACACACACACACACACACAAACACATGCGTGCATTCATGCACAAAAAACACATACCCTAAACAAAGTACTACAGAGGTTTATATGAAGTATAATTACAAAAAGCACCTAACAAAACACATTAACAGAAGCAGGAAGTGCAGCCAGTGACTCTTGGCTGCCACTTCAAACCTCTCCTGTTCATCATGGGACCAGATCCTTTATGTATGTCCAAGCTCCAATTCAGTGCATGTAGAGTGACAGAGAGGCTGATTACTCTAGGGGAAATGCAGGTTTGCTCCAGTGTGTGTGTGTGTGTGTGTGTGTGTGTGTGTGTGTGTGTGTGTGTGTGTGTGTGTGTGTGTGTGTGTGTCCAGAGTAGTTTTCTTTAGACTTTCGTCTCCTCCTCAACTGTTATGCTTGCTTCACTGCAGTTTAATTTCATTATTGATGGTGATATTTTTGAGAAGATAATTAGAAATTAAATTAACATTGTTAGCAGCTGCTGTTTTTGAAACACTTTGAAATTCCAGAATGGGGTATTTTCTGACATGTTTTATTTCATAGAACAAAACCATGAAATATCTCAAGCCAGATTTACCATTTTTACACTGTTCTTTTCCCACCTTCATGCCCATTTGAGGCTTCTTGCCTAAATCTCTGTACATCCAGCAGCTCGTCTTGTTTAATCCTGTTGCCTTCGTCCTCATATTCATTTGGAAACATTCAGTTATAGTACTTCATCTTTTAGCCCTCATCTACCAGCTGTGGCCATCGTTGTGGAAGAAATGGAGGCATCATGGAAAGTCAGTGCTGGCATTCATAATTCACCTCTAACGTAAATAAATAAAGGTGGATGAATATGATCGTGATCATGAAATGTTAGTTTAATAAGATCACATACCCACAATTATAATGCTGGAGCTTCACGACTAGACATTAACTGCAACAACATTTAACCTCCTATATTATCGTTATTCTTATCAATTTCAATCGCATCTCCGATGTCAGTACCACTACTGTAGTTCCCAGAGTTGTTCAAGACAACCCCTAACCAGTTCCAGCCAGAGCTGATTGCTGCTGCAGTTAGTAGCTACAACAACTCTCTCACAGGCACTGAGGTGGAAGCAGTGGATGTGGACCAAAATCCTCACTTCCCCTCCTCATTCCCATACTGCTTTCTATCCCATTCCTGTTGTGGGGACAAAAAGGAATCCATCCGGTCACACGCTGTGCAAAACTAGGCAGTAAGGTCAGGGGGATTGTTGCTGGCTGCAACTATGCCTGATTGTTATCACTGGATAATCCCTACTGAGGAGAGGCAAGAGCAACTCTTTCATTGTGACGCTGCAGATGATCTTTTTACAGTGTAGCCGCACCTGTTAGAAATAGCCTTCGTTTTGTTTGATATAGTAACAAAATAATATTCATACAGGGGGTCAAACACACCCAAACAAGAGAGATGAGACACGCAGTCCCACGTGCTATCACAGGATTTGACTGTATTTTAAGGTTGGTGAGAATATCCCTGTAAGACATCGCTGTTAATTCATATCACAAAACTTTGCACACATTTTTTTTAATAACCCCCCCCCCCCCAAAAAAAAAATGTTCTACCAACACCACATGAAGTGAACTATTTGTCTGTGCGTGTTCAGTTAGTTTGGTTTGATTCCTTATTTTGTTCTCATCGCCATCAGCAGGATTTTTCTTCTGAATTAATTTTGTCATATTTTCTCTCACACTGTCATTTGTGGTGTTGGTCACTGGATTTATATTTCCAATTCTTGCAGTTCCTGCCTTCATGCATGTTGTAGTGTAAAGTCACAATGTCATTTGTTGAGGAATTAGTGAGAAGCGCTTGTTTTTTATGCAGCTGCTGATCCCCCAGTACCAATAGGAATGAGCTCTGACCCATCCAGATCCTCTATGTATTTTCTGATACTGTTCTATAATACACAGTTGATGTCAACATGAATACCACAATATGGTCATCTTTGCCAGCATATCCTTAGGGTACAGGAACACTACTGCCCCTCAGCAGGCCTTCAGAAGTTGGCCAGTCTTTTCGGAGAGCTTCTAGTTTCAGGCAGAGGATGAATTAAGGGGATGCATAAAAGATATTATAAGATGAAAAAAAATCGACTGTAGATCACACAAAGCTGCTCTAGTGGACTCTTAGAATAAGAAATAAAGAGCTGAAAATAAGCATCATAAAAGCAGGCATAGTGTTGGCCCGTCTTCTGGACTTGGCTTATGTGCTGCTTTATTTTTGATACCGAAAAATGTATTTAAAGCTTGTTGTGGGTCAACTCAAAGAGTGTTTTAGTCTGGTAGGGATGAAGGAAAGTCTACACTAAAACCCAGGGAGTGTGTCCATGATATAAAAAAAACCCCCATAAAATCAAGACAAGATTTCAAAAGAACCAATGATTGTTTTTGGATGGTAATAATTTGTTTATATTTTGAGTTATGCCAAACATTTTCTGGGTCAAAAATCATTATTGGCTGATTTTCTTTGTCTTACATTATGGTTGGACTAAGCTCTCAGTTGTGACTGTATGAATTTGTCATTTTTAAATCTTTTTTGGACGACTGATCAGCTCTTTTTGAATAAACGATGTATACAAAAGCAGATTGTTTTGTTGCTGTTGGTATGTGTAGAACCAAAACAGATTCATCAGGAGAAATGACGGCAGGATGTGTTAGTGCTTCCTGGGCCCCATAGAGACATACGAGGATCCATATCGTTGTCTCTATGAACTGGGTCTTCACAGGGCTTGTTGCTTTAAACAAATCCCTGCGCTTCCTATCTCAGCTACAAAACTCCTGTGTGTGTGTGTGTGTGTGTGTGTGTGTGTGTGTGTGTGTGTGTGTGTGTGTGTGTGTTCTTGTCCTTGCTACATATGGAGGACTAGAATACGTATTTAACCAACAGAGTGAGGACATTTTTGGACAGTGAGGACATTTTAGCCGGTCCTCACATCTTCAATGGGCCGTTTGAAGGTCAAGACTTGGTTTTTGGGTCGAGGTTAGAATGAGGTTCTGGTTAGGTTTAGGGTCAAGGTTAGGGTCAGGGAGTCAGTTGAGATGGTTAGGTTTAGGGTGAGGGGCTAGGGAATGCATTACGTCAATGAAAGTCCTCACTAAGATATAAGTACAAGGATGTGTGTGTGTGTGCGTGTGCGTGTGTGTGTGAAAACATGTGACCTGCCACCAACGGTGGTAGATCACATGTTTTGCATGTGTGTAAAATCAGTTACCAGCCAGAGAGAGACATGCACTTGTGATATCAAGAGCAGTATCGATGTAGAATATCCACAATTGATTTTACATCATTTCTTTCAAGACCATATAAATGTTTGTCATCTCATCTTCAAGCACTGATGAAACGTATATTTCTCTGGCCATGTTCTGTAACAGCACCTCTAATCGCTCTAACCAAAGGGCCCTTATAATGTCTTGCCTTATTAGCATCAAACTGAACTAGCATGGATGCTTCAGTCCCGTGCAAATTCTCCTTCCTGGGTCTTGTCCTGGGACTTTGTACTACGTGGCTCGAGTGAGCAAACCAAAGCAAAGCCACATATGTCTTGCATTTGGACATTAAAGCTGACTATTATGAGATTAAATCAGGGACTTGTGATATTCGGTTCAAATCTCAGCTCCCACCAGTCTCAGTCACGCAGAGGGAACTTTTAAGCTGATATTATGTTCAGTTTCTGCCAAAGCTTTACAATCAACCACAGGAAGAGGAAAGGATGTGAATAGAGGTGTTTTGTCTCGAATTGTACTACAGATAGTTTTGGGGTCATGGGGAAGATCCACTTGATATCGGTGAGCATTTATAAACTGCAGGTTCAAAGGGCCTTCTAACTTAAGTCACAGCCTTCCCACAGTGTCTCTTGTAGACTTTTGTCTCCCATAGCTGTCTCTTCAGTAGCTGTAGCTTAGTGTCATCTATGTGTGGTTGCAGTCACAGGCGGCATCTGTATTTATTCTTGCAGTTGTGCACAGTTTTTGGTGCATGTTCCTAGAATGTTCAGCTACATGAACGATCAGTGCACCTGCGCCTGCACCCTTCAAGCAGAATGACACACATTTGTTTTCTTCTCAGTGGAATATACAATATTGTAAGATAGTTTTGACACTATTGCGTCTAAGGTCTAATTAGGTTTAGGCACAAAAACACTTTTTTCGGTTGAGGGAAATATATTTATTTGGGTTAAAATACAAATTAATGCGTAAAAAAATCAAAATGGTTGCAAACTTCCTGAATTCTTGGCAAAATTTAAAAAAATGTATCCTCACATTTTGGCTCACTGTCAGGTGGATTATAGACCAATTATAATGCATAACTTTTTTTTTTTTTTAGATACGAGTGGAACCATCTGGGTTATTACAGTTAACATTATCACAAAGTTTTAATTTACTTGCAACTAGCAGCCTTTAATTGTTACATCTTTGGAGAAATATGATGTCATGTGTGACTAATTATCATTAAAAATGGAGGTTGTGCTTTTCACCCCCTGACGAGCCTGGGCCCTGTAAAAAGCATTTTTATTATGTGGCGAATATAGTTACATGACCTATAAAAATCACAAGGAAGGGACAGAAACCTGCAACATGTTAATGCCCGTAAGAGAGGTGGGGTGGGGAGGGGGCGAGGGGTTGGCACTTGAAAATGTGCTTATGTGGTATAAGTGTGTGTGTGTGTGTGTGTGTGTGTGTGTGTGTGTGTGTGTGTGTGTGTGTTGTTCATTTGTTTGTGTGTTTCATGTCTTAGTTATGCATAAGTCTTAAGTTGCCTTCTGTGCACCAAACTTCCTGGTGCCATTTTCAGTCTGTGATTTAACTCTGTGTTTGTGTGTGTGCGTGTGTGTGTGTGTGTGTGTGTGTGTGTGTGTGTGTGTTTGAGCATGTACTCACGCTCTTGGCAGATTGGGAGCTCGTCTGTCCCTGTCCTGTGGGCCTGTTAGGTGATGTATGACCTTCAGGCCTGCTAGTGACAACTTGGCTCCTAATGACTAACTGGCTGACTGACTGGGAACTTCAGAGCACTGGGAAGGCATGCCGCACAACCACACACACACACACACACACACACACACACACACACACACACACACACACACATACACACACTTAAATACAAGACACACATGCAAAACCCTATTGTGGTACACATACAGCAAGAGTGGGGATACATTACTCTCTTCTCTCACTGGTGAAAGAAACACATGACAGAGGTTGTTCAGATTTATCACTGATAGTATCATATTACTTTGGCTGCAGCGCTGAAGTTTGCGAGGCTATGAATTTGATCCCTGATTATATCAGTAGATGTGAATGGCAACAAGTATTTTTCTTTTTTTTTCTTCCGAATTTCATATTTTCCTTCCCAGCTGTGAGTACTGCTTGGCCTTTCTAAGGAGATGGAGGTTTGGTTGGGCGGAGGAGTAAAGGAGGAGGACAGGAGGAGAGAAAGGGAGAAAGAAATAAACAGAGTGAAAGAAACAGTCCAGTTACAGTCTGAACTCAGCCAAATGGGCTCCGGTTTCGAGGAGTTGTGGAAAAAAGAAGCCATCATCTGCAAATCATCATACAGTGTCCACACTTGGACCAGCTTTCAGCACCTGTCACCCGTCCCATCATTGTGACAAACTCAAATAAACATACAAAATTAATCACACCATTACTGCTGAATCCAACAGCTATCTTCCTTTGCTTTTCCTTTAATGACGTTTTAAGAAAAGAAACTCCAGCAGAGCAGCTGGGATTTATTGCCCCTCTCTCTCTCTCTCTTTTTTTCTTCTTCTTCCATTCCTTCATTTATGGTTAATTGTTACGAGACCCTTGTGTGTTCATATGCAAAGCTGTCAAAATTTTGGGGGAGCCCTTTACAAGCCGTTTAGTTATGGTACAGTGAGGGAGGGCAGTGTGGTTGGTTGCTTGATCACTGGGTTTGTCCCAAGTGTATGCACACTGCCACGCACTACTGTGTATTAGCAAACTCACTTTATTGACGGACAGGTGTCATGTGGTCCTACAAAATGTGCTTTGAATTCATTAAAATATTTAGAGGCAATATGTGGCTTGTTTCAGTGGGGAAGACACTGGTGTAACTGAATGTGGGCTGCTGATTCAGTTCCTGTGTGACTGTCTGTATCCAAAAGAGTCTGTGTTTTGTTTTTTTGCATTAGCACTTGTTCAGACCTGGGGGGGGGGGGGGTCAGTAGGGTGGCTCAGTGGTTATCACTGTTGCCTCACAGCGAGAAGGTCCGGGGTTCATCCTCCCGGTGATGCTCCTCGCCATCAGGTGAAAAGATTTGGCCGTCGACTCCACATGAGAAAATGTGGTTGTCCATGACAAAAATTTGATTTACAAAAAAACCCCCCAAAAAACAGGGTCATCACTACTATCATTAACCAAATAGTTTTATACCTTAACTGCCAAAACAATCTGAAGATACTGCATTTTCCACCAAGGAGAAAGAGGATTGTCTTAGTTTAGGATTCTCAATGCAGGGGCTTGTGTGGTGTAATCGCAGTCGATAGTAATGATATAATGGGCCATCACAGACCGACTCTGGCCTCGAACTCATGACCACGACATGAGGACAAAGGCCAACCCCCCTGAGAGCTAGCGTCTGTTGTGGGTCTCTTAAGGTGGTGGGGGTGAGGTACCCGCTGGCTACTGTTGCTGGACATTTGTAAGATTATGCATGATGTTGGTGCGCACATGCATGTTTCATGAGCATAGGTTGCCTTATATCCTGGACATCTGTTGTGACTTAGCTGATCCTTACATGTTGATTAAATTTGTAAATGATACATTGAAATAACAACGAGAGCCAAGCCAATCTGGCTTCATATTTTTCACAAGCTACCTGATCAAAGCACTGACACTCCTGGCTCAAAGGTTTAGTTTCTACTCCATCAACTTTAGCTCCCCTTGGACTCTGCCAGCTCTGACACGACTAGATCTGTCTCATCTTAAACTGATAGCAAAAAGTTCTTACAGAAGGAGGGATAAGAAAAGGAAATGAGACACTTCAATAGCCACTTTGCCTCCAGTGAGTCATCTTTGAAGATAACTTCCAGCCCTAAAACTACAAAGAGGCCAGAATAAAGAAAAGTTAACATTTTTGCTGGCAACAGGAGGCCGTGCAGCACTAACAGGAGGCTATACATAGTTCTGGATAGTTTGTTGCTTTTACTCATTTGAAACACACGATTGTCTATGGATTCCCTTCTTTTTCATGTTGCTTGAAAGAGCTCCGTGTTTTTTTTTTAATTCCTATTTTGTATGATGACAACAACACACTCAAATTGTGTTAAACCATCTACAGTAAATGTGTTCAAGCAGGCCAATAACCCTGTATGTGTACTCTTTGTGCTGCTCGTCTCTATTTTGCCCCATTTTGTTCTGTTGTTTTTCCATGCGGGGTGTTTCCACGGTTTTACTGCGTTGCAG
The DNA here is from genome assembly GCF_037954235.1 of Aulostomus chinensis. Taxonomy (NCBI): domain Eukaryota; kingdom Metazoa; phylum Chordata; class Actinopteri; order Syngnathiformes; family Aulostomidae; genus Aulostomus; species Aulostomus chinensis. The sequence continues at coordinate 24,765,323 of NC_141326.1, forward strand.
GTGTGTTTATGGTGCAGCAGGTGCTGCTGGCTGCCGTGCTGTGTGGTGAGGGAGGGAGGGTGTCATGGCCAATATAAGAGGAAAAGAACTGCTCACACATGGCACTGGTATTCTGTCGGCCTCTGGAAAATCCATTTGAGTGCTAGCATAGACTGACACGCACTCACAGCAAGCACAGAGATATAAGTCACAGTTGCACACATGAGACTGCACACTAGCACACGCGCACTCTGCTTTCCATATAGAATTATTATCTTTCAAGATACATGTTTAAAAAACTTGGATCAACTACTGAAAACTTAGATTTACTGTCATTTAATGTTATTGAAAAAAAAAACACTTGGGCTGAAGGTTGTAATTACATTTATGATCCCTATCTAAATTCCGTTCTTATTTAGCTCTTTAATTATGTAATATCTAAGTCTCCACTGCTTCTTTCTCTCAGTGTCAAGGTCACTGCATTAATGTTTTCTGTCCTCTCTCTAGGGGGCACTCTCCCTCTTCCTCCCTCCCTCCTCTCCTGTGTTTTGCTTCTGTCAATCCATAACTCGCTTGCTTTATTTCTTTTCCTGATTTTTCTCTCTGAATCCCTCTACTGTATTTCTGTTCATGTTGAGTTTTTGCTACTATTTCCTTTTTCCCTGTTCCGTGTCTCTCTCTCTCTCACACACACACACACACACACACACACACACACACACACACACACACACACACACACACACACACACACACACACACACACACTAGTTACTGTGTCAGAAGGTGTTTATGTCCCCATAATCAGATGGAATTCTTTCTCATTCGTAGGTTGCATTCACAGAACGTGGGATATAAGAGAATGTCAGGTTCATGGGATGCCTGAAAATGGTAACAATGAGCCGATTCAACCCCTCCCTTCCCGTATACTAACACACACCAACACCCTTACTTTTTCCTCTGGTAGTGTAAGCCTGAGTTTATATTCCCGAAGCAGTATTGTTGACCCGTCTCTTGACTGTTGTGTCTCTCAGTCAAATAAACCCCCTACTCTTTATCACAAAGCAACAAATATTTATGTCTACCCTAAATCTCAGAGAAACATTCTCATGGCCTCGCTGATTGGTTATGTCATCCTACTGTCCCTGCAGCTCATTTTTAGCCATGAATCATTGTTCACTAACGACTGCTAAGACTCTTTAACTGACTTCCTTTTGTGTCCACGAGACTTGTGGGTAATTACTATATTTACATCTGGGTGGATGGAGCCGGGCTGGCGGTCACCTGGGTAGCTACACAGGTATTCCTGTTGTACTGTGTAATTTTCATTTTATACCGGGGGCAAGCTAAATATTTGCATTCCACCGCAGGACGAGCCTCCCCCACAAAACTCTCCCACCATATTAAACTTCCAATGGCTCTTCTCCCGGGCCTCTGAGGGGTCTTGAGGTGGTTGTGGTCTCCAAATGTCATTATACAGTTAGTTGATATCATGATCAAGGTTTCCGTGAGAGACAAGTAAGCCTTGAAGTGTACAACGTGCGTGTGTGTTGATCGTGTGTCAGGTGTAGGGGACACATCAACACACAGGGGAGGGGAAAAGAGTCACTTCCTCTTTAGACTTTGATGTCGAGACAAATTTCCTGTTGTCACAGTACTAGAAAGACCAGGGTAGGGGAAAAACATATCTTTTTTGTTGTTGAAGGAGCTGCCTTTGTTTTGGCTAGAGGCCTTTCTCATTACATGCAGAATTGTGATTGCGCCAATTGGGATTGTGTGAGCTTCAAACTCATCAAAGCTGGAACCGCTTCCATATTTCAGTAATGTTTTTCCAGGGTTAATTTTACGGATGGCTACTGTGACATGGGAAAATATTAAGTTTCAGAACAAATGAGTGCTTATTCCACTTTCTACACTCACAACTCTGCTGTAGGACTCCTGCTAGACCAACTTTTACATTTATTACCCGTCCATAACAGAAATGGAGGCAAAGAATATATAACTGGCCCCTTGGGGAACAAAACAGAACATTCTGTTATTGTTTTCAGAGAGGAAATAATCCGTTAACAGTAGGATGCACTCCGCCTGCTGCCTTATTTATTTCTTTTCAAAAGCAATTAGGGTCTTATTTAAGAGCATAAAACACAGACGGAAGCTTCAGGCAGTGCCACTTAACTTGGCACATTTCTAGGAAACGAAATGGGGAAGTTTAATTAATCATTTGAAATGGAAAAGGAGAGTCAGCAGGGGAGACCTGGATATAATGTGTAAGGCAAATACACTCAAGTTGTACTTCATTGTGAAGAATGGCTGGTTTGGTAAGATTTTTTTATGCAGTAAATCATTCTAAATTGGGTTGTGAATTAAAAACGGAGTAGTTTCCTCACAGTGTATGTTGAGTTAAAAACGCCATAGATTATGGCACCAACATAGCAACGTAGAACTACTATATTTGGGCATTTGGTGTCATAAATACATGTAAACATCAGCTGTGTATAACTGAACTTAACATTGTTTGGAGTAGTTTCTGATGGAAGGCTCTTCACTGATTGACCTTACAATTCTGCAGTTGGACAAGTTCTCAACAAACATGACCAGAAGGCTCACAGAGCTGCTGCACCCCTCTGAAGTGTGTGTGTGTGTGTGTGTGTGTGTGTGTGTGTGTGTGTGTGTGTGTGTGTGTGTGTGTGTTTAGATACAAATGTGGTGTCTTATTTTATATAACAACACCTCAGGCTCATTCATACTCCCTTCATGTATGAAAGTCATGGCTGCTCGTCTAGTCTTCTCCCAGCTGTTTTCTTGTGGTTGTCTTTCCCTGTGTTTGGATGAGACATCGTAAATATCATTTAATACCAACTTTCACAACCTCTCCTCCTGAAATTCCTCTTGTTATCTTGATGCCCATCACTGCCCCCTTGATTTCTGGCAGTGTTGCTCCATTTGGTCTGTATCTCTAAAGGCCAGTCAGAACCAGATTTGCTACAAGACAAAACAGGTGGAACTGTGTAAACTGGCCTTAAGCTTTCAGGAAATGTGCACAAATGTTGACCAAATGAATACAGAGTACAGAGGGGAGGCCCTACTACACGTAAAGGGCTTACTCCTGAAGTATTGCAGAAGTACAGTATGTGTGCATGCATTAATGAAGTGGAGTGTGGACCCTTTTTTGTATTAGTGTGTGTGTGTGTGTGTGTGTGTGTGTGTGTGTGTGTGTGTGTGTGTGTGATGTCTAGCACACCTGTAGGTGGGTGTTCATTACAGCAGGTCTGAGTGATGGCTTGGCCTATGGGAGGCCCTTGTTCATTGTCATCTCCCTTCACTTAATTAGCCCTCACTCATAGGTCAGTGGAGACCACTACTGAAGGCCTCCTTGTGTGTTAGTGGGCACACGCTCACACACAGACACACACTTGCATATGTTTAGGATTGTACTTGATAAAATGCCAGGAGATACACAAGAGGGTATGCGCACGCACGTGCGCACACCTACACACATACACAGACACACACACACACACACACACACACACACATTGTATCTTCACCTCCTTACCTTATCATCAAACCACCTGTGCATAATTTTGGAGCAGATTAGACTCACACAAGCCGGTCCTTGTTTTACTGAAATTACACCTTGGTACACAAACGGTAGCACGAAACCAAATGTCTCTGTGTGTTTCTATCCCTATCAGGGACTTTCACTCCAGGAGATTAGAGCTTGACCCATTACTGGAAATGCTGTAAGCTGGGCTCATTGTTGTGAAATGACACTAAGCTCCACTGTAAAAAAAAAAAAAAAAAAAAAAAATTCAATTTGCAGAACTTTTTACCAAATGAAGTAAATGCATTTTTTTAAGACGCATTTCACTCATGCCTGACGAAATAATCGTATAGAATATTGTATTTTTATTATCTACTGACATTGCAAACCTTCAACTTTATCTTCACTCGATAGTTGACACACTGCCGTCTGCATGTGTGCTTCTATATCTGCTGTTGGAGTAGTGTGGAGATAATTTTATACAGAGCTGAAAGAGAGACATTCTGCATTGACTTGTGACTGCAAGAGCAACTTTTTAGGCTGATTTTCTTTTTTTACAGTGTAGAAGCTTCTGTAGTTTGTTCTCTGTAGCGAGTGTGCTGGAGTTAAGCTGCCTATTGAATGACATTGCTGTACTCCACCTTGGGTCCAGACTGACTTGGCCTTCAGTGAGGAGAGAAGAGACAGAATATGAAAGTGAAACAGGAGTACTAGAGGAGGAGAAAGGGGAAGGACAAGGTGTACAGTCTTTTTTTTTTTTCATGAGAGGATGTCATGTAGGGAAACATTCATGTCACTCATATTTGACAGGAAGAAAAACTGTAGGTTATTGGAAATTTCTACAATTACAAAACTACGATTAGTAAGAATGCAACAGACAGTAGTGAAGATGAGAATATCTGATTCAGCTGAATAAAACACATCAGGCGAGAAATACAATATCTGGCTCCATAGAACAATGTGGTATATTTCCTTGTAAATACTACTATCAGACATATGCAACATTTCTGCGGGCCATCGCCTTGATGGGGATGAAATCACATCTCACTAAAAATATAATCAGCTGTCGTCAGTGTTCCAACTCCAAATGATGCTGTCATCAGACGTTATCCTGACTTTGACTTATTCACCCAAATATCAGGCCCAGCTGGTCAAAGGCAGAAATGCAGATAGTCACGATTTCAGGGATAGTAATGTTTCTCTCAGCTATTAACATCTCCTGTAGTGGAGCTGGTAGTATTTCTGCACTTTGCTCCCTAACTTCCACCCGTCCACTCCCTCCACCGTAACTCACACGTGTTCTGGCATCTCTTCGGGGCCTTGGGGTGGTAAAACACGGGGAGGAGGAGGAAAAGGAGAAGGAGGGTGTAGGTTGTTTTGGAGGGCGGGCTCCGTTAGCTCCTCTTCCCTTCCTTCTTTCAGACCTGTCAGGCAGGCGGCCAGGGAGTAATGTGGAAATGTGGCTGGCTGGCGTCGACTTGATTAAGTCTACGCACGTGTCTCTGCAGAGAGGAGACCCCAGGCTTAATCACCCTTAGCCCTGACACTCTCCTCCTCCTCTGCGCTCTCTCTCTCTCTCTCTCTCTCGCTCTGTCCATATCTATTTTTTTCTTTCTTTCAGTCTGTCCTCCTCTGCTGCCTCTCCCTCTCACCACTCCTCCCACTCCAAGTCTGAAGGCAGGTTTTTTTTATTTTCAGCCCCCCTTTTTTGTGCTGATTTTGGTTTTTCAGAGCTTTTTTCCCCTGCCCTTCTTACTCCCTGTGTGTAACTGACTTTTCTTTTGTTTGCGAAGCCCTTCTTTCACTCTCTTTATCTTGCACTCTTTCTCCCACTGCCCTTTCTCTCGCTCCTTCCCTTTTCTTGCACCGCCCCCCACCCTCACCCCACCCTTTTCTTTCTCTGTTATTTCTATGTGCATGTGTTGGAGGACGTCTCCGTGTGTATCTGTGAGCACAGTGTTGAATATACATATGAGCTTTTGTGTGTTGTATGTGAGGTTGTGTTTCCCAGAGTGCAGCAGTGTGTAACAGGCAGGGGTGGACAAGCAGCACTCTTGACAGCTCCGGGCTACCTCACCTCCGGCACCAGAGGACTTCATGTATGAAATGTCCTCCCTCCTTGACTGGCTTCAATCCAGCAATAGCATAAAAACCTTTGACTCAAAACCACTACACACCCAGTTCCATACTGGGTCCGACTGAGCTTTTACACTTACCTATGAACTCGATTACAATAAATAGATTTAGTCCGAATTTGAGCGATATCCCAGTAGCTGGAACCAAATCGTAGTATGGTCAGAATAATACAATATATATGTCGTTTTTGAAACATAGACAGTACTGCAGTTTTGATTTCACTTTTGAAAGTTCTTTAATTGACAAAAAAAACAAACTTTTTCTTGAAACAGCAGCATGGATGGCTCTTGTTATGGTCATTGGTTTTTACATTTTCTATTTTTATTTATTTATTTTTTTTGCTGAGGAATCATTGTTTTCTGTCACCTTGCCAAAGAAAGACCAAAAGCCTCTTTGTTGTGGTGAAGAAGCAAGTCAGAGGCACAAACCCGAACTGTTTGAAAATGAAATTGTTTTCTTGTTTTCAAGGGAAAAACAGACTTGCATCATACAAACGTGAATGCAGCACAGTTGTGAGATTTTGCCCGCCACAGCGGTGATTGCACCAGAATGTTAAGCTCTATTATTGTTTTTTTTATTGTTTTTTTTGTTTTTTTATTGTACTTGGCTGTTTGTTATGAGTTTTGCTGTTTCTGGTCAAAAAAATAAGATTTTTTTTTTCAACTGCTCATGTTTTTGCGGTGATGACTCAATTATTCCATCCAAACCTTGAAACTGCTGCTCATGAACACTTAAAAAAAAAAAAAGGACATAAACTGTTTTATGTTGCATTTAAAGACACTGTGAGTGACACCCCTGCAGTAAAAGCTGCAGAAGTTGTAAGGTCAGGGAGTTTGACAAACTGTTATGAATAATACTCTTGAAATAATGCTACCTGTAGGAATACTTCAAATTTGCTGTCATAAGACTATTCTGTATTTTAGTGTTAAGTATATTTCTTTTGCCAGTTTGGATCTGGGAATGAGGAGTCCAGTAGCAGGCTGCGTTTGTTTTTAGCAGCAGGGAGAGGGTATGCAAGGCAGTCCTAAGCTGAGATGGCACAGCAGAGTGGGCTTTCCAAAAGCAACATGCTCAGTCATCATTTTGTTCACACGCGCTGAAATAAACAACGCTTGGTGCGTTCTGCCAACAGGCCTTTTGCCAATGCTTGTGTTTTCAGTGCCAGCACACACACGCATTCAAATGTCCTGGTTGATCTAGAGACCTACAAACACACTCGGCTCCACACCTTGAGCAAAGGTACGTCTGCAGTATCTCAGCAGGTCTAACATGGCAGCAGCAGATGCAGGACTCCTGCACCATCCATCACATGCTGTTGTTATCCCAGTATGCTAAATGATTCTATTAGCTCGTCACGCTGGCCCCTCAAAGCTCCCACTGTTCCCACCTCCACAATGTGGTCCTAGCAATCCAACCCATGCGTTGATAATTTGCCCTGAAAAATTGGCCCGGGACAAGCATCCAATTATGGCTTTGCACCCCGTTCCCAGCGCCTCGTTGCAAAACCACTCTCATAACTGAGCTCTTTGAAAACAGGGTGAATCTCGCACTTTCCCTCTTCTTTTTTTTTAATTCCTCTCTCCTTTTTCTTCTTTTTTTGAGGCATGTTTTCTTACCATTTTCTCCCCCTAAACCTTGTGGTCTCCAAGTTGTTCTGTTTGGTGTAAACATTACTGACACAATCGCTCACTGCCGTACCTCACCAATAGTACGTGAAACATGTTGACAGATATCAGCTGATCTCAAGTAAGTTTAGTATTATGACAAATAAATGCCTCTGAACTTCAGTCTGTCATATAATGCTCTGGGCTCTGAGCCAGCATGTCTGTTTTTCCTGTCTGTCAGTGTGGAGTAGTGTTGGAAGTCATTTTTCATCATATTCATTACCTTGGCTTACAGACTCTGCGGTGTTATTAGGTCAGAGTTGTTATATCACGATAGTATTACATCGATAGAAGATCCATTCTTTCCAGAGTACAAACTTTTGTTCAGATTTGGAGTTTTGTTTTATCTTCTGGGCTTGAATTGAACATTCAGTTCAGCCTGTTCTGTTTTGAAGGTTGGCAGCTAAGCCTGTTTTCAACATTGTCCCAAATGTTCTAGCTATTGTTGGCTTTCTCACACAAATTAGATTTCATATCTTCTGGAATATGATATCAAGATCAGCAGAACTGGCTTCATTGTTGCAAAGGTATGAAATAACACCAAATATTCCTCAAATGCTTGTTGTACATGCTGGAACAATAGTCAAACATGTCGGAGCAGTGTTAAACAAGTGCAAGCAGTACTTTTTTACCTTCAGGTCATCAGCGCTAATACAGTCCGTTTGCATCACATAAAATAAAGCTTTTTTTTTCTATTTGAATATGAATGGAATTAAACTGATATTGACTCAAAAGGAGAAGATGACCTGCCTTTGTTTTTAATGTGAAAAAACATTGCAGACGTCAACAAAGCCTCAGGCCTGCTAATAGTATTCAAATAGTGTTTAAACAGCTGTCAAACCACATTCAGATGATCCCAGAAACGGCTCCATTGTTTGTTGATACAGTAGTGTTGAGTTAAAAGTGTATAACTTTTGAGCATTATGAACACTGATACAGAACCATAATTCGCCCTGACACACTCCCCCTTGAACATCCCATCTCAGCAGAGAACATTAGGAGGGTCAATTTGACCAATCACAGACCCTGCTGCACCCACCAAGCCCTCTGATCATCTTTCACCTCCTCCCGGGCTCGTGAACTCTCAGTGTACAGTCATCTGATCGCACTATAGCAGTGAGCGAGGAGCAGTCTCTGACACACGCATGCACACACGCTCGCACACACACACACACACACACACACACACACACACACACACACACACACACACACACACAAACACACAAAGGTGGGATCATGGTCAGTAGTCAGCCTTTTACATGTGACAGTCTTCCTCATTTTGCACCCTTCTTCTTTGTGCTCATAAACAAGAACTGATGCAGACGGTCATCTGTTCCAGTCACACCACAATGTACTCATCTTACACAACAACACAACATGAAAATTGACCTTTTACTGACAGACACTGTTGCCTTTCAAAGAGGCAATGAAACAGCAAAATGTGACATAATACAATTTTCAGAAAAGTGATATAAATCAAGGTTCTTTAATTGGAACTGCTGCAGTAGAACATATTACACTTGTAATTCAAAGGAATGTGCTAATCTGATACTGGCCCGAGCTCTGGATCAGATATAAGAAATAAAACCAGTGGTAAATAAGAAGATTATGGAACAAGTGTTTTGGGATTTTTTTTAAAAATTTCAGATCTTGCAAGTTTTAACCTCAAGAGGCAAAGTCTTGTCACAAGTCTGCATATGCAAATTTCTAGGGATGTACAGGTTTTACAGGTCTTGTAACACAGACATCTGAAATCATAGGCAGTGCATGGTGACTCAGTGTTACGCATTGTTACCTCAGCATGAAGGTCCCCCAGTTAGAGGCCCGGCCAGAGTTTGCATGCTCCCCTCCAGGTGCGCCAGTTTCCCAACCATTAAAAACATGTATGTTAGAGGAATATTCCTTATCCAGACACAGACAAAAGCTCTGGATCTTAAATTCAAAGGACAAATTTCATTCTGTCTATGCACAATGACAATAAAATGTTCTTCCTCTGCAAGATTGTCATGTCTTCTGCCTTTTTTTTCTCTTGGATTTTTAGTCTCAAGATCTCATTTCCTAGTCTGAAGTTTGACTCAAGTGACTTCCTGTCATCTCTAGGTGGTATTATGAGACATGATAGCCTCTCAAGTGCACAGCGCCACAAATGGAGTCCGTTAAAGTCTGCATGCATGATTGCACGGAAAAAAAGCTTTGAGCAGCTGTGATAGTTAGAATTTATGTATTATGAATACATCTAAATTTTGATATCTCTGATAATGTGAAAGACAAGAGTGGTGGTAACAGCACTCATATTCACACCTATAGCAACTCTTTCTCCACCCTAATGTGTCGGCCTGCGTGCTTCTCTGTCTGCTTGTGTGTTTGAACTGCTGCTGGTGTAATTACCGCCCAGGCAGCGACAGACCTGCAGACAGAGGCAATGTGCTAATTGTACGCTGGATAAGGAACGGAAGCTATCAAAGCAAGTCTGCCAAGACACTCTCAGCCTCATTTGCTGCCATAAATCCCTTTTCTCCACTACAAGTTACAACTGTTAACACTTCAGCTCCCTCCACCGCTGCATCTCTCTCTCTGTTTTCTCTCTCTACTTGACATTCTTTCTTTACTTCCAGTTTTAGCATATGGCAGATTTTTTTTGACTAAGGAGGCTAATGTGCAAAACCGAGGTAACTAATTAGACTAATTAAATTAGTTAGAGAGGAATGTATTTATTAGTTATCGTATTATTTTGTGCTCATTTTGATTCATGTACTTTGCCTCTTATCTTTTATCGCTATGCAAATAGATGAAAAACAAACAAGGGAAATAGAGAATAATGGGGCTGTTCATTAGTGGACCTTTTCCCACCAATTTCCTCTCCACATTTAAAAGAAGTTTGTAAGGTTTTATTTGGCCTGCACTCCCCTCTCCTCTCCTCTCTCCTCTCTACTCCTCCCCCCATATCTTAAATAACAAGATTAAATGCTCAATATTTTTTCCGTTTTAAATAATCCAAACTGTTGCAGTTTAGGAGATATTTTGACTGTAAACTACATGGTACTGCATGGAAATAATACAGAGACAGAATATTGCTTTTAAAGGCTTATCAGACATGTCAACATTCCTGGAATTTATCAGGTGGCATGAGTCTTATATTTCACTGTGATGATTGCAACATAAGGTTTCACGTTTCAAAGTTATACATCAGGAATTTAAGCGTGTGTGTGTGTGTGTGTGTGTGTGTGTGTGTCTGTCTGTCCATGTGTGCGTGTGTGTGATTGGCTATGCAATGCCTTTCCAGGTGATATGTTGCAGTGTAACAAAAAAAAAAAAATGTTCTGCATCTTTGTCTAAACCTATGAATTGGCATCATTGTATCGCCTCATTTAAATGAATGACAGGGCTTTGTCTTTTCATACTTGTCAGTCTGAAAGATGTGTGTTTCTGATAACATGAACCTGGCCACATGCAGCATTTGTTTTTGAGTATCTTTGTTTGATGAATGACGCTACAGGTGCTCACGGGGCTCGTAAAGTTGCTCCTTCAAAGTAAGAGATTGTGGGAGAGCGTTACTTGTAAGTGCTCATGGTCAACATGTGGAGTCTCCTGAGAGTGAAAGGAATGGAAATCAATCAGTTCAAGATAAATTAAATGCATCTCTCTCTCTCTCTCTCTCTCTCTCTCTCTCTCTCTCTCTCTGTCTCCATAATTCTCATTCATAAATGCACCTCACTGTCAGAGTGATGGCCAACATAAACAGAGGTAGTGTGTGTCTCTGGGCGGAGTATCTCACATACTTCTATGAATGGTTTTACTCACATGAATATGAGACTGCACTAATTGATGCCAGATTAAATATACTGTCCCTCCTCATCTTCAGCTCTCTCCATCTTCATCTCTTTTGCCCAACCATAAACTGACATGCAGCAATCACTGCTGGCCATTAGAGGCCAACACGACCTCCCAATGCAGAAAAGTGGAAGAAAAAGTCTGACGTCCGTTGTAGAGAGGCCTAATTAATCTGCAGCCTTTAATGGCTCTCAGCCCCCCACTGTAGCCTCACATGAATGAAAGAATAATGTTCTTTTGAAAAACAGCAGTTTTATAATCTAAACCCATTGGTTTACAGAGGGGAAGCCCCTTCACTAAGAAGGCCAACAGGTCACCCTCCATCTCTTCCTTTCTTTCTTTTACTCCTTCTCTTATCTCCTCTCCTTTCTTTCTTCTCCGTCCTCCCGCAGGGTCCATAGCCGGGGTTAAGCCAGGCTGAACGTAGGCAGGTCTGTGACCAGCACCACCAGCAGGCCCTTGCTCCCCCAAGGGTGATATGGCGTTTATTGTCTCAGCACACACACACACACACACACACACACACACACACAGAAACACACATGAACAACCATGTGCGTTGGCATGACCAACCACCAGGCTCATGTGCTTGGATTATCAGAGTACTATGAAAGAGAAACAGCCAATTTAATCCAAAAATGGTGGCTGAAGCTGGACTAAGAGGAAGAGGGGGAGGTTGCTCTGGGGCCTCAATGTGCCAGGGGTTATCCCAGAAAATGACTGCAGTAAAAAAAAAAAAAAAAAATAAGTAAAGGGTCCACCATGCACCCACCCCAAAAATCTCCCTACCCTACCCTTGCGAGGGGACCCCCCGACTGGCGGCAATAAATAGATTCTTTCTCTAACATGCTTAATCCTGCTAAACAGCAACAAATCCTATTAGGCCATGAATTATAAATCCTTCTTCACCACCTCTCCCCTTTCCTCCCCCACTGGAGAAACCTAATCGCCCTCCTCACCGCATAACATGCACGCGCATAATCATGCACATACAAACACACTAGATCTCAAGAATGTAGGCCTTAGCAGGGAGGAATGTGTTGGATGTTCATGCATTGGAGTAATTGCTCTCATTTGTAGTAGATACTGGTACGTATCAGGTTTTTAGCACCTTGTGTAAGGTTTCCCCATTTGTCATTTTAAACAGAGTCAGTTAGCCACACTCAAAAACATAAAAAACATTTTTCACGACTTCAAGTAAAAAAAAAAAAAAAAAAATTTAAGACTCCGTATGAAAGATTTAAGCTTTTAAAATCCGTGTCAGTTAGCACTATGCAAAGAAGATCCATCCACCTGACAAGTGTGGCATGTCAGCATGAAGATTAAACAGCACAAATATGCCACAGTTGTACTTTGAACCCGCCACAATAAAAGGCACCTGGGCGCTTGCAGATAGGAGCGTGCAGTTGGAGTGCTGACCGCAGGAATGTCCACCAGAGACGACGCTCGTGAACTTAACTTTCATTTCACAACCATAAACTGTCTCCAATGTTATTTACAATGTATTCAAACCTCAGGCGCTATTAAGCTGTATGCTAATGCTTAGTTTTGTACGGTCACGAACCAAAGTACTAGATGAACTGAAACTTTGATCAGATGATGGGGCAAAATGGAATGAAGATCAATGTTATTATAATTCAGCGGATAATGATGGCCTCTGCAGAAATATCAATATTGTGGCACTAAAGGAAAGGTTGGGTGAACACTAGAATTATTTGGAATGCACCATGCCTGAAGAAAATACTGCGCCAGTCAATCAAGTAGATGTTGAAGTATTTGTATGAGGATCACCGAAGTCATTAGAATGAGTCTCTGCGGGGAAGTTTGAGGCAAATTCATCACAGTTCTTCACTCTAAATTACTCTTATATTTATTGTAGCATGTACATTACAAGACTAATTGCTCAATGTCTGTAATTATTGTCAATCTGTTTATTTCTGCTGTTCCAAATGCAGGAAAAGAGTTCTATAATGTAATTGTCTTAAACGATGACAATAAAGCTAATCTAAATGTCATCTAATCTAAACATAAATGTCAACCTCATTGCGGCACTTAACTCAGGGGAGCTCTAAAGTAAATAGGATCTGTCCCCTCAGGACCACTAGTGTTTGGACACAATTTCATCAATTTGCAGATAGGAATTGCAATCTGAACCAAAATATTGTGAATAGACTACCTGGGAAATGCATTAGAATAGAAGAAAAAAGTCTTGTGAACCTTTTTACGCGGCTAAATCCACAAACATGCATGTCCATATTACTTGTACACCTTAGGCAAAACATTAAGCTCTGAGGTCCAGCACCAAAGAGGGGGTCACTGACCCCAAATCTATCTGACTCTGTAATTTGGTTCACTTTGAAGAGTAGTTACAGCCCCCTCTTTAGGCTACACCTAAGGCATGGAACATTAACCCTCAGACCTTGAGTCAGTCTGGTTAGATATGCGAGGAAGCCATCACTGCAGACCTTTTCTGTTTTACTGCTCTCAGTTCACTGATACTGAATGCAGGATTCATGGGTTCACGTAGTTTATATTAAAAAAAAGCAGGAAAAATGATCAGATCTGTATTGTTGTTTTTCCCACAGTTGTAGCTTTTTATGCTCTTGGCGGTTTGTCTTGAAACCTCCTCGCCCAAATCTTTAGTTAATTTGACCTTTGAGTTGTGTCAAGAGGAGTTCACCAGTCATTAGTCAACTTGTTAGAAGTGTGCTCCTCTCCAATCATCTCTGGCTGTGGTGAGAACTAGCTGTCTGTCTCTGCTCTCCTGGAATAATGACAGGTTGTGAGACGTGCCGTCATTAACAGAAAAACATGGGTGGGGCCTTTCTGAGGTCACCGCTATGTAGACTATGTCTTGTGAGAAGTTATTTTCATTGGTGGGATTCTTTCACAAGTTTTGGACATGGGACATTAATTCAGAATACCTTCAGAAATATTTAGTGTATGTGTATGCGCGTGCGTGCGTGCGTGTGTGCGTGTGTGTGTGTGTGTATGTTAATGCAGTCAGATTACAGAAACATGCATATGGAACTACAAATCTAATTCTATCTATCAATCTATCTATCTATCTATCCATCTATCTATCTATCCATTATCTATGTATCTATCCAAATAAAAATCACTTAATGGGGACCACTGAAGCCAATGAAGTGAAAAAAGGCTAAAAACGACTTTCCCGTGGTGAAGAATGTTTAAGGTTTTATGTGCTGCATCTATTTTTCTGATTTAACGCGTATTAACGAGTCCTCTTGTAACATGAAACTGTTTTTTTTTTTTTTTGCAGCTTTCTTTAAGTACACTAGCACAAAGATAGTGGAGCTCTTACCTCTGTCTGTCTGTCTGTCTGTCTCTTTCACCACTGTGGTGACCACACACATCAAACGTGGTCTGTTCTCTCTTTGTCATCTGCTCTTAATGGCCACGGCACTTTGATCTGACTTTGTTGCCGCTATTGTCTCCAGAATGTCTTGATCAGTGTCTAATGATCGGGGAATGGGGGACATAAAAAATAAGCGAGCAGACACTCAGGGAGGAGGAAACGGTTGTGTCACTAGCCGCTTTTGACCAGCTGCTCCGTGCTGCTCCGCAGCCGCCACGTACATCACTCAATGGAAACATTGTATTTGACCCTCTTTAACAGAGAAATACAGATGCTCCTCTACCGCTGCAAATACCCGTGTACACTTACATTTTCTAAACCCGCTCATTAATAGATTATGAGGAGTTGCTGTTTTTTGTTTTCTGGTACCTCAAGTTTGTAGTAAATGTACCGGAGAGAAGTGAAGAGTGGTGTAAGAAAACACCAGTTTCATCCCTGGATTTCTAAAGCAGCATGTGATTACTAATTTATATCTTCTGTTCCAGTCTGTTTTCCAAACTCAATGCCAACGAGGGCTGCAGCTTAGAAAAAAAAAATATCCAGATGCGATTATTTCCTCTCATGGGATATTAGAAAATTGAGATATTAGAGTGCATGTTAATTTTCTAAATCATCAGTCTCATTTTCATTGAGAAAAAAAAAAAGATTTGGCACCATTTTTGTGGGGTTCTGAATTAAAGATGTTTTCTCAAGTCTATTTAACGTTACTTTTAGGACGCATCTGCAACACAATATTTAACTTAAAATGTGACTTTGACACAATTAGCTTTTTTAATAAATACTGGTTCCTCTACAATTTGAAAACTGCAGTCAGCCACGTCCCGATTTTGATGAATTGTTAGAGTGCTGCTTGTTAAATTTGTGGCAGAGGTGACAAAATGGCATGTAACTTCTACTGAGGGAGGCAACAAGCTTTCACTGCTTCCATGCCTCCTTATTAGATATTGAGAGCGGGAATCCTTCTTTTATGTTTTGTTGCAAAACAAAAACACATGTTTTATGTTAGGTTAGCGTTACCCTAACTCGTTTTCAAGGATGATTATTAAGGCTCTATGTGTTCTGTGAGCACAATGTTATCAGTGTTATATATGATATTCTTTCCCAGCCCTGAAACTCAAATAATTTTCAAATACCCTCCAAACAGTTTATTCAGAAAAGTAACGTCATAAATGTGTGAAACTAGTCGACTGATCACCTGAACAATCAAGGCAAATGTTTAGTTGAGACTAGCCAGATTGAGAAACCCTTACTGGATTGGAAATGTGGCTGCTAGCGGGCTGCTGTAATAATTCATACGGCGGCACCTTCAGTGGTGCCGTGACTTTTTAGATCAAACATTCCTGAGAGAGTGTAGTCATTTTATCCTTCCCAGATATGATAAAGGGATGTCTGTTTTTGAGGAGAACAGAGGAAGAGCACATCTCTTTGATGGACCAAAGCACAAGTCATAAAGCTTATCTTACACACACACACACACACACACACACACACACACACCTGCACACACCAGAAGTCATGCTGGGCATAGAGCGAGTAGTACATTGCTGTCCTGCTGTCTCCTGACTAACTTCAAGGTTATTGCAGGGTTCTTCCATGGAAGCAGGACAGGATATTTGACATTGCCCTGCCAAAGACAGAGCTTGGAGGGATGAGCATTACCATTGACAACTCCATGGTCTCCAGAGTGGCAATCTGCAAAGAAAAAAAAAAAAAAGGAAGTCCCTTTTACAGCTGATGGGATGAAAAATTGTGAGTCTATTTAGAAGAGGAGAGGAATTAGGGTTTAAGCCATCATATAAGCTTCTGTTCCAGCGGTGAATTATTCGTTCAAAAGGAAAATGGGTTCAAGTCTTGGTGGGTGATTTCTGAGACGCCAGCAGGTCACATTCTCATCACAGATCAAAAATAGAGGGATGAATATTAAGCAGAGTCAAGTGTTTGATGGGCAGCATCAACAAAGAAATGTGGGAGTTACATTCCTCTGGTTTCTGTGTGCCAAATGTTTAATGGAGCGGGGGGGGGGGGGTCGGCATTGGGCAAAACCCACCATGTTATTCTTTTATCATGCTTACCCAATGAACATGTGTGCGCTTTTGTGTCAAACGCAGGAAACAGGAGGAGGACAAGTAGGGAGCCGGGTAACGTTGTACGACGCTCGAAACCGCACATGTTTTTTGTTTCCTACATGTGTTTCTCTCCCAATTACACTCGAACCTCTGAGTCACACAGAAAAGAGGAGAAAACATCCTTCTCCTCATCAACGAGCGAGTGCATGGAGGCTGGCCCTAAGGTGGGGGGTAATTTTTGTTTTTTGAAGGAGGGCCTCATGCTTTTTATGTTTGGTATTGTTTGTGTGCATTTCCTCCTGTAGCTTAGGCAGGCCTTGCATGGAGAGCAGGAAAAAAGACAGCAACCCGACAGCCTTTGATGTTCATGTTTTATGGTCCCATGTCAGTGCATTGTCGGTTAAGTCCTTTTGTTGTCCCTTTGCCTAATTAAGACCTCAGAGCGACTTGTTGACTCCACAAAGACTCTTGTTTGGGGAGTGGGAGGCTGGTGTGTGTGTGTGTTTCTGTGTGCTGATGTATATGTGGGTGTGCCTGCTTTGACTGGGACATAGCTTGAGAGAAATGTTAAAAACAGCACGCACACACATGGATTACCCCTTACATTCAAAAGCATCGGCTTTGACATGAGAATGGAGTCATTCATTTTCTGCTTGAAGGCCGTTCAAGTGGAGAATAACTTCCATCCAGTGGCAGTTACGGTGAAAACTGCCAGTAAAGAGCTCTTGCAGCACGGACACACTCAGAGGCATCCAGTCCATTGTGTAACTGTACAGTGGAAATGTGACCCAACTATCATCTTTCAATTTTTCTTTTTCTTGATTTTTTGTGCTGTTTTTTTAATCCCAACCAGAAAAAAAACCCAACCATCTTATAGTTTACTGTCTTCACTTTGATGTCTCCGATACCAACAGATGGCTGAAAGCTCTCCTGCCACATGACCTGTGCTGTTTTTATTATTTGCTTAATAAATTGTGGTCCTGGGACTCTTGGTTCAGATCTTCCTCAAAGACTTTTTAATGGGATGAAAAGTGACATTGGAAATTGAAAAATCGTGACCTCCAGCAGAGCAACAGATGAAGGCGAGCATTCAGTAGATGATGTGTGTTCGTAATAAAGCAAGATGCAAAAACATTGCAACATGAAAAAAACAGATGGCAAAATGATTGATAGGTTTAGAGCATATATGAAGAATTGTATTGTGAGCACTCACCGTTGCGCTTCTTGTCTTTATGCATGAGCTCAAAACAAACACTTTGTGGCTTCAGTCTTTTTTTTTTGTTTTGCAGCTCTTCATATTTGATTATTGTATTTTGGTGATAATAGTTGACTCTCCTCTCATTCATCAGTTAAATTTCTCACTTAAAATTCCACGCTAACCTTTTTTGTTGCCATGCGGAAAAGAATGAATGCACAACAACAGTTATTTACATGGAAATTAGCTACTAAGGGGGCCTGCACGTTGGTGTAGTAGTTAGTCATACACCACCTTCAGACTCAAAACATCCTGCTGGGAGGGTTTTCTCCATCAACTGGTGCCTTTCAGTGTGGGGTTTGCGTGGTATGTGCCACAGCCTCCTCCCACCCAGTAAAAACATGCACATTTGGTTGATTAAAGACTCTGTATTGTCCATAGGTGTGATTGTGAGTGTGAATAATTGTTTGTCTCTTTATGTCAGCCATGTGAATGACTGGCGACCTGTCAAGTGTGGTGTCAAGTGTGTCCTCCTCTCTTCCAATACTAACTGGGATTAGCGTCTGCTTCCAGCAAACCTGTCCAGGATGAGCCTTTAGAAACTTTTTGGATGGAGCTAATTCGAGGTGTTATCATGCAAGTGGATGTGCAAACAAGTACACAATGATTTAGATTGATAAAACAGATCAATTGCTTTACAACTCTGACATGAAGTAAGTGATTTTTTTTTTTTTTTTTTTCAGATTAGCTTGTGAATCTACACAAGTGCGTATGAGCTTGGTGCAGCTGGACTGAATGAATTTTTTAAAAGCCGCTATTGGAATATAAAATATACTAAATAACTATTTCATAATAGCATCAGTGATACGATCTCACTTGATCGTCCTCCATGCCCTTGAGAATATGATACATGAGGCTCAGCATTTCATAAATTCATATGACAACTTGACAACTCTCCACATGCTGAGGTCTTGAAAAGTTTGGGAATTTTTGAAGCAATTACATTTGATTTGTTATACTTTCTTTGTGTATGCGCAGCTGAGTCCATCTGTGTTAGTGTTTGCATGTTTTGAATCACTCGAATCAATGAAATCCACTTAGTCAACAAATCTTCCGTCCCTGTTTTCCCATATTCTGGTTTCGCTCACAGCACACATCATCCAAACACGCTGCTGTCACACATGGAACATCGAAGGAGATGTGCCGCCATGAAAAAACAAACACGAGTGCATGCCATACAGTCACTATGGAATGCAAGAATGAGTTTGTGTGTGTGTGTGTGTGTGTGTGTGTGTGTGTGTGTGTGTGTGTGTGTGTGTGTGTGTGTGTGTGTGTGTGTGTGTCTCGGTTGTTTGCATCCAGTGGTTTCTGTTCAAGTATTTATCTCCATACCAGTGGGTTTTCCTCTGTGTTGACACAGATGTGCAGCTTTGAGCCAGTGGATGTATTTTTCAAGACTCTTTTAGATGCGAATGGAGTCTGTTTTTCTTCTTTTTTCACTTTACACGAGATTGCAGATTCATAGTTTCCAGTGGGAACAATAAAGTCATGCAGCACTGATAGAGAATCTGGTTGGTCTGCACTGACACATGTATTTGAATATGAATGTTGATGCACACCTGTTTATAGGGGTTGTAGTAAATATCAATACTACAATAATACATGCAAGGATACTTCCTCTAGCACCTGTTGCCATTGGTCTTTTGTGTGTTTGTAGGTGCTCAAGAGACTACAAGCTAAGATTTTTTTCTTTGCTTGAGTTATACAGTTATTGGGATGCATCAGAGGTGAATTGCCTTGTGCGTGTGTACTCTCCTGTTTATACTGTATGTTCATATATTGTGCTGGTGGGGAGTATACACATCTGTCGATCCTGGAACGTCAAAGGGCCAGTTATACTTGGCTCGGGTCATGCAGGTCTTTCGTGTCTTGTTTTTTTTTTTTTTTTTTTTTTTTTTTCAGTAAGGAAACATCTGTACTCTTAACCATCAGGGATTAGAGCAGTTGTTCTTTCTGTCACAGGTTGTCCCATGCCCAGAGATCAGCGGTAAAAGTCCTTCGCAGAATGCAATACTTTGTGGCCAGGAAGAAATTTCAGGTAAGAACTGAGTAAAAACAAGCGAGCAAGTGGGAGATGATGAGATAAAGATCGAGTATGAAGTTTGTGGTGTGTGTGTGTGTGTGTGTGTGTGTGTGTGTGTGTGTGTGTGTGTTTACGGTTAAACAGGAAGAGGAGGGGGAGCCCCGAGGGTATATATCAGCTGCAGTTCTGCCGTACATGTGTATATCTGTGCATGCTGGTGTGTCAATGGCACAAACCTGCTCCTGCATGTCTTCTTTGTGCACACTTCAGTTCAAGCATAGTACCATGGGAACCTGTTTTTTTGGCCTGAACACACACACACACACACACGCACTTGTTAAAATACACACATGTATACTGCAGGACGTGGCCTCAAGTGCCTGTAGTGTGCAGTGGAACAATTTTGTGCAGCGAAATGCTTCAATTAAGAAAAGATAATCATGCTTGAGATGCTTTGCCTGTCATTTTCACGCTACATGTTATTGTGGAATGGTTCCTATATTCTTACTGTTTCCAAGTGTTCTATATGTTTTCAATTATGGCCTAAGTGATCTCAGCTGCAGCTATACTTGGCCATGTATACTGAAGATACCATAAAGAGTTCACCGGGTTCTCTCTGATGCTGCGTGTATCGACGTCACACTAAACAAAGCTGTGAAAGGGTCTTGATACAATTGCTTTCTACATGACCACGCGTTCTCACACACACACACACACACACACACACACACACACACACACTGAGTTAACAATGAACCCTTTACACCCATGGGGGTTGGGGATGTTTTTTGGGGACCAGGCAACAGCAGCTATGGTTGACAATGGCTTTTGTGTGTCCACAGCAAGCGCGGAAGCCCTATGATGTGCGGGACGTGATCGAGCAGTACTCACAAGGGCATCTCAACATGATGGTGCGCATCAAGGAGCTGCAAAGAAGGTGCTGCCTCCATCTCTTTGACTCTTCAGGCTTTTGTTGAGCTCTTTTAACTTCTCACATCTCACTCACGAGTTATTTTGTAGCAATACCATGTTGACAGCAGAAATAATCTAGTTCTGAAACAAAAGTCTTCTCAAAACAAAGTAGATCCAGTTAAGTCACTGGCTTTTTTTCACATTGACAGTTTGGTAGCTGTGAAGCATCATTTGCATCACAATCGGCTTGCTAAATCTTGTCATATAAGCTCAGCAGCGCTGACATCACTGACTATATCATCAAGACAGGGAGCAGGAGAAATGGCGATGTTACAAGCCTTTCATTTTCAGCAAATAATCTCAGCAGCACCATTATGATACTTTTCAGTTCAGCATGTTCCTGCCTTCATTGCTTGTCTAACTCACTTCTCTCTGGTTTGTTACACCTTGACTTGCCTTGTTGAGCTGTCATCAAGTCCAGTCCTCAGAAAATTAGAACCTCCTCTTTCCATATACTTGTTTTTGTTGTTGTTTTCCAAGTAATTTTCATACTAAAACTATGCAACTGAAGACATGAAGGAGGTCGACTAGGTAATAAACTGTCAAACGTATGTAAGTGCATCACCTGCACCTCTGACTTCTGAAGTCATTTGGCTCAAGTCAAGTAATATACTGTGACATTGTAGAACTGCCAGGACAAACCGGATCGGTTAGTCAAGACAGGGCTATAACTAACTACAGTGACGAGAAACTATAAAGACGACATGGTGCCAATCATCTTTTTTTTAATTACAATTCGCTTTCCAGCACTGATTTTTACTAGTAATGTGACCAAAGACTGATACCTGGTTTGATAGTAATTAAAAATGAATAAAAAAAAACAGGCAACTCTTTAAAATAATACATTATAAAAGTTAGTTCATGCTTAGTTAACCATGAGTGAACAGTTATGTCATCTGTCTTGTAATATTTTACCAGTAATGTTCAAGTTAACATCACAGGTTACAACACGGATGGAAAAATGGGGCGTATGGGCTGAAGATGTTCCCCACTTTGTAAAAAAGGGTCACAAGAGAATAAATTAATGGTTAGTAATGCCTAAACTAATGCTTATTTTGCACTGTCCATATATAAAACCAAGCATTAACCTGCATTATCCTGATATAAATGCACTCTTGTTATTGTATATCTGACTTGTGCACCACTCCACAAGAGTGGACACACTTTGCACCCAATGGGTCAGAATAAAATTAAAACAATTGCCCCCATGGGATATATATTTATTTATACAAAGACTATCGTGAGTATGAGCTACATCCAGCCAGTGATTTTTTTTTTCCCTGCTCAGACTAATTTCTTCTGTTTCTTCCCCACAGGCTGGATGGCACATTGGGGAAGCCAGGAATGTTTCTCCCTGGTAAATACACAGCAAACACAAGCATCTAGATCTGCTGGACAGCCATGATTCCTCCCATAATCTCTGACTTTATAAATCACACACACATAAACTACTCCAGATTAGAGGACCTTGATATATTTCCAGTTACTGTATGGCTCTCTTTGGGGTTGTTAACATGCATGTCTCCACATTTGCCCGTGTGTAGCCTGCTCGCTGCTTCCTGCTGTGTGCATGTGGAAATGTGTGAGCAGTCTTGACATTTTTAAAGTTTAATTATTTTGATCAATGCCAAAAGATATCACTGATCGTTCATCCACAGTAAAGCTCGACTGAGAGCCATAGGCATGATGTTCTTGGGATGACCATCTGTCCCGCTAATTTTTTGAGATATGTCAGGACTGGGCCTCAAAAATGAAAAGAGTTTGATGGTCAAAGGTCAAGGTCACTATCACCTCACATCAATTTCATATATATTTGTGTGTGTGTGTATACATATATACATACATACATACATATATATATATGTATATATGTTTGTACATGTAAATTTATGTATATCTACATATATGTGTATATATATATATATATATGGACAAGGAAGTACTATGTTTGGACATGTCAGGCTTTTTTAAAGAAAACCAACCTGTTGACCTTAGTTTGCACCGCCATAGCCATCTCCACTGTTAGTTGGCTTCCTTCCTTCCTTTCCTCTCCTTCCTTCAGTCTGGTTCCCAGGTGCTTTGTAAACATCTCTAGGCTGCCCCTGGCCGCAAACATGGTCAAACACCGGTCCTGTCTGGCAAACAACTCAATCAGGAAAACAACTTTGTATCACTCACGAATCATACACACATACTCTCAATCAGTTGGAATAAACGGCGATACATATAATTGGAATCATGTGCTTCTTTGAAGCAAAAAACCCAACATCAATTCACTCCTAAGAAGAAATACTCAGGAATTCATGTGTTACAAATGCAGAGTTAAAGATACAGAGGAGGGTAAATCGGACAAATTTACACAACTTTACATCCCAAGTACAGTAGGAATATAAAACCCCCTCCTCAGAAAAGTATCAGCAAATCAATGATTAGACGGTAAAAATCATGAGCCGTCAGGCCTCTTAAATAGGAACGTTATGTTGTAACGTGTCCGTGACTGTACTTGAATTGATTTGAGTGTGACCAAGCTAACTTTACTGCATCTGTTTTGTGTCCTTGTCATTACCACCAAGAAATAAGGTTGTAAACTCACGTTGTCAAGGCAAACGCATTTATATTAGTGAGTGTATGTTTGTGATTGAATGTTTGTACCTGTTTGTGTGTGTGTGTGTGTGTGTGTGTGTGTGTGTGTGTGTGTGTGTGTGTGTGTACACGTGCAGATATATAATTCTTTGTTCCCTCTTTCATTTTCC
The DNA here is from genome assembly GCF_037954235.1 of Aulostomus chinensis. NCBI lineage: Eukaryota > Metazoa > Chordata > Actinopteri > Syngnathiformes > Aulostomidae > Aulostomus > Aulostomus chinensis. The sequence continues at coordinate 24,788,928 of NC_141326.1, forward strand.
AGGAAAAGGGGAAGATAAAGAATACCCAACTATTGGGGCGCGACTGATCAGGCTAGAGGATAAGGTAGGCACACTTCTGGCATTCAGCGTTTCGTCTGTACGGGTAAGAGAGAGATGAAGTGATTAGATTACAGCAGAAGAGTGAGGACTGAATGCATTACTGTGTGCCGGTGTGTGTGTTTGCATGTTACCCTGCCTGCTTGTGCCTCGGTTATGTGATGAATACACGCACTAGATGGGGATCTTGGGTTTAGACAGTACTGTTGAGATTTATTCCTTTTGGTTTCGCCTTTTAAATTTCTGCTTGGGTTTGGGGAAATGTTTGATGATTTACGTTTAGGTGGATCGTGACTAATTCTTTGACACTAATATTTCCATAAGATATAATTATGGTAATGGAAGGTTAGTGTCTGCTGTCATACAGGAGCGGCTACGATCTAATGCCAGCATGATGCCTGTCCTGATGCCTTTTCCTGCATTTCAATCACTGTGCCAGTTAAACCCATTTGCGTATGTGGAGTGTATGTATTTCCGTGCGCTAATCATAGAGTACGACATGTGTTTGCTGGTTTTGGCAACATCCATTGTCTGTTTGTCTGACAGGTGGCATCACTTGATAGTAAAGTTATGTTCTTTTGAGTTGGAAAATGATTTTTTTTTGCGCTACAGTGTCAATGAGATTAGCTCGAATATAAGCACATCCCACAATATGGAATACAACTCTTAGACAGTAGAACAATGGTTCATGTAGTGACTTCTTTTCTACCTCCAGCTCAGGATTTCCCCCACATTCACCTTCCCATCTCCGTGTGCACATCAGCACCAGGTTCTTCCCTGTTTGCAGGCCGTGACTGCTCTCAGAGCCCTTTGTTACCAAGAGAGGAGTAATGATCTTGAACCAGTGTATGCTCTGAGCCTTCAGGTCTCCCTCAGTGATTGAGTTATGGTTCATTTGCTTCGGGCTACATGGTGTGATCGCAATCTCCTGCGTTCAGAATATCTTCCCTTACCTATGACTCCCCCCTTCCTTCTTTTTCCTTCCTTCTTTCTCCAATCTGCCTTGACATACGTCAAAATGAAACCGAGAGGTGGATAATTGGCTAACAAATCAGCAAAACCCTGCTGCTTTCCCTCTTAAACAATGTGGAATCAATCACCTTTTCCCCTAACCAGAGCTACATTTGCATGCCTTGCTGCAACAATCGTCCTCTCAGAGTGAAACTTAAGAACAGCAGCAGAAATTTGTTATACCCCGAGCAGCCCATTCTTCATAATTACTGTTTTCCTCGCCTCTCCACACGCACCATTCCCCTGTCTCCTGTGAACCTCTTGTTTTGATGGTTCTGACAGGCCGGCACACCTGTTAGATGGAAAAAGGGGGCTTCCTTTTCCCCTCAGGCAGCAGGTGGATGAACCAGTTGACCCCCACCCCCGTTATTTGGCATGTTCCCTTGTCTTCCACCTGATAGCTACACTATATTGATATCACTGTGTTACTAACCTTTGTTGTGATATAACCAAATATCATTTTTTGACTTTTTAAAGCCTGATTTTGACAACTAATCAGTTTATTTAATCTTGAAGTTTCAACATGGAAAGAAAGAACCTTGTAGCTGTAACCTAACATTCAAGCTCAATACGATTAGGCCACAGTCTTTGTAGTTTACAGCACAATGGGATCAACTACACAATGAATCCTATTTGTTCGTGCTTCAGATGATTAGGGTGCCCATGGGTTCACTGATTATTGCAAGTTGTTTGCAACAGAATTTCCAGCGTTGTCACTTTCGTTTGTCTCGCTTCACTGCATGTTTTTCATAACGTTGTGTAATTTCTGGGTTGCGTCACCTCTCGCATGTTGCTCATAATAGTAAACCTAATCACACACGAAGCAAAACCCTGGTGTCACAGTTGAATCACTTCTGAATAGGATCTTTCCCAACAGCCTCGAGGAATTATTCATCAACCCTATACACTAATGTTTGTGTGTGTGGGTTTTTTTGTGTGTGCACAAGAGTGTGTTCCCATGCCTTTCACAATACTCCCTCTTGGTCTGCCTCCAGCTACATTTTTCTTGACAAATTCCCACTTTCTACTCTCTTTTCCCCTGTTAAACACCAGACGTCCACCACTCTGGCTGTGCTTTTTGCTGCAGCTGAGTAAGATAGAATCATTTTCTTGTCTAACTAGTGTCAGCACGCATCACTTGGAGATGAATCTATCTTTAGTAGGCTGAAGGGGGCTCGGCCATTGTGTGTCCTGTACAGGGGACAGACAGTGATTTATCACACACAGACAAAGACACATATAGGTCTACACACACATACATTCACACACACTTGAGCATAGAGTTGATTAATCACCAATGTGTCTCACCCCACACTCTCAAGATTGAATTCTCTGGGAGTGACTTGGAAACGAAGATGGATGGGACTCTGTGACAGTGTGTTATCTTTCTGTCAGACACACTCGATGAAAAATACCCAAACGACAAGCTCAAACAGTGGCCAGTGTCTCTGGGCTTCAGCGTGGCCTTTCAGAAGGATGAAGACAGACCACCGCTTGTGGCAGATTTTCATTACAGATATTTTCTTAATGGTGGCAGGAGAGGCAGAAAAATGAACAAGATTATTCCATATAGCCTAGATTTTTATTTATTCATGTGTCTATTTATGTATTCATTCATAGCTTTTTCAGGTCCAAATTGATTCAGCAACTTAAAACTGGAAAAACTTTACAAAGTTTTTCATTTTTTCCCCTTTAAACTTACAAAATCGTGGAATAATCACATTTTAATTGGTAATCAACAATATCTCACAGTTATGAGGGTCTTAATAATCCTAGTCCATCAAATGCTTTCTCATGCATCAGTCGCCTTTATTTTTAAATCCTTCTTATATTCCTTAACACACTGTAAACTTGTAATAGTTTTCAAGTCTTTGTGTTTTATCAGTCTGGTCTGATTAAATATAAAATACCATCAGTCGAAAATAGCCTTTAACATTGTAACGAGTGAAATTAGATGGGGAAAATGTGCAAGGGATCATTTTTTAATGTTAGTTAGCTTTAAATGATTAGTTATTTAGTCATATGTTTATCATTAATATTTTTTTGAAATATTCTAAGAAAATACATGATTACATTTTATTTCAATAAATTAAAAGTTTAAGAGGTGCTTTTTTACTTGTGCGTTTTCTCTCACTTTTATAAAATCAATTTCATTTGAAGCATGAGGGCAGTGACACAGTGTCGTGTTTTTCCATCTGTAAGTCATTTAGGGCCCCTCATCTCTAAAAGCATGGCTTCCAGAGGGCCAGAAGAGAGTGTGTGTGTGTGTGGGGGGGGGGGGGGGGGGGGGGGGCAGGTCCACTGTAGAATTACCACTGGTCACTCTAGAATTTGCACTGGTCCTTGGATTGACACACACTGATACACAAACTGAACAAAAGGCTTCAATTAAGCAGATGATGCTGTCACAGCCACAACGTACATGATCAAATCAAACGGTTCCACCACACACAGTCATCTGATAATGGAGGCATGAGCAGACACACTGACACACCTACACACACAGTAATGCATTCACAACACATACACACACACACACACACACACACACACACACTTCTACTTGTAACCTTATCAGTTTATCTTTCTTATCTGTCACACAGACAAAGCACACACAGGCAAGTGCAGTCAAGGCATAATTTCCATATAAATATGTTCAGTTAAAACAGCAAAAAATGATTCTTTTAAAAAGTTGGTTTTATTTTACCTTGTGCATTTATGTCAGCAACAGCTCTGCAATTACTACACATTCAGTATTTTATAAATCATAATTTACTCATGAAAGTGGTCTAAAGCTCTGTATTGTAATTGTAAAACAGTCAGCAGAGTCAAGTGATGAAAACCCTCTAATGTGCCCCCAGAACTGCACAGACATATCATTATTTGTGTTGCTCTAAGTACACTACATGGACCATAAATCACACTCTCTCTGTGGTTAAACGCACTCAGCTGCATTACGGAAAATATACAGGGCCGTGTATGTCATGCTTCTTTTTTCTTTTTTTTTCATGTGTATTAGCGCTAGGCGTACGCAGAAGAATGCATGCCCTGACCTTAATAGCATCTCAATTAGGTAAGTATGCTGTAAATTACAGCAAGGCCAAATACTGGGAATACTTGAGGACCGAGACAGAGTGTTTGTTAGGAGTCCATCTGTAAGGCATTTAGGGCCCCTCATCTCTATAAGCATGGCTGGGGGGGGGTTAGTGTGTGTGTGTGTGTGTGTGTGTGTGTGTGTGTGTGTGTGTGTGTGTGTGTGTGTGTGTGTGTGTGTGTGTGTGTGTGTGTGTGTTTAGATTGGTCCACTCCAGTCCTAGTGCAGTGCCCTGGATGCGAGGGCATGATAAACACACATTGACACATATACATATTTACATTTGACCATATACAAAATTACCAGTGGACACCCAAGTACACATAAATATACAAAAGCCATCACTCACACACACTCACTGTTATCTCCCCAGCAGCCTGTAAGCTCAGCTGAGCAGTGTGTGATCCCCAGCCACTGCAGGATGAGACTCAACAGCTGTAGAAGAGAACAGAAAAGTCTGCTGCCTCTCCAGCCTCCAATATGATAATAATGTGCAATAGCAACATGTGCATCATAATGTTTAACTGTTTGCCACAAGCTGGTAACCACAAGTAAAGGCTGCATCAACGGGAAATATTACTGCCATTCCTGTCTACTGCCTGGAGGATTCTCTGTGGCTGTAGTTGATGTGGCTTTCTCTACAAAAATCTCTGATTTTATGATCACATTGGAATTAATGCAAAGGAATCAAAGACTAAAGGAAGTATTTATTTTTAACTAACGCCAAGTATTACTGCATAAACTAGCGTGTAAATTCTTTAGCTCAAAAGTTTATTTAATTTAGAAAAGGACAGTGTGCACTTGTGTATTAATTATTTGCAAGACATTAAAAGGTGGGTGCACCAGATTAAGCAGCTAGATCATTACCATCTTTAGTCCTCATACAGTAAACAAATACATATGACATAATAAGACTCATACATGACACAATAATGACAAAGGATTCTTTATTAGTGTTGGCAAATTCCCCACTCAGCACTTGTGTGAATTTTCCCCCATTAAAGGAGGTATTTTGGGCTTTTTTTTAAATGCGGCAATTAGAATTAATTATCTTTCCTCCTCATGCAGCACAGTCCTACATCATTTAATTTGTATATGGAGGTCATTTTAATTAATTCCATTACTGTTTAAGATGGGGACAGAGGGTCTCAGTCCTGAAAGGTTGAAACACTTAACATACTGCTGAGCTGTAAGACAAGCAAGCAAAAATAGAGACACTTCCATTCCAGATACCTGCACACTTCCCTCCTCCTTCACTTCCTCTGGGTCACTTGAGTCGCTATCTATTCATCCCTCCACTTTTGCACATTCCTCAACACTCTCCCTTTCCTTCTGTAATTACGGTCACGGTGACCTACAGTGTCTCCTTTTCCTGTCCCTCTGCTAAGGTTTTATGACGACTCTTCTTGTGTATTAATGTCAGTCTCTCTTCAGCTTGTCCTTTGCTCTAATTCCCAGGACCTTTACACCTTGAGAGCACCCTGTTTGTTGTTTTGTTTGTGTGTATTGGGTCACAACATGCTCAACAGGGAGGCGGACTAACCAGGACGGTCTAAACAAAGAGAGGAAACTTGGCAAAGGAAACACATATACTCACACACACACACACGCACACACACGAATCCTGGAACACAGCATCAGTGCTGTGGCCGTACTCTTGCTGACCCTCGCTGCAGACAAGCACATACAAAGCCTCCGTGCATGTCTAGACTTGTCCTGCGATAACTGCTGCACAGAACAACTTAACACTTCCTCTTGTTTTTCCTGAATCCTGGTTCTTTGAATTCTGTTCTGTTCAGCAGTGAAAACTACCATGATTCCACCCTAAGAGAACGTTTCTTACCTCTGCCCCTGTTCTCCATGGAGAATAGAGGTCATGATCCTCAACAGAACAGCACCTCTGGGGTTTCCAGTATTTTTCTTGTAGAATTCAACAACAGGGAGGCTCAGAGGATTCCTGCAGAAATATGCAGCATTGTTTGGGGGGAATCAGTTCAACCAGATTGTCACAAAAAATGTGGAAGAACCCATTAGAGATAGAATACCTTCTAACTTGAAGAGTGACATTGTTCTTTTTAACTTAAGATAAAATGAAATGTCACCATCATTACACGTGTTGCTCATTTCTTTATTTGCAGGTCAGACTCTACAGTGCTACAGTTGCATTCATCCCGTGGTTCATTTGTGTTAACATGGCAACAGTAGAACACCGGTTTAAAGAAATGCAAAGTACGACCCAAGGATTGGCCTCAGAAATCACTGCTGTGTCCTAAACATTAGTCACTCACTACTGACTATGCAGACACTAGTGGTGAGTCCTTATCTGAATCTGAATAAAATTAGTCAAAGATATTTTTGACACCAAAATTTTACAGCATGTTTGGAAAATCCATCCAGGGTGTACCCAGCCTCTCGACAGGATAACAGGATAAGCGGTAGGAAATGGATGGATGGACGGACTTTGGAAAATGTAAGTTAAACATGATGTGGCGCAAATGGATTCCACCAAAACAGCTCTTACTCATAGGCTTCAGCTAGCCTAACTGTGTAATCTAAATACTTAGAGTGTATGTATTTTTAATGTCAACTAACATCTCTCTTGCAACCTTCCGCTCGCTGTGCATCCGTAGACGGGAGACTGCCTGTGCAAGCTCACTGACACGGCAGCGGCTCTGTTGCACCTTGTGGATGCTTTCATTGATCAAAACAGTCCTTGTAGCAGCTCTTACTTACAGTCGTGGTGTAACTGGAAGCTCAGCCATGTGGCTACTGTCCAAACATCCAAATGAACACCACCGATGCTGCTCCTACTCACAGTCAGGGCGGGGCCCCGCTGCACACCACTACAATGCACTGCCAGTGAATATTATGTAAGAAAACATAAGCTTTGCGCAGATGAACACAACTGCCGTTAATCCAGGGTTAAATTGATGACGTTGCTTGGTTCCCTTTATGCAATAATTCATAACAAGAATGGCCTCTTGTACAAACCCATGTCCATTTCTGGACATCTGCCCTGTTACAAATACTAGTAATAACATCTGTCCATATTTCAGATCGTAGAAAGCACTAGTGATGGGCTGTATGTAGTGCTCCTCTGCTCACTCTAATAATCATTCTCACCCCTTCAGTTGAACTGATGTTCTTTCTGGAAAATCTGTTCCAATCTGCAAGTTGAGGCATCACTCGACTGGCCTGTTTATTTTGTCCTGCATAATTACTATGGTCACATGTCCAAATAAACCAAAGCAACAGCTCCAAAAGAGACAAGTGTGAATACGTTTTTTTCTTCTAGGTTTTATTCCCTTCCAAACATAAATTACTCTGCAATGTATAGCTTTTTTTTGTGTGTGAAATCAAAAATCTTTTGATATTGCATCTTCTTACCGATAATTATGGCAACATGTCTAAGTCAGTTCAATCCTTGGTTGCTTTCAATGTTCCTCACTTAAAAAAAAAAAAAAAAATCAGAGCTAAGATTTATTCCCAGAGCAAAAGTACGCCTCATTTTATGACCCCGCTGCACTAAGTAGAACTGGTCTTTCTCACGTCGACACTTCCCACTGTGGATGTGGTATCTCCATAGTGCTGTGAACTTGATAGCATGCAATGAGTGGTGTGCTGCTGTGAGTGAGATAGTGCACCAGGAGCGGTTGGCTGTTTGTAGTGCAGCCGAGCAGTAAATCATGTTTCGGCAGTGCGCTGGGGATGCAGCCCCTGGCAGCTCCCAGATGGCCTTTGGCTCTGGCTCCCTTCTCTTAGCGCCACTCTCTAATTTCAGTGCCGGGACCCTGCCTACTACTGTGTCTTTACCACATTCCCACAAACCAGAGACGGACAGTCTGCCTGCATGTCTGGCTGCTTGCTCTCCATCTCACAGTCTCTCTCTCTCTCTCTCTCTCTCTCTCTCTCTCTCTCTCTCTCTCTCTCTCTCTCTCTCTCTCTCTCTCTCACCCCCCCATCTGCCTTTTTGTCTCTCCCTCACTGGTTCACTCACTCCCTGCTTTTTGCCCGTTGTCACAGACTCTTTGCTTTTGGTTTCTCATTCTCAGAGCCTGTCCCTTCTCCTTTCCTCTGTCTCTGTCTGGTTCTGAGTTCATAATTATAGGTCTGCACTGACTGCCACTGTCTCTCACCAGCTCTCTCTCTCCAAGTCTCTCTCGGCATCTAGCTAGCACCCACCAAGGGATTTCTCGTTAGCTGTAAATACCCACGCTTCATTTCCAATTTAATTGCCCAGTTTTTGCAGGGCCCTGGGATATATTTTTGCACATATATTTTATTGCGTTGGCCAAATGCCTGTACCACTTTCCCTTGGATTTGACCACTAATATACTCATGCATGGTCCAGTTCATTATCAGCAGGGAGGCGTGAGCTTATTTAAGAAGGTTATAACGCGGTCAATATACAGTTCATGAAACAGGGTTATGAGTTTTATAGGGACCTTTACTCTTGCTAATACACAATGCTGAGTAGCCCTGGTGCCACCCTACTTTTGAGTGCTATTAAATCAGTCTACTGCATGGAACAGTAAACCAGTTGTGAATAATGCCAAGCTGTGTAAATTACTCCAGACACAAGGAGTGTAAAGGTCAGTCCTGCTAAGCCAAGCTGGTACCTGGGGAACATGTTTGGGAAATGTGGAAACGTGTGATACCGCGTGTGTGTGTGTGTGCACGCCTGCTGTGTCATTTTATGCAGATAGATGCGGTAGGAGTCAAAGAACATACACCTATTTTAAGAATAACAATAAAATAAAGGAATATATGTAAAGTCAGACATGTCACTCATCGATGCGAAGCTTCTTGGCACACTAATTTACTGTTTTGGTTCAACACCATCACTCTCATAGTGTTGTTCTTAGCCACAGCAGCATGGTTTTCCAGAGAAAAAAAACTAAAGAAAAGTCTAAATGTCCACAGCGACAAACAGACACATACTGTATTTGGATTTCTGGTAAATATAGTTTATATTTTCAACAGTTAAAAAGCAAATATTTCTCTCAAGACTTAACTAGAAAAAGAAAGTACATATTGTAACAGAATTAACGTGGACAGACTCACAACTCAAAATAAATGTGCTAATATCCAACAACAGTTAAGACATTTTGCGAACAGGTTTTTCATATCAATTAAGGAGGTTTATGATATATCGGTGTTCTCACGACATATCTGCTTATATAGGTTTGTTATAGTGAATGAATGAATTGTTTTTTTTACAGCGACCACTCACAATTAAACGTAATCGCACCACAGTGAGCTAATAGCTAATTTGCACAACTGTTGTCCCTGGGAAGGTTGACAAAATACACATAACGTAGAGTATGATATATAAATCTACCAAATACCCAAAGTATTCACTCATGTGGATATCACACCACGTAAGTTTGATATATTCTAGATTTTTATCATGTCAAACCCTGCCTCTGGTAACATCTCAGGTTGTGGATGCTCTGTACTCACTGACACATTGAGTGCTTATCATTCTCATCTAATATTTCCTCATCGAACCCGTAACAGCCAAGTTCTGACATTCTCAAAAAGGGCAGTGCGAAGAAAAAAAGAGAAATTGACAACAAAAAAAACAATTAAAAACCAAAGAAATAATGTAGGCAAAACAGAAAAGTAAAACAAAAATTGGACCATACTGAGAAAACAGAGTATCCTTTATTATTGTAGCAGGGTGTTGTGTCTTAGCAAGCTTATTCCATCAATTCATGGAAGGATTTTAACAAGCTGTTACTAATGCGGGTGTGTTTATGACTCTGTAAAAAGTTGACTGAGCCACTCACGGTTCAGACATTGGCCCAATCGTAGTGTTTGCCCAGACACATCCCTCAGGCAACAGTAGAGTTTCGAGTTCCTATTGTAAATCCTCATATGTGAACACCACGGATTTGGCCCAACTTGCCCTAGCAACGCTACACCATCATGTCATCTAGTATTTTCTGTAATATCGTCATCTAACAAGCTATAGTCAGTGTTCAACTGCTTACCCCCCCCCCCTTTTTTTTGGTAAATGACTAAGACTTTTATGGGAGTATAATGGAGAGTGTTTTTCTATACCTCTGGGTTGTCTGTTTCCCTGTAGAGCAATTAAACTGGCACACCTTTAAATTGAATGCAATTAACTTTGTAGACCACAGGATACAGACCTCATAATCTCTCACACTGTCCAATAGATAAAACCCACTAAAATGGACAGATTTTTAAAAATGAGACAGTTAAGCCCCTTTGTTGGGCCTGAGTCAGTTTTCTCTTTGACACATGCTCACTTATTAGCTACAAAAACTGACAGTGTGGGAACTTAAGTTGCAGACGGCTCTGAAATATCAGGAGCAAAGTGTTCTTGTGGTGTGAGAACAAATTCAACAATTTTAAAAATGCCGTAATATATTACAAAGCAGGGGGTTGGCATGGCTGGAAAGTAGCATGGCCGTCTAGCAACAGAAGGGTCACTGGTTTGATCCTCATTTCCCTTGGTGACCATGTCCAAGTATCCTTGAGCAAGATCCTGAGCCCCTAATTTCTCCAGATGGCCCTGCGAAGGGCTGGCGACCCATCCAGGTTGAACCCCGCCTCTTGCCCAGTGTCATCTTGAATAGGCTCCAGCCCCCCGATGACCCTGAACTGATAAGTGGTATAGAAAATGGATGGATGGATGGATATTAAAAAGCACTCAGAAAGTGCATACATCCACCAAGACAAACTTGCTTGGGCCTGAGTTAAAGCTGCTAACAGTGATGAGTGGGTCCTCACACCATTGCGCATGTCGAAATGTGAGAGTGAGAGTGAGAGGATGGTGGAACCTAATAACCTATAATATAATAATAACCTAATAATATTCTGATTTAGCATGGAGGAGCAGAATAATGTGTGCAATGTGATGTAAATATCATTTCCTGCACCCACAAGGTGGCGTTAAAGAAGACACACTTGCTGGATATTATGAAGTTGTACATCACGTAAAAATAGCAGGTTCACTTTCTGCAACAACTTGGTGGCACTGTGATTGATCTGCCCCCAAAATGTATGGGGTTCTTTCTTGGTCTGAACAATATCCCTCCACCAAGTTTGGTGACAGTTTTGTGTACTTCTGCTGAAAGAGAAACAAAATGCTAATGAAAACATTACTTTGACTGAGGCAAAATCTATTAGAGACTCAACAGACAACTATTGCTAGCAGTGCAGGCAACAAACAAGTGGTTCTAAGGACAGAACAGAAACTGAAATAGAGACAGAGAAGCAGATGGACACAGAGACAGACGTCAATCTAGAGATCTCAACACTGTGTGTCTCCCCCATGTCACACAGCCGAGGAAGAAGGAGGCCTGGTGTCTCTGAGCTGAGGTTGCTCTGATAAGCAAAGCAGATAAAAGGTTGCAGTCAACCTCAAGGCAGAGACAATCGCAGAGAGCAGGGCAAGCTGACTGAGATATGTCTTTCCATTCACACGAGGAGGAGTCTTCAGTAAAGTCCTGAAGGACTGGAGGGCCTGGACTTAAGTCAATGATAAGGGACAGATAAGATATATTGCTGTGTTTTATGTTCTCACAGGTTCTGAGTAGAGGGAATGTGATCAAGTACGCTTATTAACTCACCAAAGTACTCGATGATACACAGACACACAGAGAATTCATGTTTCGACAGTGAAATAAGCTGTTTGATCTTTGCATTATTCAAAGCTCAAGCTTATGTCATATTTTCAAGCCAAGTGTGCAGAGCAGCAACTTGTGAGAACATTACATTGTTAGTGTCCACCAGAAGGTCATTCCCACCAGTCCACCCTTGGCCAAACAGCCAATGTCTGGTGGGGGTCAAAGGTCATCTCAGCAGGCCTGGTCATTAGGACATAATGGAGCCCATTCTGTCTGTCTGTGCAACTATGGTTCTTGTCTTGTCAGTTCGATTCGGCTGACAAAAGCTTGTGCACGGCTCCAGAGAGACGTTAATAGGGAAGTGACGAGCTTCCTTTGACTGGACAAGGAGGGGATGAAGTCATGAGTGTGTGTATGCACGTGTTTTCACAATTTTAAGATTTCCAGGGAGATACTGTACATGAGGAGTTCATATGTACATTTGGCTGTTTTAAAAAAGTGCGTGTGTGTGTGTGTGTTACTGAAAACAGTAGGCAGTAGGTCCCTGCCTAAAGGCGTGAACATGGTAGTGTGTGTGTGTGTGTGTGGGGGGGGGGGGGGGGGGGGCTCCCCTACTTGGCTCACTCAGCACCTTGACATTGGCTCTGGACTTCTGCAGGGATCTGCTGCTTCAGCTGGATTGCTGCCCCCCACCCCCCACCCCTCTTTCCCTCCATCACTCACTCCCCCACTCCTGCTGTACTCCCACCTACACTCCAGGCTCTTCCAGTTGCCCTCACGCAAGGGAGAAGAGCTTTAATCACTCCCTTCTCTCCGTCTGTCCGAGGGTTTCCTTCCCCCCACACTCTGTCCCTCCCTCTCTGATAATGAGTAGGAGGCTTTGATTGTTGACTTGGACTACTGTGGGAATGCAGGTGTGTGTGTGTCTGTCTGTCTGTGTGTGTCTGTGTGTGTGTGCGTGTCTGTGTGCCTGTGCTAATTTAACTCCTCCTGAGCATGCCGGGTGTGGATTGGTGTGATAGCATGCTATGGCAGATGGCTGCCAAAGTACACAATCTCCTCTTAGCTGTCACGCAACTTCAGTTTTAATCAGTTGGCTCATTCGATTGTGGTTTGTGTTTTATTCATAAGCTTTCAAAGAACTCACTAAATCCATTGATGGACTGTTAAGTTCGTAAACTGCTACTTCTGAACAGCTAATCCTAATAGTCTTCATTTTTAGCTTCAGAATAGGAGCCCACAAACCAAGCTGGCTGCATCCACTTCCTAAGAGTCTATTATGGACAAAAATATATATATATGCATAACAAGTCTTTTAATCAGATTTATACAACATATATGGGCACTGCATCCATACTCCCTTAATCATCCATCAATTCATCTCCTAGTAACACTCTTACATGCACTTTGTCACACACAGCTGTTGGTATAAGTCTCAGAAGGAAAATAAGCAATGGATCTAAAGAACTCATATTGAAACAGACTTTGAAAAATAGCTGTTCAGGATCAAATTAATTGTCTGTTATTGCAAAATTTAAAAAAAAATATTCATGACTCATTTGACACACCTGTGCAGATGAAGAGAAAAACTCAAAAGCAAAAAAACAAAAAAGAAATGTCATGATTTGAATAGAAAAAACAAAGCTGAGCGTACTGTGTCTTTAAAGCTGTGTGACGAGAACTTCTGAGGTATTTGACAGTGTCAGTCTTGGCAGTCTTTGTAGCTTTATCTTCCAGCTCAATTTAGACTGATGGCCTCTCTCACAACTTCACAAGCCGTCTTGTCAGCATGCACAAGTCACTCCTGCTGTAGGCCTAATACGCAGCAGGCGTGGTCATACCGCCACAGCTTTGTTTTTGTGCAAGTTTCTCGAGACCCCACCCCCTTAGGCTTGTCTCTATTTTTGCTGTCTCCTTTGTTTGGCTTCTCTCTTTTTTTCTTTGTCTTTCTTTTCATCATTCCTCCTTTTGTTTTGTCTTTCTTCTCCTTTTTTCCCTCCAGCTAAACCTCTCTTCTTCTGACTGTTGAGGGTAACCGCCACTTGTATTACACACTGCATTACAATTCATCAACAATATGCTGGGCAGCAAGAAAAACAACCCACACTTGTTGTCTCTATCCCCCCCCCCCCTCCATTTCTCTCTTTAGCTAAATCACAAAACAAGCAAGCCAAAAACAGTGAATTGCCTAGAAACCCAATATGGACTCCACCCTTGAGATTACACGGTCAACTCAGCCAGCCTGCACTAGAATAACAGCCTGGCCAGCTCTCACTGTCCCTTGCTCTCTTGCGAGTGTGTGTGTGTGTGTGTGTGTGTGTGTGTGTGTGTGTGGGTGTGTGTGTGTTTGCGTGCGTGCGCATCTCAGAGCACCTTACCCTCTTTTAGAACGGCCCAACGTGAGTGTACCCATGTGTTTTGTGGCTTTAAGCACATTTGCAAATATACTACAAGCTCAGGTATAGCATGCGCGTGTGTGTGTCTTTGAAATGTAATTCCTCATCAGCTGTTAAACAGGAATGTGTTGCAGTGTGTTGTGTCACACATCTAGGCTTCGCTCCATTTCACACCTGCCAACATCGCTCATGTCACAAAGCAGTGTGTGTTAATCCCAACTCTGCCCGTTTTATGAGAAATTGAAGTTGTGTCCACATTTTATACGCGGCTCCAATTTCAACATGTGTAAAATAGGAAATTTAAGTAAATCTGATATGGTGGCTGATTATTTGCTTTACAATCAAGTTTAGATTATATAACAGTGACCTACATACCACCAAAAAAAGGTCATTAGAACTAGGTCATTCATACAGGTTTATTGAGAAGATTTTTACAAGCTCTAAGATTAAATGTTAACGATTCAGAGTTACCCGCCCCACCAGCTCCATCATTGGTTGTACAGTTTCCTATCAGACCGGGTTTCTATGTTTCCTCTGTGATTTTAAGCTTGCAACTTAGCATTCTTGCTGTTTTTGCTCATATTTTTTCTACAGATAATTTTTAAGATTTCTGCATTCATTTTGCTTGCAACAGATTTGCTTGTAAGGTGACTTCAATACATTTGATATAAGAGGCTAAATGAATAAGGTTTATCTGGACGTCATTTTATTCAACTTATAAAATCATTATCTGGAACAAATCAAGCGTCTCTTATAAAGAAAGGAATCTGTATGTGTGCGTGACATCAAACTTTATTGCTTTGGATCTAAGGAAGTACAGCGCAAAGTTTGAAGTGAATGAGCAGTTCTCTTATTTTGGCCAAAAGTTCTTGTTTTTTTGTAAAGCTTGCAACTATCTGGCCTGTGTTACCATAAAGATCAGAATATGGGTACACTCCCAAATTTTAGAGGCCGTCTTAGTTTGAGAAATACGGCACACTTTATGCCTTAATGCCCCAGTAACACTCACAAATCATAGCAGCTATTAATTAATTGTGGTTACTTTTTCTAACTAGATTTATTGCAAACCTACACATACAAGTCACATGTTGACAGAGTATGGCAATCAATGCATTTTATGTCTTGGCATCTTTCATGTACAGAACAGAAATGGGGGGGTTAGAAAGCTGGATCCAATCTGAGGCTAGTCAGGCTGTGGTGATTGAGGCTTCTCTAATGCTAGGTCTGCAGGTCTGCAACGCCTGACTCGGGGCTACAACTGGGGCAGAGTGGCTGATTGTTTCCAGTCATGATGGAGGTAATGAGGGGGTGGTGGTCATCATGATACACACTAACACACAGAAGCATACACAAAGACGCACACACGCACGCACGCACGCACGCACACACACACACACACACACACACACACACACACACACACACACACAAACAAACTGACCTATAAGTGAATAGTTATACTCATATGTGCATGTGCGTGTTTTCAGCCACAGCACACTGGCTCTCTTTCCAGACCACAGGGTCACTCTGTTATAGTTGCTCATTAGTGGTCACCTCTGCTGGAGGACACATATACATGTACACACATACACAAACACTCACCACCGGCTCTGCACATGCAGATTTACAACGCACACCTTCACATAAATCCACTCATCCAGTTCACACTATTATGTTTGATGCACGCCATGTTAGGAGTCTTAAAGTGAAACCACATGCAGCTCACTTCAAGCAGATCTGCTAAATCTCTGTCAAAAGGTGGCTGAGTCATGACTGTATTAAGCGTGCAATCACGCATGTGTGGTTGCAGTATCACAAGATCTGGTGTGACAGGCTTCGAGGCGAAAAGCTGACAAACATGCACACACATATCCAGTTCAGACTCACACACAAACACGTCACGTCAACATGTGGGAAGGAAACCTCGTAAATAGAGAACAGCAAGTGGCAGATCGGAGTTTTTAGATAAAACAACTCCTAAATAATTAAAGAAAACATTTTACATGACTGGATTTGCCTTTTCCCCTTCCTTATCTGAAAATTCCAAACGCCTCCAAAGGGTCAACCCCTGATGGGGAGCATCCTGCAAGTTTGGAAAGAATCTTCAGAATGAATCTCCTCCTAAATCTTTAATGACAGACCTCTTTACACTATCGGTGGAGCCATGACATTGGGTGTGAATAGCATATTAACATTTTCCCATGCCTTCACAGTCCTATGGTAAGATTTTCCCATCCTTTCCCTATGTGATGTCCCACGCCTAGAGTAGCAGGAATAGCTTGCTCCTCAGGTCTTTGGTTACTGCGGTCCCTGGTTTTGTGAGTCAGCGATCTCATTAAGGCCAGAGCCGAGTGTCCAGCACTGGTCAGTCCTTTTTAGTGTTTATTGACATATGACTCACATACTTTTGAATATTTGTTTTTTTTTTAACTGACTGATAACATCATTGGTATCTGAAATCAAGGAATATCACAGCTCGCTTGTTCATTTATGTAAGTGCAGCAGGGCTGGTAATGCAGTGGGCTCCAATATAAAGTGGTGTACAGGTAAGATGTTGTCCAATACAGGTGTTATTTTCTTACTTTTCCCCTCATTCTGTTGTTTTTATTTTGAGTGTGACTATGACATCACAGGCTAACAAGGCCACTGCAAAGGGGATAATGAGTAATTTCAGATTATGCATCTGCAGAGGACGCTACGACTACCAGCGGTCAGCTGATTGTTTGCTCCAGTCTGTTCTGTGTTCACATGATCACAAATTTACACAGGATGTAAAGTTGGGATCATGTGGCCTGTGTTGCTATTTGGCTTTGGAGGGTTTTTTTTTGGGGGGGGGGGGCGGTTGGTGCATAATGGCCCTCAAGTGGAGATGGACACAAGCAGCAGAGCAGGTTGTCACTTGCCTGTACAGCCTCAGTTTAGCGGGTTACATATTTACCAGCTATACAAACTCTTACTCTCCTGCTGTCTTAAGCAGCTTTTATTGTCATATTAAAGGTTAAAACTTTTACTTAACATATTAAGCAATGCACTTAAATACTAATACATTTGGAAGAAATGAATTTTTTTGTTGTAATTTTCGACCTAATGAAATGTGGCATTTGAAAAAGAAAAGTATAATAAAGGGATACATAAAACAACAGTCACACCTTCATAACATTAAGTGCATAAATAGACTCAATGTTGATATCTTTTACTATTGGTTGTATGTCTTAAAGGCTGTGTGAGTGACGCAGCCAGGCCTTCATTGTGTTTTAACAATTGTTATCCATTGACTGGTGCCAGGTATCCTAACCAGTTGTTATCTTAGTCCGTAAAGCACTCAGCAGCAGCCTTAACAAAACAGGGCGTAGGATGATTGTTTAAAAACCCTGCTCAAAGAAAGAGATATAAAATGGCCTTGCTGAGTGCATTAGGAATTATTGAGAAAGGGTTGAAGAGATAATTGAGGGTATAAGGGAATTTTAAGGATAACCACCATCCTTTCAGCCAATGAGCAAATATCTAAAATGATACTGACTGATATCGATGAAACCATTAAAATACAAACACATGCATTTAAAACAGGATGACGGGATGTGTTTTTCTTAACCAGTTACCCAAAAAAACTGTGGAGTAATGGAAATGAAAAGACCATGGCACAGTACAACAAAATGACGGCATGTAATCCTAAACATTTTTCTTTATAACACAGGTACCAATTAGACATCCCTTTAAATCTCTCAGCACATAACATTATTTGTGTCAGGGCCTTCTTGCACAGCAATCAGCTCTTTTCCCCAGGATGGAAAGCTCATTTAGGCCTCGCAGGAATGGCCTAAATTCCCATTCCCGCTGTGGTTGTTTGAGGGGGGAGTCTGGGGAGCTGGAATGTACAAGATGGGATGCTTTTCCAATAGATGGTAGCATTATATACCACCAGATGATTGTTTTTAAGCACATGGCAGAGGCTGCTGATTAAAATCTGTATATACTTCTGTAAATCAGTGGCGTTTCTGGTTATAGGTGAAACCTTCTCAGTGCTAAAAGTGGGTTTTGAAAAAGAGAAGTTATGATACAGAACATGAAGAATGAGGGAAAACTGAGCGGCAATTGAAAAAATCCGAGACAAATGTTTCTTGACATCATCCACTGGATCCTGGGCATCTGTTTTCCAGCCTCATGTTCGGCATTTCAGCAGTTGCCATCTTCGCTTTTTGCAAAGAGAGGTAACCATAATGTGGAAGACATGGTGGAACTGGAGAGGAAGGAGGGATGATGGTGGTGATTTGCTAATCAAAAGATAGCCACACCCTAAATACACCGGTTTCCTTGCCTTGAAAATAGTGACTTCTTTTCCGAATATTAGATAGAATGCAGGTTCCCCTTTTAGACCTACGTGGTCTTTCAGTCTTTTATAACTTGTGTTATCTACTCTTATCAAGAGCTTTTTTCATTTTTTGAGTATCACCTAAAGATATTGTGTTTGAAAAATCCTACCTTATTCCAAACACATTCTTGCTTTCAGCCTGACATACGCTGATCCACAAGTCCATATTTGCATAGGATCTGTTGTGTTTCTGCCACGCACCTCATGTATGTTTGCATACCAGCGCCTATATGTTTTGCATATCAATAGATAGTTTGTGTCTGCTAGACATTCCCAGAAAGTACCAAGCAGTGCTAGCTAGTTGCTTCTATTCACTGCACTCTCTGGAGGGCTTGCCCTGTGTATGAATAGCCTGTAATTGCAGCTTGATGGAAAACACTAATGCAGCTCGTAAAAAGCAGGACGCTTAAGACTGGTACAATTACTCTTTCCAGCAGACAAAGCCAAGAAAACACACCGTGCACTGCACTCTTCAAGTTGTCAGGCTCTTGACCAACAAACAAGCAGCAATCAATCCAAACTACTGTTTGTTTTCTTTGCTTCTCAGAACCATATGCCCTTTTGTATTCAATCTAATTTAAAAGGCCATAAAGGGAACAACTGCTCATAACTATAAATCTGTTTGACATAGAGGCAGGGTAAGGGTTATTTTATTAATAGTATTGCACTGCAACGCTCGTTTACACTCGTAAAAAGATCAACTCTGCTGTAAGTCATCAAGACCACGAAGAAACAACAGACCTATGAGTATTTTGTCAGACTTGTGCACAGAAATCAGCTAAGCGTGCTGCAATCATAGCCGATGAGGTTGCGCTGACAAACACTGCAAGCCATTAACCATCTGATGGCCTATAAATCATTAATCTCGGTACAGGATTGCTGCAGATCCGTTCTGGCACAGTGGTCCACATCTTGAGAAATCACTGCTGAATTGAATTAGTCATGAGGTTACCACAGACCCGCTACAGCTTTAGGCTAATTTATAATGAACTTTCACCATCTTTGTTTGTTGAACGGTAAACAGCAATGTCAATAAAGTTGAAGAAGTTTGCAGAGAAACCTCTGGATGACTAACAACAAGCTTAACAGACCTGAACATGGAAAATACAGCTTGTGGTATTTTTTTTTTTTTTTTTTTAGGCCGCTGTAAACGTGTGCGTGTGTTTGTGTGTGCTTGCGCTTGCGTACTTGAGTGAAAATTAGTTTTATTGTTTTATTAATTAAGTCATTGCAACCCAGTTTGTGTGTGTTTGTGTGTGTGTGTGTGTGTGTGTGTGTGTGTGTGTGTGTGTGCGCGCGCAGCGCGCGCCTGTTTATATTTGCGTGTTTGGCCGGTGGTTCCAACTTCTCATCAGCCTTGGTGACAGAACCTCTTGACTCACAGTTCCCATGGACTTCACTCTGCTGACTCGTCTTCCCGCCACTCTGCTCCTGACCTCACCCTGGTCTTTGTTATGATTGATTGCAGCATTATTTTTATGCCCTTGCGCTAAATTATGCCCTGTGATGATGGTAATGAGTGTGCATCACTTCAGGCAAAGCTTTGGATCTTTTCCCACTCTCTCTAGTGTGTTTTTGTCTTTACTGTGGTTTGTCCCCAAAGCAATTTTGTGGGTGCAAAAACAAAGAGAACGTTGTTAGGAGCTCACAATCAATAGATGATGATTATAATTCTTTTGACTGATTGAGAGAGAAAGAAGGAAGGAGAGTTGGAGATAATGAAAGAAGGAAAAAGGAAGTGAAATTATATGTTTGTGTGGTTTGCCCTCTATATATTTATCTGCATGAATGAGTATTTGTTTCGTGTGTGTCTGTATGCATGATAACTGTACAATGTGTCAGCCTGCCTGCAAGGTTTTGGGTGTAAGTGGTTATCTTAGCCAGAGTTTCTCAGTTATGTTTCACATAAAATAGAATCTGTACAATGTGTATAATGAGCTTTTAGGGCTCCAAGTAACATTCTTTTTAACATCAGCGATCTGATCATTCAGTGCCCGATTAAATCTTTTTCAGTAACATTTCTCAGAGTCAGTGATCACCCAGGCGTCATGTTCTGGTTTCTGTTTTGTCTGATGAACAACCGAAAGATATTTTCAATCATATGAAATGCTCAAGTCTGTGCAGTTTTAACCTTTTTTTAAGTAGAGTCTCATTTGAATCAAATTTCTTTGGCCAGGCATGCATTTCTCTAATGCTACAGAGGAACTTTGTGCATGAAAACTTGAGGCAGGACATTTGAGTCCTCTCCTACATGAGGTACAGCTGGGAAATGCATGTCTTTTCTTCTTGTCGAGCCCCTGCAGTTGTGCTCCCGCTGCACAACCCTGCCCTGTATCACATTCCTGCTGGCCTGTCCATCACTGGCGCAAGGCCCCTGCTTAGCAGCAGAGAAAGTCCTCGGGGTCACCTCATAATGGACCTAAATGCAGCTCATTATCCTGATAAGGCAGAGGCGGTGGCTGAGCAATGGAGGCCTGACTGGCTGGATGACAGCCACACAGCTTTGACAGGTAGACAGGGTTAGACATAGCCATGGCAGCTATCTGATGGACTCAGCTGACAGATCTGGTTGCGCCAGCCTCCTGCTCTGAGGCAATGGAAAGGGGAGGAAACTGGATGCCACAGAGCCACACAATGATATCCCCTGCAGTTCTGGCCCTCTGCTGCATGATGGAGGGTTGGGACTCACATATCCTTGGTATGTGTGCTCTGCAAAATATATGCTTTGATAATTCAAATGAATTACAACTAGTGACTATTTTTAGTACTTAGCAGTCCTCAACGTTTATTTTGCATGATTTAAACACTGTCACGGTGATTTTTATCCAAAAAAACAGACTGATATATTTATATTTTTAAAAAAATCTACCTGGTAGGTGAAATAATCAGCTCATATTTAATGTATTATTACTATAATATAATTACTACTGCTTTGAGAGTTAGATAGTTTGAAGACTTTATCTTCTGTTGGGCATTGACAGTCCCCCTGTTGGGCTGCAGGGGGACTGTCAGCAGTCCCAGGGCCCCAGGCATCTAAGTAGCCACAGATTCTCTTACAGCCAGATGTCAGCCATAACAGCACCGCAAACTCTCACAAATCAACCTCTGTCTGTATGTCTCGGCCATAACTCTCTCTGCCCTCAGGTGTGTCAGTGTGTACTTTGTCTTTGTGTATTTTCCTTGTGTGTATGTTTCTGTATGATTGTGTGGCATGTTGGGTCAGTGCCCACTTTCCGTCAGTGGGTGTTTGGAAGCCTTGGTGTAGAGGGATGGAGGGCATGAGTGTCACACAGTGTCAAAACCTGACTCCTCTCTCTTGCCTTTGGCACACACTGCTCTCGTATAAGGTGACGGGGTAACAGAAAGCCCCCAGTTGATATACTTTGGGCACCACACACACAAAAACCATTAGTTATGTACTGCATGTAACCTGAGATTCTATGAGCATGATAGCCCTCTAATTGGCTTCATCCCTTTCTTGCATGAGCTCCACTGCAGGTCTCCACCTGCTGTATAATCACTGGGTGACTTGAGCTCTTCTCCATGACAGTACTGTCTATAGTTAATGCCAGTGGAGCAGGGGGGCGCGGTCTTAGAGGGCTATGCCTGTTCTCTAGTATATAATGTGTATCTAACATCCGATGGCTTTGCTCTCCCATCACTGTAGAAGTTTAAGTTGAAATTTATTGTAGTTAAGGCCCACAAGCAGTTAACATGCATCAGATCAAAACCCCACAATACAAAGCAAAAAGTGCTGCTCGGCCATGGTAAACACCAAACCAGCCCAGAGAGCCAGAAAGAGCCAAGTAATGGCACACTCCTTCCACACAGGATCTAAAATGCACGGTAGGTTAAGGAAAGCTGCCAACTCTGGACATTTGGTTAGCAGGATGATGCAGAGGAGAAGCAGCTGCTGTGGGGCTCTGATGGCACCAGAGACTAAGAAAAATGAAAAAACAGAGATTTCAAAATCCTGCCATTAACACCAGGTTCTCAGAAGAAGCTGGCAACACACATCATCAGATTCAAGTCTGCCATCTGGAATCTTTTCCAGGAAAGGTGAACCTACTTGCATGTTGTTGCTGTGGCTGCACGGATGGACATCGCCGGTCCTCCACACCTTCTCTTATCACCACATGCTGACTATTCATGCTTACGAAAAAAATGGAAAGAAAAAGCAATTTTGACCCTAATCACTCAGAAAACTTTGGTAAAGTATTAAGATAGAAATGTACCATATTCAGTGTACACTGATGTGCTACATGCATGTCTTTTATAGTTACAGTAGTTGAGGTGAATGTTTTTCCTCTTACATGGTGATCTTGTGGGCTCTTTTATTATCTGCTACAGAGCCGCTCCTCGCCACACCTTCAGAATGCTTAATTACAGCTTTCTCTCAGACGTGCAATTATAGATGACTGGCTTTGGTCTTTTAACACCCACCAACAATGGACTATCACATAAAAGTCTCATCTGTTATTTCAACTTGAATCCAAGCCAGATGTCAATGTCAGTGCTATTCTCTGAAATTGATCATGTTGGGCTCTTAGCATTGGCTGAAAGGGCAGATGTGGGAGGTGTGTGTGGAGGTGAATGTAGTGACCTGAACTTTCTACTTTTCACACACGCACTCACTCACACACACACACACACACACACACACACACACACACACACACACACACACACACACGCATATATATACATTCACAGACAGACAACACCACCAGTGTTTCTCATATCGCTCTGAAATAGCTCCTTGTTCACCTCTGATGAGAGAGGTGGGGGGAGGTAGAGAGAGAAATGGCAAAAAGAGACAGAGAAATGCGAGAAAGGGTGAGAGTTGACCTTTGGGTCCTGCTGAAATGAGCTCTGTAAGTGAGGGGGTGGGTGGCTGAACTAAGTGGCTGATTCATATCCCCAGATACCCCCCCCCCCGACACACACACACACACACACACACACACACACACACACCCCAAGACGCACTCATACACACACAAACACATCGACACTCTGTCTGGCTCTAGTGATCCAGGTGCTGGCCTCTACAGAGATGGCAACATGGCCTCTGATGACCCCAAGGGAGCCCTGCAGGGGTGAAAGGTCACGGCAGAATCCACCCACTGTCTGTCCGTGTATGTTTTTGGCTGAGAAGACCACAGGCAGAGCCTCAGGAAATATGGCTGCCACTGTGCCCTCCCTGACCCCTTGTCATTTTTTTTACATCTTTTAACAACAGAAGACAGGAAAGAAGTACGTGAATTCTGCAAAGTTCACTTGAGTTCACAAATTGTGGTTGAAATGTACCTATAGAACATTAACATGAAGTAAACTAGTATTTCAGTGACAGTGGAACAAGTTGATAAGTCAGAGATGTTTGTCCACTTGTGTTTGGATAGGAAGTCTTGATAGTGTGTCATTGACTGTTGACCTGGCAACATTTACTTTTCTACTATCTTAAAATAAGCTTTTCTATCAACTCTGTGTTTGCTCAAGACAAGGCGTCCAGCATTAATTGTTATGCATGTGAACTTGTCACATCAGCGAACCTGCCCCCCCCCTTCTTCTTCTTCTTTCCTGCTCCCCACCCCCACCTCTCTGCATGCTCGGTGTTTCCTTTCAACTTGATGCTAAGTCAAGCAGCTGTGTTGTTTTGGGTTACGGTGAGTGACGCTCAGGTAACTGAAGCTCAGTGCTGCCCCATCAGCACTCCGCATTGTGTCAACAGTGTGTGGAGGCAGATGCTAGCTGAGGATTAGACACCAATACTGGCAACACACAGACTGCACTGAAGTCTTAATGAATTAGAGATGATGGCATGGTGAACAACACAAGAGCTCATGAATTGGGAATGCTTGGTGATACATGTCTGCGTTAGGTTTGTATTATACATGTTTTTGTTCATTTTTGTCTGAATAAATGTTCCTTAATAGAAAGAGATTATCCTCACATTTAAACATTATTTGAGATATTTCCCTTTTTCCCAGTCAAATAGGGCTCCATATTATACTGTACTTATAATAAACTCTTACAGACAAAGAGTTAACTTTTTATTGAAAGCTGGATACACACTACAGGATAATCGGGCTCAATCTGGGGTCTGGCCCCCCCGGATGATAGCTGCTTGGATACTATCGTTTCAGGTGATCTGGTTCTGTGACAGGATTGCAGATCAAATCTAATCCTCCTGATCTCACAGACTCATCAGGGCCACCCTGATTTATTTTATATATTCAGTATTAATCCGAATGAATCTGTCTTTTTTGGGCAGGACCATAACAGACGATGAGAGAGCATCCATAGAGCAGCTGACAGTGTAGCCAAGCAAAGGTTAAGGTTAGCGAGTATTGATTTTGACAGATATTGAAGCTGACATTTAAAGCTCACCCCCAGTTCTTGCTGAAGGAGTGTCTCCCAAAATGTTTTCCTCCTGCTTCTGTTTTACCACAGCAAGTTGTGGCACTGCGTCAGTCCTTTGTTTGCATTTGAGGGAAGATCTCCTTCAGTGCATGACGCAACCAGATCTAACAATTGATCTGGATTTGATCATTCCTGTAGTTCCTGTACTTAAATGCAGACCAAATTTGGAGTCCCAACAAGATAAAAAAGATACCCAATTATGAATTATTGTATGAATTGAACCGCGTCGCAAATTACACTGCAATGAGCGAACAATATTCAACAGCATGGAAAAACAGCGAGTGAATTCCCTGGCTCTATAATGAAGTGAGACGGCTGAGTGCTGACAGTTGAGGTACAAGTGGTGTCATGAAAGTTGTGCAGACGTTATATTGACGAGGTAACAAGCAGGAAACTGATGACAACAACACAGGGTGCATCTGCAGCCCGAATAATTACAGGCTGAACAGAGACAAAATGGTAAAGACACACACACACACACACACGCTGTGCAGTACGGGGGGTAAAGAGGGAGAGACTTTACATACTCAAGCCCACACTCCCCACCCCCACCCCCCTTTCTCTCAAAAGATACTGTTCACAAAGATGCTGAGTGACAGGAAGAAAGGGAGAAAAGAGGCTCAGAGAGAAAGACAGAGTGGCACCTACTAAAGGAAGAGACAGCGTGTCTTTACTACTTCCTGCTGGCTGGCAGCTGAAGCTGAGAGGAAGATCCTCGTCTCCTTCTGCCTCCTTTTAATTATGGCCAATTACAAGGCTAACACGCCAGGACTTATTACACGGCAACCAAGGAGCCCCCCTTGAGTATTTTCTTGGGGCCTGGGTGCATATTATGGTAGTATAGCGTAGCGAAATGTCCAAGGTCCAGGCGCTGAGGGGCCTTTGCAGTTCTCTTTTTGTGGTTCTAATAAGAACTGAAGGCATGAAAATGCAGCAGTCGAAGCCCCCCTGCTATAAATGAGCAGCCCCCTTCCCTGGTTCACGGCAGGCTAACTTTCGAGTTAGCAGGGACAATGCTCCTACACATGTGTCATTCCTCAAACTATGTTATAGTAGCTGGTAATATCTTTATCAGAACTGTGCATGATGAAGGATTCAGAGACAAAGGAACAGACATGGGGGTCTTGGAGAGGTTGAATAATAGGCACAGAATGAGATGAACTGTGATACTTGTCAGTACTTATTCTCTCTGTAGTCCTGCCCTGCTTATGAGGTGTATTATGCTTAACAATATTTGTGGCATGTCAAGGGATTTTCATCCCAGTGCCAACTTTTTTTCTCCGCTTTGAAGATCATAACTGAGCCAGTGATAATCAATGATTTGTGCTCTTTTGCTCTTTACTTCAGCCACTCATGTAAAGGTGCCATTACGTACTAATGATATGCAGATGCAGAGTTTCATGCTCATCTTTTGGATCAGAAACTTTTTTTCTTGGAACAGACAGCGATGTGTTCCTCCTGCAGTTGGCAGGTGTAAATAGGGCTGATTAAGGCCTCTTGGCTCTTTTGTGGCGTGGAGTGTTTGGACTTCTCCTTGGCATGAGGTGTGAGGGCACAACTGCTGCCAAGTGCCAAGTTTGTGTATTGGTGACACGGATTCAACAGCAGAGGGCTTGTCATGTGCCAGCATGTGACAATACAGCGTGATGTCAGGTGGGTGGTCACCGCATTAGGCCACGTCATTCTCTCCATTCAGTAACTCCGTAGTGCCTGATGATGTGGTGACTTCACATCATCCATAAACAGTGACTTAACTCTCAGAGTAGAGTTTTCCCTCCTTGTTATGTCCATCATGTCATGCACTTACAGATGTCTCATCAATGTCTTGAAGGGTTCAAAACAATCTTGAAAATTGGCAGCAAATCATCCAAAAATCCCACAACTTAGAGAATATTGTCATTAAGCAAAACTGTCTTGATTGGATGTCATCAAAAATAAAAATAAAAAAAATTTCATCATGAAAAATGGGTACCCGTACACTGAGCTTTGTTTTTTCTCTTGCTTCCTCCCTTTTCCAGCTGCAGGCTGGACTTAGCCTCAGCTTTTAGTGAGATGCCAGTGGCACAGCATGATGATTTATAACCCCGTACTGCATAAAACAGATGAATGCCTCACAATAACAGGAACATTGTTAAATGTACGGTGAAGGAGGACAGATCAAATGAGGAACAAGGGCAAGCTAGATTGATGGAGAAAATAAACCAGGTTAAAGAGAATTGCGGATACACTCGGTGGACCGCTGCCAGAGCTGTTATACTTTTACAGGCTTTGAGCTTATTTATGTGATAAAAAGCCGGATTTGAACTGCATTTCAACCACAGAAAGAAAAAGAAATCTCAGTGCATTCCACATATATATGTTTGATCTTTCATAAAAGGTTTTTTATCTAAAATATGTATCTTTTGTGACCTTTGATGCTTTTGTGTGTGAGCAAGAGCTCATACTTGTCTGTTCTGAACAAACAAATTAGGCTCCGCCCGCAACAGCCCCACAGTGTGGAAACCAATCCAACAGGAAGCTCACACCAAACATTAAGGGGGCTCTGACGTCAGTCAAACAGTACTTGTCCAGTCTGTCTTCAGACTCTCTGCTACCTTCACATGCAACATTGATTGTTTTTACTTTCTCTCACCTTTTTTTTTTTAACTTTGTCATTTTTTCCATTCATACTGCAGAGTTCTCTCTCTTTCTTCCTATTTGTCTCTCTCCTCCCTCGGTCAAGTAAACACACACACACACATTCCCCAGACTGAGCTCATCTCATCGGCATCTTATCAGCCATCTTGTGAGCGTGCCGTTGTTATGACTAGAGTTGTTTTTATTCCCAGAATAGGGCCGACACTGAAATAGAACATTCCCATGTAGCTTCTTGTTGTAGTCATTCAAACATTCTTCCAAATACCATTTTCAGTAAATCATCATCATGTCTTCTCAGCTCGTCCCTCAGTCGTTCAGGTCCATGATCTGCATAATAACCAACGTGCTTCTCGTGTGAAAAACAATGTGCCAGGATGAGAAACAATGCATTCCTTCTTAACAATTTAACTGGCGTTCCTCCACTTTTCCTCCACTTTCACCTGAAACAAGTGACCTCTCACATATTCACACACACACTGTTGCTCCCGCCAGCTTGTGCAGGAGGAATATAATAAAGTCTGACCATAGCCGTTGCCACCTGATGCAGACTTTTCTGGAGCAGGGGTAGCTAGAGAGTGCGGAGCCCAGAGAGATGTGGGGGGGCTAAAGGAGCAGCAAGCAGCCATTCCTCCCCTAAACCCTGTAACTCCATCTTGGGTCATGAGCTGTGGGAGCGGGAGGCACGTGTCACAGGAGCACTAGAGGCCCCCCGGCCCCGCTGTTGCTCTTGGATGATGTGCCGGGCGCTAGCCTGCTATTGAGCTGGACCCAGTGTCAAGTTCTTCAGGGGGCCTCTGAGATGAGACGATGAGATTTCTTACAGGTGCCGGTGCCTAAGAAAACGCATACACCGTACACACAGACGTGATCCTCAGGAAGATTTGCACAGCTGTGTGAAAGGGACCCCTCCCTTGCCAAACGTAGCGGCAGTCCGCTGTGAAGCACTCTCCAACACACACACAGATGAAGACCGGCTGCTCGTCATCAGCCCTCTGCTCACCAGGCAGCACAGGAAAAATAAAGTTCAAGCGCCTGGCTTGTTCCTCTATTACATTAATTACTTTTATGTGTTTATTTAATGCACAGTGGCAGTGAATCTCCGTATATTACTCCAACCCTGCTCACTTTCCTCTTCTTTTAGGATGATGCTTCTGTGCAATTCTATATTTGTGTCAATTTTCGCAGTCCATGCATATGAATGGTGCACGTTTAGTGTGTGTGACTGTCACAAAGAATCACTGCAGCTGGTTACGAGGCGGCGCTGGAGTCTCTTTTGTCCATTTATGTAATCAGCTCCCGACACATGAAGTAAGTGGAAATTTCCTGCCTTCTTTTTAACAGATCTCAATCTGGGAAATGATTTGTCATTGAGAGCCGCAGCGGCACACCTCACTGACATCCACTGGGCAGAGCAGCAGCACTGGAACATTTCTCCTTTTTTCCCTCTTTCATGCTAGCACCCCTCTTTCTTTCATTTGTCTGTTTTTATGTCTTTCACTCTTTTTTCCATTATGGCACTGTTAGTGCAATTATGTTTAACCAATCTCCCTTTTTGTCTCATTTTCAGTTGCACTTTGTAAAACTTAATCGTAAATAGTGTTGCAAACCAAGTGGATATTCAACGTACAAAACCTGCACTTAAAAATCACATACAAATGTGCATTACAATGGGAAGTACTTTGGCTGTTTGGATTTGCAGTGAACATAAAATTTGGTTTTTCCAAGAACGGACTGTAACAAAAAAGTAGCAACAAAACAAACCATCTGGACATGTAGGACTACTTAAAATTAAAATGTGCAACCGCATGAAACAATGAGTGAGCTCACTGCAATAAAGACAGTCTCAGTTTGACCAAAGAAGTTATACAAGTTTAGTCTGTTTGGAAGGGCATAAAAACGAACAGAAAAGTTTTAAAAAATCATCAAAAACACTATGTATAAATGGTCTTTCTGTCTCCACTATTTACACATACACAAGCACCCTCTAACCCACTAAAATCAAAGAGATCGAAACCACAACACACACACACACGCTCACACACTTTGCATTTTTGCCATTCACCACTCCGCATGCCCCTCCCCACCATCAATCCAGCTCGCTCCAGATGTGTGAGGACAGAGTGAGCCCAGTTGTGTTCAGTCAGTCACTTTCTACCCAGAGTGAAAGTGAAACACCACCTGTGTGTCTGTCTGCATGAGTTTCAATCGCCAGAGCCATAACCCTCAGTCAGCCGCACCGCAGGCCAGCCAGAGAGCTGATGGCTTCCCAAGCTGGAGGACAGCGATGTAGAGAGAAAGATGTCTTTACACTGCAAAAAACACTCCTAATGTCATCAAGTATTTCTTCTCAAAGTTTTGAGTTGGGTTGTTTTTTTGTTTTGTCCAATCCAGTGAGATAAAAAATAGTTTCCAATGCGAGGTAGCGTGTCTTAAAGGATATATATTTTTCTAAATTCATCGTACTGCTCTGGCAGACTGTTCTCCTTTACTAAAACAGACACACAGAGCTTTAATGTACTAACGTAACTGTAACTGTTTCATAACTTGAGATTAACGCCAATCAAAGACACTCTTTCAGCTCTCTGTCTATAAAATGCTATTCATTTCAGAGTTGGAATCACATGCTAAACAGAAAGATCAATACACCATGACTCATGCAGAAGCTCAAGATTTTCAACATTTAGATGCAGAATGGTAGTGCTTCTGACTACTCAAATATATGCGAAAGGTAAGTTCCAGTATAGTTCAGTACCACCAGTTGTAAAGTACAACTACAATAATTAACCTGTAGTCATACTCTCTGATTTTTTTAAATGTTAATACCACTATTTAATACTACTACTATTTCTTTGTCAAGGCAGAATTTATTGCAGAACTTTTGGATTGGCTCAGACCGGAATGATCAGGCATTAAAACCTCTTACGCATCATTGTTTTCAGGCTTTTCAGGGTGTTATTGCAATTACCTGACGCAATTACTACGTTACTGATGTCATGAAGTCATTGAAAAGGCAAGAAGGTGATGATATAAGGTGACGAATTCAAGGGCAGTTGGATGGCATTGAACTGAAGTTCGCTCATGACTGAGAAGGAAGTCAAGAAAATGGAAACACTGCATTGTTCTGCTCTGTATTGTGTTCGTGTGAGGTGACAGTGACCCTGACCTGCAAACACTTTTCACTTACCCCTCAAGTCCCACTTAATATTTGCGCCAAATCTGACTAATTTCCCCCAAGGTGTTCCTAACAATGATGGGATGGACAAGCTAAAAGCAGAACGCCTCCGACCTGCGGAGGTGCGGAGGCATTAAATCACCCTGCTGCATTTCCCTCTGAATACGCCGGTCTGTAACATTTTTGTGGGCCTCAGCAGAGTGATGATCAACACCCTGCTTCATAGCCCAGAGGGACCAGGCCTCTTGACACACAAAAAGTCAGCACATCCCCCAGCCTGATAAAACAGTCCATGTTCTTTTGCCTTTACTTTGTCAGTACATCATATATGAAGACTGTACATTAGAATTTAAACATAAGGATGAGAAGAGTTGTACAATTCTAGGGTGGGCCTTTGTTTTGTCTTATTATTTCACCCCCAAAGTACTTGAGTGGTAGCAGATTAGTACTTTTACACAAGTGGAGTGTCATGGAAAACAGTGATGAGGGAAACCAGTGTGACTGATCACCGCTAGGTTGTCACTTCCTCGTGTCAGTCATGTCCTGAGACTTTTCTCAATTTCCTCTGTCTCATCTTCAGCTGACTTCACTTCCGTTTTTTAGAAAATTAGAAACGCAGACGATATTTTAGCATTTACCAAATTAGTAGCAAACAGCTGTTGAAAGTGTGTCATTATAGATGAGAAGTTTCTGTTTGGATCCTAAACACTCTGGAGTCCCTCAAATGTGCTGCAGCTCATATGGTAATTTTTACATTATTGTATGTCTTTTTACTTCCTTGGGGTGTTCTGTACCAGACTATATTAATATGCGTCTTTTCTTAAAGTGTAGATGTCGTGTAAATGGACTCGATGAGATATTTGTGGCCCTCCTGAGAGAGATTCTTTCTCTTGATAAGATCACTTTGACCTTGACCATGAAATAACAAGAGTGACAGCCCTTGAAGTTATTTGCTATGCCAGAGTGATCTCTCATGCTCTGGGTAAGTGACATACCCTCAGTAATGACCCAGAGTAAACTCTTCTATCACAGACGCAAGGTATTTCCCCAGCTTGTTCAGTGCCATCACAGGGAGCTCTGCTTCCTCTAGCTCGCACTTGTATAACCAGTGTGCAATAAAGTGATAAAGAGACTCATTTAAATATGATGACAGCAGAAGGATTAAAGCATGTCACCACCGATCACTGTGCATACTAAACCCACAACACGTATAGAGAAAGAGTTTACTGCCACAAAGATAAGGTCAGAGGTCAAGAAGACAAACAAACACTCGTCTGTCTTTCTATTAGGATAAGGATTTGTTCTGGAAAAGCCTTCACTCTGTCTTCCTTCCTGAGATGTTTATTTGCACTTGGGCTCCCACCGGCACCTCAGCTGTTTACAGTGTTTGTTTGGATAGTTTCTATTTTATTTTATAGAGAAAAAAAAAAGCCAAATGCTGCTTTTAGCCCGGTTTTGTTTGAACAGTGCTGGTTTGTTTCTTAACCCGTAAATATTTTCTACACGAGCAGCTGGATTCACATCCTTCCCATCGCTGCAGGTCAACTAATTTGCTAAAGGAAATCGTTGGTCCACACAGTTTTATTTGCATCGTAGCCATGTTTGTTTTGCTAATAGCTGCGGTCTCACGTCTGACCTCACTGGGCACTCGAATTGTAAAAAATTTAAAGGCCACTTGTATTTTCCATGTAATGGGCTGTAATAGTCTACCGATTAATTCCCATATGTCCCACTTCTCCTGAGTGGAAGAAATCGCCACATTCAGACAATTAAGACAATTAATGCACAATGTCCTAATGGAATAGAGCTACCCGCTTGTGCTGTTCCACCTCTACTGTAAAAGGGACATGTGTTTTTCCGATGCTGAAGTAGCCTCTACTTGTTTAGTCTGCAAAATGAATACAAAAAATGTGTCCAATACTTCCAAAACCTCGTGAAATATAATTACTATAACACAGAACTTTAAAAAGTAGTCAATCCTCACATTTTAGAAGTTTTAAACTGTATTTTTGCTACATTTCTTCTACAATTAGTCCCAATTTTTCAGGGCTGCACAAAGACACTGTAAATTGTTTAAGTGTTATCTCTTAAAGAAGTTAATACCCAGGCTGTCTAAAGTTTTTAGGTTCTAACCTGTGAAGATAAGTTGAGGCAAAAAAAAAAAGATAGAAAAGTTCTGCTCGTATGCATTTGGTCTGTCTTCTATGGAGCTGATGGCCGCTGATGGTCGCTCGTGCTTATAAAACACTAAAGCTAGAACAAAACAGGGCTTCATTTTTATTTATTCATAGAAATAATGATTCAGTGCGTGTTGAACAATCTGTTAGTTTTGGAAAGAATTGCAAGAAATTCTGGTGCTAACTGGCATCAATAGCCACTGTAATTCCCCAAAAAGTCAAATAGAAATTAA
The DNA here is from genome assembly GCF_037954235.1 of Aulostomus chinensis. Taxonomy (NCBI): domain Eukaryota; kingdom Metazoa; phylum Chordata; class Actinopteri; order Syngnathiformes; family Aulostomidae; genus Aulostomus; species Aulostomus chinensis. The sequence goes on from NC_141326.1 coordinate 24,822,095, forward strand.
TAAGAGGTTTTGGTGCTAAAGAGAGGAGAATAGTCCATATTCATCAGTGAGTCATCTCTGCCTCTTGCCACCACACAGTTTAAAACCCTAAATAACTACTTTCCTCCACTCCTCAGGCGTCTGTCAAAAAATGAACCCAGTTCTTCTTTAATTTAAGAGTTTGAGGGGTGCAGTGTTACATGATTATTGGTTGCTTGCTTGAGACTGGGTCTGACTGTTAGCTAAACGGAACCAAAATGGAAATAGAACGTTGTGTGTGGTTCAATTTTTGTCTGTTTTATTTTCTAATTTTCAGTGAGCCAGAGACTGGGTGAAAGCACCCCTGCATATCCACAACTACCAGCGGCCATGTAGCATCCTCCCAGGTAGTAATTGATGGTTGAGTAGTGTGCTGGCTGGAGTGGTCCGGATGTTAGGAGTTGGCTACAAAGAGGTTAATCAGGATCAAAGCTCAGACCCTCTGGCCTTGTTCAGAACCAGCAAAGCATACAGCTCTCTGTTTTCACAATACATCCTGCTTGCCATTAGTGCTGTGTCACCACACAAGGCCTTGTGTGTGTGTGTGTGTGTGTGTGTGTGTGTGTGTGTGTGTGTGTGTGTGTGTGTGTGTGTTCATCTGAGCAGATGTATGAGTTATTATAGACCCAAGATCCTGCAGAGTTACTCCTATGCACTTCTGTATGTCGTATGAATTCCCTCACATGTTGTGAGATCGTGTCGACATGAGTCACCTCCTGACTTGGGGTGTGTTTAAAGGAAGTTGGGGTAAGTGGGCCCTGCTTACTCATGCCTGGAAGTGACAAAACGTCACTGGCCTACTCACACTCAAAGATCATCGTAAGGCTCATGTTGTCCTCCAAATAAGGCCATGTGTGCACTTGCTTAACCTCTTTTCAGCCCTTTGGTCTCCTCAAGTATAATCAGCCAAGTAATGTTCACAAGCATGCATGGATAGAGCCAGGGATGGGTAGTATGATAACGTATACCCTCCTAAGCCTATCAGATTCTCTCCACCAGTTTAAACTATATAGCTATTACCTCGGCCAAGGAGGCAACCTGATCACCGGCCTTGGTTTGGCTTGAGTTGCGAATGGATTTTGATGAAATTTAGTAAGATGATGGAACTTAGGTTGAGGAACATTAGATTAGATTCTGGAAATGGTGCAGAATGTGGATTGGGCCTCATTTTTTTTCTGTCTGAGCTTGGGCCGTGTTTGTTAGAGTTGTGACCAATGCACGCACATAGTCATGCATTGCTAGACAGCACACACCCATTACTCAAAACATCAGCAGTTGTACAAAAAAAAAAGACTTAGTTCGTGACTCAGTGTTGAAGATTGACTATCCACAGCCATCGTATCGCATTCGAGTCCCTCAAGATTTAACTCTACTACATTTATATATATTACATCAGTAGTTACACACTGTCCTGGTGAAAGCTTTTGTTTAACACCCTCCATCTTGGAAGGGCTGCATGAATGATAAATAGTAAAAAGACTTTATGTTAAGTTCATGTTCCTTCACGAAAATAGTCAGAGACTAACGAACATGTTCCTCAATTTATTTTGGTTAGTTTTTACTTCAAACTTAAATACACCATGTCAAGTAGCCTAGTCGATGATGTTTGACCTGAGCCCAAACCTCATTTCCAAATTTTGGCCCAAACACAGCCCCAACAGTCGGGCCTGAGTAAAATCTCTTCATTTGTCACGACTGTGGGCATTTCATTCAGTTTTTGACATTAGCATCCCATTAACAAAATGTAACATTAGCAAGTTTAGTAGCGAAATGTCGGCCCTCATGAATACGCTGCAAAGATGCAGTCCAAACTCAGTGGAGCATGAGCGAGACCCTGGTGGAATACATCGGACTCGCACCACTTCTTCTGTCTGAGTTATGCGGCCTGGTGTGGCGTGATGTGTGACACTGAGCTATTCCCTCCATTATAAACCACAATCTGTGAAAAGGAGTAGCATTCAGCCACCATTGCCCAACTTGGGTGGCTTCCCCTCCCTTCTCATCGCCTGCGTTCACCCAGGAGAAAATTGCACAACATCAAATTAACTTCTTTTTTCCATACGACGTGATGAACACTCAGCCATACATGTGGAAGTTGAATTTTCCTCTCACTCTGTTCCTAACAACTACCCACAAACCTGTTTTTTTTCTTCAATTTACTGAACTCAAAATAGACTCAGTTTTGGGGGGGGGGGGGGGGGTATAGCTTGTGGCATACTCACTGTATATTTCCAGCTTATACTGTGGCTGCAGCAGATCGTGTGTCTCTGTTTCACTCTGACAGACAGACCGGGGGCACAGTGTGCCAAGGTGGCGTGGTCGTTAAAAATAGAAAGAGTTAATTCAGCAGGGCTGGGACACTAGAAAGGATCTAGCTACCTGGAGATATTTCCTGTCCAGGGTTGAATTTCCTCCTCTATTCTAGATCAAAATGAGCACAGTCATCTGTCCTGACCATTTCCTTTAGGGGTGGGGGGTGGTGGTGGAGGGGGCAGCACAGAGGACAGCGACTGAGACGATGGAGTGAAAGAGAGGAGGGCTGGGGGTTGTGTTTGATGAAAGCCTGGCTCTCTGTTTACTACAAGCTAAAAATACTATCCAGCCTGGTTTGCAGCAGGCGTGGGGGGACTGTGTGTACATGTGTGTCTGTAGCCCAGCAGCTGGAGCCTGAGAGAGGGTCCCACATCTCTGCAGGGGGAACAACAGGTGGACGAGAGGGCGTGCGGTTCTGTGTTTGTACTGTACATACGTCTGTGTTTAAAGTATGTGTGTGTGTGTGTGTGTGTGTGCGCGTGTGTGTGTGTGTGTGTGTGTGTGCGGGGGTTTGTGCAGATATGTGTGCATACATGTACACACCAGTAGGCTTTGTAGAAAGGCCAGTGTCACACAGAGCCTGTGTCTCCGGCTCCCTGAATTGTCTTATTCATCCTCTCTAATCTATTTAAATCCAAACTGAGGCAGTGCTATAAATCAAAATTAATGAGTGTGTTGTTGATGCTCATGTTAAAGCTCTCAGTACTGTATTGACCATTCACAACACAAGTATGCTCTCTAGGCCTCTATTTTGATGCGTGTGTATGTGTGGAAGCGAAGGAAGGAGAGAGGGAGGGGGCTTTGCCTGCGTGTCTATCCCCACTACCCGCCTTTACCCTGATGACAAGAGGCAATTGGCCTTCTCAAATAACAGTGACTAGGTACTGTGAGGGCGATTGTACCCTGGCAGCTGTGTATCTCTCCCTCCGTCAGTCTCCCTCCATATATCTAAAATGAAAGTAGTTACAGATTTTGTGATTAAATACCTTCCTGTTTGTGGACGGGGCAATCAGATAAGAGCTCCACAAAGGGAATGTAAGGGATAGGAATGAGGTAGAACCAACAGCCAGCACGCTTCCGTGGCTCTATATTGGCAAACCTCACATGCTGAAAATACACTGGATGGCAACATGAAAAAGATTGTGAAAGACTTTTATTACTATCTTTTTTTTTATTATTATAATCAATGCTCCTCCCCGTCCACATTTTAAAGAGTCACTCCACCGATTTTGCCCCATCACAAGGAGCACCACTCAGCCTGACAGTCGTACACTGTCCTCTGTGGTTCTTGAGAAAAATAACCCCGGTTATTTGTAAAGCCTGCTTTTACAAATGGAGGAAGTGGAGCTTGAAAGAAGTGGGCATTTAGGAGGCAGGGAGGTCTAATGAAAGACGCCAGTAAGCTGTATTATGACCCATACTGCACTGAACAGTCTAATCCGCTTAGAAATCATAAAAAACAGATGCTCTTTATAATTTTCCCCGCAGAGTTTTCTCATGTAAAAAGTTATCTTTATATTCAGTCACTCACAAAGTCTAATGCTTTGTATCCTGGAGGTTTATTGCTTCTGATGTATGTATTTCCTCTCTTCTGAAACATTTTCGAAGCTTATGACTCGATTGTTTGCGTCCTTCTCCACAGCCTTGCAGTTTTTTTCATAGACTTTTCTGGCACATTAACACACTTCTCTCTGCATTACCACCAAGTATTGATGAGCAGTGTAGTATAAAGAATGTGTATCAAGCTGCCTAATCCTCTTTTTTTCCGGTCTCAGAAGTAATCCAGGTGGTTGTCACGTATGCATTCATGGTTCAAGAGCAAATAGGAAATGTCAGTGGTGACTGCAGTGTGACCTTTCTCCATTGGCCAAGTATAAACCCAGCAAATTCAGCATAGGATTTAAAACCATTAAATAATTCTGTTTTTATCATTTCAGTATTAGTCAGTAAAAAGTTTCATAACTTGCTTTTTATTATTCTGGCAGTGAGAGTTAGAACAAACAACTGTTGGCACATGCTTATACCAAAGGCTTCATTTTAAGCGCGCTCCTTTGTTACTGTTGCAGCTGTAAAACAGTGGAGAGATTGTTTTGAGCGTTGCACAACCTTTGAGGAATGACTTGTTTCACGATTAGGGTTTGATTCATTTGGACTGATAACATTTGGAAAGACTAGAGGAGCTTCATGAATATGCATCAACACTCAAATCAGCAAAAAGCTAAGTGGAAGTAGCCAGTTTGGCCGGTGTAAAGCCCGTACTCGAACCCTGTAGGTGAGTAGTTATGCCTCTGCCGTTGTCTGGCTGGGCTGCACTGCTATTCTACCACTGAAACACTTGTTCAAAGACAGAACTTTAATGTTGCTGTGTTGAGTTTCTTAGTTTACTTTCAGCAGTGGCAGCTGATACTGAGCTTTTTGGGAGTTTTGGCTTATAATCATGGAACAAACAAGAGGAATCAGATCAGCTGCAGCTGTCACGGCCTATGTTGACACGCCCAGCAGTTCCATTTGCAGGGAGGTTATGCAGCAGCACGTACCTGTGCTGTAGGATATGACATTGAGTTGATGCAGAAGTATAAACCAGCATTAAATCTGGTGCACATGCTCTGCTGGTAGAGCAGGAACAGTGTTTATCTTTCAGGCAGCATAGGTTCGTAGGATTTACCTGGCAGGGATGAGTTTAATGAGTATTGTAGATTGTTGAATATAAGGGACGGTATGTAAGAGGGCTGCACTGTCGTTTGCTGCATATAATAAGCTGCCAGTATCGATATGGCCAGACAAACACACTCAGATACTGTAGCAGCTTTGAGGCAGAGCTGGTGAACAGGGAAGCTTATGCAGGCTACAGTGACTCGCCAAATGAGTGGAATAGTTTCATCTGGCCTTATCAGTTTCATGTCTTGTTTTGTCTGCCAAGCCTGGCAGGCCGACTGTTGGTCTTCAGGAAAGAATGTAGGGTCATCAAGTAGAGCTGATGGAGTTATTATGAAATGTGGTGCTGGGATAACACCAGACATCCCAGTGCTCTGTGAATGGGAACTAGTCGGTCCAGCTCTCATTCCAGAAGCATTCGATAATAGCACAAGGACGCCGTTTCATTCAGATTTTCTAAGACTCCACTCCTCATAATTGATGATTAAAGGAGCAGCTCTCCCTGGACCTGGTGAACTCCCTGTAGTCTCCCCCGGACACCCTGACCAGTCTCTCGTCTCTAAACACTGTCACAAGCCAACCAGGCGTCTTCAGTCTGCATAATCATCCTCCTCAGCTTCCGCCAACATTCACAGACGCCATCAAAACATCACTCCTCAAAAAGGCAAACAAACGTCTCCATCGAGTCAGTCTCCCAACCTCCACCGCTTTTCTCATCTCCACATCTTTGATGAGGAAAAACACCTCCATAACGAAAACAAGAGGATGAGTGGGATGGGGGAGAGGCTATATTTGGAAACAGACGAGTGGGCGACAAGATGTCTCTTTTTCTTTGTGGTTTTTTTCTCTCAGTGCTTTACTGCACCACCTCATTTCTCTGTCTGCCTGTGTGTGTGTGAGGCCGGCTGTGGTCATGTAGCCTCTCTTGCTGAAATCATGGCCTTAATGCTGGTTAACGGGAGAGGGGAGTTTGGTTGGGGTCAGGCTGACTGCTGCGCCCAAGGATCAGTTGGCATGCTGTCCAGGCCGTGGCACCAGGCACAGGGCCACTGTCTGGGGAGGACAGACAGCTGGTGAGAGGCGGGGCACGGTGGGGTGGGGGCGTTCTTTGTAACTGGTATACTTGCACATCATCTTTAATGCGCTCAGCTGTACCCAGACAACTCTTGTTTACATCCCATGTGTAATACATCATTTTTCTTTTATGTCTGAGTATCATTTTTCTTTTTCTTTTTTTTTTTAATAAAGTACCTGAGGGAATACTACAGATATTGCATTTAGATTCACACCACGAGCTAAAATACACCAGTTTTTGAGAATCCATTCACACGTCATTTTGAACATTTCTGAACAGATTTAGCTCTCAATTGGCACTTAAAAAAAATCTAAATTTCAGTTCCAGCTTTTCAGAAATAAGTATTTACCACTCTCTTCCTCTTGTGTAATTGTAAAGTGAATATTGCTGGGGGGGGGGGGTATCAAATTTGACAGAAAACTTAGATTTGTCACCTTGTATTATTTGTAATTATTGTTATACATGAAGAAATATTAATTCATATACCATATATATTTTAGTTTGTCTGAAAGTAGCAGTATCATCGAATGAAACACTTGCAGTACTTAAACCCTACTATTAGTATCCGTTTCAGAAGTCACCCTCAACCTAGACCAAAGTGCTGGCATGCTCCTTGTCATTTATAATATCAGGCTGACTGGCCTATTGATGACAAGAACAAAGCCACACTGTGGCTGACCTACACCAGTGGCCGTAGTAACATGGCACCTCCCTGGTGACTGACGATGCCACGCTGGCTGCCACCACAGCCTGGCACAGGAGAGGGGGTGGCAGCTGGCAGGGAGAGGAGGAGAGGGGAGTCTCGTTTATAAAGACTCCCCTGTGTGAACCCCAGTGGAGGCCACACCCTGGATTCAAAGTCAGAGTCGTTTGCTGAGGTGTCATACACCCATGCAAACTCGCAAACCGACACGTAGGCAAAAATATACGCATAATGGGACTGATTGTTGAACTTCACATCTTTCTGTGTGTGTTTGTCTCTTGCACAAGTGTGTGTGTGATTCATCCACAATCAGCAGTGTGCAGTTTTGTCCCCTGAGTCATTGCTGGATTGCTGAAGTAGTACAGTGTCACACTGCTGAGCTGTTTATTACCTCCATCGTTGGTGCCGTTTGTTTGTTTGTTTGTCTGTTACCAGGATTACGCAAAAACTATTGAACCGATTTTCTTGAAACTTGGTGGGAGGTTGGAGCTGAAGCCAACAGAACTCATATGGTTTTGGACTTAGGATCCCTTTTTTTGTGATCATTTAAAAAAAAAAAATTTGCGAAACAAGATCATTTTTACGGATTTTCATTCGTCCGAGAAATCATCATGAAAAAATGCAGACATGAGTAAAGTTCAATCAGAATATCAAATGTGTTGCAAATCTTTTTTGATGAGATTTGGTAAAATGACAGAATTTTGAAGATTGAAGCAAGTGACTCACACATGAGAGCTCACTATGTAGAAATGTTCACGTCATTGGATGTGTGGAAATAGTTCCTAAAGCAGAACAGGCCTGAAATAGCTTGTGTGTACATGCACACATTTTCATGCTGGGTATTTGTGTGTTCTGAATGTGTTTCAGTGGGTGTGTGTGTCCTGAATGTGTTTCAGTGTGTGTGTGTGTGTGTGTGTGTGTGTGTGTGTGTGTGTGTGTGCGTGTGCGTGTGTGTGTGTGTGTGTGTGTGTGTTAAAAGTGTTGGAATGTGTTTTTTCCTTGCTGGTTATGTTTTGCTGTATCAACATGCAGCAGTATTCCGTCCCCATGACGGCCACCACACTGAGGACCAGTCAGGACTAAATCATGTTCAGCTGTCTGTTCAGGACAAATGGTCCATCAGGCAACTGCCCCACCAGCCTCCACCCCTCTGCTCCACCACCCTCCACAGTTTGTTCACTTGACTTCACATTACATAAATCATTTTTTAAATGTTTTTTATCGATTTGGAATAACTTTGCAGTGTGTGGTGACAGCTTCCTGGATATTGGTGCGAGAAGGTTGAAGTGTTTATGAACAGGTGGTTTTATGAGCTGTGCACATAATGGAGTGTAATGGACATTCAGATTTGTTTTTGTATTTCTCCATCTTGTACAAACTTTGGCCCCACTCTCACCACCCGCAGACACAATTATATAACAAAGCTACAGGGCTCTTGGAGCGCATTAATCCACCAAGACAAACTCAGCCAAACCAAGTGTAAAAGAAAGGCCATTTTTCTGACCTGCACCAAAATTGGTTGGGTTGTTCCTTGGCCCGTGTTACACCCTTCCACCAAGTTTGGTGAAATTTAGGCTCACGGTTTTCATTAAATGCTGCTAACAGTCAAAGAAATCCTGCTGGAAACTGTACTTCCTTCAAGGTGGACCTAAGATTTCAACAGAAAAATTGAGTTTTCTGTCTGTTCTGTTCCATAAATGCCTCTGTTTTTGTGTTAATGTACGTTTGATCATTTTTCAAATATAAATATGAACATGCTATGCTGCTAATACATTGCCATGTTTTTCTTCACAAGGAGATGTGAAAGCGTTTCCAGCTCCCTGCAGTCCCATTTTCCTTCATTAATTCATACCAACAGTCCTACCTACTCGCGCGCGCGCGCGTGTGTGTGTGTGTGTGTGTGTCCTGAATGTGTTACAGTGTGTGTGTGTGTGTGTGTGTGTGTAGCAGAATAAATGTGACACATCCGATTGGCAAAAGCTGTGACGCTGTTTATGCAAAAGTTTGGAAATCTCTCCAGTGTATGGTTCTCAATCATTAACTAAAAAGTAGAAATGAGGAAGAAGGCTATAATTGCTTGCCTCATACTTTTGCTACTGGCTGATAAAACCCTCAAGCATTTCAACAACAAAAAAACGTCTGAAAGAAACAAGTACCTCCCTTTGTTCTTCATGTCTTTACAGTTCTCTCATAATTCTTCTTTTTTGGCTTGTTTATGCTACACATTTATTTTGTTTGCGGTAATATTTCCCCAAACCTCACATCTTTCAACGTGAAAAATGCTAATGCTCCTTCAACACGACATCAAAGCCTCTCCCTCGCCCAACACTCTCTCTTGCTCTTTGGATTTATGGCTCTTTTTTTTTTTCCTTCCCACAACATGAAAGACCATCAGTGTTTCCCACACATATGCATGTGCACAGACATACACTACCATACTCACACACACACACACACACACACACACACACACACACACACACATGCACAAGCAGTCCACAGTCATGTCCAAACAGAGTGATCGGTAAATCAAATAAAACACCCACAGTGTTTCAGAGAGAAGGAGTGCGCTCTGAACAGTGGAGTGATAAAAAGCGATAAAAAAGGGAAGGAGAGGAAAGGGTGGTGGTGGGGGGATTGTGCGTCCTCGTGAAAGTAGCCCTCGGAAACAAAAGCAGCTTTGAGTGCGCGCCCACTCAGAAAAGAGATTAGCGGGTACACACACCCCTCAACACACCACCATCATCATCACCGCCGCCACCGCTGCAGAAAAAGGCTTTGGCTGCAGTTTAGCGGCACGTGGCACAGCCCTTGATACTTATCATGTGCGTCAGGTGCTCTTGCCCGGTTTCCTGTTCTTTAAAACAAAACCACCATTTCCCTCTTTCACTCCCTCCTTCCTCTTCCCCTCTCCCCTTCTCTCTCTCTGTCTCTCAGTCGAGCAGCAATTCATCCACACCGCTGCCATCCAGCCTTTACTTCTTCTCAGTTACGCTCTCTCTCTCTCTCGCACTCTCTCTCTCTCTCTCTCGCTGCCCATCTCTTTTCTCCTGCTTTTACAAATACAAAGAACATATTGTATCTGCCAGAGTTAAAGTGAATCCATTCTCCTTGGCAGCGGCCTGGCCCGTGGTGAATCTGAGCCGCGCTAGCTCTGTTTTCCAGTTGGCAGAGAGGATGCTGGGGGAGTGGGTTGCTTGCTCATTGGGTTGGTGAATTTGAGTCCTGTTGACAAGTTGGTTTGAGATTCATTCACGCAGCCTTTCGTTCTCGCTCTCTCGTTCTCGCTAAGCGCAGCATGACCCACGCTCACCCCTTACGAAAGATTTTTCAAATGCTTAGAATGCTGCCTCCTGTTTTGTATAAGTGTGTTTATATTGGTGCGAATTTGCATCTGACTCTGAAGGGTGCATCATTTCCGAGATCTATTCAAAAAAAAAAAAAAATCTTGGAGGTTGAAGTTTTACAAATGGGTCACGTCAGCCTGACATTTTCACACATTCATTGCATTAGCTGGTGGTTTTAGCTGCCTTTCTCCATCTGTATGGAAACCAGAGTGTTGAGCCATTCAGAAACCAGAGAGGAAGAACATTTTAAGGTCATGGAAGTGCTCTCATTTAGTTGTGGAAAAGTCTTGGAAAAGTCACGAAATTTAGCAAGAATCCTTAATGAAAGCGAAAGACACAGACTGCGAACACAAATAAACTGTGAAACATAAAAAACCCCTCTCGTCTAGTAATTACTGAACGATAACACGACTCCGTCACATGAGTGCAGATACACACTCTTTCATGAAAAGTCGTTATGAACTCACAGTGCAAAAACACACCGATAATGAGATACTATCATGTTTCATAAACATGGTTCTGGCCCAGAAACTCAACATGACCCTCCTCCTCTACCCTCAAATATGAAAGAGATGAGTCAACGCACTCACAACCAAGCACAAACAAACTGCTGAATAAAGGCCTCTGCAGCCTTTTTGAAGTTTCTTGGACTGCCCTCCCCCCCCCAACCCCCCTGGACTTTCTCTCTCCAGCATCTTTCATCCGTCCATCTATCCATCTTCTCCCTGACCTTTACTAACAGCTGGCTCATCGTAATTGTATTTGTCTCCTCTTCTATTTGTATATATTGGATTTTACGAGATTTATTTGAATGTTTGAAATACTTTAAACTTAGATCAGCTCTGTTTTAACCGTGCGTTTCTAAATAAATGGATTGTGTTTTTGGAGCCACGGCTGACAGACAGATCCAAAAGTACTTACACTGCACGACACACAATACGCACTAAAACTCTCTGAAGTACTCTTTATATTTTCTCAGATTACTCTGACGGTTTCATCTTCTTAGATCGTTGACAGCTTTAAGGAAAACCTGATTATTTTCAGATTGTTTGTTGCTGTTGGTTTATGGAGCTGCACAGACACAAGATTCATAGTTGTGATTGTCAATCTGATGATTATTTTCCCCTCAAAACTAAACCCACTGAAAAAAAAAAAAAAAAGGAAGAAGAAATGAGAAATTGAAAGCTTTTAGCAGTGCAAAAGCTAAATGGTGTGTAATTGTAAATGACATGTGGCAGAGTCTGGCAGATTTAAGAATAGCAAAGTTTTGGCTTCCATAAGAAAAACACATATTAATCAACATTTCTGTAAATGAATCGGTTCTATCCAGCTGGCTAATTTTCAAGTGCGGCCTTTTTGTCCAAGATGTTTTGAAACCTATGAAGTGTTAATTTACAGGATGAATTTGACAGCCTCAAGCACAGCTACAAACACAGCTACACCCGGAGTGTTGAGAAACTTCTATTGTTTGCTTGCACAAGTTCTCATGTTGACAAGCAGCCACCGATGGATTGAGCCCAGCAGCAGCAGTGATAACAGATTGATTGTAGAATTAAGTGGCGACAGATGTGATCTACCGGAAATCTGTTTGAATTGATGCTGGAGGATCGTTTTCACTTCAGGAAGGATCTGAGCCTTCCTCTAATATGGTGGCCGACTTGTCCACTTATGTAAGATTCTGCCTTTCACACTGAAATTTTGACAGCTGCATTTTAGAGCATGAGATATTAATGCAATATTAATGCAGTGTAAAGCATTATAGCTCATTGTATCAATAATCTATTGAAAATCTGAGTGATACACATGGAAAAAAAAGAAAGTTATAAACCACTCGACTGAAGTTTTTAAAATATTATTGTTTTAAATGATATCATTACAGGTGTTTTAATTAAAAACAGTTTATAGTGGAAAAATATAAACATTTTTTTATCGTAACAATTTGGCAACTCCCCAGAAATTATCTAACGGCCCCACTGGAGGCCCCGAACCTCAGTTTACTCTCTGCACATCAGTGGCTTACTGACTCTCTCAAGCAGTGACTGTCCATTTTTTTCCTTCTGTCAAACTTCTGTTCCTTTTCTTCTTTCTTTTTTTTTTTAACTGTCCCTCCTCTTTCTCTCTCTCTCCTCTCTCTTTCTCTCTCTCTCTCTCTCTCTCTCTCTCTGGTCCCCTGCTCCCTCCCTCTTCCCCCTCCCCTCTCCCCTGATCTCCATTCTCCATTCATGCCGTCCTGTCACAGTGATGATAATGATGACCTCTGTGTAATGCTACCTTGTTATTGGCCCACCAGCGAGGCCAGTGTGTACACCCTCTGTTGCTTTTCCTGCATTGTCCATTGTGTTGAGAGCCAACCAATGTGTGTGTGTGTGTGTGTGTGTGTGTGTGTGTGTGTGTGTGTGTGTGTGTGTGTGTGTGTAAGTGTAAAACAAAGAGAAAGCGGGCAGCCTGGGTGAGCTGTGCAGAGGCAGCAAAATTCACCTGAACTGACCCCATTCTGCTACTTCTTACTCTGCACTTTCCTGGAATGTAGTAAAGGAAGTAAAACTACACATTACAGTATGTTTTACTGGATTTCTTTTTACACATAAATGAATGAGAATGATTTGACTATGTCACTGTGTTTGGATTTTAAATCTGTTTTCTGCTTGGATTACCCATGAGGAGAGCAACAGAGAGCCTGCAGAAATAAATCTAACACCCAACTTACTTTGAGGCCATAACTGAAGAATTCAAATGCTGATTATGATAATTTTGTCAACAAATATTTTATAGTATGACAGTATGAAGTGATGACAAGATTTACCCAGAAGGTCAAAGGTAAACTTCATTACAATAATATAAAGCATAGTTGTTAAAGCAAAATTATGCAGCATTTTTATTTTGAACCGGGTGTTTCAAATTTAATGGCACACCGATGTGTGAGTAAGGAGAATAATTCTGCTTCCATTCATCTTCAGATCGCCTGCACTGTGTAATTTGAGCTAGCAAAACTCCTGCTCGCTCATAGTGCTGCTTTCAGACACAAGAAACTAGCTTGGAATTTTAGTGTAAAACAGTACAGGACAATTCTGGGGGAAGTTAAGAAGAGCAAAAGGAGACCCTTCCCTGCTGCTATTACCTCAGTCAGTGTAACAGTAGCTGTTAGCAACTACGTTTCAGCACATACACAACTGCTAGCTCCATGTAGACGGTCACAGTAGCGAGAGCAATCATAAGAATGGAGGATGTCTTTTCTTTTTGTCGCCGCTCCAGCACTGTTGTCAAAATAAGTTGATTCACCTAAACTCATGTCACAACAACGCAGAACTCTGCTAAATCTCTAATTGTTCCATTTGTTTCAGCGGAGGTCGCTGCTGTGCAATAAAACTACATGATGCTGCTTTAAATGTCATAAAAGGTTTTTCTGTAAAACAAATGTACCCTAAAATTGAATGGGTTCTTTTGTGGCCCATGCTGGACCCTTCCATCAAGGTTGATGAAAATAGGCCTGGTATTTTTTTGCACCAGCCTGCTGACCAAAAAAAAAAAAAAAAATTGGAGAGAGACATTGAAGAGAACATTTTAGGAGAGAGGTAAATGTCCACATGGTTCTTGTAAGTACTGGTGTGCCACTCTAACTGCGGTTTCTACTTTTCCTTCAGTAATCTGGGCATGATTTACATACCTGGAATCCATTTGTACCAGCTAATTTGGCTTCATCAGACATATAAATCATTGCTCTACTCTAATGATTGAGGATAATTCAGTAAGAGCGAAACAGACTTCAATAATGTGCCAAAGTAGTTTTACAGTCTTTGCTTTCTGTTTGAACAACAACAGCATTTTAAAACCTCACCTTTTGATTCATAAAACCTCAGAGAGCTATCAAAGAATTCCTTCCCAAATGGAATGAACATTATGTGAGTCATGCAAGCGCTGCATGAGTCGACAGTCAAAACAGAGGTGAAGAGTAATGGCGCTGTAGTATTATCTGGTGTGAAACAGGTCCAACCACAGGCCTTTTGAGGTCACCGTGGTGGGAGGAACATTACGCATTCTTTACAGCATGCAAGGATGATGACCTCTGCAATGGTTTTTCCTCTCGTCTTATCTCTCTTTCTTCACCGGTTCTTGTGTCCATTGTCTCACACAATTGAGAGCATTTCAATCACAGGAATCTGGTTTTATTGAGTAGCCCGGCCCGATAGCGCACACGCATGCCAAGACATTCCTGGAGCTGGTACTCTTTCCTTCTGGCAGCCTTGAACCTCTGTCTCTTCTCTTCCACGCTCCCTTTTTTTTTTTTTTTTTTTTTTTTTTACTCCACTCCTTAGCTTCTCTGAAGGAGAGGTAGATGTGTATCTATGAATGCACCCCTGTGTTTTTGTTTGCCTACGTGCTGGATGTCCGTGTGCTGAATGTTCAGAGAAAAGCTTAGTAAATCCAGCCTGGACTGTGTTATACAGTGTATGTAGCGGCCTTGTTTTCCCTGCTGAGTAAGTTATTACAGCACCTAATTACCATTCATTACATGTCAAGGATATCACGCACTCCTCTGCTCTACCTCATCCAATATCTCATATCCCACTTGCATGTAATGTCTTTATTTAACATGCAATGGTAGAACTTAGCAAGGAACAAGGAATGTAGCGACAGCACCCCCAAGCTTTCCTCCAGGCTGTGGAACTCCCCAACAGATGGCAGTGTGAATCGCTCTGTCGGCACAGACCTGCTTCTGAGGGCTGTGTGTGGATGAAGGATGGCTTCACTACAGCAGAGTCCCGGTGAAGTAGACGCTCGTCTTCCAACATTATCTCTCATCTGTTTGAGGGTATTCATTTCCTTGTCAAAATTTTCAATTAAGTAGCAATAAAGTTGCATCTTCTTGTTTTAAGATCTTATCATAGTTATTGTATTAAACCTTAAATTAGATATGAATGTATCCAGGATAACGCTGCCCGCGAGGATCAATGACTATTCAGGCACCGAGCGGAATTTCCCACCCGCGCAGATTTTCCCTTGTTCATTCTCTACCCTCCTGAACATGAAACAATGCTGTGCAAATAAAGATCTAACTACACCGCAGCAACCGCCTTGAGAGAATTTCTCCAAATTCCTTAAAAATATCCGCTGGAAGTGAAAGATGAACTGAACAGATTTTGGTGGTCAAAGGTCAAGGTCAGCACAGATGAGCACAATATCTCAGGAATGGCTCGAGAACATTTCTTGTAAATATCACCTAGATTCTAGGATGATCTGAAAAACTTTTGGTGATCTAGGGTCAAAGTTCAAAACACTGTGTCGAGCACACGTAGAGGCACTCAACCACCATGCAGAACTTCTATTGTCTGTACACCTGATTGTCCCGCCGCATTGTTGTCTCGCTCCTCCAACAGCTTCCTGTTCAGGTTGCTGGTCACTGGCGCGTGCCACAATAAGAGTAGGCGAAGAGAATGGACAAAGAGTCAAGCCCCATTCCATGTCCTCACCAACAAATGTATTCTATACACTTTAGGGCGTTCGCAGCCCTCAATTTGGTCTTTCAGGCAGGAACCCGGCCTTGATGGTTATTTGTTTCTCCTGATTCTCACATTTACCATTTAACTCTTGAAACTGTGAATCACCCTGACTTGCAAAGACTTAAATATTAGAAGAAGTGAACAATTAGAGGTGAGGAGTTACAAACACCCCTCAGGCTTTTTTTTTCCCTGTCCTTAAGACCAATTGAGGGCTAAAAAGAATAAAGTCTCCTACCATGCAAATGAAGCCCAGTGTGTGCAGGTGCTGGTGGGAGGGGTTTGTAGTTTCACATCAGTTTGTTATCACAGTTTTGAGGCGATAACGATTAAACGCGTTTGTGTGAGATGTATCGTTCCAGTAACCTGTTTGGTGTTTTAAAAACGTAAAGAACAGGATCCAGAAGTTTTATTTTGGCTACTTCAATTAATTTAGTACATTTAGAAGATTTCACTGAGCTACTTTTAAGACACATGAGGACTGTTCAAAAAACACATACTTTCTGACTCCACTCTGCAGCTGCACCACAATCGTGCTCACTGTAATCTACTAAATTATAGGAATCAGGTTTCATCAGCGCCACCAGTGGCATCACGCATGATAGAGATAATCATTCATTGATCCTACGTGTCTATGTGACCTTTTTTTCATTTGAATTGAGATGACACGTGAATAATAAACATTTTTACTGACAGATGTCACAGTTTTAGAGGGAGGACATGCTGAAAAGTTACTCTGAGCTGAGGTTGACTTCATGCTGTGTAAAATTTGAATTGAGTCTTAGAGGAATAAACTAAAATATCCAAATATCCGCCAAAGTCGCTCTCTCGCTCCGCACCCTACAAGAGTTTGTTCGTCTCCTGACAAGGATGTGGTCTGATGTTTGCTCCATGTTTGTTTGGTGTTTGCTAGGTGACAGACACACACACACACACACACACACACTAGCACAAACAAGAATGTGTACATGTAGTTTTTTGTGTTTGTTTCTGTACATGTGTACTTGTTGTTGTATTGTACCAGATAGGACACAAACAGTCCCAGGGGAGGACAGGAAGGTGATTCAGGAAGGGTGTTCCTGTGTGAACAGGAGCTCTGTGTCCTCCCCACTGTACTTCACACAAGTGGCTGCCATACCCAAATACAGGCCAGAGTTCAAATACGTTGCATATAAAGACCCCATGTTGCTTCTCAAGGCTTTCATGTCAAACTTTAATTGTGTTCAAACTCTGATTTCATATTAAATGAATTGCTTTTACTTGATAGTTTAATAAGTTATGAAGTTGGTCGGATTCAAATGGCGTTTGCTTCAGTTTTATTGGGTCACTTCCAGGAAACTGAAAAGTAATACTGTCTGTACACAAGTATTTGTTGCGTACACCCTGAGTTGATCTCTTTGCTTTGTGTTTGATCATATGACTGACATTAAGTGACTCTTCCATTTCAGTGACTAAGTGTTGGCTTGACTGTGGTAGAAGGACTCTATCTGGGTCCAGGGAAATCCCTGGTGCTTAAGCCCAGACTGTCTCATGTGTTGTCTGCTGTCAGAGGGAGGGCCGGGGACAGCTGGAGCATCACCTGTTACACAATCCCAGCCATACATACGGCCAAGCCTTGATGAAACCAAACATTTACACATTACGCAAGGTGGATATAGTAGTAAGAACACCTTCACACGACAGAAGTCTTTAAAAGTAATTGTTCACCTGTTTTTCAGCCCCTGTAGGTGACAGTTGTCTCTCTATGTGTTATTTACAGTTGACAGTGACACAGAAGACCAGTTTTATGTATTTTATATGAATGTTGTCTATTAATCCATTTTACTGACTGCCCTCCCTCGTAATGGGACGATTAATACTCTCGTATATTGTTTATTTGTATCTTGTGTATCACGTCTGTGACCTGTGCAGCTCTTTGTAACTTTGGTTTTAAAAGGTGAATACAATAAAACAAAATTCTTCTTACTTTTGTAACAACTTGTTGACGTGTTGCCCAGATCTAATTTAAACCGTTACACTGAACAGACACGGATGGAAAAACAACACAATATGTAGACTGAAGCAAAATCATGGCCTAAAAAGTGAAGTTTCTGAAGAAGGGATAGTTTCATGTAAATATCTTACATCATAGCAAGAGGGAGAATAACAACAAGACACAGGTGTTCATCCTGCATTATTAATGTCTCTCACAGGCAGAAATTTAGCAGCGGACAGATCTTTCCAGATGTGCTTTCAAAGCTCATCTGCAGAAGCACAAAGATAAAGGCAAGGTAGAGGAGTAAAAATGTAGCGAACGGCCAAGGAAACAGACGAAAGACACATCAAGCTGAAAACTGGAAGACGTCCAGCAGTAAATTAGAAATTAGCTAGAACTGTCGGTACCCAGAGCGACCCTGGTACACTCATTTGCTGTCCAAAGAGGAGAAGACTTGTGGCAAAAAAGAACAAACGCGCAAGAACTGGTGCGCAGAAAACAGGAATTTGTTTACATCAAAGCTGGAGAAGACATCAAATATGACTGTGTGCAGGCAACAGCGTGGAAAAGGTTCCTTTGAGGTGGCATCGCTGCTGATATTGCCGTACTTTTATTTATTGTCACAAATTCAATCTGCAACAAAATAATGACTCGTAAAATACAGCCAGAGTCGGACACAAGAGGAACAAGAAGTCCTGCAACACATGGCATGAAGCCCACAGGCCTGATCTCAATATCACTGAGTCAGTGCTGGATTACATGAAGAGACAGAAGTAACTGAGAACCTTAATCCACAGAAAGACACTCAACTTCTCTAAGATGCTTGGAACGACTTTCCTGCCAAGAACCTTGAAATGGTGTACCAAGGAGAGGAAATATAAAGTCCACCTGTATTTCTCTTTCTTACTTCTCCAACAATGGTGCCGAACCCTGTTGCAACACACAGACTGAAATGAAAACGCATCAAAACTCTCTCTAACTTCTGCTCTTGTTGGTGTTTTTCATTTACAACCTCTCCGTCTTTTCACCCACATTTAAAGCTACAAACATGGACGTGTGGTCTTACAACACAGAAGCATCCCACTAGCGACACATTCAAACCTTTACACAATCTCTCTATTGCAGCTTCTTACCCATATTTAAAAGCCCACACTCACACACACACACACACACACACACACACACTTCCACACAGTCAGTGGTGATAAATACATTTTGCAACAAGCCTGTCTGATTATGTTTTGCTTGTCTCTCAGTGGGTCTCTTGGGCCGCTCCTTTTCAGACACACAGCACGAGGAATTCCTGATCCATTATAAGCTCCAACGAGAATGTTGATAAGTCTGTAGATTACTGCCCAACATGTTTATGATAGCCTATTATTCTCCCGGCTTCATCCGGGCCCAACGCGTGCTTCGTCTACTTAGCTCAACTATTTAGGTCATGGTAAGTCTCAGAGGAAAGCACTGTGGATGGTGAAATATCAGCAACCCTCAGCAAAAGGGATTTAACATGAAGTAATTCCTGACTTGCCATACTGCATATTTTGGACCAGTCCTCCATGTAAAAGTAATTTAGAAAAGTTTTTAAAGCAGCTTTTATATTTGACCGCTGTCTGCGCTATCTTCTTTCACCATAAATGCACACAACTTTACAACCTAACTTTTGTGGTACTGACTAGACTTGATTTTTTTTTTTTTTTTTTTTTTTTTGCTGGCAATAAGTGATTTCATTCTTTTCCGTGACACTCTCTGATATTTCATATTTATGCATCTTATTATAGCTCATATTTCAACAACAATAATAGCTTCTAAATGTCCTGTTGGACTATAAAAATGTCCAGGCCATCAGACGCACAGTCTAATAGATTGGGGGGGGGGGGGGGGTTCATACCTTAAATCCCATGAAAATGCCATTGATGTTAACTATCTGACTGTTCCCTGCCAGAAATACTGCAGTTGAGCCAGAGTTGCTCTCCGTGTCCAGAAGTGAAGGGAGTCTCTCTCTCTGTCTGTTCTGCCTGGTGCATGAGATGTTGCGGCTCTTTGATCTGCTTTACTGTTTAGGCATTGATTTACAAAGCTCTGCCTTTTTCCCCCCCTTCGTTGGAGCCATCGGATGAAAATTGGTTTGTGAGTGTTAGTGTTGTGTAAGTGTTTCTGCAGGGATAACTAGATAAGTACAGAGGTAAAAGCCAGGCCAAGGCTATGAAGTCTAAAAAAAAACTGCCTGTCAAGTTACAGAAAGTGTGTGCGAAACGTTTATGCACCGTCCTTTTTCTTGTGGTTGTGTGTTCGAGTGATTCTGGGTTGTGTACTTATGCAGATGTCTTTGGTGTACTTGTATGTCCCCAGACAGTCTGTTGTGTGTTTGCCGTCACTCAGGTGGAGCCTGGTTTGTCTGGCTGCGCCCTGTCAGAGATGTGTCTCTGTTGGGTGACACACCTGTGGTTACAATTGGGAAAGCATGTAACTAAAAGAGGTGTGTGTGTGTGTGTGTGTGTGTGTGTGTGTGTGTGTGTGTGTGTGTGTGTGTGTGTGTGTGTGTGTGTGTGTCACCCCAATAGCTCAACAGCTTTTAATGACTGGGTTTAGCAGGTAGACTGCGACTGGCAGACAAACATGTCATTATGCTCCAGGCTGCTCTGTCATTGGGATGGCAGCTACATTAAAGAGGCAGATGGTGGCAACACAAAAGAACCCACTGACACTGATCTTTGTTTGTTGTTGCAGGTCTTCGCCGTCTTTACGTCTACTGCTTTTATTCCACGCACGTTCTGCTGACTTTATCTTTTTGTCATTGTGTTCGCTCCCAGGTCCACCTGATGGACCAGAAAATGGACTGTGTTCTACGCATCCTAAAGGAGCAGTTCCCCCCCAAGCCTGAGCTGACATCCAAGCCCTCCATCCGCAGGGTGACCATCCAGAAATGCATGGGTGTCAGCATTGATGAGGGACCCTGATGTTACAAAAGTGGTCGCACACGGGTACGATGACCTCATCATCAAAGGAACAACATAGCTCTCTCCACAGGGGGTGGGGGCAGCGGCTAGCCTGCTAGTAATAAGGGGCACAGTCTTCCGAACCCCCTCTTTCTTTCTTCCTTTGGCAATCCCAAATTTTCTCATTGACTTTTGACCCCTCAGAAGTGAACAACTTTAAATTGTCTACTTAGCAAAGCACTGCTCTGGGACATGAGGGCAGAGGAAGCACAGAGAGTGGGAGTCAGGGTGTTGAGAGAACCGGCCTCCATCTAATGGCACTTTCTGAGTTTTTTTCCCCGAAATATAGCGTTCTTTCTTTGTAAGGACTTCTTCTTCTTCTTCTTCTCCACCAGCACACAATCCTTCAAGCAGCTTGACACTACATTCATTTATTTCACAATCAGCCTCATAATCACATAATTCAAACGATGTTAATTTATGTGCGGCCCATCACTGAGCTACATTCCTCTACTCCAAATATTATTCCAAAGCTAACTAACCCCCTAATGAAGTTGTAATGCAATCAAAGCACTGAAGTTCCCCAAAGACACACAAATTAGAGTCCAGCCATGGCAAAGGCATTCCACAAATCCTTCTGATTATCTTGGCACCATCCATACCCACACACACAACAGAGTTATTTCCATAGCCACACATCCATCGAGCCCAGCTGAACTTGCGGCGGGTGTTTGTTAGTAGTGATCAAATAACATGAGGAGGGAAGAGCTTTGCCCCTGCGTTACAGACTGGAGGGTAAAAGAATGGCACTGGAGTAAGATGGTGGGCCAACACGCTTCGGATTTATAGTTACATTGAAGCTAATAAAAATAGCTAAACAGCCATGACAGGGTCGGGTCCTTGTTACCGCCAGGAGTTATAGCACCATCTCTGTTTGCTCCAGGATTTCCATTGAGAGATTCCATATGTGTATCAATCACAAAGACTTTCAGTAGCACCACTCCTTACACCACCGCCAGGACCCCTCTGAATGGCCTCTGTTACCCTCTTCAGTGGGTACAAACAGACACACACAAGCACACACACACACACACACACACACACACCACCATGTCCAATTTGAAATCAATTTGAACCATTACAGCTATTATTATTTTTCCACTCTCGAGCTAATTCAGTGCTGAATTCCTCTGAAGGGGGAGATTACTCACCATGAGGGACTAATGAGAAGAAACACTGGAAAATGCGCAGAATTGACACAATAATTCAGATTGAGAGGTTTTGAATTATCACACCACAACACTTTATTCCCAGCGTTGTCGTATTCATCTGACAGAAGGCATGTATAGGTAGTGGAAAATAACTGTAGCTACCGTATGAAAGCATCCACATTCATACACTAAAGAGGGAAGGGAAACAAAGGACAATTTTTCTCTTTGCACTAGGATATATTTTCACATTTTTGTTGTGGTTAGAAGTTATTAATCTTCTTTTGAATAAAATGGTTGCATTTTAGAAGCGCTTTTACTTTGAACACATTTCTCATCCATCTGTTCTCCTGTACAGTTTTATAAGAGTTGTAAATAGAAACATTGCCTTATTGCACTGTATTTATTATCATGTGGAAGGATCAACCTGGAACATGTCTTGCTTGTCGGAGTGATGAAAAAACATGGAGAGAGAGGCTCCTGTTCTACAGATGGATGGAAATGATTGTAAATGATACTCACGCACACCCTCTGCACTGTAGCTCTGCTGTAAATAATAAAACTCCATTTCATTACGCTCTGGCCTGCTCTCTTGGCTTTCAGAGGAATTTGATTACCAGCTCATCTATTCCATAATTTGCTTTCATTGGAGGGTGAAACTTGTCTTATAGTTTTTTCTGAGCCATTTGTTCAAATTGTGAGCGAAGCTGGGTCAAGGTAAGCCACGGAGCCGGAGTTTCCATCCAAATAAAATCTCCTCAATCTCCTCAACTTTGCTAAATTCCTTTAACACAGAAATCACCACAAAGAAGGTGGGGGTAGGAGTGGGGGGTGGGGGTGCGGGTGGGGGCTGGGCGGTGGGGTCGGAGCTTGGGGGGACCAAAAAATAACACGTTCGCCGCGCCTACTTTGGACTTCAATATTCCATAACCCATTGAATGAGGCATGCAGAGGAAAAGTGAATACGTCTCATATTACATCTCAATTATATTTGCCTTCAAAGGCCAAAAAATACTGGGGATGTCCCAAGATCAGCACGGTCCAGCGCCGATAGAGAGGAGAGGAAGGAGGGAGGGTCATCCCCGGGGGAGGGTTGCACTGGCCGTCGTGAAAGAGAGAGGCAGGAGGAGGACAGCAGGAGCGTAAGAGAGCAAAGAGGAGAGCAAAGCCATTTTCAATTAGCCAGAGAGACAACATCGGCTGGAGGGCCACAGTGCTACTTTTGTCCACCTCTGGTTTCCATCACTGCTGGGGGATGTTGGCAGAGAGAGAGAGAGAGAGAGAGAGAGGGACCCCATGGTTACCTCTGTCTGCAGAGGCCGCTCTGTATCACCCTGTGCGCCACTTTCATCTCAAGACTAGACAGAGAGACGAGCGAGAGACTCCCACTTCAAAAGGCATTTTGATCTCAGACGAACACAGGAGCGCAAACTAAAAGAGGATCTGAGGGAGCATTAAAAGCAGAATATAAGGGGCACACTGTCACAGATGCTGGACAGTGAAATCTGGCGGTCCTTGAATGTGTTCAGAGGAGGAATCAAACCCTCGGACCGAGGTTGTCTTTGATCCGGCCACCTTCGTCTCACTCAGAATAGAAAAGGGCTTCATGCTGCTGAAAATAAGCTGGTAAAGCAAACAGATCACACTGCCGACATTTACTGTAGCCCTGCATAAAATAATCAAAATCTGATTTAATCTAACATCAGAGCCGCCTTCAGACCTGCGGCGGGGCTCGGATTGCTGTGTAGGTGTGGAAGATTAATTACTCTCTTAAATTAACTTTTATAGATAGAACCTAGACAGAAAGATATATCATATCACTGTATCTTTATTGTGTCTAGAGCTGAACATGCTTGGCTGGCGGACTGCTTTTAAAGTGCTGGTAGACTTAATCAGAGCAGCATCAGAGAGGAATCATATAAACAAATAAATTCAAGGGCAGGGCTGCCCAAAGTGAGGCATGTGGGCCAAAATTGGCTCACCCAAAAGGCTCAATGTGGCCGGCCAGGGATTGACTTAAATAAATAAATAATTAGGCTCGAGAACGAAAACATTTAAAAAATCCATTTTAGAAATTTGTGGGGCAAAAATGCACTTTTGATATGGAGAGTTCTAAAATTTTAGTTTTCTAATTTTTCACTTTGTCTGATACTGCAATCGATCTTCAACATTTCAGCTGAAATCGTTTGAGTCCTCCTGATCGTTTCAGGATTATTTACACTTAGAAATATACCATTACTATCATGGACTGACCATAGAAAAGCATCTTCTAATCACTGAAACATTTAGTGTTATCCGTGAATGTTAAAGATCATTTTCTTTTTGTAGCGTTTTACATTTTAACAACACAACGTGTGTTAAGTTTCGGTTTGGTCTGTCCAGGGGGACAAGTTTGTTCTCGTGCTGGAGCATCCAGGAGACTGAGAGGCTGTGGCTACAATGAAAGAGAATGAGAATGTCTGAGAATGTCAGATCTCCGTCCTCATCGTTCCTGTTGTCACATTAAAACAGCCCAGGCTCAGCTGGGGGGCTGTGACTTGTGAACGGGTGGTAGTTGTCAGGCTGTGCGGCCCTCCCTTGCCACCATGGGGGTGCTTGGAAGCCACCTGTCTTGTGAGGCCCAGCAGTGCAATATGAAAGCAGATATGAGTCAACAGGTGTGCCTGTGTGTGTGTGTGTGTGCCTGCGTGTGTGTGTGTGTGTGTGTGTGTGTGTGTGTGTGTGTGTTTGTACTGCACCAACCCACGATTGTGACAAACAATGTCAGCAGCAGCTGATGCCAGCCACTCTGTCAGGAGTCATCCCTAAATAGCTAAGGCCAGCAGTTGCCTGAAGGACAGTTGTTGCCCCCCATCCCCTCCCCCCAACGTCTCCTTACCACAGAATTGACGTTCCCATTTTCAGTCAGGACCACTCTCCTCCCAAACAACTGCAAACTGCAGAATCTTAAGGAGGCTACTTTTGAGCAGAATAGCTTGGATCAGGGAGCTTCTGTGTCAAAGTAGCCAGTGTGAGAACAGCAGCTTTAACTCTCGAACAAGACAGCAGCAGACATGATGTGAATATACATTAATTGTGATATATAAAAGCAGATGTAAAGAATATACAGTATATACTTGAAAAGAGGTACAATTTTGAAGAATGTTCTATCCAAAGTTCTCTGTTGGTCTTTAAGAGGCCAGGAGAGCACATTTCACCAACAGAAAGGGGATCAAGTGATTTAAAACTCTATGTGCATCAGCACAACTAAGACATCTTATATTATGAAGACACATTGCACATGTGATACACATATACAAATGTGTTAGCAAAAAATTCAAGAATTGGAATAATTTCTTATTTTTATTGTGAAAATTATGTTTGTGGCCTGTACAGTCATTTCAGTGCACTTGCAGTGAGCAGAATAAATGTCAGTCAGACTGTTAAAATCCTTCCTCCTATATTATATTTATACGCAGCCGCTGCTGCATAACAGCTGATGGCAGATGAGCGGCTCATGCGAGCAGACTTATAAATGGCCTGCCTGAACCCATGCTTACACTCGTTTTTTGAATGTTCTTTTTTTCTTGATTTGTTTCGTCTTGCTCAAGTCCACAACACACAACAGTGATTCCGTTAGAGTTGCGTATTAATGTCCCACCTGAAAAAGGAAAGGGAAAAAGGTTGGTAAACTTCTTGAATGAGTAAATCCATCATAGAATTCATTATTGTCTTTTGGGGGGGGGGGGGTATGAAAAATTCAAGTTCTTTTTCTAATTGTGATTGCAGTGACCTTCAAAGTTCAAGCACGTGTAACAAGAGAAAGAAGACACAGCAAATCTCAGAGGTTAAAATCACAGTTGAGCCCTCTTATTACTTAAGTATTGACATGGTTTCTATGGTTCCCTTATGGGAAATGCAGCAGTGCTTAAGTTCCTAGTCTTAAATGGCCCCGCAGTACCTTTTGCTCTGTTTGGAAAGCCCTCTGCGTTCCCCTATCCCCAACACAGAAATCTGGTCTTTTATATGTGCAGTCTTTCACAACAGCAACAGATACAGTATGCCCTTTGACCCCCTCTGTGTTTGGTCCGAGGAGGGTGACATCACCCCATGGAATAATAAATCAACCAGGGGCCAGGAGGTTAGATTGACCCCTTGTGACCTTTGGCCTTACGAGATTTCCCTCAGCCATATGTCTGTGGATGGCTATGTCCCTCCCAATGACCAGAAGAAAGCTCATCAGCCAAGAGAAACAGCGCAAACTGGCCCCGTTCAGATCCAGAGATCCATCTGAGCTGCTCAGTTTCACATCCTGGGTCCAGCCCGCCGCTGAAACCCCACCCAGGGCTGGATAAGTTAAGTGTGACTGCTGCTAATGTGTTGTTACGGCTGTTGCGGATTTGAGCAGAGGTCCGGGCACACTTTGAGGAGGGGTTTGAGGTGCTATAGAGGGGGCAAAGAAAGGCTGGCTGGGGGGCTGCCTATATAGGTCATATATTGGGGACTTTTCCCCCAGACAGGGAGAAAATTCCTGGCTTGGAACTGGAAGGACTTCAGTGGTGTGCTGGGGTTTGGCCAGCCGAGGCAGAATGTTAGGCATGGTGGACAGCTGCACCACAGAGCTACTGTAAGAGAGCGAGCTGCTATTGCAGAGCAGCACAGAGGAGATGTACTGTACAAGCTCTGACCACCAACCTGGGCTTACTTCTTCTGACATTTCTCATTTGGTCAGAAAAGGGAAGCAAAACTAAAGCGTGAACATTAGGCCTGAGGATTACTTGGAAAACTTCAACATGCAGTTCTGTGCATGATGGTGTCATCATGCCTTAGCGGACACTGTGTTATTCTGCGAAGTGAGCGATGCTTCATAAATGAGGTGGTGGAGAAGAGTCACATTGACATTTAATCTAAATATGATCCTGATCAGCTTTCTAGTTACTCATCTACAGTCGTTTTTTCTCAAACTGAAGCTGGAGAATAGTTGGTTGTATTTGCCAAAAGCAAAAAGACTAAAAGACTGTTGATTTTCCACTCTGTATCTGTAGTGTGACACAGCTTGATATCTCCCAAACAGCAACACCGTCATCTGTCGTGAGCGAACATTCAAACCAGAGAGAAAAATTGAATATTGGGAAGCCAATGGACCACATCCACGGAGGTAAGTTTCATATGGTGAAGAGTCTGTTTTTCTCATCAAGCCCTGTGTTGGAGAACATGTTCTCTCGTTCTTATGACAAGAATCTTTTCAACACCAGAACTGAGGCCCGTGAGTCTCCTGATGAGGGCAGCAGAAGCAGGACAAAGAAGAGAGAGAAAGGAGGGAGCCAAAAAGAAAGTCAGCAAGTCAGCCTGTGTACTTTCACTTGAAAAGTTTTCTTGCACATTAAAAGAAGAAAGCTGATGAATTTCTGGGAGTGATCCAAACAACTCTGAGGACAATTTTCCATCTCATGTCATTTTAATGGACAGTGTTTGGGTTTAGACATGATGGCAGGCAGGCGCGGTGGATGGGCTGTAATTTGATGTATGTGGTCAGTGTTGTAAGATGAATCTTGACTGACTGGAATTATTGCCACATACACTTCTGAAAATGTTACAAAACGTTGCATCATATGGAAATATTTTGCATCAGATCGGATTCACGGTACATCTTCACACACCCAGACTGTTTGTCATCATGGTTGCGGAAAAGGTTTATGTACAGTTCCTGTGTGCACAAATTACCCATGTAACTGGAACAAACATAACACTTAATGACAATCTTCATGTGGCTCCACCACACACACGCTCATATTCTCCTTCACACACACACACACACACACACACACACACACACACACACACACACACATGCTCTCTCTCTGTCTCAGACACACACACACACACAGTTTCTGAAACTCTGCATGAAAGATTTGGTCGAGCCACATCAGTCAGGTCATGTCGTATTTTATTTAAAGGGTAAAAAAGAAACAGGAAGCAAATAATTTAATCGGGACATTTCTCATGAAAAGCTGAAACATAAGCAGCATTCAGTGTCCCAAATGTTTTGTAAAATTGTAAATTTGATTTTAGGCTTTGGAGTCTTTTAAAGACTAATTAAGCAATCTGATGTCAAGCTCATGAATTTGTACATTTTGTCATCGCTAAGAAGGGTGTGGATCAGAGTAACTCGATAGGATACTGTCCCAGAACCCTCGATAGTGTTACGATACGGTAATGATAGCATCATGAGACACCAATTCTGCACTGATTCAAATATGGCAAGACAAATAATTGATGATACCTCAAAACATCTTTGTAACTGAAGAAGGACAAGAAAGGAAACAGGAATTATGTATTTGTTTACTGCATTATCATGTCTGGTTCACAGAATTTGACAAACCACATGAAAAAAAGTACAACAAAGTGCATCATCTTACTTTAGTGCATTTTTAACACGCACACTTACAAGTAAACAACTTGGCAAAAGGGCGACGGGGAGTCCAATCATAACAGCAGGTGTTATGATTAAAAATTGATACTGCATCCCAAGATGATGTATCACATGATGTTAGAATATCTATACTCTCTCCCAGTACATGATGAAAACAACATTTGACTGTGGCATCAGGAGTTTTATTAATTTGATATTTTTGGTAGCTGGTGGTTTTTAAAGTTGCTAGATAAACATTTCTTAGGATTATTAATGACAGAAGATATCCCAGTGAGATTGAAAGGAGTCCTGGGTGAGAGAAGACAAAAAAATAATTTAAAAAAATCCTCTATCTGGTCCACACAGATGTTTCAGCTGAAAGCTCTGCCTCTAAATCTGGGCCAAATGTATCTTAAACGCATCCTTGAGCATTCCTTGTGGAATTAGTGAGCTAGGTACATTCACTGGTCAGGAGTGAGCCGGGGAGAGAGAGAGATAGAGGGAGAGAGGGAGAGGGAGTGAGCGAGCTGCACAGCCTGCTTGTTTTTGCGTCTCGTGCCGTGCGCTTGAGCAGATTTGTCCTGATAAAAGATAAAGGCTCTTTGATAGGCTGCAGGTGCGCTGCTTTAATGAGCATTACCACCAACCCCCCCCCCCCCTTGTTCCCCTGCACCACATCTGCACATCTGTCATTCAGTGATCTGCAGCACCCCCCCTCCACCCCCCCATTCCACCTCCTCCTCCACGCCTGTCAGTCATCCACAGACTCTCTCGCGCACACAGCCGCTCGCACGCTCTACACATCACACACTCCATAGCATTGGAAGAAGCAAAGCAAAGTCAGTGCATTTGCTATTCAATGAAATACTTTTCCTGTATTGATACAGCTTTCCTGGCTCACTGTATCCAACAAGCTGTCCAAAAAAGCATCCAAACCCCGCCCACAGGGGCATTCCAGGCAGGCTAAAACAAACGCTCAGGGGAAAAAAAAAAGGGGGGGTGGATACTGAAATTCAGATGCAATTTGGTCTGCTGTAAGAAAGAAAAAGAAAGAGAGAAAGAAAGAAGATGTTAGGTGTTTGTTTGTGGGCACTTGCTTTTCCCTCATTCAGGGCCTGGGGTGCCAAGGGAATAGCTTGATGACGTGGGTTGTGGCCTGGGCAGGAAACATGGGGAGGAACTTGTGGCTTTATATTAAGTGCCGGGGCAGTTAACAGGAAAAGATAACCTGTTTCTGTTGATATAGCGAGGAAGTGTGAATTCTTGGCACATGCGAGATGTCGCAGAGAGGAACAAGTCAACGATGCCTTCCACATCTCTGAGAACCGGGCTTACTGGAATTTCCTCGAGTTCACTGTGGTTTTGTTTGGGTGGTTTTGATGGAGTGTTACAGGAATGCTTTCAGGAACATTCCTGATGTAACAGAAAAGGTGTTTCTTACGCAAGGAGGGACACTATTGCATCATCGTGGCCAGACTGCGCAGTTTGATCGATAGCCTAGTCAATAAAGTGACCTTGTCATCAGCGGTGCTAACATGTAAACCATAAAGTCAGGGATGTGTGTCAAAGGACATTTTCAGCAATTACTCAGTCATTACTGGTAGATCAGTGTAGAGGGAGGAGATACAGAAACAAGGTCAACCAAACAATATTGCTCAAAGGCTACACCTTCGGAATTTGTTATAAAATATAATCCATTACACAATCTTTCATAAACAGTGTAAAATTAAGTTTCCACTGGTGTGTGTGTGTGTGTGTGTGTGTGTGTTTGAGCCTATGTTTCCCACTGCCTGTTTCACTTCTGACACATTACTGTACATGTGTTCACTGTTGACACACACTCACACACACGTTTACCTAAGTCACTTTTAGGGTATTGACATAAACATTCATTTCATGTAGAACTAATTTGACCTGAACTTTAACCACTGACACCAGAACTCAGCGTCGTCCAAATGAACTTTTTGAAGCTAGTTCACCTGAATTTACAGCAAAACTTCATAAATGTGCCCCAATTTTTTTTTCTCTATAATTAAAAAAAAAAAGAAGAAAAAAAAAAGATACAATTATTCTGTAATCACGTAAAAATTGTAAGGGTAATTTTTGTACGGAACAAATTTCCACCAAAAAAAAAAAAAGAAGTAGAGAAAGGAAAATAATCACAATGTGATCTGCTCTGAAAATGCATGGTTTCTGTTTTAGCCCAGGCTCCCTTCTTCCCCTCCACCACGTCTTCGTGTAATACGTAAAAATAAAAAAAAAATTTAAAAATGATTTATTCATTTTGAAGTGATTGAAGGAAAGACTCATTATTCAAACCTGTGTAACTAATTTTGTAATACAGAGGTTTGCCGGATGGATGCATCTAACATTCACGGATCCGCTAATTTAGTATAGACACTTAAGTTTGCAGCATTTTGTATTCGTCAGTAAAAATGATCCAACAGTAACGTGTAGCTCGTTAGCAAGATCGTATGTTATGTTGCAAGCAGGTGGTGTTACAGTAATATGTCCACTTAAACCTCCATGGACTGTACACATAAATTCACCTTTCATAATGGGATCAGTTGTGAATCCTTAAAAAATCCCATGCTTCATCTTCATCAGCTCAATGATGGGCTGAGGCTGACTCAGATTTCCTCCTGGGCCCGATCGCTGGCTCTTCCAAAAAAAAAAAAAGAGTAAAAAAAGTTGCCTTTGGTTACTTCTTTTTCTCTTTTCTGACACTGAGTTGGCATCAGCCATTAGAACAAATTATAGCATTAAAAAATAAATTAAATAAAATTGCAGAAAAATATCCCTAACATGGCCTGGGAGAATATAAATTTGAGTTCCAGTCATCAGCTGGAGGTCAAGTAGAATCGCTCCACGGATGGAACAACCCTCTTGCTGAGGTCACACGCTGGCGTCACCATTAACTGGAGACATTTTATTATGAGTGACAAAACTCCCTTCGGATGCTCAAAATCATTTGCACAGAGAAGTGCGAGTTTACATCGTTAAACACTCGTATTGCAGAGCGGCTGAAACACACTCCTCTTCTTTCTCCTCCTCCTCCTCCTCTTCTTCTGTTCCATTCCATCAGTCAGTCAGCCAAACTGACACCCAGTCAGTTAGTCAGCCGGCAAGCCAACTAGTCAAGCAGTCAGTCAGACAGTCAGTCGGTCTGGTGTTTGGGCAGGGTGGAGGCTTGTAGACGGGCCCTTTGTCTGAACAGAGAAGCCCCAGACACAACAGTGGCCGGCCCCGGCCCCTCACAATGGCCCTCCACACAAAGGCCCACACACTGGGACAATAGGCTAGGCTCAGAGTGGGGGTGGACAGCTGAGCTGAGGTTACCCACCTGCACACTTCAGGGCCGGACCCCCCTAACCTCCCCCATCCCCACCCCTACCCCTACCCCCACTCCCCCACCCCAAACACACACACACACACACACACACACACACACACACACACACACACACACACACACACAGCTCCCTCCCTTCTGCTGAACCCACCCATCCTGCACCAAAGAGCTGCTGCAGGTGTCTTCCTGTGTCAGTGGCTCAAGGAGGAAGCAGGGGGACACTGAGCTGCCAGGCTCAGGCCATTTTGCTTCCATGCAAAAAGAAATAAAAAATACTATGACAAGTTGTATTAATGCGAACGTGAATGTGGCTTTCTTTCCTATTAATGCATTTTTTTATTTTTACTTTTTTAACGGAACGATAACACTACTAATAAAGACAATCAACACCTGTGTGAATGTATTTAATATACATATATATATGTATTTTATATATATATATATGTATACATACATACATGAATGTATACAACTGATTTTTTTTTTACCTAAAATAATTTAATCTTTTTGGTCATAAATAAGTGGTAAAACACACTTTTTCAGTTGAAGGCAATTCAGACACCAAGTGTAAAAAGTTTTTTTTCCTCTTCTGTAATTTACAGTAATTTTCTAAACTCTTTAAAAAAAAAATTAAGATCACATTCAAATTAATTATACACCACACAGGACTCAGACAGCACAGTGTGTTTGTTCTTTTTCCACACACACTCACTTGCTTACACACACACATACACACTACTTCCCAAACACTCGCATAGAAATCCAGATTCTTTAAAAGCCAGCAAAATAATAGTAATAAAATATATGTATAAAATATATGATTTTACCTTGCAATTGAGGATCGTATTCTGAGCTCAAAGCACTTTCATATTTTTCCATGAGAGCCATTCCCATGATCAGTTACAGAATATTACTGGCTGCAACAAGTGGTCTGCTTTCCTCTCTCTCCTTTTGATTGGATGATCAAATTGTCAATCATCAGCCTTCTCTAATTCCTGCTGGATTCATTTTGGGAGTGTCACTACAAAGTACCAGGATGCACACATGCAAACATGAAAGAAAGAAAATATTTTTCAGTTTAAAAAAAAAAAAAAAGTGACACAATCAAACACGATGTTTTAAAAGACGATTACGTGAGTGCGAGTGTGTGCGAGTGTGTGTGAGATCTACAGAAACGACACCAAGTGTAAATAAGCAACCACCAGTCAGATTAAGTTTTCTCTTTTTAATTGATTGCAACACATTTTATAACCACACATTACAAAATGCACATCAAATATTTTATCGGGCTCAGTTTGCAACCTTATTGATAAGAAAAAAAAAAAAACTACAAAAAATATGCTTTTACAAAATAAGACAATTATAATAAAGTAAATGCCACTTTGGATAACCGTAATCAAAAACCCATTTTTATTCTACGTAAAAAAAAAAAGAAGAAAAAAAAAAGGTTGACATAAATAAGTTAGTATAATTTCTCAGTGTTTTTACAAAATTATGTACATAGGTACATTGCAAAGATATACACAAATACACAGGCATGGTGACTGCATTTCTGAGACGAGCCGTCCTCTCTCTCTCCTCCGTCCAGTTCTACACTGGTCTCTTTGAATATAACCCACATTTCAGGCAAAATAAAAGGAAGCTTTTGGATGCTCACACACACACACACACACACACACACACACAAACACAAACACACACACACATCCTCAGCAGGATAACAACATTGGTGGAAAAAGAAATTACAAAGTACACACATAAATGTAGATTTGAATCTAGGTTATCACAAAGTCGAACAATGTGAAGTCAATTCAGGAGCACTAGCAGTGATGGCAACTGTGTATTTGGTATTGTAGGACATTCAACCCATCCCAGAAAACCTCCTCTGAGGCAGCTGGAGTAATAGTACTATGATGAATGAACCTGGTACTGCTTTGTATGGTCTTTGTCCTTCAACATCTGAGTACCTCACAACCTCCACACAAACCAATCACACCAACACAATGGGGATGAGATCTTGAGAGAAAAATCAAAGCCCACACCCCAAGATTCGACTGATGCCGAGAGCGTCTGGATCGCAAGAATCAAGCGATTTGAAGATTGTACGAAAAATTATTTTTCCTTTGTTGATTTCCGGGGGCGACAGATACAAAAGAACACACAACTGAAATGAGCGGAGGAGGGAAAAATACGAACAGATGAGCTACATTTGTACCGTTCTTCACTGCTGAGTTAGAAAGATGACGGAGTGAAGATACACTGTTAAGAAACTGTACGAAGGCATGATTTAAAAAAAAAAATTAATATGAAGCAGAACTGTATCAAAGCCAGACTGCCTTTCAGAAAATAAAATAACAAAAAACAGCATTTTGGAAACATTTATCAAACTACACTGCAATTCTTCAAGTCAAATCAAAATTCACACCTTTATACTTAAAGGATTTGTTTTTCAAATCATAATGTTTTTTCGTATGTGCTACATATGGAGAGAAATATAATATAATATATATTTATTTACACACAGGTAGTACAAAAAGGAAAAAAAAAAAAAAGAAAGAAAAGAGAATCAAACCTAATTGCACACTGCTACATTGACTGCTTTTAGAGGCAGTAACTTAAATTGAGTGCCACAACTTTAGTGTTTCTATTCAGTGCTTCAACAGCGTCCTCCCCCGTCTTCAGGAGAGTTGATATGTTTCTGATGCTGTGTAGTTCCTCTTCCAAACAAAAAAGAAAAAGAAAAAAGACCAAAAAAAAAAATATATATATATATCTGCCAACACTGGAGGTTTCCCACGTTAAAAGAGGGAAATGCATCTTCAGCTCTGTGGGACAAACGAGACGAGAGAAAAAAGATTTATACAAATATATGTGATTATTAGAACATCAAACGTCAACAAGTTGGAGAGAACATTTTTGCAGCCTTCCCTCCAAAAAACATGGCCAAAATTTTAACTCTACAAGTGCTCTGCCACATCTGACAAGCAAGCTCACACAAACTTGGGAGCAGGCATAACAGTCGGAAAAACAGTAGAGCTGCAACAATTTAAGAAAACTCATCACCTAAAGCCATTTGGATAATCCATTGTCTTTTTTTCCTACTCGACGTCTCTCAAACACTTGCTGGTTAAATGGAAAGACTCTGTTTTTCGGTCATTAATGACAGAACATGAAGAGTTTAGGGGTTTGGGACTGTTTGATGGATGTAAGAAGACACCTGGGACACTGTGATGGACATTTTTAGATTTTTCTTCGCTACATTGACTTGTCAATCCATGTTGAAGCACACCATATTTTCAATAGATATTACCTCATAAATGAATCAAGGTAATGTTCACCACACTTTCGCTTCATATAAAAAAAAAGATGTAAAAAGGTATCATTCTAGGTGATTTTTATTAGGTGCTTTAAATGTCTCGTTTTTTTTTTTACAATTAGGATGCATGTTAATTATTTTAGTAGGTACCAGTGAGTGGTGCCAAAAATCATGCATGTAAAAAAACAAAAACGTTTCCCTTCTTGTGCACTAAAGTTTAATAAAAAAAAAATCACAACAGAAAATACAATTATAATCACGATACTGCAACAAAATTTTAATTAAAAAAAAAAAGAAAATTCCAGTAGATTATATAAAATAAATTACAGTTGGATGTTAAGCCTTTCCAGTCTGCCACTACAATGCCGTTTTCATGGCTCCAGACCTGCGGCTCCTCTGCACACTCTCTTCCCCGGCAGAGTCAGACGTGTGTGTGAGTGTGTGTGTGTGTGCACTCTGTAACATTAGTGTGCAGTGTGTGCAGCAGCAGCAGAGTGAGGCCAGCCCCTTCCCGTCCCTGCTCCGCTCCGTGCTGAGGGCAGTGGCTGCTGACGTGTTACTACACTGTTGTTCAAGCACTTGTTTACAGTTGAAGTCGGAAAGTCAGACTCGCCGTGGCAGCGAGCGGAGGAATACAAACACTGATGTCAGTGAGCTGCCACGCTCGCCTGCGCTACTTTTAACCTCCATCATCGATTTGAAAATAAAACTACAACTTTGGGTTGAGGCAGATGCGGAAAACGCCCATACTAGTACTACTACTACTATTACTACTACCAGCAGTAAATGAATGGAGCCGCCCGGTTACGCCTTTAAAAACCTCACGCAACAACAACAACAAAAAAAAACCCAACTTGTCAAAGATGAGGTTTGATTTTTTTTTTTTTTTTAAAGAACAGTTGGGTTTCGAAGCAAACAAGTGCCACCTAGCTGTAAACACCACCTGAGACATGTTCGAGGGTCCGGACAGGGTCTTACCGTGTCTCACGTCTGTCTCCGGGGACTGCTCTTTCTGGGTGTGTGTTCTGCAGAGTGACTCAGGCTCGGACAACTAACTTCATCTGAGCTGGTGTGTGACCTCTTATTTTGGGCCGAGGGGTCTGCAAAAGCAAAGTTCAACCGTCAGTCAACGCTGGAGAGAAAATACTAGGGAAAAAATGAA
This sequence comes from Aulostomus chinensis, assembly GCF_037954235.1. Classification (NCBI taxonomy): domain Eukaryota; kingdom Metazoa; phylum Chordata; class Actinopteri; order Syngnathiformes; family Aulostomidae; genus Aulostomus; species Aulostomus chinensis. The sequence goes on from NC_141326.1 coordinate 24,858,044, forward strand.
TAAAAAACCCGTGTAGCATGTTAACCCGCCCCTCACTATACACATTTTTTATGAACTTCCGATGTTTCTAAAAGGGATTTTCGCAGCCGGGGTTACCGACGTGTTGCACCATCCCGGTTAGACATGAAATAGTGATGTACCGTGACACGCAGGTCGTTTCCTCATCCCGGTGCACTGCTCCGTACACTCCACCTGCCCGTCAGCCCTCTCTCGGTCTTCGCTGGGAGCCACCACTACACAATTATGATTCCCGTTTAGATCCACATTGTTATTCCCAGCAGAGCAGACGCCCTTCTCCCTCCGCGGCGGCCGGTTGTAGAAATCCGGCACGTCTCTACAATCTACTACTTCCCACTCCAGCCTGCCGTTGGCCAGCGGAGTGTGATTGGCGAAGTCGAAGCTCCACTTGGCGGCGGCAGCCTCCTCCATCTCCCGCAAATGTCCCTTTAAATCCCCCTTTAACTCTTCGTGATCCACCGACCCAAAGAGACTTCTGCAGGCTGACGGCTTCGGGTGATCCGACACTCGGGGGTCCGTCCGCTCCAACGTCGGGCTCCCGTTTGAAAGTCGAACATCTGACATTTTCCCCCCAAAAGAAAGAGATTTTTTTTCTTCCCCCAAAACAGCCAGGAGCGTCCAGTTTTCACATGAAAAACACACCGCTCAAATACAACGGGTATCTCCTCGTCGCTGAGCAGGATCCAAACCAAGCGTAAAAGCGCTTATGCCATGCATACGTCGAGCTGGAGACGGTAACGGACGCGGGGTTTTTCAGGCGAAACGTAACTCCGCGGATCATCAAAACAAGTGCACAGGAACTGAAGCCGCTCTGTCAGGTTGGTCCCGTAGCGAGAGACGCTGTAGACAGACCTTCTCAGTACCCAATATGGCGATTGAGAGATGTACTTGGGTTTGAGAGGGGAGGTTGACGGGAGGGGGAGATGATTGACACACAGAGCTGTTTAAATACGAGGACGCTCTCTCATTGGTCAAAAAGCTTAAGCCCGCCCATAATTCTTAAGACGGACCAGTGAATTGCAGCGAGGTGCAAAACGTAGTAAATTCTGTAAAGTTAGAGAACAAAAAACAAACAGGTTTCTCTTAAAATTAAAGATGCAGAAAAAAAACAACTAAAATAATTGTGATTAAACAGAACTGTTTGCATGTCATAATTTTTTTTAAACTCCTTTATACAAAGTATGTACACTTTGCATTTTATACCACCTCCCAACAACTGATTAAAAAACTACATCCATCTACATTTTAATATTTCCAACTAGACTGGACATTTTTGCTACAAAAGAAAGCAGAAAAATGAAAAAAAAAAGCATCTGTCCTTTTCTGTTTAATTTGTTTGTTTTTTGTTAGCACTGTAGTAGAAAAAATTGTCACACAGCATTTCAATTTTTGGTATCCAATCATCTTCCCTAATCAGAGAAGAATCAAGAACAATTTCATACAATAGTTTAGGCCTTGAACCAGCAAAATGTATTCATAAGATTAAAGTCAAAACAAGTTCTCCATGAAGATTTCAAGCGAAGTTGTTGATGTACTGTATTAATATTGAACCTGAGCTTCAGTTTAAAATTCCACCTTAAAAGAGATGAAAAATACAGACTAATTTCCAGGATGATGGTTCTCCTCTAGGCAGGTACCCCCACCAGCACCCCAACACCCCATACGCTGTCTACACTTATCCAGTTGTAAAGTATCTCTACAACTTCGTATATGCAGTATTTAAGAAAAAAACAAAAAAACATTCTTCTGCAGTGGGGGTGGGGGGTTGGGTGGGGCGTTGAGGTGAGGTCAGCTTACAGGGGACCCCCTTGCTCTAGTCTACATCAGCTTCCCCCCAGTAGACTAAAGTACACATCGAAAATGTATATTCAGGAGCTCGTAGAGGCAGAAAATCATAGCTGTAAGAAAGACAGACAGGAGAGCTGAGAGCTGGAATTACAATTTACACCACAGGGACAACGGTGGGCTTCCAGGACCATGTCAGTGACCGGCTCAAAATCAGTATACTAACATCAGCATGAAATCAATATTTGAGGAGCGGCATGATTAGTTTGACGGAGAACTTACTGAAAACCCCGTGTTTTTTCCTTGGTACACCACTTTACACCCTCCATCACGTGACAGTAAAAACCCTCTATAATAAGACAGATGTTGGCCTGCTGGCTTCACTTCCATGTTAAATGGAAGGAAACATGATTTGCCTAAAATAGAACCACAACCTGTTAGCCAGAAATGATGCCACTGAATTTTATGATGAGCAATTATTTACCTACAGGCTGGTGTTGCAGGGTGCCACACCTGCAGCGCTGTCATGATCGGAGCAATGCTGCCCCCTATTGGTCGTTTTAGTAATTGGACATCAGCAGGCGATGATCTTTCAATTCTTTTAATCGCATAGTTTTAAATAAACATTACATCTGTGCAAAAACACATTTATATGACATTGCTAACCCTGTAGCAAAACAAAAGTCTGTTTGAGCCAATCAAGGCGTCTGCTCTGACCCTGCGACAGGCGCGGCGGCCCTACCTTCCCAGTCAGAGCATCTCAGTTGACTGGTATCCAGTGAGAGCAGGGCGCTTCAGAGGCTCAGCCACTTGATAATGTGGAAGTTCTTCTTGCCAACTCGGATCAGAGTAAGTCCATTAGACAGGATATGGAGTTTGGGGATCAGTACCTGCTCTGGTTTGTCCATTTGCCTGTGGTTGATCCACACCGCTCCCTCCGAAACCATCCGATACCTGCACACATGGACACAACCTGGACATTATTTTACTGCAAAAAAACCCCAAAAAACATGAAAATGAGTCTTATTGTCCTCCATTTATATACAGAATATATTTTAACTCTTTGCCGTTCAAGGGCCGTTTCTGGGTTTTATATACCGTATATCTTCTTATCTTCTATATTTACCTTTTTGAAAGGTCCTCACATTACTTGATGAAAAATGCTCGGACTAGTCTCAGTTTACAGTGCTTTAGGGAATAAGTGTCGGCTTCATCAGACAAAAATTTAAATCTCCGAAATGTCTTTGAATTAACAAAATCAATTAACGTTTTACAAGTTGTTTTTTTTTTTAATTTATGAGAATTTATCTGAATTAGAAAAAGAATCCATTAAGAGTAGACGGGGTTCTTAAAAGAAGATCACCAAAATCGGTAACTGTTCTGGCTTTAGATTTTACAGACTTCTCCTGGCCTGCAAGTTCTGTGTGGATGCACCCCAACATTTGGCAAATAAATTCAGTTGTCCTACCATGGTCTGGTCTGGACCCCTCTTAAATGGTACTGTGATACGTGTGTTGAGGTTTTGGTCCTGGTCTGACAATTGCCGTGTTCAGATTCCATGGCAGGTTTTTTTGACTGCGTGAAGCCTTAAATCTTCCACGTATTCATGAACCATAGAAGCGCAGCTTTCCGTAGTGGTTTTACGTGTTTCCAGCCGGGGCTTCGATTGAAAAGCCGGACTGGTGCGCCCACTCACCCCTTGGGTCCTTCAGGGATGGCGCTGACCCTGCGGCAGGCATCTATCACAGTGGTCCCTGGCTCAAACAGGATCTCGTTGAAGGGAGCCTCCGTGAAGAGGTCCTGCAACTCCATGTCGCTCATCTCCTCCAGGGCCTGAATGCTGCTTTGGTACAAGGCTTTGGTACATCTGCCAAACATGCATGAATCCACAATTAATGCTCAGAAAAAAAGTGATATGAATAAATTGTTTGCTACCAGATCTGACCTCTTGGCACTCTCGAGACCCTCCTTCCCATGCACCAACTTGGTCACCTCAGCAGCCAGTCGCTTGTGTGCCAGGCGTTGACCAGGATCCTCTCTCTGCTGCTCCATCAGACTCTGCACCTCCGCCAGAGGCAGGAAGGTGAACAGCTTCAGGTATCTGAGAGTAAGTAGGGATGAAGCTGGCGTTACTCTCCTCACATTACACACGCCGGCCTCTCCACAAATTAATACAACTGCTAAAATATTACCAGCAGCAGCGGGACTGAAAAAAAAAAACACAATACAGCTGCTGCAAAATCCAAATCCAAGGACGCAGAATATGTCGGGAAAGACTAAACGACTCCAGTGCTGCACACGTAACAAGCCTTCGTGTGGTATTCTATAGATTTAGGGAAAATATTTGTGATTGGTAAAGATCCCTGCCAAAATAACAGTCTCATTTCAATAGACTTAATAAAAATGTAGTTAATGACACAAGAATGGAGCGGCACGGTGGTGCAGTGGTCAGCACTGTCACCTCACAGCAAGAAGGTTCCAGGTTCGAGCCCCAGCTCTCTCTGTGTGTAGTCTCCTTGTTCTCCCTGTTCCTGTGTGGGTTCTCTCTGGTACTCCAGCTTCCTCCCACAGTCCAAAGACATCAAGAGAGGACGAGGCTGATTGATACTCTAAATTGACCGTAGGTGTGACTGTGAGTGTGAATGGTTGTCTGTCTCTATGTGTTGGTCCCAGATGGACTGGTGACCTGTCCGGGTGAACCTCGCTTCTCTCCCAAAGGCTGAGGGGATAGGCTCCAGCCCCCTTTACAGGACAAGTGGTAGAAAATGGATGGATGGATGAAGAATGAAAACTCCCTCTCATCTTGTGAAACAACAATATCAGTCCTTTCATAATCGTAATTAGGTTGTTTTTTTTCAGGATCTTCCATCCCCAATTTTGAGGTTTCTGCCCGGTAACAGCTATGAGCTGGACTTGGACTACAGGAAGATGTGGATTTTGACTGAGGTCAAGGTCTCTGCCAGTCACACAAAAACACACCAGGCACTAGCAGTGAAATTCACACGGGACACGAGGTCAAAGGTCAATTCCAATGAGGCATCCTTAGTTTCTAAGAGAAAAGTTTTGCGGTCCTGTTCAATTTAATCCATATTTCTCAGGGGCCTGCATCATTGTCTGGTGTGGTGATTTGAGAGGGACGCGCAAGAAGCAGCCCTGGAACAGCAGGTGACATTTTGATCTGGACTCGCTGACGTTGCTCTCTTCGTCACTCACCTTTCCACGCTGGCGTCAGGCTGCCGGAGGAAGAACTGGTAGAGCTCGAAGGGAGACGTTTTCTCTCTGCTTAGCCACACCGCGTTACCTGCCGTCTTCCCCAGCTTGTCGCCGACAGAGCTGGTCACCAGAGGGACGGTGAGGCCGTACACCTGCTCGCCGCTCACTCTGGGGAGGGATCGGAACGTCGGTGCGGAGCTCTCTTCCACGCATCACACAGACCAGGAAGTAGAACGGACACTTACTTGTGAACGAAGTCGTGACCTGACATCAGATTGCCCAGCTGGTCGGTGCCTCCCAGCTGAATCTTGCAGCCGTAAACCTGGTGCAGGTGGTAGAAGTCGTACGCTTGGAATATTTGGTAGGTGAACTCCGTCAGGCTCATTCCCTCTGCGCTCCTTAGCCGGGACTGCACGCTGTGGCGGCTGAGCATGGTGCCCATCCTGAAGTGTCTCCCCGCATCCGCCAGAAACCCGACCACGTCCCAGTCTTTGTACCAGCTCTTGTTGTTGAGCACAGTCACCGTTCCCAGCTTCCGGGAGCTATCGTGAAAGAGGAATTCGTGGTTGATAAAAATCCTCTCGAGATTCTCCCGGATGCTTTGTGTGTTGGTCTTCACGGCGTCAACGGGGAGCCGTCCTCGCTCGCTCGTTTTCCCGCTTGGATCCCCAATTTGCGCCGTGGCTCCTCCGAGCACACCGACAACATGGTGCCCGGCGCTACGGAAGTGGAGAAGTCCGATGATAGCGAGCAAGTTCCCCACATGGAGGCTGTCAGCCGTGGGGTCAAAGCCGCAGTACACAGTCTGAGCACAGGTCTGCAGCAGACGAGGGAGCTCGTCCTGGGCGGCGGTTTCAGGGAAAGACTCCTTCAGAATACCGCGTTTGCTTAGACTGAGTAGTAGTCCGTCATAGGCGGTAGGAGAGCAATGAAATCTAGACCTCAACGTGAGCCACAGAGTCGAGAGAACAACGGACCTTTTCTGTAACACATCACGGCATTTCCTCACCATGTGCGCCGCCATGTTCCGTGTGACGACAAGAAGTAGGAGGAGCCAAGATGATTGGTAGAGAGGTCGGTAGGAGGAGCGCGTCCTCTGCTGGACGGGGTCTCACAACGATGAGTCTTTACGCCCGAAAACTGTAGTTTCTGGCACATAAAAGTGTACAAGTTATTCATCTCGTCGCGTCTTTGCTGGTCCAGTACCTTCATCGTTCCAGTTTGTTTCTTTCTCTCTCTTTATTCAGTATTAAAAGTAACTAGATTCTTTAATCAACTGTCTCTCACACTGGTAATATTTCGTTTCCCTTTGGCCTTGACAATGTAACAATTATTTCTGGCTTTGTCACAGATTTGACATTTATTCTACCTAGTGGTCGGCGTGAAGATGGACCCACCGGTGACGGTGGCAGAGAGGAGGACACTGGACAAACCGCTGGACATCATTGACAATGCCAGCCACCCCCTGCACACCGTCATCAGCAACCAGAGGAGCCTGCTCCTCCCCAAATGTAGGACAGACTCAAGAACTCCTTTGTCCCTCATGCCATCAGGCTCTATAAATCCTCACTTAAGGGGGAGAGGAAATAGAGTAAGAGGACAGAAGTCACAATAATCTGGACACTCTTCTTCTGGCTTTCTTTGTGCAATAACATCAACCATTCAAGTACAATATTTTAACTGCTAACTTAAGTAGTTCTTATGTTTTGTTTTATCCGATTTCATTTCCCTGAATCTTATTTTTATATATTTTGTTAAGTTTATCATTTACGTCAGAGTCTATTTTCTATCTTGTGATGTATGTTTTTCTCCTTTATTTTATAAGTGTATTATCTTCTTTTTGCTACTGGAAATTCAGTTTTCTCGAGGGAGCCATCCCAAAGGGGTCAATAAAGACAAGTCTAAGTCAAATCCTGTGTAGGTTGACTTCAACATGCCCAACCAGCTTCTCTTTCTACCACTAGATGGCGAACTTTCATCGGGTCAGACAGACGATGTCCCATGAGATGGTTGACTGGCGTTTGAGTGCCACAAAAAAAAGTCAAACAAAACAAATATGGTATGTGATTAAAATCAATAAGAATATGTACCGATCGAACCGTAAAAGTAAATCAAAACATGCATAAACATGTAGAGGATTTTAAAATTATTTTATTTTGAAATCCAATGTCAACTTGTTTTTATTGTTTAAATGACTAGATATACATTCATTAAACATTTACAGTATTGTTACTAAGCCACAGTACACAATGACATTAAATCCAAATACAGTCTCTGTTGTCTCTTTGCATTACCCCATAGCCACACAACACAGCCCCCAAAAGAAGGAAGGAAAAAGGAGGAAAAAAAAAAAGTCAAATAGCTCAAGTGCCTAATTCCTATTACTACGGTCACCCCAGTAACACTTTAGTCAGTTATGAAAAAGGAGAAGAAGGAAATAAAGGTCATATTAATCAATATTGTAATTGATATTTGTGTGCTACGAGGCAGATAACTACAAACACATTTCTGAAAGAAAGAAAGAAAGAAGACAAAGAGACAGAGATAGTAAAGGAAGAACAGTACATTTCTATGTCCTGAGCTAGTTCATCAAAGGAAGACGAGGTTTCCCTGATATGAGTTAAAAAGTCCCTTGTCAATTCAACACAAAGCAGACATTTTTAAGGGAAAGCAGACATCACAAATTCACATTACATCTCCTCTTGGGCCTGGCTATAGAGTTCCAGCCATTATGTGGTCATGGTTATTTAAAGCTAATCCTTCATTGATACTGCCTTGTACTGTAAAATATCACTTTACTGCAGTTTACACACGGTATTTACCCTAAATCTGTTGTGACATTATCTTCTGTGTGCATGTGTCAGAAATTCTAACTGTGTGTGTGTGTGTGGGTCAAGTCTTAATCTGAATCCCTAGTGTTTTATGACATGGGCACATGCTAAGGCACAGACTGTTTGTGGTTAATCCCGTAGCATAGATTCCTGATTTCTCGGAATCTGCGAGAGGGGAAAAAACTGAGCTGCGTTGAATGAATTCTGCATGTGGGTTCGACATTCTTTGAGAGGATATATAAGTAAGAGGCAGCTTGAAGGTCAGTAATCTACTCATGGCGCTTATATATATATAAAAAAAATTGTTTGGTGAGAGAAAGAAGTACAATATAGCAGCGAGTGAGGAGAGCATAGTCAGACAAATATTGTGACATAACAGGATTATAAAACAACATATACTGCATTTTTTCATTACTGCATCATTTCTGACTGTAATAGCAAGTGAGGTGATGGCAAATTGTGAGTACATTTAATTCTCTACTTAGCCAACACAGATGTGACGTGTCCTAAGAAATAAAAAGAAATCTGGTTGGTTTGTTCATTGTAAAGGAGGCAGCTGTGGAGCATTGATGATGCCATGTGCATTATTACCCCATTTGTTTGTGCAACCTGCGAACAGTGTATAGATATACGGGGAGACCAGTATGTTCAGTGCTGAGCTGTAGCTTGACCTTTCAAATAATAATTCAACGATACATTTTTCACTGTATCCAAAAAGGTCGCAGAGGTAAAGTTTCAATATAGAACTCAAAAGTTATGAACCAGTGAAGAAAGTTGAAATCATAAGTGCTTGATTTATCTCATCGATGAAGTTCGGCTGAAATGAAGCGAAATCGTATGAATACCTTGATGGTTCTCCATCTAAAAAAAAAACAAAAACAAAACAAAACAAAAGAGAGATAGAAAAAAAAAAAAGCAATTAACAAAAGGAATGTCCCCAATGGGATTCAACTCTCCAGATATTTAGTTTTATGCTAAAATCTATGACCTGGCACTCTTCAGTCATGCCATTTCAAATAAACGGATTTAATCATACATATATACTGCAGTATAAAAATACAATCCAATTCAATTAAAACACACTTATGTGGCAATTAAGCAAAAGGAATACAGTACATAACTACATTTGCTGTACAATTTCAAACATTTAAAAGTATTTACCAAACAGAGGAATACAAAAGTTGCTCATCATTCGTACCTTGTATACCTCAAGAGTCTGGGAGGCGGGGGTGTCGGCGTGATCATTTCATCTATATACAGTGCACGCGGTTTATACAATGTGAAATTTCTCAAAATTATGGTTTTATTTTCATTTTTTTCATGATGATTTTAAGAGTTTTTTGTTTGTTTTTTTTTTAAATGGGACAACCAGAGAGAATTGAAACAGGCATGCAGGTTTCCTCCTCACCATGAGTTAGAAATATCCTCATTTTCTAAAGGGGGCAGTCTACTATTAAAATCCAGGGGTGGCTTTTTTTTTTTTTACAAACTCAGTGAAAGCAGATAAATATCAGAAGGGTGTGGAAATTTACTTCGTACTAATTCATCATTAGATACTTAAAGAAAAAAAATAGTGACCAATCTCTGGCTTTAAATTAACCCAGCTGATAATCTTTATTGGTGTTGTAGAGAATCCTTTTTCACCAAATAAAACAAGTGTGTGGTATTAGAAATGAAGTTCATAACTCTACCATGCTATTAGAAATAAGATAAGATACTTTTCATTTGCTGCCTTTAAAACAAAAAAAAACAAAAAAAAAACCCAAACCCCACAATAAAAAGATAAAATAATAGTATTCTTCTTGAGTGATTTAATTTTGAGGAAACGAGTGAGACATTAAGAAACAGATGACTGGTTTGTTGTAAATCTGCTCCCAGTATGCTGGTATTAGGGTTTTAATGCGATTTCGTCTGGTGTTAGCCGTCAAATACCAGAACACGAAACATGATGGAGTGCCAAATGTCTGTGCATGTGTTTTGTGAAAAAGGCAGTGAGGTCCAGTATATTAAAAAGGAAAAAAAAAAAAAAAATCACATTTAACAGGTGTGTGTGTGTGTGTGTGTATACTGTAGATGTGCATTACGGTGCTATAACGCAGTTGATCTGTGCCTGTGGTCATTCCAGTCATCACCTTCTTGTACTTAAGCTGAAAAATAGTGTGTAGTTTGAATATGTAATAATCATTTATAAATAGTCTTGTTAGGAAGATCATTGGCAGAGTCAATGATCAAAGTATGGCTTTAAAAAAAAAAAAAGACAATAATGTTAATGAAGCCCAGTGATGCCACAAGTGTACGTGTGTGTGTGTGTGTGTGTATAAAAGAGTGAAGAAACTGGACGGTTGATGCATAGATAACCATCACCACCCTTTAGTTGACTGTCATAACGATGCTGCTGTCACTGAAGTCACTTGGGTGTTGTTACTGTGAAGGAATATGGCTTTTTGATCGTCAATATAAAAATCTACTTTCAAACGTTCTACTGGAGTGGCAAGTTCACTCTTCCTCATTATAGGGCTTTTTACAGACCAGGTCACCATGGAGGTCACCCCAAAAAGACTTCAAATTTGAAGATTTTTATCCTCGAGTTTGGCCAGAAATTCCACACGCACACACCGCCGTGGTGTGTTGATGGGGGCTGTTTTCTGGCTAGGAAGGTCACACAATGGAGTGGCGCACTATTGAACCAAGAGAATCATCAGCTTCTCATCTGGGGTTATATAGGACCTCCTGTGCTGACAGAAGCTAACTCTTGCTGCATTGGGGGGGGTTAAGTGGTTCAACCCTAGCTTATGGAGGACTGTTCTACTCTTATACCCCTGACAAAGGAGATCCTTGAGAGCCCCTCCTGGTCTCTCCTCCTCAAATCCTCAGTACATGTCTCTGTAAATCTCCTGCAGGAGGGGGTGCAGTGAGGTATCCTCTGTCTTTTTGATCTCCTGCACCAGCTGCGCGTGCTCGGTGACTAACTGCCGGAGGTCAGCCAGTTTCTGCAGCAATTTAGGGAAGAGGAAAGAGTCGTCGGGGTGGTTGGCCAGGAGATGAAGCTGGAGCACCTGCACAATGCTCTCCTGCATTTGCTCGATGAGCGTCACGTTCACCAGGCCTGGACGGTCTAATTAGGCAGCAGGAGAAAAGTGTCATTAAAATATTTACGAGTTGAGAAAGCTTTAATATGTTAAGTGCAAGATTATACTGCAGATGGACAGGTATACTTAAAAAAGAATTAATTTCATCTCACCTCCACAACAAATGATAGCAGCCACAAACAGAGCCAGGTCACTGTCATCCAGCTCCAGCGCATTGAACTTCATGGCAAACTGGAACTTTGGCTCCATCATATCACTGAACGGCCGCCGGAGACTCTTGAGAAATTCCCGAGTGATGAAGCCTGAGCCGTACGCCACAAGAAGCCCATCTTTGTTCATACATGAGGCCAGCATGGCGAAAAGGGCCTCATAAACGCCATATTTTAAAAGCGTCACCTGATCGTTGAGGTCCAGACCCGAGAAGCCGGGGACGGATTTTGCAAATTCTGTGAGCTCAGTGACAGTTTCCACAGAGGTGCATTGACAGCAGTGGAAAATCCGTACTTCTGCCTCCCTGTCCTTCAGCACTCCTGCAGAGCCCACCATCTTGGCCACCAGCGTCTGCTCTGCTAGCTGCAGCGTCTCCATGTCGTGGATGACGAAAGGCTGTTGACAGAAGGGAAAGACACACTTCGGTGAATTCTATGTGCAAATCATTGACTTAAACTGGAAGAAACAGGCAGTAGAACGCCTACTGTGATTTTGGGCAACATAAATGAATGAAACTTGAGTACATGAATATGGAAAAAGCTGCATCAGCAGAGCTTGAGAGATGAAAGGCTGGAGTGACTCCAGAGTTTACACATAATCATTACTGAATGAAAAAGCCAGAGCCCTTATTGACACTCGAATATTTCCACAATTACATCCTCCCCTCCTTGACCCCAGATCTCCCTGCAGCTATAATTGAGAATGTCAGTCTCAGTCCTCAAAAGAAGTTTGCCTTGCATAGCAACATAAAAGCAAAGTGGGCTTAAGAAGAGCAAACTTAATATGACAACAATAAGATGTGCTGGTGTCACTGTGATACATCTTTGGTACCGACTTGCTTCAGTACAATCGAGTATCAAAAGATCTCTCGTCATTCAGTTCCTGAAGAGTTAAATTGCAAATAGAGATTTATTTTCATGTTGTAAAACAACTTTGAGGGGAAAAAGGTCCAAGATGATGAAACATAAATTAACAAAGAGCTGAAAACAAAAAGGATCATTTGATTGTGTGATGGGCGGCACGGTGGTGCAGCAGTCAGCGCTGTCACCTCACAGCAAGAAGGTTCCAGGCTTTAGTCCCAACTCAAGCACCGGCTCTTTCTGTGTGGAGTTTGCATGCAAAGCTGCTAGGATAGGCTCAAGCCCCCCTGCGACGCTCAACAGGATACGCGGTAGAAAATGGATGGATGGATATGAATTTTCCTTTTATACCTGATTTATTCATTTGTATTATTATCATTAATTTTTATTTTACATTACTGCCATATTCAAGCTGCTGTCAAGTTTTTGTGGTTTGTGTCTAGATCATTACATGGCGCTGCAAAAGTAGTGTGCAACCCTGGATGAGTATCAGGAGAAATCCTTGCGTCACTCGTCTATGTGCTTTTCACGGAAGTGCGAGACATTCAGTGCTTTTGCCTGGTGGGGATATTTGAACTCGTGAGTCATTGTAACTCTGTCACCATTCCCACACTAGCCAACCGTCAGCTGCACCTGCTGCTGCCCATCTCACCAGAGCTCTGAATCATGAGTCCCAAACGTGGACCAGAGTAACAGGGGAAGGCATGAGGCACATGATGCTGGGTTGACTCTTGCGCCAGTACAACACTGGATCATCAGATAACTTGTAGCATACGTTTAATCGAAAGAAGAAGAAGAAAGAAAAGGTTGTCCAAAGCACTGTGTTTTGATACTGATGTTTTTCAGGTATTAATTTTAGTTTCAAAATGACTACAAAATTAATAGAAGGACATGACTTGACTTTAACTGACATCTGTGTGAATTTTCTTTGGAATTTTACAACTAAACATGACACCATCAACTCACCTTTTTTTTTTTCACTAAAATAGCAGGTGATGATTTGTTCTGCAGAGAAAAATCAACAACCTGAGCAACTGCAATAGGTGGCTGGGACATTGTGTTAAGATGTATCACACCCCAGCAAAACCAGTAAAGTCAGTCAATAAAACTGGAAGGGGAAAAGAAAACTGTGCCGCTGGCTTTATGACTAGTGTTCTATCATCGTGTGCAACAAGTCCTCCCAATATAGAGCCTGTAAGATGGAGGTCAGGGGTGATTGATGGGTCAACTGCAAGCTTGCAGGCCCAAGGCAGCGTACTACATCAGGAGCCAAGATGGCACTAGTCCAGTGAAAGGGAATTACACACGTCATCTCTGAACCATGGCAGACACTCGTATCCAGCGTGTTCACCTGTGGTAATGTGATCACGTGCGTTTGTTTGTCTGTGTGATATCGCTAAAAAAAGTCAAGCACAAATTTTGATGAAAATTGGTGGGATGATGGGTAATATTACCAGGGAACGGGTGCTTAACTTTAGGAGGTGACCTGGATGACGCTGCAGATCCTGAAGATGATTCAGGACTCTTTTTCTCTGATGAGGTTCGCCGCGGTGATGGATTTAAATTAGAGAGAGAAGTATTCAGCTCTTGGAGAAGGTATGGATCACACTGATGAATGGGTTTCTGTGTTCATGGAGCTTCGTGGTGTTGGTGTTTGCTCTCTGCTTTGTTTCTTTAGACAGATTTGTTTGTTTGGCCTTTGACCACCCTGACGCTAATCCTAACTCTGTAGATTTGTAAACACGTAAACACAGTGATTATCAAATCCCAGCAATCTGTTTCTGTGGTTGCTTGGGGAAGATGAGGAACTTCCATGACGTAGGCTCAGTGCAGTTACACCGCATAGAAACAATCTGTGCATTTGCGACTGGCGGCAGATGCCAGATATGCACTCTAGATGGTAAATGGACGCTTGTCTATTTAGAAGCTTTGATGTTCAGGCACAGCGGGGAGGAGAATGTGTTTGAACAAGGACGTGCACTTGGACTGACCTGTCCCTCTTGACCTATTTCACACCTACACACATCCATCTGGAGAATTCACAACAACTATGGGCGGCGGGGCCTGACTCTATCCTCGTCGACCCCTCCTTTCTGAAGAATAAAAGAAACAAGGGTGTGGGGGAGATGTTTTTTTGGTGAGACTGGCGATGGGGGATGAAAAGAGCACAGGAATGGACAGAAACAGACGGCGGAGGGAGAAGTGATGGGCTCACACAACTGGCTCTTTATACCATTTCTGAGCAAACAGACGCGTCCTTGTCCAGCTTGAAAGGCTTGCACTACTGATGGAGGTGGTTATTTCTGTCTCTGGCTGGCTACATTTAATCACTGAGGTGCAGGTTGCCAGGTCACACCGAGTTTGACTGAAATTCTTTTGCTCAGAATTAAGTTAAAACCCCTCAAATGGGTAAGAAATAAATTTGTAACATAACATGAACTGGACCTGTGAGTAGAGAGAAATGTACACACACACAAGTTTTACTCAACGTACGGGGGTGCTGGTCTTCCCTGTGAGGATGGTGCGAGCCTTGGCCTTGTTCATGTTGAAGTTCTTGAGGTAGGCCTCGTATATCTGCCTAGCCAGCGTTTTCTGGTCTGCTAGCTGAGGGTCTTCCACCTCCCTGTCCCCCGTCACCATCTCCGCTTTCAGCTTCAGCTTCTCTGACTGGGGCATCCGACCAAAACGAATGGCTGCAGAGAACAGAGTCACAGCAAGACGTCAGACAATTATAGTCAGACTTTTATGGATATTTAAAGTGTATCTCCTTAATCAGGAGACAATGAAAAAAGTAAAAGAGGAAATACGATGAATCTAAAGGCAATGTTAGATTTAATATTGTAAGGAAAATACACTGCACATAACTGAGCTCAGAAAACTAAACTATTTAGCGTTTTGTATGGACATGCAAAAACATCAACAGTCTTCCTAGATGCTTTGCTGCAAACTCTGATGTGCAAGCATGAGAGAAAAACTTGTGACACACACAAAGTCAACAGTATCAATTCTTAATGAACACATGCAACTACTACACATTACCAGGCGTTGCGAGGTGGCAGTGGTTGTGCTGAGTGTGCTTAAACACTGCACAAGAGTTGTTGTTTTACGAGAGCACGCTGGCATCACTCAGACGGCCTGATCCCATTTGACTAATGAGATTAGAGGTGAACTGCATTTAAACTTCCATACCCAACTGAAATGGGCACAAGGTGGTACACACACACACACACACACACACACACACACACACACACACCTTACTGCTCCTTCACTCGTACATATGAAAGTAGATCTGATTTCCCCGTTTTCCAAAGGTTCCTCCACAGCTGAAACAGGACTACAGTCCCCCCCCCATTCCTTGCAGACAGACTGATGATTACAAAGTGGATGGATGATCTGAAGGTGGTAAAGCTTAGCAGCGGGTGACTGGGAGGGAGCCAAGACTAATTAAGATGAGAGGAAGTGAGAGACGTTAAGTTAAGTCCATTTGCTAAGAGTCCGAGTGCGAACGTCGGCTGAATCCGCTGCGCCGTCTCCCTGTCGCTCATCACCTCATCACCTCCTTCGCTACCGTCAGAATTGTTGGGGGGGGGTATGATTCCCCTGCAATCTGCAGGAAATTTCCGAGCAGCTGTGCGCAAGAAATCTGAGACTATGTGTGACATCAAGCTGCTGCATTCAGAAAACATCACCACCTGAAGGGATAATGTAACATTTCCTTCTTTTTTTTTTTCCCAAAACAGTTTAAATTAAAAAAAAATCAATAATTTCATCCAAGGAAATGGTGTATTCAGTTGCCTTTAGTGGCGACATATTGATTAGTTTATATTCATGTTAGGAACAACAAATTCATATTTTATCATAATGAGCCACAATCAGTTATGTGTTTATGTAACAATGGCCTCTTGTCAATGTACAGGTTTTATATTACTGTAAATAAAGTACAGTCAGTGAGTATCCAGATATAATCAAGTCATGAAAACAGAACGTAAACACCAACATAAAATTGTGCTGAGCAGTCATTCTAAAGAGAATACTTCAAATATTTAGGAAAACTTTCCAACTTTCTGATTAACATGAATTTTTTTTTTTTTTACATTGAAGTAATTTGATTCAGAACATCTACGAATAGACAGCGCTTACATCAGTTTTAGGGTCGATACCAACAGAGGGACTGAGGTCCAAGATTAGCCATCCTGTCGTCTTATTGTCCGACAGGATGCAAGAACTCAAAAGATCAGATTGCACTTTGCATCTCAAATCTCCTTTCTTGTTCTCCATGGTTTCCTTTAAGTCCATGAAACTTAATACTCATATACGGTGAGAGGAAGTACAGCTGGCGGAAATACTAGTACTCTATCATCATCACCAATATCTGACTTAAAGATTATAAAAAAAATAAATAAATCAAACCTCAAAAATCAATGCACCCATGGGATAAAAGTGCCACGTATCAATAAAGACACACAGCAAGTTCATGTCCGCCCACGTGGAATATGTACACTTGGTGTGTAAGTGGAGCACAATGACCTCTGCGACCCTCAACAAGAAACACAGACCCACCAGCAAAAAAAAAAAAAAGAGCACCTGCGCAACCCTGTAGTCAAACAGATGAAATCATCTAAATCTGTTGGAGAGGGTTTTTTTCAGCAGGACATTGACTTTGACCAAGAGTCAACACATTGTATGTTGACAGGAACAAAAAATAATATTCCAGTATTAAAGATGTGGCAGACTTAAGGCTTTTTAGGGAAAGATTATATGGTCATGAGGTAAGAATTTCTACCAGTTACCAAACAAATTCTTAAAAATCATTGATCTTTTAGGAAAGTCTATTCGTGCTATAGATATTATGGAGGTCACACAATCAGGAGTGCTGGTGCATGAGTACTGGAGGTTACTGGGACGTTCAGGATGGAGCAGTCAAAAGGTAGACAGACACACTCAAGTCATGTGATTGCTCTTCACATAGCTGCACCAAAAGGGTTGAGAGGTTTCAGCCATTGCAATGTACCATGACTCTAGAGCTGCAAGAGCTGCAGGATACTCAGACTGACCATGTGCTCTGCCTGTGGGACTTAGTGACACGCGACCCACAAGTCTTTTTCTGAATATGAAAAAGGTTCAAATGTTCCGTTTTGGAGAAGACACAGACGCTATGTTTTATATACTAGAAAAAGTCAAATTACTGCATTTGTCCAACTAAAACTGGACTTGTAAGTAGGTGGCCCTGCTTCAGCGAGCGAGCCGATTCTTCCTAATTCAGGTATACTGAGACAACTACAGGAGACCAGTTAGTTTGACTGCAACTGAACATGTAAACACAGCTGTATGACAGCCTGCATGTCTAGCGACTTGTCCTAACATGCATTCTAAAACCCCGCTGTGGTGTTAGATGACTTATTTGTGCTAATCACGTATCTTTGCCCCTCTTCAATGTGGTAACAGCACACTTGTGGCACTGTGTTAATTACTGCTTGTTTACAGGTAACAAGAGCCCTGCAAGTGTGTGAAGTGTGTGTGTGTGTGGGGGGGGGGGGGGGTGGGGGGGGGTGGAAGGGTTGACTTGACCTGCCCTGCCTCGTAGGACTCACCGTTGTGGGACATGCCCACAGACAGGCACTTCTGGAAGCGGCAGTATTGGCACTTGTTACGGTTCTTCTTTTGGATCTTGCAGCGGCGCTCACATTTGTCATAATCCAGCTTCAGACGGATGGTCCTCCGAAAAAAACCCTGAGGGAATGAAAAGTAAGCAAGAAGTGAATGTTCAAATACCAAGCGCGCACACAAGCTAATACTACAACTTGAAATATGTCATTCCAACAGTTTTAGTGTAGAACAATAAAAGACCAACTCTGGTTCCTCCGTGTCAAAGTGTCCTTGAGGAAGGCAACGATCCCACAGTTGCTTGTGGACTGGCTTTGACTTGCCAGTGGCTTAAAAACTATAAAACAGTCAATTTACATTTTTCATTGTTTCACCATGGCTTTCTCCTCGCTAACACGCCCTTGGCAACAAGAAACATAAACGTGGCGTAGAGAAGGAAGGACGCCGTGCATTTATGATCAGTAGGAGGGTAGAAAATGTCCTGGGGGAATTGCTTCATAACACATGTAGCCTTACTTCATTCGTACATTTTCTTAACGCACATGAAGTATGATATAAATGTTCATAGGATAGAGGACTGCACAGGGTTACATGTGCAACCAACGACAGTGAGTGTGAACGGTTGTCTGTCTCTATGTGTTGGTCCTGAGATGGACTGGCGACCCGTCCAGGGTGAACCCCACCTCTCGCCCAAAGGCTGCTGGGATAGGCTCCAGCCCCCCCCCCCCCCCCCCACGACCCCTAATAGATGAAAAATGAAAACTCCCTCTCATATTATGAAATGACAATATCAGTTGTTTCATAATTGTAATTAGGTTGAGGTTTTTTTTAGGATCTTTCACCCCTAATTTTGAGGTTTCTGCCTAGTAACAGCCATGAGCTGGACTTGGACTACAGGAAGACGTGGATTTAGACTGAGGTCAAGGTCTCTGTGAGTCAAAACAACAACAGGATAAACGGTAGAAATGGATGGATGGATGTATAAATATATATGTGTGCTCTCCATTGTCTATTTTTTTTAAATGTAGTCAAAATTTGCAAGAATTTGAAATATCTGCTCAAATTCAAAGCAGCCATTACATCATCAGCATAGTTCAAGTTCATTATGACGGATTTGATCAAAAAGTGCTGACTTTGCAGGATCTGGCTTTTGTAAATTGCAGCACAGGCTTCACGATGGCCCTTGGGTTCGTCACAGGTCATCTCGGAAAGATACGTCTTAATAAGCTACCTCACATACTGTAGATGGAGTTTAGCACATTCACCTTGACCTTGTTGATAACCTGTAGCTTTACGCTTTTACTGTTGAATAACTTCACCCTGGACAGGTCACATAACTTTGCCCTGTGGACTGGAAAGGAGTCTCTTTATCCATTGCAGAGAGCTGTGAAGCATAGATGCACTAAGGCTGAATGGTTTGGAGGAAATTGTGATATTCAGACTGACATGATTGACAGTATTAGAGGGAATTCTTTTTTCGTATCCTTATTAATAACAGCCAATGTATTGAAACGGTGTGTCTTTTGCTGGAATATTTACCAAATCATGAGGCTTCCTAAAACCATTGTAGGCTGTGGTATTGCTGCGACACTTCAAAAAACTTCCAAAATGTCTTTATCAAATACTGCACCTCATGTGATTTGACATTACTGCGATAACATCTGAAGTAATTGTGCAGCGCTAGGAAAGGATGCCCCATCGCACGCTTATCCTCGTGATCGTCTTACTGCAGCACACGCTGACACTTCTGCTGCTCTGATGTAAATGTTTATGTAAGAGCATGCTGATACGATGAAGTTACTGAGGTTATGTATCACTTCCTGGAATTCACACTCCCACTGCTGTCTTGCTGTTACATTTAGCTGCACTGATTTCATAGAAGAGAGGTGGAGGGGTTTATTAAATTGTGAGGCTTTTACTAACCAGTTAGACAGATTTAAAATGACACGAGAGCTAAAGAATATTCAAAGAAACATTTCCACACACACCTCATGGCTCTCTCTCTCTCTCTCTCTCTCTCTCTCTCTCTCAAAAAACCCAGCCTTGGGTTGTTCTTCAGCATGACTGGTAAACAATTAACTGAAAGATTATTG
The DNA here is from genome assembly GCF_037954235.1 of Aulostomus chinensis. NCBI lineage: Eukaryota > Metazoa > Chordata > Actinopteri > Syngnathiformes > Aulostomidae > Aulostomus > Aulostomus chinensis. The sequence goes on from NC_141326.1 coordinate 24,877,750, forward strand.
TTGTGCAACCACGTGTGAAGGCAGAGTCTGGTACTTTCAATGCTCCTCTCTTAGTTATCATTAGTCACAAGACACACTGCCTTCGGATTTCTGGTCTGGAGCGGCCTACTTTCTTCGGTGCGGTAGTTCCACGTGTGCTTCATTGAAACTGGTTAACGTGTATCTTATGTTTTGTTTGTGATTCTACCAAGTTAGTAAAAGTAAAAGTGACAGGTTGGCTTGACAGTCCCTGAATAACTGTCCTCAAATCAATGTCCTGGAACAAACTGTTGGTCCACTGGCAGGAACCAGTTGTTCAGTCACTAATCTAGCAGGTCTTTTCCAACATGTCACATAAAATCCAGAGACAGAACTGCTTGTTTGTTGTATTATTTACGCACACAGCCCTCATCTCACCTTGCAGCCCTCGCAGGCATGGACGCCGTAGTGGTAGCCCGAGGCACGGTCAGCACACACTCGACACTCTAGACTGAGTGATGAAGTGGAAGATGAGAAGTCCTCCTGGCCTGCTGCCACCCCATAAACAATCGAAGAGGGGCTGGACGCCGGGGTCAGGGCATCTGCAAAACACACATAGAAAAGGTGAATCAATGTGTCAATGCACTACTGCAGTGTTGCTCTGGCTCTCAAGATACAAGACATTGAAGATCTTCGCCTGCCAAAGTCAAGGGAACTCTGAACGCCTGGTATTTGCCTGGTCAGTGACAAAAAAAGGCTCCTTATATTCCATCGACCACACGCCTAACCCAAAATGATGCTTGCTCTAAATTGTCTCTTGTTGAGAAACAAATGGTAAATAACTGTCACTTGTCAAGATGTTAAAAGTGCAACTCCTGAGGATCCTTAGTTGTTGGTTATGAGAGGATTAATATGTTCAGCCTCGAATGCAACAAACAGCGAAGGGATTTTCTTCTGCGACTCTGCTGGGCCGTCACATAAAAAACCCTAGCAGGACAGAGTTTAGCCGCCCATGACTGCTGCCCATGACTGCTGCATGTCACCGAAGTGCCGGCCTAAAGACTTTGGACTGGTTCTGCAATGCAAACTCCTGAATTTTTCCCACCCACATCTAAACCAGTGATGTGAAATTGTTGAGAGACTGACCTGTGAGTCCACAATCACTGAATTTTGTCAATCTTTTACTAAATTCAAATGTATGATATCAAACGTGTGTCATCTTGTAACTGTTCGAGCTGACTTTAAGTTTTTTTTCGTCTCTGGTTATGAAGACAGTTGTAAATAAAAACCTGTGGTCTCTGTAAACAAAGGAAACCTTAGTTACTTTGAGTCAGAATGAAGGATGAAATGTAATTTTTTTTTTTGACACTTTAACTCTCGTTTCTGGTGAAGCCCACTTAACACGGCACATGTTTTTGTTGAGTTGCTTTCTGTATTCCGAACAAAGGATTGATGACAATGATGTTTTGTCATTCCATCTTCTTCTGGAAAACAATTTGACCTCCCTTGACCCTAACGCAGACGTTCTGTTCAGTCATAGCAACTATGCATTTAGGGTTATTAGTACAGTGTGTCATTTGTGGCACGTTGCCTGTCACAGGCATAACAGCATTGGACGAATGGCAACGTTATTCTTCATGGAAGACAGGTCATATGGTTTATCGCTGATTGCCAACAGTTTCCTATTTCAGTCGTGTGACGGGAACATAGCTGGTAGAACCTGATTGGTACATAAATAGCAAACAGTACAAAACAGTGGCACTAAGTCAGTCCACATGAGTTGGATGACAGACGCCAGCCCAGGGATAAGAAGCATTTGGCAGGAGACCTGGAGCTGTGTTCCTGCCTGCTGCAAGTACACGTTTCAACCGCGTGCAGACAAGGAAAGCATGTTAGGATTTTCCTCCCCTCTTGTCTCTTGCCGTTAGCAACCTTCAACACCCAACTGACTTTTCCATGACATCGTCAAAACGTTTCTGACATGCCTTCTTCCAGTAGGTCCCTTCCTCTCATCCCCCTCACTTGGACCCTCCTCACTTACATCTCCCTAAAGCATTCACAGCCTCTTCATTTGTTGCATAATTTGGTAGTAGCATAAATTTCCAAGATGCCCATGTGACTTCTATTCAGGAGGAAACAGAAGCAAAGTGGATGTTTCCTAAGAGGTGATGCGTGTTAGTTGAGGAATGCGGGGATTCCTTGTCGGCTATGGGGCTACGGGGCTGGAGGAAGACAGAGAGATAGGAAGTATGTAAAAAACATGTCAAAAAATGGTCAGGAACATATGCAAGATAAGATCTAAGAAAACGCAGGACAGACTGATCAAGATTAATGGACAAACAGCCGGAAGGTGAGAAAATGTGTTAGGCAGACGAAGGGGACTGTCAAATGCTTGCGCAGCCTTGTTGTAGGTGAGGGCTAAAGGTGAAATGAGCCAAAGTGCGTGTCCCTCTCCGAACATTCAGTTGGAACATGTTAGGGATTAATGCACTAATGCGAGGGACCCCTGCTTTAAAAAAAAACAATGGCAAGCAGCTTACAGTGAGCTGCTCGGGACTCTTTGAATGACAGCGTGGGAGCTAATCACACATTATCTTACCACATTCAAATGAGCTCAAGATGGCGTATATTTCTATTTATGACAAAAAGACCATCTTCACCTAAGACGGTGGAACCTTCAGAGCCGTTGCTGGAGGACTGGTACTCAGGGGCATCAAAGGAGCTCAGGGCGCTGCTGTCGATGGACTGGGAGATGTCCTGGAGCTCCTCCATGCCACCAATGAAGTCGTCATCGGCACACAGGGGGCTTCCCAACACCGAGTCCTCCAGGGGTGAAGGGGGGTGATAGTGGCTCTCCATGTCGACCATTGTGGTGGAGGGGCGGGCTGCCGGCAATCTCACTCATCAGACTAGAAACAGTGGATGACAGAGGGTTACATTCAGGAGCGCCAATAGTGTTGATTCAACGTGTAACCAGCAACAGATGACAGCTGCTACAGTGGGCCAACAAGTAATGACGGTTTGAAGGACACGGAGTATCATATAACACAACACGAGCCAGCTTTATCCACAGTCCCAATGCAGCAACCTCAGAGTGCCGCAGGTAGAGAAAGAGAGTTAAGGAGACGTGCGAAAGGATGAATGTAGGCCACCGGGCTAGCTTAGGCTGCACAGCAATCGGCCATGATGAGGCGTGTAAAAGGCGCTTGTGGCTGAGTGGAGCTACGCTCTTGAAGGTGCATCAAGAAGAAGTGTTACATCACATATTCAAACTTCAGACATCCGCATGTAAACTAGGTCAATCTTAAGTAAGCCTTTTCAATCAGGCAGGCCCCACTAAGTACATCAACAGGGCCGAGGGGGTTAACTGGGACGAAGGTGGTTCCGAAGCTGTAATGTCGCAGCTGCTGGCTGTTCTCATTCGTTCCACACCTTCGCACATGCTCACGTTGAGGTTAACCTTAGCTTACCCCATACAGTGTACTGTGCTGTAGTCTCTGTGAGTGACTGCATGCTCTAGAATAATCTGTCCTTAGATCTCCCTGTGATTTTTTTTGAAAGGTCCAGTGACAAAAATGGATGGCATTCCATTGGAGAAGCAACAGAATGAAGATTTGTCATGAGTGCAGATGCCAAAAGAAATAGAACAACCCATGATCTCTCAGGCTGGATGGCATTTTTAAACACGTCACTGTTATAACACAAAGGAACACCCAGGACTACATAAGCATGAAGGACGCACAAAAGCAAACAAATGATGAAACTGAAAGTCTGACACATTTAAAATGCATGTTTTTTGAAATCCTCAAAAACATGACGAACAAAACTCCATCACTGACTCTGTACATGTTGCTGATTCAGATTTAGTTCTCACCGTAAAAAGATGTCTGGCATATGAGTGGTCAGCTTCCCTGAGTAGCTACAACAATAATTATGAATGGAGGCAGTGTTACCTCTGGTGGGATAAAGCAAACCCCTTTAGTATTCAGCCTCCAGCTTCTGTCCCCCAGGTCTTCTTCTAGAGGACATCCTGTTTCATACACTTATTTCACTCAGAGCTGCCTCATTATAATACTGCTTCAAGGAACAGAATAAAGCTTGGCTAACATCCATGCTGTCTATTCAGATGACACTCCATTGACCCAGATAGGTTGCTGTCGAATGGTGAGAGGATATACAGTCCATTGGCGAATCACTGCCAATTCTTTCTGAGGTAATTAAAAAGCTAGTCCAGCATCAAATCATTATAAGCTCAAACAAATACCCAGCGTGTACAATAACCTATATAAATGACCTAAACACCATGTGTCCTTTACTGAACCTGCGCCCCCCCCTTACCAGCAGCTATGAACCTTGTATTGTGACTAACATTCAGCATGAAAATGTAAACACACAGAGCTTCGAACGATAAAGGTCTATGAGAGGTGGAGGGGGTGGAGAGGAACGTCAGCTTCATGACCAGGTCTTCATCAGCAATGCACTCGACCTACAGGGACAAAGGCCCGCTGAACATAGGAAGCAGTTTTCTTTCTGTCAAGACCTCTCCTGTGTTCACCCTACCAAGCCTGCTTAGGGGATTGAACACACTGAGTGGAAGATGAGCATGGTTATGTGTTTGTGGATATGCTCTTAAAGGGGATAAGGGAGTGGGGGGTTGACATTGGTAATAGGCTGCAAACAATGAGCCACCAGGCTGGTAATAAGGATGCCACAGCAATGGAGACACACAGATCACACTTCAGCAGCCAAGGGCGGACGGCAGGCATTTAAATACAACCTACCAACACTGGAATTCAATCTATCAAGCAAATCAATAAATCCCATTATTGTTTGCTGCAAAAAAAATAGGTTAAATGTGTATTAGCACTCTGAACCAGTGATCATAGGGCCGGATGCACCAGTGGACCATAAATAATCCATACATTCTGCAGGATTTATGCTTAACGTGGTCACCCAACCCCCCATGTTGGGTTCCTCACAGGCTGTGAAGCTGCTAGTGAGCTCCAGCTGAGGCAGATAAACATGCTCTGAGCATGACCCAGGCATGAAGACAACCTCCTACTCTCCCTGCAGGAGAGGAAATAGAACAGTAGGAGGTGGGTTTACACAGCCGTCTGCAATTTTACAGAAAATGATCAGTGGTTGCAGTTGACATTAGAGTGTACTTAAAAATGATCATTAAATCCACTCATGTGATAGCTTCACCTCTGTAAAAAGGGAAATGAGTCACCAGTGACTGCTGAGAGACACTGATTGTAGAATCTAATACATGTCTGTGCTTTCTAAATCCTTCAAGGATAAAGGAGTGCGATGCCAAGAACACGATTCACAGATAAAGCTGGCAGTAAACCAGCAGTGAGGTGTGTATGGGCTTGTGTCACCAAGGTGTGAATAAAAGGCAAAACACCTTGTGACAGCTCACCTTGGCAAGGATGATAAACTGAAACAGATAATGAAGAGTTTGCAAACTATGAGTCAACTGTGTTAGAAGAAAACTGAATTTGCGTATAAAACATGTTTGTTTTGTTTTTTTAAAGACAGCTGAGTGGAATATGAGATATCAATAACTTCAGTAGAAACATTCCATCGCCCCTACCTTCCTCATCCAGTTATTTGGGATCTTCAAGTCACATTGGCCTCTGACAACATGACATCCAGCTCTTTTCAACAGTTTGAATGATCATTCAGTGCGTGTGACAGACTGAAGAAGGTTAATGATTAACACCCCCCATGGTCAGAGTGCTGACAGGCCTGTAAGGAGAAAGGCCTGGGGGGGCATCACGGTGGTCTTAGAGCAGTATCATGGGCTGATGGGGCTGTCCTGACAACTCCGCGTGTCCATTTGTTTGAAGATGTCTATGAGCTCAGCTTGGACCGTGCCCGCAAGGTAAACACTCCAGTGAAACTTTATCACCCAGAGCTGATACGCTGTCCGGCGCTCTCTTATCGTTATGGTGATTGACCAAAGTACAAGCTCGGGAAGTGATTGACATTGGACTTATGATAGCCAACTGGTCAATCTTTCTGTTATCAGGTCACTTAGCCTGTCATTTCAGGGTCAGAGCCATTTTTAGATACTGTTTTTGAAGACTGGACGGTCCAAGTTTGAAAATACTTCTTTTTTTTTTTTACCATGAGTCGTCTATATTTTTGATGCATCTGATGACCAAATGCAAATGCCGGCCTGAGTAATAGAAGCACAGCTATATGAACTGGCAATAGACGGATCAAAATAACAATGATACCATTTTTTTCCCCTAATGTTGATTAATTAAATGCACAACCATGAAAGCGCTCCAAAGTTCGATTTCATTAACAAATGCAAACTGTGCTTCCTCCTTGGCTCCTCCTGTAATCCCCAAACCTTTGCAAATGCTGACCATGAAGAGTTTGTTTCTACAGTAATATTCTCCAGACATCATTCATTTGTACAAGCTTTCAGCTGATTTATTTTCAAAGTCACTGAAAAGTTAACTTGAAACACGTGCGCTAGGTTGCCAACGATATCATTCAACTTTGACAAAAGATCAACACAAAGCGATGAAGCGTAAAGCAGAATCTTAAACAAGCTAACAAGTGTTAGCACATAAAACCTGGAAAGTAAAAAAAAAAAAAAAAGTATGTCTTGCCGGTGGTTTGCAATGAGGTATGAGCTATAAATCCATATATAACTTAAAATTAATATTCAAAATGTCATGAATTAATAAATGTAAGATTAAACTATATTAGATGACTCTATAACATTTTCTTCAACTACTGGAGTAATCTACTCTCATAGTTAACTTGCTTATTTCACAATTAATCTATTTCCAAATACACCCCACTTGGGATATTTTATTTGGAAAACTGTTACTCAAGATGAGCTTTTGCACTGTTGCCATAAGTTGAGAAATAAAACAGTAAATTACGTAAAGCCCAGCGGATTCTGACCTCTGCTTTGACAGGATCAACAGAGTCAAAATAATTATTACACGTTCACAAATCTGCACACTGTCAAAAGATGGAGCCCACTTTGACTATAAAAACCATGCAGAAAGTGCAGTGTGACAGAGGATCACATTACGTCGAAGGTCTATGAGGACCTGACCCGTTCACCCGGGCTGTTTATAGCACACCATTACATGGTGGCAAGGGAGCCTGCATGTGTGTGTTGTGGAGCCACAACAAGTGCATGAAAATAAGGACATTTTCCATTTGAAAACAGATTTTGAGGAAAACCTGAGAAATGCAGACAAAAATAGAGATAAAAGTGATTCAGAACACACATATTTGGCTGTTCACAACACAGGGAGGGCGTCTATGTCAAGATAATGATGGCTGTTTTTAAGATTGGTCTCCCTTTGCACAGAGACCTATGCGTTTGCAACAGTGGGGTTAAATGGAGAAATGCAGCAGTTGCTATGTAAGCTTGACCTGAAGTGCAGCTGTAGCTTAGCGAGCTACACCAGCGTCTTCTGTATTTACAGCTGAACCAAAAGCAAGCACTGTCCTCAGTGGCCCCAGCTGATAAAACCGCCAGTCACTAATGACACTGACCTTAAGCAACACATCCATCGTGCGCCAAACGCTGACTCCTGGCTACCACGTACAGCTTGTTTCCAAACCAGTCACAAGGATCAAGCCACCATTACAAAACTTCCCTGCAACACATCCAGACTAAGTTGAAAAGTGGACAGAACTCTAGCAATCTTTTTACATCTGCTTTTTATCTCTTGATAGATGTCTGCTTACGCTCCTTCTCAACCAACGCATGATGTTCCTACAAGGAATGTCGTCTGATACGTAAGGCCATCTCAGTCCACCTATAATTCTTTTTTTTGGCTCCCTGATGGTACAGTAAATAACCCAATGCTATCGGAGCAGGGGCCCCCGACTCCAGTATCTCATCATTTCCCACATTTCCTTGCACTTTGTCTTATTACATGGGTTTAGCACGGTAGAGAAAAGTGATTATAAAATTAGCCAATGTAAATACACTGGTGTAAAAAAGTCAGCAATCTCTCTACTACGCTCACAAGTGGCACTTACATATATGAAACTGGACCTACAGCACCATTAAGAGCTTTTATGGGTCATTTCCTTTAGCCTATGCGGGTCACGGAAGGTAGCTGAGATTGTACTGACTTCCCTTTTATCGCATACCCATGATGCAGTAACTGGTCTGAGTGGTAGGACTTTAGAATACTTTACAACTTCGTGTATTTGTTTCTAAGCAGTTGTGTTTTCAGGCTGGAAGGAATCAAGTCCTAGAAATGTGAAGTTTCTCAGTTAAAAAAAAAAAGAACAAAAGGTAAGGACTACACCCAACTTTGCCTAAATATTGGCTCATGGGACGCAAGAGGATTTCCAGAAATGCATTACGATTTAAAAGGATCTTAAAAGCACCGAATGTTTCCAAAGAGAAAAATAATACTGAAACAACTGTGAAGATAGCAGTAGGATTCTAAATCTGGCTGTGTTTGGGTTAGTCTATTAGCATGGTATGGTAGGGGTTCTTAGAACTTAGCCTTTTTTTTTATCAGGTATCCTGAGCTAAATGTTTGAGAACCACTGCTCAGTGCATTAGTGCATACATGGATGTGTAAAAAAAAAAAAAAAAAAATTGTGGTGCACCTTCCTCTTCAAAAGACATAAATATTGTGCATGTGACCAACCACAACGTACACATCATGGCCAGTGCCTAAGAGAAGGGAATGTTCAAGTACGTCTATAACGCTCTACCAGCTGCTTTGTCCCCTGAGGCGCTGCCAAGACACAATAAACTCCCCCTCTGGCAAAAGGACAGCAGACAAAGCTTTGTGACTTTGAATCACCACCTTGAGCACAATTCTGCGAAGACATTTTCATGTGCTTTGTCGTTTAAAATGATCTTGAACTTTGGGGAGTTCGATTCCTCAGATTTGTGCCGCATCCAGAACTTTACCAATAAAGCAGGGGGATATTTTCATCGAGGCTATTTGCATACTTAGGATCTTCTCTTCAGCCGCCGGGATGTTTTCTTCTGTGTAAAAAACAACTCAAACTGAACCAAATCAAAATTGTGACACAAAAACTGCAGTACAAATCGAACCTTGTGCTTGCTGAGGTGTGGCACCTCTTGTAGAGACAAGATGGCCACAAAAATTGTCTGTTTAAAGAATGTCATGCAATTGATGGTGGTTATGGTAAAACATGAGTCCACATCGGAGGCAGGTTTGGATGGGGGTACCTGATACCAACGATGGGCTCAGCTGTGGGTCAGACAAGTGTTGGAAGTCCTACTCAAGCCCTGTGTATAACATCGCATCTTTCTACATCAACCTAACAAGCAATGATGTTTTCCTGACCTTGACCCAGCGTTTAGTGTTTTTAAAAATAACTTTGTATTGGAAGTGGAATTTTTCTATGCAATGTTACAGTTATATTTTGATTCCATTAACATGGAAGGGGAGCATTTTCCTATGGCGAAGGTCTTGAATGTGCATCCAAATTTTACCCCACATGCTCATTGACCATAACTTCCAAAGAGCCAAACTTGTTAATATGTTCGACAGAGCTCATTGTCAATTGTAGTGATGGACCTCCGTCACACTTCCCCTTCAGAGATAAAAATATTGCACATGTGACCACCACAATGCACACATCATGGCTCCTGTCAAAGAGAAGGGAATGTTCAAGTACGTCTGCAATGATCTACCAGCTGCTCCCCCCCCCCCCCCGACATGCTGCCAAAACACAATAAACTCATCCTCTGGAAACAAGAGGATACAAGGACAGCAGACCAAGCTCTGGAACTTTCACTGACCACCTTGAGCAGAGCTACCGGGACATTTAACATGTACTGGTTTAGAATCATCGCAACTGTCATTTTTGCTTTAAGTAATCCAAAGTAACAGAGGGGGAGCTCAGACCAGGCCAGCAGCCCACTCAGGTTCTTTCTTGGCTCACACTCTCCCCCTCAACCATATTTGATGTAAATCGGTTGACATTTCTTATGCGATTCTGTTAGGGAAAAAAAAAAAAAAAAGCATCAAACTAATCATGTAACCTCCTTGTTGGAGATAATAATTAACACAAGTATTACCCGTTAGTTTCCTCTCAAGCAGTCCAAGGTTCCAACCTCTCAAGGTTGCGGATGATCTGCTTCTTTCATAATCTGGGTTCACAAAACTTGGAGGTAGTAATCAGCGCATGTTTTCTGGCAACATAACCTATACAATAAATCAAACTACAAAAAAACAAAAAGCAAAACAATAATCAACATGTTAATTACCTCTACTAAGGAGGTAACACTTCATTGCTGGTTCTTTTTCTTCATAGTTCTTTTGTCTGTAAGCAGCATTACGCAAAAAGTACAAGACATGTAGAATTTCATGAAACTTGATAGATGGATGGAGCATGGGCCACAAAGCAGTCTGTTCAAATTTGAGGCCGAGTTGGATCGAGTAATACGTTTCCCTTTTCTTCAAAAGTGAAAGATGTTTGTATGAGTGTGGGGTTGGTATTTTCAAAGATGCAGCACTGAGATATTGACGCTACACATGCAAGGCCATAGTTTCCAGGGCTGAAAAACTCAAAGTTCTATTACTTCATTTTCTGCATTTGTTCATGATTTACAAAGAAAGATTTGACCTGTGCCGGGTCATCCAACAATGATGCAACCATATCGCTCTGAGACAGGATTGCACCAGTTGAATAAAATATATTATCAGATCAGTACTGGCTGATAAGTTCACGAACCAGAATTGGTATTGTAGTACTGGAATACTGCATAGTGCTTCAGTTGCTAATTTTCATACAACAGAATTGAAATAGTAGCCATGAAAAGATTCAACTTGATGCATATGTATGTAGTCCTGCAGTTCCTCAACTACTCTCTACGACTGAAAAAACACAAGAGTGCCAGAAAGCAACCAAATTGAGATGTACAACAAGAAACTGAGGGCATTTCTTCCTGCTCAGACAGCTGTGGGTCTCTTGTTACATTTTCCACCATGACATTGGAGTCCTGAGTTCCCCCCTGATGGATGCCAAACCAGCCTACATGTTTGTGGGTGGGGGGGCACGCACCACACAAGCTTGGTGACAGAGCAAAACAAATGTCTTGCCACTGTTGTAGGATTACTCAGTGAAAATCAAGACTAAAATGTCCTTTTTCTTGGTTTCCTGAGGGCAGCAGTTGTCAGGGGATGAAGTATTTCAAGGGCCAATTCATTAATGTCATGGACATAATCCCATCATGTTCCAGTCTTCCTTTAACAGCCAGTGAAGCTGTGGAAGTTCCAACTGAGCTCAGAGAGAGTAATGGATACCTGGATTGTGAGGAAACTTGATGAACTCGATCGTTTGTTTCTTTTTTGTCAGTCAAAGGCCTGATCCTGGATCAGTCAGCTAGAAAAAAAAAAAAAGAAGCTCCATCCGGTTTCGTGAACTTACTTCCAAATAGATGTAGCAACATTTTACTACCTTAATGGTTTTGGTCTGATATAACAGCCTTATTCTGCAAGCTGGGCTTGGTGTAAGCAGCTATGCTAACATCATCCCTCATTAGTTTTAACTAACCTTCGTTACCGCCTCACTATAAACACGGAACACCCTTGTCTCCTTACTAAATCGTTTTTTTTAAATTAATGAGGGATGATGTTAGCATAGCTGCTTACACCAAGCCCAGCTTGCAGAATAAGGCTGTTATATCAGACCAAAACCATTAAGGTAGTAAAATGTTGCTACATCTATTTGGAAGTAAGTTCACGAAACCGGATGGAGCTTCTTTTTTTTTTAAATTATAATTCATGTTCACAGGCCTATTGTTTAAGCCAAAGACATGTCAGCGAGTGCTTCCACCATATTGGTTCTCTAAACCCAGCTAATGTGTTTGCATGCCTGATCTGAGTGGAGAATCTCACCTTGCTACGTTTGAGAGTTGAAGCTCTTTGACCTTTATCAATGTTCAGTAATGAATACATCCTTCCTATCAAATTGTAACCGATTATTTTGATTGACAGAATGCATTGCATGAATTGGTGCTTCCTGCCGCCATACATTTCAAGAATTTCTAAAAATAAGACCTCCCCCACCCCCCCACCCCCCACATCGATTAATTCATGAGATTACTCAGGGAAGGAAGACATTACTCATGCATGTCCAGCCCTGACAGAGCAGAAAGAATCAGATCCCACAGCTATGACCTGACAATGGAGTAGAACTACGGATTTGTCTGAGACGAGCTGAAAAAAGATGGGACGCGAGTACAAGCTGAGCAGGAGCTCAGGACAAGACTGCGCGGTGAGGGAGACAGATTTTCTTCGAGAGACCAGTCAACTCTTCATGTCAAATCCCCTCTTCACAAATTCAGCTTACATACAGTGACCCTCCCCAATCATTAGCACAGACAATCTCCTCCAGAGCTGCTTACTCTAAGTCTGGCTGGAGGGTCCCAATCCTATTCAAACCCAGGTCAACTTTACCGTAAGGTAGGCTCAAAGGGGAATACACCTGTCTCACATGAAGGTCGTAGCTGGGAGTGAGGTCACGAGTTGCACAACAACTACACATAAACAATGGAGGTGAAACCAGCTAGAGAGCACGCTAAAACCGAATTGGCAACACGTTTAAAAAAAAAAAAACGCAAATGAATTTCTCCGTTTAGGTGCGTTACTACAAGTAAAAGGTGAAATTCAACCTTGAGGTTCAGTTTGAATAACAGCTTTTGCGAGATGCTACAGCTTTGTACGGTAATCCTGGCTGCAAGGTAAACAGCAGTTCTTAATACGAAGCAATGGTTGAAAATGTGTCTGCAGGTATTTGATCAGCCACCGCTCCCACCGCAGGCTCCATTAGCAAGTGAGCGCAGGACAGAAAAAACAAGCAATGCAATGGAAGGAGCATGTTCCTTAAGCTGAGAGTAACAAATAGAAGAATGCACGTCCAGACAAGTGACAGACTCCTGATGAAATCAGGATGGAGTCGGTTAACTTTCATAAATCAATGTTAAAAGAGTTTAGCCACACTGCGTGACAAAATATTTTTTGAAAAACCAGGTTAACTTTATGTGCTTCATTTTACAGCTGTCTTCGTGTCCTTGCCGTTTCAAAACAACAGCGTTTAATGAGGCTTGTTGTTTCATGACTGGCTACTGACTGATGTCAGTCTGGATGCTGTACCCGTTTTCTTACAGCACCGTTTCTTTTGAGGTGCAATTATTAGACAGAAATACAGCTAACCTTAAAATCTCCAGAAGAAAGAGTCCGCAGGAAGGCAGGCTTGAGGTGGAGGCATCTCGGGGAACAGTCTCGTGATGCCAGACCAGAGACGTGTGCGCCGCGCCAGTGCAGCGAGACAAACATCTGGCTCAACTCATTATCATTCTGCAAAGGGTGCCGACTGAAATAATCAGCCAATGGCAGGCTTATACCTGAACCATTGTCCTGATAAACAAAACAGCTTCTGGAAGTTTAATCAAGTCTTCAAATATTTTTTCACAGACTGCTGGGCATGTCTTACACACCCTCTTCTCACTGTGCCAACTTCTTTTCCACTGCTCATTCACCACTGGTCACACAGGGTCCTTAAAATAAGCTGATGGAATTATATTTTTGCTAAGCATGCTGCAAGTACATTCTTTTCGGGTCTATATGCTAAACCTCTGAGGCTGTTGGGTTAGGGAGAGAACCTGAAAGTCTTGTTTTGGGACAGAAGAGAAAACCCTGCCTCTCCCTCTGTTTTTCTTCTTGTGTCAGTCTCTCCAGGCTGCGAATGCAACCAGGTAGGAGCCGATTACAGGTCTCAGATTCCAACTCTGACAAAACTATCAGAGTGTACATTCTCTGCTTCGGTAGGGAAATTCTGTAAAGACAAGTACTGCAAGTTCCATGAAGACGACTGAAAACAAAAAAAACAAAGAAGCGAGCGCAGTAATGTTTAGCCGGCGATTTCACAAGCTACTTCAAGCATTGTGGATAAGGATAAGGATATCTCTGATGCATTGTTCCCTCAGATCACAATCATGAGGTTCCAAGATGAATTACCAGCACTAATAGACCTGGCCTGAACCATGTCAGCTGCTCAGCGTGCTGCTTCGCAACAACTACATGATGAGTCTATTTTTGATAGAAAGCACATCAATCTGCACAGAGCATATCAAGCCATAGAGGAAGTACCCGCTGGACGCGGTGGAAACTCTGCCGCCAGAAAGCTGTGCGAGGACGTGATCGGGGTTGCTGCTGGAGCACGGCGCAGCGCGGCCGTGCCTGGTGTAAATTCCTGGTTCGAATGAGTCTCGACATGAGTCTCGAGTGACCACTTGTGACTGGAACTCACTGACCACATCTGGTCCAGTGCATGAAATAATTCAGGGGTTTGAAGTTCTTAGACGGTGGCAGACAAAGCTAAGAATGAGGCCTCCCTATTTAACATACCTGTAGTTTTGTTTCTGGGTGCTGATATGAGATCATTATCGTCGTGTTTGATCCCATAAACAATCAGCCATTACGTCAAGCTAGCCTAATATTACCGTTTTACTAAACTTCTGAGCATCCCTAAGAAAACTGGGAACCCAGGATAATATCGCCACATGACCCAGTGTCAGCTGACATGGTCACCTTTTTTTTTTTAACATATCAGCACTGTTATATCAACTAAGTCTCATCTTCTTTGGTCTTCATAAAGAATGAGGACACAACGATCAATCGATGATTTACACGTTTTTTTCTTTTTTTGGAAATGGAGACAAATTTGTTTTTTAGTATTCATAAAATATGAATATCATGTGAACTTGTTTTTATCCACCCATCCATTTTCTACAGCTTATCCTGTTAAGCGTTATGGGGGGGGCGGGGGGGTGGAGCCTATCCCAGCAGCCTTGGGCCAGAGGCGGGGTTCACCCTGGACGAGTCACCAGTCTATGGCAGGGCCAACACATATATACAACCATTCACACTCACAGCCACACCTACGGTCAATTTAGAGTATCAATCAGCCTCGTCCCCTCTTGATGTCTTTGGACTGTGGGAGGAAGCCGGAGTACCAGAGAGAACCCACACAGGAACAGGGAGAACATGCAGACTCCACACAGAAAGACCCTGTGATGGAGCCAGGGCTCGAACCTGGAACCTTCTTGTTGTGAGGCGACAGTGCTGACCACTGCACCAGATAATACAAATGGCAAAAAAAACAAAAAAAATAGTCGTGAACTATTGGCATGACAGATGTAGACAAGAAAAGTCCAACATTGTGCATTCCTAATGAAAACAGTGTCTTAAGTTATTTATTAGTGACTCTTGGAAAGGAAGAAAGCAGTGAAATTGCCCCAAAACCACTGGATGTCTGATGTGTATCTTAAATCACCTATTAAGACTGTCGTACATGAGGTCCTATGAATAACTAATATTTTGTTTTTTCTCCTCTGGCCACCGAGGCTCCACTGGAACCGGCGGAGGAGGCCCGACTCAACCTTTGAAAACTCTGCAATAAAAAGGAAGCATAGGTGGGATTTCTCTTAACTACAGTATGGAAAAACCCTGTCAAAAGAGTTAGAATATATTCCTCAATGTTTAATAATTGATTGCAAAGCAGTAAACCCTCCCACTTTAAAGTAAAATACAATAAAAAGATATTATGTGCAATCATTATTTGTTCTTGGTGGAGTTATAATACATGTCAGTGTAATCTCTCTGAGCATTTGTATTCAGTAAAGTGAAATAAAACCTTGAAATGTGTCCAAGAGAATGTTTAGGACTTTATTTACTAAATCTCCAGGGCAAATGAAAGATGCTATCGTTCTAGGGCTAAATTCTAAATTGCGCTGATGGATTTTTGACCAGCGGCACCTGATTGATAAGGTGTGAAACATAGTTGGGAGTTTAAGACCTTTGATCCCGAGGAAAATGCCACGTCAGTGTGGTTACTGTCTTGAGGGGGAAGCAAATAGAGGAGAGCTTATGTAAAAAGCCCAGTGCACAGAGGGCTCAGTTGTATGCTTCTCAGTATATTTAGAATGGGACGGCAGAAAGGAGCATCTGTGTACAGATCACCTCCAATGACTCACTTTTAGGAAATTTTCTTTTTTTGCTGATGTAAAAAAAAAAAAAGCTTTTGGGAGCATCTCACTGTTAAAGCAACATGAGAAATTTTAAGTTCTGGAGTTTGACAAACAAGCAAAGCAACAAGCGTTGTCTGCCAGCCCTCTGAACATTTAACTTCAGGGGTTTAATCTTAAAAAACTGAATTCAATGAACCTAAGTATGATGAACAACTTTTGAAAATGGGAAGTCATACGGTCAGGTTCCAACAAGAAACACCTCAGAACACATGTTTGTTCTTGGCCGGATCATTTCTCACTTTGCAAAACGTGACAAATCAATTTAGGGTGAAAATTCTTTTTTCCAAAAAGAAATCTGACATTAAGGAACTGCAGTTTGTTACTGTAAGATTTTCTGACCGTCACAATAAAGGCTGACATCTCCGCAACACTTCACTTAAGAATGGTGTGATGACGTACACTCAGGCTTCAACAACTCTTCCTACAACATGAAAGAAGCAGTGAACCATCGTTCCATTAAATTTCAAAATACTGTGCGTTACTGTTATCATCATGTTGACAACCACCAGCATTACAAGCTGGACATTGTAATCTAACATGACTTCGCTCAACAAACATCTCAATGAGAGAGTGTGACAATTATTTAATTGCATTTTCCTCCTGCCCCAAAGGACATGGAGCCCCTGAGGAGGAGATGCCTGGGGGTCATGGAGCAGTTAGCACCTGCAGCAACATTTTAATAACGGTTTGATCCATTCATCCACGCTGTCAACGCCTCACAGATGAGAGTTTGTGCTGCAACACACACGTGAGCCCTTCACTCCCTTATGCACTATTCTAAACCTATCCAGGAGGCCCGAGGGTGTCAGAGATGACCATCTAGCCTTGCATGAGCACAGTTCATTCCCAGCCTCCATTCGAGTACTATCAAGCCCTCGCGTTGAGAGCATGGCTCGTTAATGAAAAGCTTACATCACATCTATTGATGAGGAAGCGGCACTTACGCTGCGCAGGCGTGTAAACTGAAATCAGATTAGCCCGCCTCCCCGCGATGACAATAGCCCTATCATACAAGAATGTAATAAAGTGCACCAGCTCCCTCGGAGCAATCATGTGGAGATTCCTGGCATGAGAAAATCTTCAAATATACGCTATTCTATTAAGAAGCACTGAACCGAATTCCCACAGTCTCCCAGCTGCTGCAGATGGGCGCGCTGGAAGTGGGTGCACTCGGACAAAAACGCCAAATGTAGACATCTACCTTCGAATAGACAGCCCGGGCTGAAGCCACCATGTCGTTCGAAGCTCGCAGGGTTGAGAGGCGCTCGTTGAGGCAGAGAATCGAGCAGGGAAAAAAGATAGTCCCCCCCCAGCACCCGGGCAAGTCCTTGTTTGTTTTCCAACCAGCGCTGCCTGTCAAAAATCCCCCACCACGTCCATACAGAGCAGAGCCATGGAGCTCACACCCGCAGGAAGTGACCTCATGACTGACAGCTGGTGGAGATAAGGCCCTCAGCCCCCTGACACACCTACAGTTTCAGCGAATAGAAAGAGCGCAGCGAGTTTCCCTTGAGAAGGACGCCCCCTAACCATGTTGTCGGCCACAGGGAGCGCTCCACGGCTCTGCCCTCACGCTTTCGAGAGAGTTGTGTTGAAATAAGTATTTATCAAAGCAAATCAGCGACTCCAGCAAATGTGCAGAGCCAAGCGTAGGGATGATAATTGATGACAGTGGGATAATCACGGAAAATGTTGCTGAACTGAGTGAATGAAGGCCGCCTTTGCAAGCACGGACTGTCCTCATATAACCCCTCCAGGTCACTCTAGACTTCCTCTCTCCTGCAACTCAATTGACTCAATTCAAAGCTTTAAGTTCTGAGAGGCCTGAAGATGTTTCATACAGTGAAAATTCACTTAATATATTCTAAATAAAACTGCTTCGAGGCTTCGCACTAATATTTAAAACAAATAAACAGACAAATGTCAAAATATTTGTTACATTATCCTTCTTCATCATCACATTGCACCTTATTTTTAAAAGCCATTTCATGCCTAAATGAAAAGTTCCTAATCACTAGTAATAAATAAACTTACTTTGCATCACTGGTACAAGAGTACTTGAGTAAATGTAGCTCTGACCCAGTGACAGATAAATGTTTAGTGGATCTGTTAT
Organism: Aulostomus chinensis; assembly: GCF_037954235.1. Lineage (NCBI taxonomy): Eukaryota > Metazoa > Chordata > Actinopteri > Syngnathiformes > Aulostomidae > Aulostomus > Aulostomus chinensis. The sequence goes on from NC_141326.1 coordinate 24,895,899, forward strand.
TATATATACAGATGTTGTCACTGCAATAAATGCTCTTTAGAATAACAAATGACATTTTATGTGCTCTTTTATTAATCATCTGCCAGTACTTTTACAGTAACACAAGCAAAGCAATTTAGTGTGTGCAGTCCTGATGCATCAGGGAGACTGAACAAACACTTAGGAGGCATATGGCCCAACACCGCAGGGCTCCGCTGAAGACTCCGCAGTCTGTCTACATCTTTAGAGAACCACAAAATGCATGGATTAAGAACACAGGAAGTTCGAAAGAGGAGAGAAGGAGGCATCATTCAGCAGTGGAGGAGGTAACTATACAAACTTGCTTTTGTTGAGGAGAAGCTATCAACTATGTATTAATCAACTTATTAATTTGTCTAAGAGACACCTCTGTGACCGCAGACAAATGCTTCGATATACTTCATGTATGCTGGTAATTTTGGCATCAATGTTTTGGTTCATGGAAATGTAGCCAGCTTATAAGTGCGCCGCTAACCGTGCATCGGACAATATTTGCTCTTTCAGCAGAATTATGAGGCAGCTGAGGAAACCTTCCATACTAGCAGCAGTCCAAGTTGAGGGGTTCCAGATAAACTGTTGCAATAAACTGCCCATTAATGAAGCAGCTCTACTTTCCAGGCTCATGCCAAAAACTTGGTGTGTGACCTCTTCTACCGATTGCATCTCTTTGTGTTCCTGTTTCCTCATCTCGTTTGTTATTCCAACTCCCCATCCCATTCTGTCCACGTCTTTGGCAAAGCCTTGTGGGTGTCTCTCTAAAGCCTGGCTGAAGGCCTAGTAGCAGCCTGGCCGCTCTGCCTTACACGGGCCCTGGGACCACAGTGGACCCTAACCTCCATGTACACTCAACACTTACATGTATTGTGATGGAAGGAATATTCAGAGCCTTAAATCAAGTAGAAAGACTACATTGTACAATGTTGTGTTTGAGGTTGAGCTGGTTTGAACAATAACTAACTGCTGGAATAAACAAGAGAACTCTGTGTATTTGTAACATCCCTTTCTATCATGTGCCCAGAATCTTTAAAAAACTCAAAACCAATAAAAAAAAAGTACATTATATTTCCTGAACTGTTGTGAAGAGATGAAAAATATTCATGGGGCAGAGGATCAATTTTCCTCAAATGTCACGCTTTGGAGAGAATCAGTAATGTCTATTCAAATCTTCTTCATTATTATTAACGTCAGAAAAGGAAATGGTACAGAAGAGTCTTGAGAATTCAACAGGAGAATCATGGTTTCTACCATAACTAAGTACCGACATACACAAAAGTAAATGTCCCTTCCAGTAACCTTTCAATAATGTTTTGTGAGGTTTTCAGTACGAAGTGTAAATCCTGAAGAGAGCCACTAATATACGACAGTACACTGAAGCCAAAACATCAGTGGCAGTGAAAGTTTCTTTGTGACACCAGAATGCAGCGAGAGCCAGATATGTGTATTTAGCTTGACAGCTAACAACAGCTACAGCAACAAAACAACAACAAAACTGCCATCTGTCTACAAACTCAAGTGCATCATCCAGTATAATCCACGTCTTCTTTATCCAGCCATGTGCTCAGTAATCCAGTAGCACTGTGATTTGAGTTAAAAACAAACATAATATAGCCTCTCTGGTTTGGGGCTTGTTTCCATTCAAACCAAAAGGTTTGTGGATTAGCTAAAATACAGCTGGATAAAGAAGAATGTGGATTTTACCGGCTAGTACGCCTAAGAGCCTGTAAACTGGCAGTTGTACTGATTATTTGTTGTTGTAGCTGGTTTGTTGATTTGTTGTTAGACTGAAGTTACAAATACACGGCTGGTTCTTCCTTCATTCTGGAGTCACAAAGTACCATCCATCCATCCATCCATTTTCTATACCGCCTATCTGTTAAGAGTCCGAGGGGGGGGGGCTGGAGCCTGTCCCAGCTGACATTGGGCAAGAGGTGTCAAAAAACATTCTTTTTTTTGGGGGGGGGGGTAATATTTACTTTGATTAAGCTTTTGAATGGAAAAGGAAATGCTGACATGCATGAAGATGCTAAAAGGTGACATGATGTTTTGAGCATCACAAAAACCCCTGCGAAATGACTCTTAATCTCGCTATCAGAATTTGTTCAGGAAGGCCAATATGGCTTTGATATAATCCTTGGTACTTTAATCTGAAGGCTCTGGGCATATTCAATAAGATGACACAATTTTTTGTATGTAAAATCTTAACTTTACAATTCCTGTCAAATAAATCCTGTGGAATAAAAAGTACAAGATTTATTGTTGTGAAGTATTGCGAACAATAAATTGGGGGAAAAAAATGATATTAGCAGTAACACTAAGAGCTCAAGCAAAGAGCTGCAAAATAAACCAAAGCACAATCCAGCAGTAAGGTGATGCTCAACACACCCACACAGATGTTAGTTACATTGCACTGAGCTTCTCAGTAGCTCTGCCCAGCCAGCTGGTGATTTCTCCATGTGAGCAACACATGGAGAAATATTAGTGGCAGAGTATATGGCTCATTGCAACACGACTCGAGAGAGCAGGCAGTCCACAGTTATGGCCTACGGTCAAGACAGTGTGTCTGGACAACAGCTGGTTTCCCAATGAGTGGGAGACTCAGAATGCTTTCCACATCTTGATAATATGCTGAATTTCTAACATTCTGGTCCTCATTGCAGAGACTTACACCTCTGAATCCCTGAGTTGTCAAGTCAGACTCTGATTTGCTGCAGCTCCTGTGAAGCCAACGTCTCTGTTTGCAATTTTCATTAGCATGTCTAATATATACAGGTCACACAGCCCTAATACAGTGACACATGGGCACTATGTAGAAGTCAATGTTGGGAACTCAGGAATATGCACGGGCCCCCAGTCTAGCTACATGGCTCATATCTTGTACATTGTGCTTTACAGGAGCTGTCGCACAAATGTCTCCAGTTATAGAATAGCCTCTTTGTCATTATTATTACTTTGACTTAATCGTCTTCATGACATTTTGCCATCATGCTCAAGATAATGTCAAAAACAGAGAGGACAGACAGACACCAGCAAACTAGCAAACATTAGAAAAAACCAAATAAGTTGAGCAAAAGATATGTAAAGAACATGAGAAGCAGTATAGACAGTGGATGGGTGGAAGCCGTGGTTATATGTTTCTTTATGTTTCCAGATAGTTGATCAGAAGTGGGTGTGGCCTGGATCAGAAGTGTTTTCCTTTCTTTAAATCTCTTTATTTAAAGTTTTCATGAACTTTTTGGACTCTATCTCAATCCCCCTTCAGTTGTGGGATGTTAAAATAATTTTAATTTGTCATTCACACATCTATAAATCACAGGGGATCAGAGCTTCTTTTTTTTTTTTACATTTTGGCTACATTTATATTTAAATTATGTTATTAACCTACTCACCTTCCACTCCAAAAACTCCTTTGACTGTATCCAAAACTTCAGTTTGCACTGTTATTATAAAAATGACCTGGGGTGTCATATAAAAGTGTCTAACTACAGTACAGTGTTCAATCACCTTTTTATTCTCGTTTAGAGTACGAGGTCAAAAGATAAACAAACCCCTACCTCTCTGCCTCCCCCTCCCCCTCCCCCTCTCCTAGCTGTCTCACGATGACGTTATTGGTGTGTGTGTGTTTGGTTCCCTTCCTTCGTTGAGTCTGTTTCCTTTCACACCTCAAATGAACTGTACCATGGTCCATCTGGAAGTGGACTGAGACCAAACAACTGGACAATGATCCAGGGGTGCTTTCATGCCTAGAAATTTGGTCAGGATCCAAATAAAATGTCAGAAAGTCCAGACCAAAGGAGGCGGGTGTGAAAGTGCCCTAAAAACAGAACCGATTTAGCGTGAGAAAAATGTGAATGAGGACCTCTCTCCTTCTCCCATGCTGCATCCCCCCCAGCAGACATGGAGAAGATTCTACTCTAGATGCTGCACAGGCTCATTTCAACTTGTCTGCTCAGTCATTCAGTCACTCAGCCACCCCAAAGCAGTGGTAGGGCTTGCCATCTTGCCATCTTGCCATCAGCATGGAAATTATGTGCTAACCCTGGTAGAATATGCCAAAGTGTCACAGTCGACAATGATCTGAAGTCTCTCTTATTGCCCAAATTCACCTTAGTTTTTAGGTCTCCCTTAACCTCTATTCGTAGTGTCAGTGAGTGATTTCTCAACATCTGACTGACTACAATTTACTCGCCTGGATTCTGAAAACAGGTCGCTCCACATCTGGCTAATATTTCCAACCAGCTCTTGTTCTTCCTCCGCAACCTCCATGTTGTATATGGCCAGTGCTCGATATCGTTCCTGGATATCTGTGAGTCTCATCTCCACATTTAGAGACATGTTTTGGGTGTTTCCCAGAATATTCTTTAGTTCTTCAAAGGTGTGAGGGCTCTTTGTAAGCTCTGAGAGTTGCATCAGTTCATCTCTCAAGCTGAAGAGCTCCTCTTTGGCGGATTTGTGGAGTAATCTACCGAGTGAATTGATCCAGGTTTCAGCGAGCTGCCGCAATGTGTGAGCCAGCGGCTCCAGGTTAAGATGGATGATGTGTTCATTCTTAAACAGAGGCTCTAACATTACCTGTTGATTTGCATGCACAATGAACTGCAGCTTTTCATCAAACATGACACAAGATGGTTTCCTTGCAGCAAACTCTTGATCTGCAGTAGCGTCATTCTCTTCCCAGAGAGGCCAATAGCATTTCCAGTGGTTAAGGTACTGATCAAGAGAGAAGAGGAGCTGCTGGATGTTCTGGGAAACTGCCATGGTGTTTTCATTAATCTGAGGATCTTGGCACACGTCACTGTAGAAGCTAAATATCACCAGTTCCTCCTCACCATCCACGCACTGAGGGGGGCATTCGATGCAGGCCCCATGCATCCAACGCACAAACTCCTTGGTGCTCTCTATAGAGTTTCTGATACACTGCATGATCAACCTGTAGATCTCATTGCTTGAGGGCTGCATTACAATCTTAGGGGCAGACAGGATGCCTTCAATTTGGAAAAGCACAGTTCTTCCCATCAGCACCGTGTTGAAGGCCTGAATGTTCCTCAGCACCATCTTTTTTAAGGAATCAAGAACCTTGTGTTCCCAACACCTATAATAATCTGCCATACACCTGGACTTGCCACTGCTTGTTGCCATGATCAAATGCTCCATCTTAATGAGAAGGGCTCCAATGTCAGCATATTTCCTTCTCAACAGATTCAAAGTCTTGACACGCTCTCGCTCAATATGCTCACAGAACTTCCTGATTCCTGGTAAGCTGTGCTTATTAAAGGATGGACATATCAGTATATTTGCCTTCACCACGCACTGCAAATTGGAGTCGATGTCTCTCTCAATCTTCAGAATCTGATTGACAGCTGACTCAAATTTAGAGACAGCCTGAGTGCCTCGGGTGATAAAGTCACTGATACCTATGGAATTCCAGTTGAGTCTTTTGCATCCTAAAAGAAGCACTTGATTTACTGCTTTGATCTGTTGCTCAAGCATAATGAGCTTTGTTTCACTCAGGCTATCCATCGAAGAGTTGTAACTGTTGACAAGTTTCTTTAGACCATAAACATAATCGATAACTTTGTCCTCCTGCAGTGCCATACTTCGTGCCAGCTCAGGCACAGTGTAGTCCATTGACATAAGGTCTTTAGTCTCTAAAATAATTTCCTTAATCTCAGAAACAGAGTTTAGAATGTATTTTACACCTTTCGGTAATCTGCCTTCTGTTTCTGAGACAACCAAGTCAGCCTGAGCCAGGAGGGGTTTTTTCATTAACAATGGCAAGTTGTGTTCTGTTTCAACCAGCCAACTCTCATACTTCTCAATATCATAGGTCTTAATCTTCACTAACATTTCCATGAATTTCCTGTCAGCCTCTTTGCCCTGGTCACTATCCATCATCCCTGGGAATTTCTTGAAATGGAGAATGCCATGTTCGATGTGTAGGAAAAGGGATCGCACCCACCGGATGGCTCCTGCCACTGGAGTTTCATTCTTATTCACTGGGGGTTTGTCTTTCTTTCCCTCAAAGATTTCATTGATCTTGTCCACCTCTTTGCAATATTGAGCCAGAATATCATTAGACTTTGTCATCAAATGCTTGCTGATGGCCTCTCTTGAGCAGAAGTGTTTGAATTTCAGAAGCATGTCAAATGCGGTAGCTGAAGAGCACATTGTCTTGAAAGACAAGTCAATTAAACTGAAAGCCTCTTTCTCAATTGTCTGAACAGCTTTGTGGAAATCCTGCATGGTTGTTTTCCAGCTGCTCATGTTTGAAATGTTGAAAGGATCAAAAGTGATTTCCTCAAATGGCGAAACCAGGAGATCAACACGGCAGAGTGCTTCATCAATGTGTTTTGGGTCAGCCGTCACACGTTTTAGCTCTGGGCCAAAGATGCTATGAATCTCCTCTAATGTCAGTAAAACGTTGTGCAGGTCTTGGCAAATGGAGGCGATGTAATTAGTCCTTTCAAACAATCTCTTGTGGTCAAATTCCCAACATGTATTAATGCCTGCTTGTTCAATTTCAGTGCGTACCTCAAAGTAGGATGACTGCCACTTTTCCAGAACTTTCTTAGCATCTTTCACTTTAGCTTTGGCCACCTTCTTATTGTTTTTGAACAACACATGGACATCAATTGCGCTGGCTACACTCTCAGAAAGCTGCCAGACTATACGCTCCATTAGAGGAACCATGTTCTCATTTGTATTATAATGACAAGATATGATCCAGACAATTCTCAGGCTGTCCATAAGAGGTGGGATGGTCTCCAGAAGGACACGAAAATTTGTTCCTGTAACCAGGTTCTTGAAATGCCTCTCCAGTATGTTAAGGACACGCACATTATCAGCTGATTCCACACAATATTTGAGAAACTCAGCACGAGTTCCTTCTAGTGTCTGAACCACATTTTTCTCCGCTTTGATCATGACCTCTAGTATTTTCTGAACCACAGGAAGTTCCAGCTGCTGGCGCAGAGTGTTCAGTACGGAGGCACGCTCCTGCCAAATAAGTATTTCTGCCATGGGTCCAGGTGCCTGTGGTTTCTTGTTTTTTTGCTCCTCAATAACACTGGCAACCTGAGCTTGCCAGTTCATCACACACTGCTCCAACCTGTCTACTATATCTGGATTAGTCATCAGTTCGTCCACTGTTGGCTCTAAGTCTAACTCAGGGGTGTGCAGTGCAACTTCACCCTGAGTCTGAAGTTGTGAGAGAGTGGAGTTCACCACTTCCAAAACCTTGGGTATGCTGTTGAGTAGCTCATCATAAGTGGGCAACTGCCTGCTTGACATCACCACAGGCTGATTACCACCCTCACCACTGGGCTCCTCCTGAGGAGAAAAAAACACACTCTGATAATCTGCAGCAGTTCCCTCCACCCGATAAACTGTAATTAAGGGTGTATATACATGGGCAAGTTTTTGCTGCAGTGAGAGAATGGAGTGATCAATCAGCAGATCAATCTCAAACAGCCTGGGCATCAGGTTATTTGCCTCCTTTAAGTCAAGTGGTTCAACGATGGCCTCTTTTGTGTTTCTCTGGAAACAGAGGACCCTGGATTTCCTAAAAGGCTCTGGGACTTGGTTCACTGCTACATGCAGCTCAATCTCTGCTCCACGCTGGGTCTCTTCATGATTGGATGGATCTGTGGATCTCTCCCTTTCAACCGGAATTTCAACTTCAATCTCCTGCTCTCTGATACTTTCACAAAACAGAAGGAATGAAGCCGAGTCTTCCTCAGAGGCAGTGTTCAAATAACGGAGGATTTTCTCTTCTTCTTCTCCATCTCCCCGACTGAGCAGTTCGTTGAAACTCGTGGCATCAGGTAAATCGAACCAGTCACATACACACTGCCGTATCCACTCCATTCGTAAATCGTTGTAAATCGTCATGACGTTAAATTTACTCAAAATTTTGACGCAACTTTGCAGGAAGCTGAGGAAAAGCAGAAGCTGCAGCTGAACAAAACTTGAAGCTGAAGCTGAAGAAAATGTCTTTGATCTCATTGTACTGTGACTGAATAGAACCAGAACTAATATCAGTGGAAGCATGTATGTCAGTGATGTAGTTAGGCAGTTATGAGAGATCATCTTTATGGAGTCTGGGGGTGCAAAGTAACATAAGTATGTATAGAAAAAAGAGTTAGAACCTCCAAGGCTTGAGCTCTTCCCCATGCCTTTTTTGAGCACTTCAAATGTTTTTTTTCCCCCAATTTTTTTTTAAATTAAAGTGTCTTTAAATCAAATTCTATTCGACTCTATTCTGTTCTATTCTCTGATGCAAGGAGTCTCTGCAAAGAGTTCAGTCTGAGCTGGAATCTCACAATTTTGTTGTCTAAACTGGTGTCATTAAATAATCTAAAGAGTGATCCCAAGAACAAATCTTGTTAAAAGTGTCTGTATGACTTAATTAACTCAAAAACTATTCATCTGATCAATGAAGGGTCTCACAATATGTATATACATATATACAAGAATATATTATGTGTGTGTAAAATATATATGTACGTCATAAAAATCTCTGAATATATAAAATATATATTTACGTTTTTATGAATGTTAATCCCACGAAAAAGTTGCATTTCTTTCGTATGGTGTCAAGGTAAGAACAAAACAGAAATGTGAAAAGGGTGACAAACAGTGACTTTGGCCTTTGGCTTCCATGACCTTTGTCACGCTGGGGATCAGGAAAATTAAACCTGTCACATAGACATCGCTGTATCCGCTCTACTCGTAAATCGTTGTGAATCATAACGATTTTAAATTTACTCAGTATTTTGAGGTGACTTTTGAGGAAGGTGGAGAAAAAACAAGCAGGAGCTGAAGAAAAAGGAAAGTTTCTCTGATGTCTTTTCTCTTACTGACTAAGTATTAAACAGAAGAATGTGTGTCAGTGGTGCTGATGTGACTGATTGACTGCAACCCCTGGCGTAATTGGATCATGTATTGTGCCTTGGTACAAGGTGTGGAGTAAATGAAGCACTGTTCAGGAACAGGGACGAGGACTTCAAAGGCTTTATCTTCTTCCTGCGCTTTTTCACACTCTTACAATGGACATTTGTTATCTTTATTCTAGTTGTTTGTTAGATATCCTGTTTATTTTTCAAATTCTTTGATAAGTTTCTTCACAATAAATTCAATTCTATAATGCAAGGAGTCTCTGCACGCGTTCATTCTGAGCTGTCAAAACCGCATTAATAAACAACCAAAGAACAATGAACCATAGACCTTGCTAAGGGTGTCAATGACTTGTTAAGTGTTTCAATGACTCAGTTAACTCAACAACCACTCATCTGATCAATGTGTGTCTATATATGTATACAAATATACATACATAAACATAGATATATGTAGATATGTATAAACTATACATATAAACACAGATATAGTATATATATATATATATATACACATATATATGCTACATGTGTACAGTATGGTAACACTATATAAGTATCTATTTGATGTATACATATGCAAGCGTACAAATACTTAAATACGCATATACAATCATGCACATACACATTTATATACATCCAATATAAAGCTATACATCCAACATAAAGCTATACATACACAAATATATTCTTATATTTATAAGTTCTTTTTAAATATATACATCTATATAGGTGTGTATATATGTATATATAGGTGTATATAAACATATACACACACCTATATATACATATATATGCAGTGGTGCAGTGGTCAGCACTGTCCCCTCACAGCAAGAAGGTTCCGGGTTCGAGCCCTGGATGGAGCACGGGATCTTTCTGTGTGGAGTCTCCATGTTCTCCCTGTGCGTGCATGGGTTCTCTCTGGTACTCCAGCTTCCTCCCACAATCCAAAGACATCAAGAAGGTACGAGATTAATTGGATACTCTAAAATGACCGTAGGTGTGACTGTGAGTGTGAATGGTTGTCTGTCTATATGTGTTGGCCCTGTGATGGATTGGTGAGCCGTCCAGGGTGAACCCCGCCTCTCGCATGAAAACTGCTGGGATAGGCTCCAGCCCAACCTCGACCCTTAACAGGGTAAGTGGTAATAAATGGATGGGCGGATGGATGGATGGATATATACATACGTAGTTCTGCTATCTTAGTATTTGACTTTAATGACTTTGTGATCTAAGAAAACAGACTCTTAGACCTTTCATTGATCAGATGAGTGGTTGTTGAGTTAACTGAATCATTGACACACTTAAACACAGGTTCATTGTTCTTTAGGTTGTTTATTAATGCCGGTTTAGATCACAGAATTCTGAGATGACAGCTCAGAATGAACGCTTGCAGAGACTCCTTGCATTATAGAGCAGAAAAGAATACATAAAGATATATAAATAAATATATATAACACAGATGAATGTAAACTTGTTTCAATCAATGAAGTATCTCAGTATATTTCTCATGCCACACTTACGTAAAAAAAAAAGTAAACATTTTGATGATTACCAAGAACTATGTTTCACCTTTGACTAGAAAGTTCCATTTTCTGTTTCAATGTAACACATTTCTCCTGTACTCTGTGTCATTGTGCAGTATTTACAAGTGATCCTTCATGTTTTGTAATTGAAACGTGACATCAATGTTGTCTAAAAAAGAACCAATCAACACGTGAAAGGGTAAAAAAACAGGGACCCCTGTCCATAAACGTTTGGATTACATGATCTTTTGTTATGAAGAAGAACAATGTGTGGGTCAATAAGCAAGTTTCCAAGGACACAGACCTCTACTGCCACCTGCTGCTGAAAAACTAATAATGGCTGTTTCTTCCATGCAGAAACAAGATCCACTTCAACAGGTTTATGTTCTGGATTTTAACAGAAACTCTAAACTTTCAACTTTTTTGTTCACTAATAACCAAACTAAGACATATTGAATTAGTATTTCCAATTATACCTCTGAATCCACACTCAAGTCGTTTAATAAATGATCCCAAATTGCAAGTTTTCCTAAAATTGCTATACAACACATACAAAATATAACACACATCATCCTTAGAACCTTGTATCAGTTAAGAAAATGTACGGAACAAACAACTACAAAATAACCCAAACCCACAATTGTTAAATAACTGTGCAAATGGGACATAGCCAAGAAAAATAACTAAGAGAGTTCCATCTTCCTGGATGGACAGACATCCAATACATGTTTGTAATGCATAAATAAATGAAAGTGCCACAGTTGTGAAACGTGGAAAAGGGTGACACTTGGGTAAATATGGTGTAACTTCGAGAATGACAGAATACTCAAACACTAGGTGGCGCGTTTTCCATGTTTATTACATCAAGCGAGGCCTATAATTCATGTCACTGGAACTTCTGGTTCACTCACGATCAAAAATACTCTTTCAATATTCTACACCTAAATCTGGATGCAAAAATGAATATATTTGTAATGTGTTTCACTTGCTTGCCTACATTAAAGAACAAATATATCATAAGTAACAGGGCACAGTTTAAAGTCGGATGGATGACTTTTGATGCTGGTTTAGTTCACGTGCAAAATGCTTCATCCACTTACATTTGACCAATAACAGTGTACCATTCAAATAGCTATGACATCACATGAAAGCAGAACTGTGAGTAGGCTATCAGTATTATTTTCAAATTCCTGGCAAACTTGACATTTAAGGTTGTTGAAATTCATTCATCCTTACTGAACGATAAAAGAGTATCCCAAGATGCTTTTATATTGTTTTTGGTGACACAGAGAGGCAGAGGAAGATGATGGCTGGAGGAAGGCCTTTAGAGATGGAACTCCAGAGACAGGATGCACACAGAGCCATTGTCTCATCAGTCTTAGTATTCAGCTCACTTTGCTCTATTTCCAGGGCCAAGGCTCAAATCAATTCAATATGGTGGCTGCGGGAAAATGGCTACACAGAGTGTGCAGCCCACATCGAAACTTACTCAACGCTGGGCGAGACTCGTGGGATCTTCGACTGCAATGGTCGACTTTTTTTCCCTCTCACCGCACAGTGTTTCTGCACTACTATAGAGAGTCCAACTAGCTTAACACATTTGGGATATGTGTAAAACAATGTGCAAATTGAAGGAGTGCAAGAGTCTTACTGTATAATTCCAATGTGTCTGTAACTGCATATTTAAAATGAAGTTAATGTTACTACACAGTGTCTATGGGACTACTGAGTGATGAGAAGTGGACAAGTGAGGCTTTCACTGTGAACGATGGCCCCAAATATGACCCTGATATAAGATACAGGGGCTGCAGTCTCAGACAGTGAGGCATGTCTGGTGCCCATGTTGGCCTGATAGTAGCTGGCACTCACCTCGTCATGTATATGTGTGTATTTATGTGTACTGTTGGCCATGGAAAGAGCCAACGCTTTAACCATCATCTGTTGCTATATGAATCATGCTGGAGCCCATGAGGTGAGATTCTTCCACGGCTCTTCTTTCCATCTGCTCTGTTCCGGGGTTGTAGCGCACGTCAAGGCTGCTGATCGTAGAGCTGCCTGGAGCCAGTCAAGTGGTATTCAGCTGTCTTCTATGTACAGTTTTTTTCAAATGTTTAACAGACAACCACCCTCAGAAATATCGAATACAGCTAATTGACAAATCATCAAACATTGTTTTGGAAGAGGTCGGCAAGTTTTCTTGCCAGCCATGTATATATTTAGCTTTAAGCTAATTGCAAGGGACTACAAGAGCAATGGCAACAAAACTGCTCCAAAATGTCAGTTTATAAATTAATAAACTCATGGCTTCTTCATCCAGCTGTATGCACAGTAATTCAAATACTTTGATTTGAGCTAAAAACTCACTGTAATCTTTCAGGGGTGTCACCTGTTTATGGTACCGCTGATCTGGAGGAGTCATAATTCCTCTTTAGCTCAAATCAAAGTGTTATTGAGTTTGTAAACCAACATTTCAGGGCAGTTTTGCTGTTTTGTTGCTGAAGCTATTGGTAGCCCCAGCTGCTATTAGCTTCAAGCTAAATACACAATACATGGCTGGCTCTTTCTGCATTCGAGTCACTAGGAAGTAATGAAGGTAGTAAAACACCTCGTTTGTGAGCTCAAGATAAAAATCAAAATTCTAAATATGTTAGTACCATTTTTGTAAAAACATGTCAAACAGAAATGAACACAGACGCGAATGGATTCGTCTTCATACTTTTTTATTACCTTTTGAGCAGAAAATGAACGAGGAATCTCAGAGTGAATAGCTGTTACCTTGTTCTTTCTGCTGCTACGATCGTCTGCTGTCTGCACGGTGTAGTATTGCTGCCCTTCAGGGAAGGCAGTAGGTTGTATAGTTATCTCCAGATTGGGCAAAATCACTACCCTGAAACCACACAACCTACTACCTCACTCCGTACGAACATCAGAGAGGTCCTACTGGTTTGCAGACTTTGATGATCATGTGACTTTGTAAAAAATACGAACAGTCCAATTTCTCATAATACACAAATAACATCCTCATGCATTTTGAGGATTGATGCACTACATTGCAAAAGCAATTTACAAAAAGGCTGTCTTGTGTTAACTTCTTGTTAATCCAACATTTCAAGTCATGCAGAGAAAATGACACAACACAGCTAAAGAAATGAGAAGAGGCTCCTCGATAAACAATGTCTGGCAAAACACAATGAAAGTATTTTTCACTGTTTGGTACAAAACAGAGGCAGAACTTGTGATAGAGATGTTTTTCTGCAGCGTAATTACGGAGGATAAGGATGGCAGTAAAATGACCCACTGCTACAAAACGTTGCTAGCGAGTTAAGATCTGCACAGGCAATGCTGATCCAGATCCACAAGCTCCCACAAAGGCATCTGAAGACATTACAGTCACTTCAGGAAAGACAGTAAGTTGTATAGTTATCTGACAGGAAGGGTATGACCCTAAAACTATACAACCTACTACCTCACCCCAAAGGACAGTCTTTAAAAAGTCCTTTCAGCTTCCAGTTCAGCCAGGTAATCGTATTTGACACACCTTGTTGAACACAAAACACAGGTTATGATTCACAGAAACACAAATACACATGATACTCTGCTCTGGGATCAGTGTAACTGGAGTCTGTGTATTCAGTGAGATAACCGGGTCATCGGGTTCAAGAGCTAATTCAAATGATACGACAAGGTGCAACTACGCTAAACAAACTGTGTAGCTGAAATATTTCCATATTCAAATGATACCCGTGAATAACTTTCAACATAGTTTGACAAAAAGAAAGAAAAACTGAAAAGAGACTGTTGAGTCTTTGGTGTCTGTGCATGTGTGTGACGGAACTGATTAAATTGTGAGAACTGTCTACATTAATAAAGAAATGATCAAATCAGGATATTAAATTCTTCAAGTCCATGACGTCAAATGAATTTCTCAAGATAGTGGTCGTGTAAACAATTCATAAGGACATTCAGCCTCATCTATGAAATGTTCTCATGCACGCAATTGGTTTTACACATTAAAGGTCTACTTTAGCCCTCAATTAAGTCTTCCAGGCAGGAAGCAGCAAAGCTGATAGCTATTTTAAAAACATTTCATGAATGAAGCCCACTAAGTCCATTGGACTGATGTTTATCTTAATCAAAAGGTTTTATTTCTTCATTCTTTGATGATAAAGTGAATATAGCAGTGAAATACTTAAAGGATAGTCTGACATCTGCACTACAGGTTTTGACAAAAAAAATGTCTCTAGTGGAAAACTGTGTGTGTGTGTGTTTAATTTCTTGGTAGCTGTTCACAAGGCGAGAGATGAATAATGTAGTAGATGATGGCAGTGTGGTTTCCAACCTGGATCTCAGAAATCGACAGAGTTGCAGGAGAAAAAAAAAGCTTTGGGCTTACATGGCCAACGTGATTGTTATCCACTGCTCTGCAGCTCCATTACTCTTCACACAGCAAAGAATAAATCCGGATTGTTTCATGCCGCATCTCAATTGCTGCTGAGTAATTCTCATGACAAACACCAGTTCTACCAGAAACTCGTTGTCAGCTATTAATTCATCACCTCCAGTCTTTGATTGCCCTCAGGTTTATTGGAGTTCAGTCATTAATATAACTATTAACCAAACGTAATGGAACTTAGTTTTGCTGGGAGGTACAGGGCATCCCCTAGACCTGAATTTCTGACAGCTGACCTGAGACCTGTACAGGTTTGGTAGTACATACTCTTACAGGTCAATCTTATTCTGTTACTGCCAGTCTGGGGTTTATTTATTATTAAGCGTATTACCTGAGAAGACTTGAAACAAATGGAAACGTGTATTGATTGGTGACTTCCAGCAGAAGCTGTTGTAGATCGAGACAAAAATGTAGCAGGGCTCTGAGTGCGATGTTTTCTCAATGAAGTACCAAACATTACAGGTCAAAATGGCAAACAGTTGAAACTATTGTTTCTTATTATACTATATACAGCAAGATGCAAAATTTGCAAACCAAGTGTAAAGCTCTTACTAAATCAATTGTGCAAGAGCCATTGAATAACAAAAAAACATCAATAATTAATTAATATTAATTCATATAATAAAGATTTATTCTAATACCACATTTCAGATCATCGGATGCATGGTGTGAATTATCACCAGGGGAGGAGAAGGCTACTACTTCAAAACACAAATATTTATTTTCACAACTTGTAGATTATCGTGGTAGCAATCGTAAGCAACTTTGAAATCTATGCTGTTTGGGTCTGTGACTCTGGGACTGATCGGGTTCAGCGTCGGCATTTCTCAATTCTGGGTTTGGGTCTCAGTTAACCCATAACAAAGAGCTTGGTTCAGTTCTGGGTTTGGACCAGTGAAGACCACAACCACATGAACCTTACAACTAAACTATAAGAAGTGGATACTGTCCAGAATCTGTCTCACCTCTTTGCTGCTCACAGTACATTGTCATGTCCTTCCTCTACCATCAGCTGGTCCCAGTCTGGAGGAAGGTCTTTATGCCTCCATCTCCTTCTGTTGGCTGGATCTGACTCCTACTCGATGCTGGGTCGCAGGTGGGGGCCAATGCCAAATACTGTTAACCTCACTCCAAAGACTGCTAAACTCATTTATGTCATGTAACCAAAGGTAACATTCAGGAATTCAGCTTCCGATGTATCATTACTAACCGAGCCTTTCTGGTAGAACTGTGCTTCCCCATATTTCCTCAGAATTGTGTGTGTGTGTGTGTGTGTGTGTGTGTGTGTGTGTGTGTATGTTTGCGCGCGCGCTCTTCAGAGAGAGTGTTAGTGACCAGAGCTGAGAGTGGGCGAACTAGTTCATGTGCTGGCACACATGTGCAGAGCAGAGGGCTGGAGCTGCTGCTGCTGCTGTTAATGTTTCTCACCTGCTCTGTATCATTCAGCAGAGGGGGGTGGAGGGGGCACTGACCTATCGCCTACTCCCTCCATCATGGTTTTAAGCAGCATGTCAGGTAGCCTCCATCTGAAAATCACATAAAGGAAAAAAAAAGTGAAAAAAAGGAAATGGATACATAATGCAACACAATGAGTTTTTGATTTGACTTCTCTCAGATCAATAGTTAACACCACAGCGGCTAAGAATCTGCAGTATTACTGGAGTGTCTCGGTTTACTTGCAATTTGTGTTATTTGCATTTATCGTATGCTTGTATGAAATTCTGTATGGCTTCATACTTATGTGTTCTGTGAGGAAACCACACCATTGTGCGTGTTAAACTGTCACACAATCTTCTGAAATAAAGTCGAACCAAGGTCAAATTTATCAGCCAATACGTCCACAGTAATATTATATCATCTATATGGGCGCAAATGTACAGCACTGCACTACGGCGAACGGTATTTCTTCGAGATGAGAGGTCCCATTGTGTCTGCTCAGTGGTGAGCCTGAAACTCTCTGCATTATTCAGCACTGTCTTATTTACACCATAGCACTGGATGAGTGGATTGTAAGTACGCCCAGGCACACACCCTTACAGGGTAACACATACACATGAGGAACACTCAGCTGACTGAAGCAGTGGCGACACAGGGAGAGAAGCGGCAACTCAAAGTGCGAGTATGTAAACTGTACTAACATGAAAAACACAAAAGCAGATCCTGATGAGACCACGGAGACTCAGTTTCCCAAAAACAAATATTTCCAGCTGATGACACTCAGTTAAAAATTTTTTTTTACTATTTAAAGCACTACTTCACCTAAAAGTGCATTCTGCCATTCAAGCACTAACAAATAGGTGTCTAAGTTTCACAAAGACATTTTTTTTTAAACTTTATGATTTTAGAATGCAAAAAACCAAGCCCATAAGTCAGCCAAAGCATGTCGCTAATTTTAATCCACGTCTTCATTCTGCAGCCGAATGCTCAGTAATCCATAAGCACTTTCTTCTTGAGGTAAAAACATACAAACTAATATTTTCAGTTCAAAGTGCCACAGTGAACAAGTGTAGTACAAGTACTGGATGATGCAGTTGAAAGTTTGTAAAAGGTCATTTTTGGACAGTTTTGGTGTTGTTTGTACTGCAGCTGGAGGTTATGGAGTGCCATTGGCTTCAAGCTAAATAGAGGTGGCTGAAGTGGTGGAAGAAATAATGCAGGGGGACAAAATGTCTTCAGGAGCTCAAGATACCCACTTTAGTTGTGAATACTTGAAAGGCAAAATGCATATTTAGGGGTATCATGGATTCAATATGAGTGCTGTTTTTTCCAAACAAATGAACGTTGGAAATATTTTATTAGTAAGAAATCTTTATCTCTTTAATATTTTATCTAAAGAACTTAAGTAAAACACTGTCTCTGAAGAGCCAATCAGCATTCATATCACAGTCTATTCTCAAAGTGCAGCCGTGCCAGAAAGCTGGGGCCCCTACTTCATAAGGTAAGGTCAAGGCACACTGTCCTCTCAGTCTGCTGACTGGACATACTTCAATCTAATATAGTAGATGGCTCTAGACTCCTGAGCGACTGAGTGCATGTTCAGGAAAGCTATTGCTTTCAAGTGAAGCCAGCTGCCATCATCCAGTGACAGGAAAATATTCACACTCGCACCCACATGCACACCTACTGCAGAATATGCAAAACCGACACACACACACACACACACACACACACACACACACACACACACACGCACACACACACACCTGTGCACAATTTGCACAATTTTCTTTACAGTTATACAATCCAATCTAAGAACACTTCTTTATGAAGAGCTAAAAGCAACAGTCTTCTTCTACGTGCACAAACTCAGCGAGAACTCTGACTTGAAAGCACAAAGTCTGTAACTGATACGCTGCTTCAGCCTTGTGCCTCCATAAGTTGCTGGGAAGAGCCAGGGTGCAAAGACCTGCTTTCTACACCTCATTTTATAATGCCCCCCCCCCCCCCCCCCCCACACACACACACACATACACATACACAGTTGGGCATGCACACGTGTATAAACACACACATACAAATTAGGACACTTTTCTGAACGTGTATGTACAAACATGGTAAAATACCATGATGAGAGAATAAAGCAAAGCATGATATTAATCTAGACAATCACTGCTTTATACGGCATCGACAGCAAAGGCCTGCAAAGCTTCAAAAGCCACTTTAATTCAATCACACTTCAGTCTAAAGTGCTACAGAGGCTATCAATCAATACTGAAGCTGCGTTTCATTGCACTGATAGTAGGACGAAGTGAAGTGCTGTAACCTTGTAACACGATCCATGTGGTTCTCTCTTAGGTGTGGTGGGTAATTCTGCAAAAGCAGCTGGAAGCTAAAGCAGTACGAGTACACAATTTACTTACTCCCTCTAATTTTCTGATTTTTCTACAATGATAGCAATAATATAAACACTGTGATCGGATATTGTTCAGAGTATGCATCCTAAAAGTCCAGCTTCTTAAAATTTGATTTGTTTGTTAAGGTTGTGGGCAAGTGCCTTTTTAAAAGTGTCATTTATATGGCAGACTGCAGCCCACTGCATTTTAGTCATCATGCACATCCAAAAAATTCTAAGAAAGAGTGACCCTCACCCACAAATAGTATTACAAAGAGCAAAAGTTGGCATGAAATGCCTGCTTACACTATTCTCTACTTATTCCAGATGTTTCTGGATTTATATTAAAACTTTTCAAAATCCTCTTATTCAGAATCTTTTGTATCAGGATTAATTCACATTCTCAAAGTTTTAATTTGGGTGAATAAAAAAAAAGTTTTGCTGAGTTTTATTTTTCAGTCAAAATCCTGGTTTGGTATCTGTGAGGTGTTTTTAATTTTAAAATGACACGCTTCCTTCGGATTTTTAGCGTAAGATGACTTCTGGCAGCACGGCATTAAATGAGTGCTTATAATTGAGTTTTCAAGTATTTCTATTCACATTATATGGTACTTTTATCCTCATGATTATACATGTGGCATCTCTCACATGCTAGATGTGATCATGAATACACAGATGTTCATGCGTGTGTGTAACCTTCCATGCATGTACAGGTATGCATCTTCACGTGTGCCCTGCAACAAGTGAAGTTGTGTCTGGGTGCAGATAGATGGAATCCAGATAGACAAGGTAGCGCATTGATAGGGGAGCATGGGTCCTATGCCCCCCCACTGGTCCCACAGGGTAGCACAGCAAGCATGACCCATCTATTTATACCAGGGTTGAAGTGGAGGGTGGTGGGGGGACGACACAGGAGCGGGGGATGAGGCTGCGTGGGCAGGTCCTGTTACACATGCCAGGGTGGATGGCTGGGGCAAGCCACAGGGGGATTCTACTCAAAGTCAGACAGGCTGACCTCTCCGTCACCTCTGCATGAGGCAGATATTGAGCTTGCAAAACTTATGTCAGCGTGCATGTGAGAAAAGAAAAATAAGGAAGAAGTTTCTGATATGCATATGTGTAAATGAGATCTGAATGTGTGTGTAGAAGAGCCACAACACCCGTCAGCATTAATGGATCTGGATGCATTTGTGTGACGTGTACGTGAGAGTGTGATGGAGTGTGCACATAGTCTTGCTATGTGCATAATATGTGTGTCTGCCTGTCAGACTGTGAGATGAACTGACCCCAGTCACTTACCCCCGCCACCCCCCTCTACCCCTCCATCCCCCAGCAGAGCCATAAACATGCCAGGTGAACAGGGCTGGATTAGGCAGAGCTAGCGGATCCCAGTGAGGCCCCATGGCCACATCTTTAGAGGTAAAAAACAACCCCAATCATTGTAATGACAGGGTACGCAGCAGGGGTCGCCCAGACCACTCAGACTAACCTTACCAGCTGCTTCTCATCTCTCATACACAGTATACAGTCACATGTTCATAAAGACACACTTGCATCTGCATGCACGCAGATAAGGAAAGGCTGCAGGATGCAAGGCAGGAAGCGGGTTTACAGAAAGCTCTACACAGAAACTACTTGCTTCTGAAGGACAGAATTGAACCTGCATATCAGGACACCTGAAACACTTCACAGTGCAAGAGTCTTAATCTCTGTTGTCATTGCAGATGATTGTAGGCAAGTATTAGATCCTAAAATACACATTAATGCTTTCCACTGCATTAATCAGTAAACTGTGTTTGAAATGTACACACTGACCAAAAGAATTAGAAGTTTGAAACTGCTTGAAAGTAGTACATTATCATGATACAAATGGTTCTCTGAGGTGTTTGTCTATTACTTTCTTATGTCAGGGCACCTTTTCAAAGGCAAACACAGCAACCAAAAAAAAGATAAGACTAAGAAGAATTTGTCCACAACAGCACTGATGCCACTCCCCCTACTGGACCGTTACCATCAGCGTATAAAAATATGATGAGAAAACTACATTGCACTAATCAAAATATAACACGTAAAAAAATCAAGCACTAAATTAACCAAAATAGTATTTATGCACAACTACACCTCAGGCTGAATTTGAGATATCAGAGCCAACAACAACACCAACACTGCTGGGTTTACATGTCGCACCTCAGTAATGGAATGCCACAATGCAATGTAAGATCAGAAGCTGGGGCGGCATGACCCCAGTTTTAGTTTGGTCTGTGTGAAAAAGTGAGGCGTAACAACGTTTGGGCCCTTTTACATGTTGCCATTCCATTGGAGTTATGTTTATTTTAATCAAAAGTTAAACAAATGTCTTTATTTTCTGATAAACTAGATTGCAGTTTCCCCAAAAGGCATTATACAAATACAAATCTCAGGCAAAACTTTTTTTGTTTTTGTTTTTTTTTACTGCCTTCGTGCCACCATGCTAATGGAAAGCGGCGATAGTGCACTGCCACGCTAAGCTCTCCTCTGGCCTGCCTGCCTGCCTGCAGAGCCCCTTTCAGCTTGGGCAGTGCCCCATCGAGCTGCATCTGTCGCCAGCTATATTTAGAGGGTGGGATAAATACCATTCTCCCTGGATATGAACTTCAGCTGACAGACATAAGACCAGAGACCATAAGACGCAGACAGGCATCGGTGCAGTTTGTAACCTTGAAGAGCTTATTACTCCCCAGGCTACAGCTGGCTGTAGTCAGAGCCACTAGTGGTTAGCAGTTACAGCTGAAAGCTAAGGTTGTAAATACAGCTCAGTTAACCACAGTTAGCATTGAAAAGCTTGAGTTGGCAGCAGTTATTAGCTATATAGTTCCAGGCCTTCTGCCAAAATTCAGGGGGATATAAAGTATACTCTGATAAAGCAATTTTAACATTTTCCCTGCGTGAGTTATAGAAGAATAATGACACATTTCTGTGGATTTGAACCACCTTCAA
This sequence comes from Aulostomus chinensis, assembly GCF_037954235.1. Lineage (NCBI taxonomy): Eukaryota > Metazoa > Chordata > Actinopteri > Syngnathiformes > Aulostomidae > Aulostomus > Aulostomus chinensis. The sequence goes on from NC_141326.1 coordinate 24,917,592, forward strand.
ATAGTGCTACATTTCTGCCTACATGCATTTGTGTGTGGCAGTGCCAGTGAGGCAGCCAGTGTGTGATATGTGACCATGTTACATGGCCATCTGCTCTATATAACCATAAACAAACGCAGGCAGGCGAGCTCACAGTATCATTTCCAAGAGGTCTAGGCTGGGTAAATGTATTCATGCTTCGGTCTCTGGGTAGATGCTGTAGAGACATGCCCTAGAAACAGACCATGGTTATGCAATAGCATTCATAATTCATTCCACAAACACAATATGGAAGAAACTCTGTCCCATATGCAAACACATGGCCAGATTAAAGAGTGGGAGGCCAAAGGGGATAGAGTGCATTGTGAACTGTTAATAAAGTCAATGACTGTCTCAGTGACAGTTTGTCTGTGACAGCCTTAAATAGGCCAGACCTTTTCTGCTGGAGGGACCTCTGCTATATTTTGCACCGAGAGTCTAAATCAGCTGCATGTCAGAAAAGATACACACTGATAAGGGCAGTTTACGCAACATCACTTCAGTCCACAGAGAATATTAACCATGTCAACTCAGCTCATGAGCTGTGTTTGTGCAAGCCTATGTTTTGCCCCACTGACACTTGACTATATCTTCTTTTTTTTAACATGATGCCCACACACTTTTGAAGAAGCAATTTCAAACCGTGAAGGCTTTTTGCCCCTTTACATTAGTCATTTACATAGCCTCATTTTTACTAAAAAGCTGAGTGATTTTGTTTGACATTCCCAGATAAAATTAGCAATTGCCTGATCCACAGAAACACAGCAGCAGACACCCACTGAAAGCTTGATATAGTATCTGTAGTCTTGGCGTCAGAGGATAGGAGGACTTTAATAACATCTGCACATGTAATCAAATGCCTGGCACATACCGAATTCCAGAGCCGCGGGCAGCTAGCTACAGTAGCTGGAGGTTGAAGGGTGGGGCCCGAGGTTAGTAAGTGCATATGATACAGGCACAGTGGGGGTTGAAGCTATAACAGCATGCAGGGGTTAGGGTCGAGACAGGTACATAAGCAGAGTTTAAAGCTTTACACATGCACTCCGGCTCTGGTGTATTGTAAGCAAGCAGGTTGAGTTACTACGGGGGCCTGGCTGCTGGGGAGAGAGAGGGATGATGGCTGAAAGGTGGAAGAGGGTCATGCAGCTGTGGGTCCTGCCATCAGATTTGCCCCACTGGAGCTGTTTATGATGTCCACCCAAGCTCAGCTCTTTACAAGAGGAGCTGGGAGGGGTCCAAGGGAGGCTTATTTGTATGCAATCATTCAGTAACAATTAAAAACCTCTTGCCTTAAGAAAGAAATTATTGAGAATTGCCATGACTGAATACTGAACTTCCTCTTGTCTTAATTTGCTCCTTAACCCAGAATGCAGTTGCACCCACTACTTTCTCCCCCACTGTCCCTCTCATCCTGCTACCTGACTACTTTGGCAGCGATACACAAAATGGCGGCAGGGAGCTGAGAGCTGGAAGGCAGAGAGTGGAAACCATTTTCTAACATATCCAGTCCCAGAGTCGAGACTTCCTATGCCTAGCTGCCAATTAAGATTACAACATAAGTGTTTTCTATTCCTGTGCATTAAAGATTAGCTTTGTTATGTTTAAATGTACTAAAATAACATGTCATTGGGACCACTTGGCCTTTCATATGGGATAAAGTCACAATATCCAGACATCGTTGTTTAATCTAATGCAGGCCCACATGAAAAAAATGCCTCAGCAACAAAAAGAGCAGTTAAATGTTTTGCTTAAGACAAATGAAACTTACTCAGCATCTAATTACAGACTTCATCTCATTAAATGAAATCCAAGACAATACAGTAAATCATGAAATAACAACATATGAAATTTGTGATGCATTATGGTACTTACAATGCTAGAGCGAATGACTCTGTCTGCCCATGATTTCACCTGTTGGCCAAATTGTTTGTGCATGTGGCTGAAGTCAGAACTTTCTGCCTGGAGAGAGACGGAAAGAGAGAGAGAGAAAAAAGTGTGTATTATAGTGTCAAATGGAGAGACGGTTTAAAGCGATATAAAAAAGAGAGGAAGAGAAAACAATAGAGAGAAAGAGTAGCAGAAACAGAAAGTGAACGGTTGGAGAGCCAACAGCAGCGGCGGCAGCAGCAGCAGCAGGAGCAGAGAGCTGTAGGGGCTCCTCTCTGTAGCCTGTTTACTAATAAGCTCACCCCACAGTCTTGCCTGGCCAAGGAAACTCATTAGCGGAACATGTAACACACCGCACCCTCTCTGCTGGCCTGTACACCAGCCAACTCTCACTGCCGCATGCTCACCCAACACCAACACATAAGCTCCGCCGTGGCCTTGGCCTTGCCCAGTATCACCCACTTGCTGCAGACGTGCACACACTTTGGCATGCTTTAATACAGAAAGCCTACAGTGTCGTGTGTGTGGGTGAAGTGGCACATATGCGTGTACTTGTGAGATACAATCAGTGATTTTTTTACCCATGCGGCACAGTATGTTCACACACACACACACGCACACACACACACACACACACACACACACACACACACACACAAGGGCATGTACAGACTATGAAGCAATAATGCTCAAGGCAGCTTTTGACATGTTCCCATGTTTCCATATGTAGGTGTGTGTGACGCTGAGAGCGAAATGTGGAGGTGAAACAGGAGGACGAGGCACAGCACAGGTAGTTAGTCATCATTAGTCAAAATCTCAGGTTGCAGAAGAATATTGATAAAGAGAGATGTGAGGGATGTCCTCTAGCAGAGCAGAGAGGACACTGCCAAGGCCTCTGCTCAGTGTGGTGGCTGCTGCTGAAGGGTGATAATTCTGTACAAGGACGCTAATTGCAGCACGGGACATGGCCTTGCTGTAAAAGGGTCTTTTATATATTGTTTCGAACGTTCATAATTACAGAGCAGTGCCTTGGACTGCTGCCAGCACATGTTTATGGACTCATGAGTAACCTAACTCCTCCAGCCCATGGAGAGAGATTCATGTCCAGGCTGTGCACTCACTGCACTCTGTGTGTGTGAGTGTGCATTACTGTGTGTGTGTCTTGTTTGTGTGTGTATGCACGCTGATGACTCATGAAGCCGAGGCAAGTATGTGCAGTATCTGTGTATACAACATGAATGATTGCAAGTTATAAAGTGATTTCAATATGACATCTAGACTCCAGAGCGATTCTGTAAATGAATATTGAAGATTTAAAGTACTTTTTTTCTTTTTTAGAGACGATGACGTGTTGATCGTAATACTGGTTAGGGCTAAAAAACAAACAAACAAACAACGACAATTATTTCCTCACTCTAACATAACATTGCTGTCTATGAGTGTGTTTATATGCACAAAACAAAGCAATCACCGTCAAATTTGAGAAGTCTCCAGATTATTCAAGTAATTTTGCAAAAAGTGTAGTCAGACAGGACAAAGGACTTTATTGGATTATGAAAAATCCGATAAACACACCTGTTTTCTTGTCCAATCTTTTGTTTTATCCAGTGCGTGTATACATTTTGATCTGACTTCTTTCAATAAAAAAAGCAACAACATCTGTACAAGTGCAAATGCACTCGTGGAAAACTCAGGAGAAAAAGAAGAAAGCTGATGTTAAAGCATGAAGCTAGCAGGCAGCGGCAGTAAAAGGTATTTTTGAAGTGAAGCAGACAGACACAAAGCTTCATGGCCAGTGAAATGAATACTAAAAATAAGAGAATACTTCAAAAGTGATCTTGGAAAATGGCTGAGGGAAGCTCATCAAGAAAAGTTCAACAAACTTGTTGTTGCTGGATGACCAAAATACTGTCAGCTACACCATGTTGGATACTTAACTGGATGTTTAGAGAATAAACGGAATTATGAGTTTTACATCATTTACTGTAAATCTGCAGCTGAATGAATCATGTAACCTCCCCTCCAGAACACGTAATTATCACATTATTAAAGTGCATGTAAACATTTCAAATCAGATAATTGCCATTACCTAATTATTCCCAGTTATCAGATGCTTGTGTGCATGTAACAGACAAGTGAGGAAACATACAAGCACTATTAGGGTGTTGAATTACGCAGTAGATGACAGTTGCACAAACTGTCATTAAAATGGTAGAATAATGTTGCAAATAACATGGAGTATATTTGATAATATTTTTTGTTGGCACAGTAATGCAGCAACAGCTCCTGTTGGTGAACTGTTTGTTTTCATCACTGGATACACGCCACCCCCTATGAACAGTAACAAAATGATGAAGTGGAGCTGAGGAAAGGATTTACAGGATTTTGATAGTCCAAAAGTTGCAGGCCAGGCCTCTCAACCCTTAGAACTGCACCTCCAAGTGGAACCATTTTGCTGATTCTGCAGTTTTTTCTCGCTCTAAATTGCCTTGGCAACAGCAGAGGCCAAACACTGAAGAAATATATGAGCACTGGAAAAGAAAAGTTGAGTGGGCGCAGTTCTGCGTTATCTGGAATATCGCTTTGCCTGGCAGGTACATAAAACAAGTATCCATCCTGTCAGTGTGTGTGTGAAGAGACACTCAAACGTGATGCTGTAAACGGCAGATGAAAAGAGTCTATAAAATCTGTTAAATATATTTAGTGATCACAAGCAGCAAAGAACTTCTCTTAAATGCACAGTATTCATCATAAATGCTGGTAGTGCTGCAAGAAAAATTCGGCAAATAAACATACTAGCCTCAGGCAAAAGGGCTCATGATGTAAAGCAACCATGAGAAAGTTGTGCAGGTCTCATTTCAGAAAAGGAAGGGGGGTGTAAAGGGGAGGAAAATCTACATCATCTGTTACCCCCAAAACTCTCCCCCAAATCAATATTATGTCATTATGTCTGTGCTCACCGTCTCTGTGGAGTTGCTGTGGTTTTGTGGATAAATTACATGTGACACTCCCAGCTGACATCCTGATTAACACAGAGAGAATAAAAAGGGCCCCCAATCCTCAGTAGTCAACAGGGTAATGGACTAATGGCTTCCATGTATGGTGAAAGAAGCAAGGAAAAGCAGGTTTACAGACTTAAGTGTGTATGTGCATATGTGAGTGTTTGCTTTTGTGCAATAATTTTGGCACCTGCATACAGAGCACCATAATGTGTGTGTGTGTGTATATGTGTGTGTTTGCGTGTGTGTGTGAGAAAGAGAGAGAGAGAGAGAGAGAGAGAGACAGACAGAGTGTGTGTGAGTGTGTGTGTGTGTGTGTTTGCCCAGTCTCTCTCTTTTCAGGCCTGGCTTACTTCATTCTGATGATCCTGTATGAGAACACCATAGCCTGTAGTGGCCACTGTAGATCCACTCATCTGCTCTCCCACATCCACCAGGCCAGAGTCTGGTGAGCCTCGATCACTGAGACCTCGTCTGACTAGACTGCCGCTCACCTCAGGGAGATCTGAACACTGACTGCTACATAAAAGCCCTAAGCAGAATGTCTCTAATGACTCAAATGACATGTGTACTGGAAAATCTTCGCAATTGTCTCACAGGTTTTTGCAAAATGCATTCTGACCTCTGGGCATGCAGTGTTGCCAAAGAGAGAAATATTAATCCAGTTCTATTTCCACTAGCAGTGACCTGCATGCGCTAACCTGCAGAGCTGGGCTACTTTGCACCTCTGCTCAAGTGTATCAGCAGGGCCACTGGGCTTGAATCAATGCTGGAACTGTACATTTAATATAAAATCTAGTTTTCAAGCTGTGCAATAACATCAGAGATTTTATTTTATATGTGCTCCATTTCCCTGACAGTGACATAGAAGTGTGAAGCCCCTACTTTCCGCAATTATCAAGTTAAACAATAAAATGTCTTCATTTCTTGCCTTGTGGTTTATGAAGTAATTACTTACTCTTATCTCTGATCATAATTTCAATGGCAATATTTTAAATCTTTTTATCTCACATTCCTCAGAAAATTATGGATTACAGCCATTTAGATGTTATACCACATTGGAAACCATGAATCCATATAAAATTTATGTAAACTGATTAAATGTATAGAAAATCAGAGATAAACACCCCATGGCAGGCATTTTTCGAATACTATATACCATCACTTACCCTGACAGTCCACCAGAGAGCTCAATTTAAAAAAAGAATTTAATTATGGTGGGTTTTGTGGATTTAATGTACTTAAAACAGTACATTGAAACCATTTTACTGTTAGAGATAAAAGAGCTTCATTATTATGGCCAAAAATATATATTTACACAGAGTGCTCTCGGCTCGATTTCATTCATCGAATACGTCTTCTTTTTTTCTTTTTTTTTTAAATAAGCAAGGAGGGAACTGCACGGTATTCACGTCATCACACCAAGCTCATAAATGAAACAAAATCACACTGTCCTAAAAATCAATTTATCTCCTCAACAACTGCAGCAGTGTACTGCTGGCCCATTGCGGTGTTATACTGGTGAATGACTCATTTTCACACAAAGCACTGGCACATGACCTAGACCACATACTCAACACTTCAAAAGAATCTGGGAGAAATGCTCAGATCTGAAGAAATAAAGTTCTTAAAACAGTGCTGCAACGCTAAAAATGGCCAGAGCAGGAAGAATATATTAATGAGGTGAACTATGAATTCCAAAAGCCCTTCATTTCTAATTGGATCAAACAAGTTAATAATACAACAACCAACAAGTGAAATAAGATTTTTACTCAACAGGACAAGGTTGATCTGTTTTCTTATCTACATAATTATGACTTTTATGCCCCAAACACTAAGAATAATATAATTTTACAGGGTAATTTATATGTTCTGTGTTGAACATGTAAAATTATACTTTTTCCCCTGACCAGTCCAAATGCTCAACTAAATAAAATCGCACAAAAAAAAAAGAAAAAAGAAATAGGTAAAATTATGATACTCTTATAGGGCAGTGAACAGTCATGAGATACTTCCTATATATGCACACACTACTTAAGGAAAAAGCTAAAACTAAATCATTTTCGAATTCACACACACACACACACACACACACACACACACACACACACACACACACACACACACACAGAAAATTAGTGAGTTAATATCTAACGCGAATCATTCTTATTGTATAAAGCTATTTGGTGAATCCTCTCTGGGATATTTCTTATCTACAAAGATATATTTCTATTGAGGGAAGGAATTTTCTCTGCAGAGTTTCATTTATTCTACATTAACTTCAAGACAGAAGGTTTTAAAATTCTTGCCCAGTTTCTTCCTTCAAGGATAAATTAAGCAGTAAATAGCTTTTTTCCCCCCTCCACATAAATGATACAATATATTAATGTGAAACTTAAATACGGCTAAATAAATTACACGCACACTGAACAAAGCACATTTTGGAGATCTCTTCATAGAAAATGATTCAAATCATTAGTTAAATTCTCAACAGTAACACAATAATTCCTTTAGTACGGTTGTGATGTTTGTGAAAAATTACAGCAAAAAAACCCCCCAAAAAATAAGACTGCAGCATTCACACCATAACTGATTCAATATTTCCACAGTTCTCTTATTTGCTTTTTTCCCCGGTTCATACTCAATTCATGAAGCAGTTTATAATGTTTGGATATCCTGTAAACCAAAAAACATTTATTATCTATCATCAACAACTACAGTCTCTCTGTTTAGAATGTTAAATTCCTTAAAATCCACTAGAATTACACAGTCAAGTTCAAGGCCACTGACAAGTTCAAGTTTGGGAACTTGTTGTTCTAGTTGTGGCCTGCAGTTTTTTCAGCTCTGCTTTGACACTAACTACACGAAGCCCTTTTATTCAGGTACAGAGAAGGGAAAGAGCTATCCTAAATATATGAAATGTAGTGACTGGCTCAGAATTCTTTAGAGACTGTTCTACAGGCTCAATAGGTATTGCACAAATTACATTTGAACCTGCATTTACAGCAAACACACACACACACACACACACACACAAACGGTGGGGGAAAAAAAGAAAGCAACGAAAAGAAGAGTTTGAAAATATTCGATTTAAAACAAATTATAGTAAATGTATGGTTAATCATATGCATTTAGCTACACGTATGGGTGTGTGTGTGTGTGTGTGTGTGTGTGTGTGTGTGTGTATACCACGACTGGCCTTATTGTATCTGTAGCTGCAGTGTAGCTGATGTTTGCTTGAAAAATGCCTCAGTGTAGGCTGTACTAGACAGTTGGATTGGTCAGGTATACTTTTACAGAGAGAGAGAGAGACAGAGAGACAGAGAGAGGGAGAGAAAATACTGCAAACCCTCAGCGTCCTGCCATCTGCCTCGCAACATGCAACCTTCCCCTGGACTCCTGCCATCCACTACCAAAAAGGCCTTAGGGGTGGAGTAGTGATACCCTGCCAGCCAAAACCATGTGTCCACTGCTAGTTCAGCAGTGCTTATATTCATATGAATGAATAGAAATGACCTGTGTACACAGGAAACCTCAGTCTTTGATTAGTGTACGTCTTCAGAGACATCTACTTCAAATAAACTCTCGTTAGCAGCTTGAGCACACAGAGAGAAAGCAAAAAAAGCAACTAAAAAAAGTAAAATCCAAATGGGCCAAGGCACGATGATTTCCACCTTAAACGAAAAGATTAAAAAAATAATGATGACCGTATATTTGGACCCTTCTATGACAAAATACTACAAATTTGATATTTGTCAACAGAACCAGAGAATGATAACTGTTATATTAACACCTCACATCACTGATGCAAGCAGGGTCGTCGTTTTAATTTGATGAAATTAACAAAATAAAACGAAAAGGAGAATAAAATCCAATTTGCATTTCATCTGACGTACCATAAGTCAAATCATCAATTTTGCAATTTTTATTTTTTGTGGATTTACAACTGCACACACAGCTTTTCGCTTTCTCAGGTAATGTGCTTCCTTGAAATGACAACAAGGGACTATATTTTATGCATCAATATAAAAATGGGGTCAAATTGCGGGGTGTTCAAAACGCGAGTATTTGTTTATGCAAAGAAATAAGATAGAGATTCATTACGAATCAGGAAATAACGCGATCAACATTGAAATTAGGTGTAAAAATACCTTGCAAATAACAACGTGTTTGGACAGAATGATAGTCTCTATTCTCCCTTACTACACACTCAAGCTTTGCAAATACTATCAGGAAGACTTCAAATTCAAAGGAATGCAGTTTGTTTTTATTGAATTTTCACTGACAGTGAAGCTTGAGAGAACATTAAACTGATCAAACTGATCAGTACACCATGTACTTCTCTTCACACAGTACATACTAAGCCCGGACCGCATCACTCGTATGAAATACCTCCACAACTGTGGCCTTCCACTCATCCACTGATTACCATGTAGTAGTATTATCCTGGCTGCAATCGAAATGCGTTTAACGACTTTTGGTTTTGCATTCGTAAAATACGGCTATGTTTTGTTTACCGGTGAGAAAAGTTATTTAAAGAAGTGTTCTTTAAGTTGGATGTATAGATTTGCGGCTCGTAAATCCGCAGTCGAAGATGTGTCTGAACTACGTGGTCACGTAGGGTTTTACATTCAGATGTATAAATCCGCACTCAGGTAAAAGAAACTTTGTGTAAGAGCCTCAAGTGCATCAAATGTTTATTTGCACAGGATGCTTGTTAAACATGGAAACCTAGAATGTAAACACATGGTTAAACTTCCATCTAAACCACACCAGCGCACGATTTAGAACAGATATTACTCACCCATTTTTTAGTGCAACGATGGTTAACGTCCGGCCAGGATGCGAAATTCAGCAGCTTTTTCCGCTTTGTTCCACATCTCTGTCAGGAAGAGGAGAAAGCCATAAGCTTCCGCTGTGGTGCTGCTTGTAAGACCCAGCCTGTCCCCCTCTCAGCCGTGCCTCTGCCCCAGCTCCAGCCTGAGCCCCAGCCTCAATCTCAGCTCCAGACTCACTCCCTCCTCCAGCCAGTCTGAGCACCAAGTTCAAGTTTGACTTGCCTGCCCCCGGTTTGGTCCAGGCCTGGTGAGGCCTGAAACAATAGGAGGCCATGAGACCGTCTGTAGGGCTCCAGCTAAGCCTGTCTGCTAGTTAACACGTCTTTGGATGAGGAATGTTAGCAAATAGACAAATGCATGTCTGATGCATGCAAATAGCACAACCAGTCCAGTCACAGCCTTGGCTGGCCACATGAATAATTCAGCAGTCTATATGCTGCTCTCACACATCACTCCCTCCCTCTTCCCCAATGAAATGCCTTCACTTGAATAAGTGTGGCAAAGTATTCAAACCCCTGCTTTACCAACTGTCTTGCTCGTAAAATCACTTTCAGTATCTCCTACAAACAAAGTGGTCATGTAGAGACACAACACGCAGGGCTACGTCCATGTGCCTGGAACAATTTGAAAAATTGTGATCACTATAATTTCTTTCCCTTATTGCTTTTTAATGTCTTTTGTTTGCAGTTGGCACCTGTCCCAGAAAGAGCTCCGGCTCAGCACACCACTCATTCCTGTGTTAGGAGAGCGAGTCGGTGTGAAAGAGAGAGAGAGCAAGGGTGAGCGAGAGACACAGACTCAGAGACAGAAAGCGAGGACAAGGGATAGGAAAGAGAAGGAGACAGTATAGACGAAGGAGGTGCGGTACTTTATGCAGTCTCTGATGAATACGGATAACTCTTTAAAACACAGTTGTGTAACACGTTCTTATTGGCCACATTCTCCGATTGTCATCCATAGTGGTCATCAGGATCACGAGTCTACAGAAAGCAGGTTACCCATGAGAGATGGCGCCCCAGCACTCCAGGTGGAACAAGGACCATCACATGGCGAAATGCCACCTTGATGAATTACTATCCAAAAGGAAAACAAAAAACAAAAAACAAAAACTACATAAGTACCGGTAGAGACCCATCGGGGGAAAAAAATGGTTAGACGTAGTACATTCTTAGAAAATAAAACGCAGAAAAACAGAAAGAAGAGTGCCAAAATCCATGAGATGCAAAAATCATTGAGCCAAAAGTGAGAGAAGGCCGCTAAAAACAACTTGTTGCCAGGTTTTGCTGAGCTGCTGCGCAGCTAGTTGGAGGCAGAGGGTTAAAATCCAGCTAGTAGTGAGTGAAAAAAAAGCTCCATCTATGGAAGGGCGGGCTGTGGGGAGGCCCTGACTGTAGAAATAGCAGCAGACTTTTTTCTTTTTTTTTTTTTCCCTTGCAGAGCTTAAGTCTCCCCCTTGCATGTGGCTGGAGCAGAAAGAGGGGAGCCACCGAAACAGAGGGAGAAAAAGAAGAGAGAGAGAGAAAAAAAGAGAGAGAGAGGGGACGAGAGGAGGAGACAGTGAGCGCACACTGAAGGGGAGAAAAGCTCTGCTGATGATGAAATAGGAGGCGCGGCGGAACGCGCGAACCAGACACTTTTTCATCACACATCCAACACAGCAAGGAAGTGTATTTGCACTGGAAGAAACAAGGGAGAAAGAGGGAGGGAGCATAAGATGAGTGGGAGATGGAGACACAGAAGGAGGGCGAGAGAGCGAGAAAGAGAAGAGAGAGAGAGAGAGAGAGAGAGAGAGAGAGAGAGAGAGAGAGTGGGAGGGTGGAAAGCACTCAGTGTGGGAGGGGTGGAGGAGGAAGAATGACAGAGAAATCCACTCCCCCAGCAATGCGCAGACGCAGTGCACACACTCACGCCATACTGGGATACACTATACAGTACCTCTACTACTAAATCAACCAGTGAAAATAAGAGCAAGAAAAGAGAAAGAAGACATTCAGAATGGTCTGTCCCGCTGAAGGATCCTTGAAATATGCAAAACTTCTGAGAGCTGAATTATTAACCTTATCTCTTACTGTCGTGCCGCTCTCAGTCTTGGGAGCACACTCTGAAAAAAAGCACACATTCTTGGAGTGCATTAACTCTTTAGCATGCCACTGTGACTAGCGTGAACGCACAGAATAGACACACACACACAGAAACACACGTACACATGCACATACACACAGGAAAAGATAAGCTTCCAGAGTGTTTATTTCAGTAACATGTGGCAAAGAATGCACAGCTACCCTCCTCCCTGCCCCGGCTCTGTCAAAAAGCTGGCTGAACGCTGAAGCTGAACCCTTGCAGCTATTCTGGCACAAAGTCAAAAGGCTGATAAGCATTTTTGGGTGCGACTTCGCTGCTTTTCCTTGAGGAAAAACAGCTGCCCCATGCTTAGTAACGCACATTCAACAGTTCAGAAAACATTTCAAGAAAGCCCTGCAGATGCTGATTTGTCTTGTTTAAAATATGACGGTCAAAACTGTTTGTCCTGACTGAATCCGCTTCACCGAGAGCAAGCAAGACAGTGGGAGAAGCCGAGGGACGCAGCTACACGGCGTGGCTGTTTCCACCATCTTAGATTGTATTGATTATTCTTTGCTGTAACCTCGGGTCTCTCTCACACACACGCGAGCTCTCTTTCTCTCCCTTTCTGTCCCTCCCTCCCGCTTTCTGCCTCTGTTCTGCCACCTTCTCTACTCGACGATCAGCATTTGGCTTTTTCCATTTGTGGCAGATTACTGTAACGCTATTGTACAACAACTTCCTGCCTCTTTTGGCTCTGTTTCTAAAAACTGCACAGGCAGAGCTTGTGGCTTTAAACTTTTTCCCCTCGGGCCTTGAACTACAGGAACTCTATAAGGAAAGAAAAGGAGGAAGGAGATATGTAAAGTGTATCTGTTACTGAGGAACTATTTTCATTGCATTTCTGCTTTATTAACGGCGGGAAATAAAGGGGGACAACATGCCTAGCAGACACAATGAGAGAAAAAAAGGTGGGGGTTAAACTTTTCTTATATTTGTTTTTACTCTGTGATAACTTTCTGTTGATTTTAGAGGGCGATGCGTTATTAGTGGGGTTCAAGCTCCCACAGATTCGTCGAACATGGCTGCTACTGCTTCAGGCTGCCGGTTTGTGAGGGCTGCTTTCATAGCACGGCCACCACCCCGTTCCTCGCCAGCGCTCTTCCTCACTAGAGCAGCACAGAGACTGGACTCAGAAACTATACTCCCCTCTTCACTCCTCAAGTTTAAATAAAAACATACCGACAATACATACACATATATATCTATATCTATATCTATATATATATGTGTGTGTGTGTGTGTGTGTGTGTGTGTGTGTGTGTGTGTGTGTATATGTGTGTGTGTTTGTGTATGTGTGTGTATATATATATATATATATTAATATATATTTGTAGAAATAGAAAAGAGGAGAACGCTGTATTCGCTGTGTCGTAGTGCAGAACGGCTGGGTTTATTAGCTCTTCTTCTCTAAATGAGATATGTGCTGGATTGAAGCGACTGCACTGGCATGAGCTATAGAATCCTATTAGAAGGAGTGCAGCTGCACGTCACATCTCGCCATGCTTTTTTGCCAAATGAGAATCCTGTGACTTCATTATGGCTCCGATGTATAAACTGCATTATGTTATGATGCATTTGAGAACAACTTTTAATGTGTACATAGCTTTCGAACAATCAGTTTTAATACACTTTATACATACTTTTTTTCTTTTCACATACTTTGTGTAATGGGTTTAGTGTTCATACTGTCCTTACACAGACTGGATGTCATCAAGTTCATTCAAGGATAAAGTTTTGGTTTTGGCCTGCCACTATTTGTCATCATTTTTCTTGCTCTCTCGCAAAACTTTGACATTCATAATTGATCCTATTTTAGCAACAAACACATTGACGACTAATTAATTTTTTAAAAAATCAAAAGCGTCAGTGACATTACTTTTTAGAATTTTTTTCCCCAGCAAATTTACCACGATTATATTTGTTGTGACTGAATTCAAATAAGTTGAAGGTTTTTTAGAAGATCAGATAATGCAGGAGAATTAAATACGCGCACATAAAAGAACCGAAATCCCGAGAAAGCAGCAGCCTCTCATCAGGTGTAACCGTCTCTAATATCTGTGTGATAGAGAATCAGTCTGGCCCACAGTCAATACTTCGTGAAACAAAATGGCAGATGGCGCCATGTTAAAGCCTCACTCCACATCATTTAACTGTCTTTTTCAGGGAAAAAAAATACCTTGTTGGTTTAGTTGCTTTTATTTGCTTTTTTTTCCTTGCAACAATCACATGTACACTGCATTAAAAAATTGCACAATGGAATAAATCCCATCAAAATAGTAAATATTCAAATCAATATGTATATACTTACGATAAAAATATTAATTGCATTTTTTTTTACTATAAATACTAATATGCTTGAATGATATTACAACCACAACCAAGTTTCATCCCCAGATTTGTGACTTCTTAGCATCTTATCAAGTGTGTGTGTGTGTGTGTGTGTGTGTGTGTGTGTATGTGTGTGTGTACTGTGGTCTGCACCAGTCAGGAGGATATATATATTTTCTGTGGTTTTGCAGCCTCTTAAAATATGAGTCAGTCTCAGTTAATATCACAGAAAGTTCAGCTCAAGGTACAAGATGAGGACACATTACACATCGAAATAGTTTTCAACTACACGCACACAAACACACACACAAACACACACACACACACACACACAAAAAGAAAGTGAGGAAAGCTGCAGCAATGTGAAACTGCGGTGGGCAGGGGATCTGAAAAGGCAAACAATATTTGCACTTAGTCATTTGCAAACATCAAGGAGACATTAGGAGGTGGTGGTGGGGGCAGTAGTGATGGGGGGGCTCTGTGCTTGGTCAGCAACCACCAACATACTAGACATAATATGAGGCACATAAAACACATAGCTATTCTAATGGACTTATACAAGGGGATAAAAGCTAACCACAAGAGTAGCCCCACATTACAGGGAGAGACTTTTTTATTCTCCAGGAGCAGAGTCTATGAGGTGGTCTTGCTTAAGCCCTGCACGTGTCTAAACAACTTCTCTATTACACCCGAGACCTCTGAGGGCACTCCCCATCGAGCGAGGAACAAAGGCCATGACCCCTAGGTCAAAAGCGTTACACGGGAGGCCAAGCGGGCCCATTGAATGTTCCACTGCTGTTTGCTTTAAGAAGGTAAAGATTACGAACACATTAACTAATGCCGATTAGGGGGTTATCCCTCATGGGACAGGGGTCTCAGGGCAGCACATCACATCTTATTAACACAACCTGACCTTTGACCCAAGCAGTCACCTTAGGCAACTGACTGTGACCACCACTTTCGGCTCTCTGCTTGACACACACACACACACACACACACACACACACACACACACACACACACACACACACACACACACACACGGACAGCAAATAAAATGATTCCCAGTAAAGTACACCAAAGCGTGAGGAAACTAAATAAATACAAAAATATCATCGCCTTTTAGTGTCTGCTGTGCCGAGGCACATCTGCATTCTCCTGTTCAAAAAATCAAAGATGTTTCTCTTGCATGAGCAGACAAACATGCATCTTCATCTAATAACTTCTTAATTAAACCTGATCATTTTAAACACACTGTTTTCAAGGCCTCTGACGTCAGAGCACGTGCTCTACTGAAGTTTATAAAATGGGGGCATGTGAAATAAAGTTCTCCTCACAAAATGGTGGACTAACACATGCGCAGTATTGATGTCCCAGATTTATCATATGATGATGATGATGTCCCACATGATCGAATGATGAAACAAAAGTCAGGAATCATTGCTACATGTTTTCGTTCTGCCATGTTCAAATATAACTTTTGCAAAAGTAAAATCTAGTGCTAAGCTTGTTTAACCCTTGGAGTTCAGAGAGAGCAAGTCCATAAACACAGCTCAAGCTGAACCTTTTTGAACCAACAGCTCATTATCAGTTCGTTAGCAGCCGTTCCACCGTCATCAAAATATCACGGGAATATGAATGAGTTAGAATTTGAAGAATATCCTCAAATCTCAAGTTCATGTTTGAGTGGAAAAAAAAGAAAGAAAAAAACCCCGGCTTTTTTCAAACAGGTTGGATTAAAAAATAATATATATGTTAATGTAGAAAGCTTTCAGATTATTTATGAAATAATACATTTTTCATGCATGGTTATCAAATATATTCTATTTTTTATTTGATATTGGGTTAAAAATTGAGTCAATGAACTGTTTTCTGCTAGCCATCTTCTTTAAAATGAGCTCTTCTTTTACCATTTCAACAGAGGTATAATATTAAACTTTATCAGTGACATATATCTGACAAGTGTGTGCCACAACAAACATTGTAACAGACTGATTTGAGTTTAATGCACATCTAATTTCTGTAATTCACTTTGAGGTTCAAAGGTAGTTTATCACACAACTTTTGGTTTGCAAAAAAAACCTATTGAAGTTCGTACTTAATTTACTTTTCTTTCGGGGAATAATGCATCAATATTGCATGAAAAAATAACTCAATACGATTGAACTACAGTTTTGTCTATCATGGTCAGAAATACACTTTCATACGATTTTTAAGAAAACTGTGTGTGAAGTAACTTTTTGAAGTTTGTTGCTTGAAGAACATTGAAGAGATTTCAGCTCGAAAAAGTATGTCCACACAATTATGGAAGAGCAACTTCTGTCATTATTTCCGTGATATTAAAATCTGCATTTTTATTTGAATTTAAATTAATACATTTTGTTCTGATAAATTAAAATGTAACAAGACAGTTCTGTGTTTTCTCTGGGAATACATTTTAATCATTTGCTCGCACATTTTAATACATGAGATATTTCAGAATCACTTCATTACTTAAAAATGTATGAATGATTGAAATTGATTCGTTTTACTTTGTTCGAATTTACTTCAGTTGACTGAAGGGTACCCCCTAATGTGCTCCTCTCATCTCAAAGCACAAAGCAAAGCATTGATAGGCCAAACACCTATTAGCTGCTGCCTTCATATTTAAAAAAAATAATAATCTCATTAAATAAGAATAAATTACAATGAATGGTATATGCTTTGTTCATAATGCTTTCACCCATAGTCTACAGAATTTTTTTTACATTGGTTTGATCGATCCTTACAAAACTTAAAGCCCGAGATTTGACTCACCTTGCTGTTTCTCACAGGAAGACGAGGAGAAAAGAAGAAGAGGAGGAAAAGTGAGACTGAGAGGAAAAAGGCAGGAGAGACAGCTTCTCCTGGGAACAGGCTGGAAATTATGGACCTATTCGATATCAGAGTGGACAACCTATCCGAAGAGGGACGTGCCCTAACTGAAACTACTTCTGGCAGCCCATCAACAGCCAAACATATTGTCCTGGATCAGGGCAGCTTTCATACGGCAGGACGGAACTCAGGCAGCTTAAGCAAGAAAACCACATTAAGCTACAGGATCAATAATAATATTGATAATAATTTAGGAAGGATAATAATTTAAGTGCTTATCTATGTGATATAGATGGAGCTCTTAACTACGATCCCTTCAAGATTTCACTCATCCGACTTTTAACATGTGAGGGCAACACCCTTACAGAGTGCACTAGAACTTTCACACCTTGTGTTATTAGCTAATCAAAATCAGACGCTAACACAATCTCCTAATTCAACCGGATTCAAAATTCCAGTCAAGGCAGTTAAGAGCAAAAAAACAAAAACAAAAATGCACGCTTAAAAATGAACAAATGCAAAATCAATGTACAATTTATCGACGGTAATACCTTGGAAGTTGTTCTCCCAAAAGTTTAGTCAGTGTAATAAAAATGTATATTTCATAAAGATGATTGATATAACTTGGAAGTATTTAAACCGCAGCTTGAAAAAAAAAAAATCAAAACAGAACTACCAGGAAGAGAACCAGGACAAATTCTTAAAAGTAAATGACGCGTAATCATAAATAAGTCAATTCTCCTTTTCTGCCCACTTGACCAGACTGTGCAGGGCTTCTACATACCTTCTCTCTCTCTTCTTCACCTGAGCTCCCTCTTTGCAGTTTTCCCCCGAGGGCTGCTAATACCTACTTTAAACAGCCTTGGCCAATTTGTTTTATTCTTCCTCAACACGAAGCCAGGAGTGCACAGGCCTGGCATTTTAGGGGCCACGTCACAACGCCTGAGTCTGTGCCGCAGGGCTGCAAGAAGTCTAGCAACAAAGCAACACACACTGAGTGCTTCCCTGCCTCAACAAACACCCTAAGCATGCTGTTTTGTTATCTATGTCCAGCATCCTTGCTCCACCGAGAACAGCAAAACATGCACCTAATACGTTTTATCCATGATAAACATGCTCTTCTCCAATAAAAAGCCTCAGAGCATTCAAGCCCTGTATCATTTCACAGCACTTTCCCTCTTCTGGTTACCACATTAAAAGTTAGCACAGTCACAAAATAGCTTCGATCCGAGCCTGCAAACAAGCCTGAAGTGCTGCAAATACACATTCGGTTCCTAAATGAGGTTGCCTTTCTGCACAATAAAATAGCATCCGTTTATATGGAAAACGTAGATTTTGCAACATGATATTTTGGAATATAATTAGCACGACCTTTAGCGTGCCATTTTGAGCTTTTTTGTATGCAATCTCACATGAAAAACTGTGTCATGTCATCATATAGCCAAGTTTTGTCAAAGTTTGGTTGTTTTGATACAACAGCCTGCTGAAGCAACTTGTACCAATCAAGATGAGTCGGGATCTGTCTGCGAAGCACGTGGATATTTTTTAATGAGATTTTTGCAAATATGGACGCACGGTTTATAAACAAATGGATCAAATGATGTAAAAATGAACGGACAAGCAAAAATATGTACGAAAAAAACCTTACTTCAGAAATCGGCACGTTATTTATGTCCATATGGTGACAGAGGGATAAAACTGATGTGTGTAGTGCTGCTAAGGATATTAATCTATGGAGGAGAAAAGCAGCGCTTCATGGACAGCTGAGTAAACAAAGTTTTATTACAGTCTTTGAGCTATTTCTGCAGTTTAAGTGGCTCTTTCAATTCTAGTAAAATATTATTTTCAAGAAAACAAATAGTACTGTGCATGTATACATTTACGCTACATATTTCAGAGAATCTCAGCACTGGTAGGATACAGAGGGGACATTCCTGCAAACGCTGCATGTGCAGGTCAGTTTATGTTAATGTTAATCACTTGGCGTCTTTATGTGGACACGTTCGCATAAACAGATCGATTTTTCTTCTTCACTGTGTCTTATTTTAGCAGCGCTTCGAGAGCACTAACAATCTTGGTTATCTGGGGACAACTGGATTTTTAAAAGCAGCTGAAACTTTGGGGTGCAACACACACACACGTACATACACACACACACACACACATTCTTTTGTGTGTGTAAATAGCTGACTTGTCGGGGTTCTTTCAGAGAGAAGTGTACATATACTGTACACTGTTGTTTTGTTTTTTTCTTCAGGGTCAACCTGACTGGGCTACTTGGGAGAAATTGAACAACTCAAATCAAATTAATGTTTTAAAATGTTTGTTTTCATTCATGTAGAAATGTACTAAAAGAATAAAAATGAATAAAAAGCATTATATAGTGCGGTATTTAAACGAAGAGTGATTTAAAGAGGTTTTTTTAATTGAAATTGTGACCCGCAATTATTGTTTCTCATACTATAAAAACGATCTTATGGGAACAAGCAGCCCTGTAAATTACAGTTTTCTGCTGCTGAATACTAACAATACTTCCTGTGTGTAAATTCTATGAACTGCTTATGTAGCGCATTAGTGTATTACACTTGGTGTGTAGTGATTGTCTGGCCTGCCATCATCACCACCACCAGGGTAAAGGTGAGGACAACCTGTGGGAAACAACGACATGACAGGCCCTGACCTCTCACACCAGCTAAGAACATCAGAGGGTCACGCAGAGGACATGGCGATGGAGGGAGAAGTCAATCTTATCCTTCCGTTCTGCCACAGGCTTGTGTGCAGCGACAGCAAGATGAGCTACAGGGCTTTCCAAAATCCACACTGGTTTGGCTGGGAGCAAGGCATCAGGGCCGTGTGTGTTTCAAAGGAAACGCTGAGGAAAGCGTTTTTTGAGGCAGCACCCATGCACTTGACAGTGTGTATTAGCTTGCCTCACTCTGCCGCATCCCCACCCTGACTCAATATCCCCCAACACTAATATCTGTCATCTTTAGAAACTAAAAAAGCATTCGGGCCATCAGAGGAAAAAAATGTGTCCTTGTCTCATCTTGATATCGCACGCGGACAATATTTTGGTCAGAATCTCAACACATAAGAAATACCTCTGCTCTGCTAAGCTGTAGGGCCGAGGGGTTAAAAGACAGGAGGCAGCAAGAGAGGAAAGCATCAGCCAGCTCTCAGACTGCTGTCAATGGTCTCTGTAATGGGGGGGGGGGGGGGTAAACTGGCACAGAACCAAACACTAATGCCCCTTAAATGTCAGAGACTGCAGAAAGGAAGGGAGACAGCAGAAATGAAAGCACATTCATATTTCAGTGAGACAGATGCTGTAATGCATGGATGTCTCTCAGTGAGTGCACACAAGGACACTCAGGGCGGGGGGGGGGGCGGGGGGCAGAAAACGAAATGTAGAAATGTAGAAAAAAAGAGGGCTTCGCAGCAGTGATGGAGGCATCTGACGGTTGTGTCTATTCCACTAAGTTCAGAGTGGATCTGTCTCACTCACCCTCTCCCTCCGCAGAATCTGGTGGGGTGGGGGTCGGGGACGGGGTTGAGCCTGGTGTTGGGGGTGGGGTTGGATTGCTGGAGAGAGTGATCTTTTTTTCCAGCGGGGTGAAAGGCGGACGGTCATGTGTGCAGAGCTCATGACAAAAGGCCCTTTTATGTGCAGCGTATGCAGATAGAGGAGGCTCCTTTGTGCACAGATGGAGATCCCATGCCTGGGTCTGCCTGCGGCGGAGAGGGAAGGGAGGGTGGAGAGGGGAGTGTTGGGGAAGGGAAGGGAAGAGAAGAGAAGGGAGGGAGGAAGGGGTGTCTCTGGCACTGAGTGCCATCACTGTGTCTGGTGGGGGGAGGGGGCTAACCATGCCGTCCTGGTCCTGCCAGGTTCATGTATTAGGGAGGAGGGGCTACAAAGCAAGCTAAGAGGATACCAAGACTGGTAAAACCACGGTGGGATCTCAGAGACAGCCAGATCTGCTGTCTAATAAATGGAGCAAGGTCACATATTATTTGCAAATTATCTTTGATGTTTACTTTAATCTGTGAAAAGTACATTTGCCACATGTAGTGCTAGATATTTGTGACAGTACAGTAAAGTACTGGAAACTAACTGACCCTAAGTGAACCCACGATATACAATAACAACCATCAGCTACTTGAAACAGGTTGAACAATCTCACAAACTGAATATCTGACCTGCGTGCCGCGGCAACCTCGTCTGTGACTTGCACAATTATCTCTGTGACCTGTGTCAATGTGTGATGCCTGCAATATATCAATCTGTGGATAAGCATGCCAGCTAAAAGTTGAGTCCGTCTGTTCTATCCTGGTGTCACCTCTCCCTGAAGACGTGAGGTGACTCCCACTGACATCCCGTCTGCTGAGGAGACACCACATCCTATAAGCAGGCCTCCTCCCATTGACATCTTAACACGAGAGCCAGACAGATTCCTATCCTGCTAGGGCACCAAGTCACATGACCCGATGCACCAGTGGACAGATGGACATCACCCCCCATCCCCCCCTGACAAACCAAACCCCTCACATGAAGCTGAAGCTGCGGATACACTTGCATGTATGGATGTATGAAAGTGGAAGTCATGGTCAAGTCTTAAGGATGTCTGTCTGGGAATGCATTAACTAGCACTTTTGGTGGCTTATGAGTTTATGTTAGCTAGAGAGTGAGCTCATTAGCTCATTGTAGTAAGCTTGTTAGCAGAGGGGGGGACACAAACAGGCTTTTCTGCAATCTGCACCATCAACTTCTTCAAGGGAAACAAAGGAAATACACAATTAATATGAAGTGAATCCTGAGATCACCTTTAGTGAACAACTGAAAAGTCAAGTCTCTCCATTGTCAGTTATACATTTATTCCTTGTGAGGAGCAGGGGGGGGTCTGCAGACATGCACACACACACACACACACACACACACACACGCACGCACGCGCGCACACACACCTATAGCACAAGCTGGATTGGAGTGAGGAGGGTTGGGAATCCTTCAGAATTTAGTGATACCGATACATTTACTTTGATATCAGCTTTTTTTTTTTGATACAGATTAAAAACATTTTAAGAAAATAAAGATTACTTCACACATAACCTTCTATGTATTTGCTTTTTAGTTTCCAGCTCCTTGCCATTTTCCCAAACTCAGAACAATTTACTACAACAGATAAATCAAACCAGTTTCACAAAATGCGGTTTAACCATTTAGTTTTATGTTTTCCACTCCCCTCACTTTTATAACATCAAAAAATAAATTGAAATTTAGAGATTTACTCCTTTAATATTGAAATGAGGAGCTGAATGACAAGGTATCTTTTGATACTTTATAAAACTGAAGCAATCCAGGCCATGAAAGTACTGAAGTGTGCTACTCCGCCCCCGGAGTGATCAGTTCACCTAACCTGCAAAGTCATGTTGGATTATTGAGTGCAATGTTAGGACTGCGATGTAATAATTGCCAGCCCGCATCACTGCAACATCATAGTTCCACAAACATCTCACATCCTATGTATGTTTAATTTCAGCGCTGAGTTTAGGCAACGCACTGCTGATAAAGTTGGTTTGACTGAAGGGCAAACGTACAACTACTGCGATCACAGGGGACACGCAAACACTGATGGTTAACTATGAAAAAAAATTCATACGGCATAGAAAGCCAGCATAACACAATCGAAGGACAAAGTGTCTGTGCCACCGGTTTCCTCACGTATCCCAGAAGTCAAGCTCCTTCAGATTAAAAAAAAAAAAAACACCCTCAGGAAACACCTCACAATCGTAGGAGAAGTGGACAACATCACCTGATAATACAGACATGGAGAGACCACAGGTGAAATCCATGAAGAGTTTTAACACTGCATATCATTCTGTGTGTAAAGAAATCCAGGTGACTGCTTATCAACATCCATACCAAGAACAGAGTGGATGTACGTAAGCAACAAGTCATGACAAGCTGGGTTTTCTTGTTTCTATAAAGCAGGGTGACACTGGGGATTCCAAGGTTGCAGGTGCACAAGAGCGATGAGGGGAAGAGGGGAGAGAGCAGGATGATACCTGAATGATTTAGAAAAGAGGCAATATGCAAATATACAGATTTTTGTTATGCTTTTATTGCACAATCACTGACGTAGGAAGGAGGGAGGGAGGAACGTAGCGTGTGCAAGGCAGTACAAGGAGGGCAAAAATGGACTCTTAACCGAGGCTGTTAATTAAACATCGGATGATTAACTTGAGTTCCAAGTAAAAATACTGATCTCGATTTTGTTCATGACGATAAGCTCACCGCTTCACAATGTGCTACACGAGCAGTACATACAGTACTTGCCCACATAGAAGGGCTGCACAATAAAAAAGGACAAATTGATATTTTAACTGATGTCACAATTGCAATATGATTTTCAACACAAGAGAGAATTTATTGTTTCGAAGATATTCCCATTCTCATTGAAAATCCTATTAAACTGTAATTTTTTTTAGATCTGTATCGAACGAACGCGACGTGTAGGAAAGAAATCGCTAGTCTTCAATGTACCGTCTTGCAATTTGAAAATTACGATGAGCTATATCGGAATTTTGATTAATTAGTGAATACTTGTCCAGAAAAACACACACACACACACACACACACACACACACACACACACACACACACACACAGTCCCAAGACGTTTGACAACCACGTGCATGCAGTTTTGATTGGAGGTCATGGGAAAGCTGTCCAGGATCCTCAACCTCAGCATCCCCCTCCATCCCTCTTTTAGGTTGTCCCTCCTCCCTTCCAATCCCACAACTCCAAACTTTCATTTTAATAGCACCAACTGTGGCCTAGAAAACCCCATTACTCAAGAGGAAAAAATGGAACAATATTATCAATAAACCACTGGCTCATACCCTGAAAACGTAGACAAGCTCGAGGCAACCCTGATGGCCGATCTGGCAGCTGGCCTCTTTTTCCTGCTGGGCATTCACCTCTGATTCCTCTCTTTGGAACAACTCAATAGTTGTTTCCCCTTTTTGATACATTTCTGTTGTGTGTTTGAAAACCAAAAAAGTTAATTAAAAAAAAAACCTAGCTGTTTTCACTCAGTGAAAAGTTTGATTAAAACATTCAAACATGTGGCAGACATGGAATGTGTTTTTATTTCAGGCCCCGAGTGTGTCACCAAAAAAATTCCAGCACGTCCATGACAGTGGTGTTGCTTCAGAGCACAGAAGACAACAGTCTATCCATCTGAATGTAGCATCTTTGCAAGCTAAGCCTAAACTAAGTAATGAAATACTTACAATTATACTTCTCTGTCACCTGTATGTCATAGGCAGCAATCTTTTGCAGGCAATGAGCTGAGGGATAATAACCATGGCAACATCCTGGAGTGACACATTTTATCAGCTCAGAACCATTGTGCGGACTGGACTGGGACTAAACTCACATTCTATGAGCACCTGAGTTTTATGAACAACTCTACTCTTGTTCACTCTATTTCGCGTACACCTCGAGCCATGCAAATCAGGGGCTGGCAACAAATCAGGCCCAACGTATCTTAAAGTTAGCTGACTTAGCAAACCCCCAACAGCTGCGACGGCGCATGAGCATCATCAGGACAATGGTAACTGATGATTTAAGTCCACCCACTTCTTCCGAATCAAACTACGACTGAGTTGACATAAAAGAGGCAGTGTTGGTACCAGATGACCAATCACAACCATAAAGAGCTGCAGCCGAACAAATGAACAAAGTACCGGTAATGTAGGCTAAGAGCAACAAGGTGTCTGCAGCCAAAGCCAGGAAAGAAAAAAAAAATCCAGACAGTGTGACAGTTAACAGACTTGCTTCATCAATGAGGCTGGAGTTATCTGACCATAATCACAATTGTGTATTCCCAGTTGCTTTGATCCATTATGGTGGCGTGCAATGCAATATTAGCATCATTCTTACAGCTGCAAGCCTGGCAGCGTTGAAAGGCCTTGGGAGTAAGTGAAGATTAATAACATATAAACATAGTGGGGTCGCGTGTGAGAAGAGACTTAAAAGGGCAAAAGGTGTTTCTTTTATTCACTTTGATCTCAAACTCGACTACGGTGATACAGACTCTTCATGACATTGAAAACTCAGGGTTAAACCTGATGACACCTCGCTAATCCTCCTCTGTAGTACAGCGTCTGTAGGTGAGCCCAGCTAGGCTATCAGGGTAAATAAAGTCATTAGGTGTGTTTGTTCTGTCTTGATTTGCTGGCTCTGGTGTCAGCATCCCAGCCTGCCTGCTGTCTGTTCTTCAGGAGGCCAGAGGTGAATGGCTGCAACTTCCTCAGTCTGACCCCCGTTTACATCAATAGAGGTATTTCTGATGGGCGGACATGAGCCATATGGAGGCTCAGGGACAGAAAGTAAAGCCAGAGAACTCCAAATACTACCAGCATCCCTTCCCTCATTGATCCCTTATCTTAGTTGGCAACCTTTTGTGCAAAATCTCAATCTTAACAGCACGTAATAAGTAAAAAATGATTACATGATCCCACTTTCTGCTGGATGTATTTAAGTTGTTCTTACAGAGAACATGTGTTGTTAATAATTTAGAGAATAATCGGTAGGTATAATCAAAACTGGGTAAAACAAGCAAAGCCAAGAAGATGGTGGAGATAGTGATGAGGAAGCAAAGCAGCTCAGCGCCCACTTGTCTTAATTGATCTGTAAAATCTTCAAGACTGGAACAAATGCAAATCGCGTTGATTTGCTCACACTTCAGAAAATCTTGAAGGCTTTTAAAAGCCCCCATTCACAATGGTGGCTTAATGGTGGGAATATAGGGCCCGGGCTCTGAATGACACCAAACACAGAGCTGTGAAGTGAAGCTCAGGCTGCCTGCCACAGCGTTGCACTGATCCTCGGCAACCACCACAGTGCCAGGCTACCAACTGTCCCTGCTGTCCTCTGATCACCAATAGTAACAAAATTCCAATCAGAAATGAATAATTCTTATAATATTATAAATTAAATTATAATATTGAAATCTGGTGGTGTATTACCATGAGCAGGTGATAAGCTTTTGAAAGTTATCTGGACTACCTTCAAGAATGTCTAGCTTCCAGAAATCATCTGAGATCATAAACTGGACTGGTGGTTTTCAATATATTGGTCCAGGCAGAGAAAAATATGAGCATATTTTGATTAAATGTATTGAGGCCTTGTATTTTGGATCCCATGGATTGGGTTCTGGATCAGGGATCCAGACAAAGACACTACGATGTTCATATTCGGTGTCCTCGTAGCATCCTCGGAGGGGGTATGTGCTCTCTGAGAGTTTTCTAGTTTGCGTCCTCTTTTCAGGTTTGCCTTGTGGACTTAGAGGAAGATTCACAGCCAAAAAACAAAGAGGGTAGAGTCTTGAAAACTGGCCATCATCAGTTGTGGCAGTGCCTTTGAGCAAGATGGGGAATTTGCTTCATTTTTTTCTTGTTTTTGCATTATTTCACCAACTGAAGAATGCCATAAAGCTTAAATACATTATCTGTTATAAGTCACGTAAAATATTATGATATATTATTATGAATATTATTGTGAATTTAAATGATTACTCATGCCTATTAGCTGATATTTCCAACAATGTAACATTGTTTATTAGCAGCTTTTATCTCCTAATTCAGAATATAATTGCATATAATCTGATTGATAACTAAGATATTTGAATGATGTTTAAATCTGACCAGAACATGACAGTAAAATTCCAAAGTTCTAAAACCATGTAAAGTAAATATCACGTTTGTTGATCCCCACTGTACTTCTCCACTTCACACTTCATGACAGAGGAATGTCTTGGTAATATCTCTTTAAGAGAAGGCTGAGCCTACAGCTGCGAGAGCTCTGCTTTGTTGCTCCTCTAATTTCTAATTTCAAACTTCATTTTCAGCCCGTGCAAAGATTTTCTGAGCCGCTCTCTGGACATTGGCAGGAACTTTCACCAGCAGCTAAACTTCCCAGCATGCTTTGTAGCGGGGCTGGCTTTGTTCAGCAAGTTAACTGTGAAGTTGCTCTGCAGGGATACAACCCTTCTTCACTGTTTTCCCCTGCAGTTTCACACATAATATGCAATGCAATGTCAGCAGAATGAAGTTTTCATATGGGACATGTATTTACAGCTTTTAATTTCACACTGCCTCACATTTTGTGATGCATGACCGTAATCTGAAAGATTTATATGAAAGAAGAACCCTTCTCCCCAACTTCCGTGGTCATAGCTGACAAATTACTATGTTTTATATCGAAACTTCTTTCATCATCTCTCCAAATACTTGAATCAAGCCACTGCAATTAAAGACACATCTTCAATCACACTACTCTCAGTCCAGTTTCTGAAACAGATGCATCATCAAAGCTTCTTAATAGCCTTAAATGGGACCTATTTTCTATGATGCACAACTAAATTACATTTAATCCTAACACCATGGAAACAGTTCCAACCCTTTGCTCTAAAGTGGATATTACATCTTCCCTGGATGACATGCAAGGGACAGTGCAGGCTGCCTGCAGCATCTGGTGGACACCTGTAAGACTGCAAGTCATTGAAGACAGAGGACTGATTCTGTTGTCACCCAGAATCTGGTCCGGAACAAAGGTTACTGACCCTCCGACCAGATCCACAGCCCTCAGCACGGGAGCCATGGGAGGCATTTAACCTGGGTGTTCAATTAATACATCAAAGACTACATCAATAACCACGAACAGTGAATAAAAACGCAGACGCCAATCTGGTCCGTGTGAGAAGAGCAGGTAGTCAAAGTGGGCGGGAAATCTGGTTTTGTCAGTCTTTATAAGTGAAGGTTTCATTTTTGCAAAAACAGATTTGTGCTTATTTTACATCTTGTCTTTTTTTTTGCTTTAGTGGATGCAAACTGTTCTTTCTTTTCTTTTGCAAATTAACTCCTGTATTGTTTCCAAGTCACTGATATGGGAAAAAAAAAAAAAAAGCTGGAACAACCTGTGCACTCTTTTATCTTCTTCAAGTAGTTACACCGAGATCTGCAACTCCTTAGAAGAAAGTCTACAAGCCGAGAGATCCAGAGCTTCTTGTGCATGTTACTCAGGTCATAAAAATCCTAGTCACCCCCCCTCACACACATTTTCACAGTCTGCCAAGTCTCTGAAAAATATTATGCAGCTCATTCGTGGACACAATAAATAACATGAACTAGTGTGAAATATGATGCAATCCAATCCAAAATCTCTCTTACAGCTCTTGTTAAACCAATAATGTTAGGTTTTTGTTTGAAGTGTTTCAGGGAGATGTTAATTCAGTCTCACAGTGTTTTAAGTGGTGATGCTGTTGTATTTTACTATGTTATGTTTCTAATTCCATTAAAGCAGAACATTTTATGGTCATATTTTTACAGGTGTTCATGTTATTTTGTCCATATACTGTGTTGAATAAATACTCACAAAAAAGGTCCTGGTTTTCTCTTGATGTAATCTGAGGAGAAAGAAAGAAAAATAGCGTCAGTTTGTGCATTTTTAAGACAAAGCACATTGAATCAACATAGCTCAAGCCTGTCCGACCTGCGAAGCACCCACACCTCCTTTATTTATAAGAAGTAATCACCACAAGTGAACCAGATCACAAAGGGACAGTCACTGACACCAAAGCAATTATGCCGTACAGGTCTAAGCTCTTACACAGCACTTAAAACTGTTTTAAAGGCCACCTGGGCACACTGCGGAGCTCTCTTAACTGTTAGGGTGCAGTTTGGTCCATTTTACAGTCACTGGGGCACAAGGAAAGTAATCCCTGGAGTTGGACCACTAAACCTGCTCTGTCCCTGTAACCATGGCAGCAGACAGGTAGTGTCTGGGTCACAGGGCAAACATGGCCGGGCTTCAGCGTTGGCCGTCGGTTAATAAGAAACTAGCCTGGTGCCAACACATGCGGGCAAACGTGTGAGTGCGCTCACACCAACGGTAGCAGGTAAACACACACACAAATTTAGGCAAAAGTTCCCAGATGACTTAGGAAGGCAGGTTTCGGATATTAATGGTGGATATTCTTGCCACACGTGAAAGGTAAAATGGCACAGTAATTTTCTAGTGTTTACTCCATGATGTGTAAATCACAGATTAATTTAATGTCACCAGTGGGGTCAAAGCCCGAGGTCAGTTATCAGTGGTGGCTTTCAATCAAGCCGAAATGAAAATAATTCTTATCATAGCAGTTGTTTCGAAAGATAGCCCTGGTTTCCATGCTGCCCGTCTCTGTGCAGATTGTGAACCTTAAGATTAATGCAGATTGTTTAAAAAAAAAAATGTTTTTTTCAAAAAGAAACATTGCAAATGCATTTCTCCCAGCCACCATTTCATATAAAGGCAATAAATAATGTTGTGTTGGAAAGCAGACAATTTGTCCAGTTTTATTTCACAAAATGCCCACACGATGGTTGCCTGTCTTGCCCTTTTGAAAGGAAAACATGATCTCCCTTGGCCTTTTCTCCATTTCCCACCTCTCTCTCTCTCTTTTCAGTTGCTATGAGACACTCCAGCTGAAGCCAAGGCTTCCACAATTCATTACTGGAGGAACAAAAGCCAAAGCACTGGACAAAGCAGGGCAGACCAACTCAAACCAGCTCCCACTTAACACACACATCACACCTCTGAGTGCTCTGCTGACATACAAATGACCAATTAAAACCCTCTCCTTTTGCCTTTCTTATATATTTTCTTTTTTTTCCAGTAGTGGGGGATAGATGCAGAGAGGTCAACAGGTGAAAGATTTGCAACATCTAGTGAAGGTTTTCTACATTTTCAAGTGGTGCAGTTGTCTAAACATTGTGATTTCTGCAGATAATGTGCTGCAATACAGCAAAATATGACTTTTAATGTGTCTACCATGGAACAACACACCACTTTGCCAAATGGAGCCAATAAGCTACAATACACCGTCACTGCAACATCACCTGTCTCTGACTTCCCACTAGCTCAGCCTCACCAAATCATGAAACATCTCTTTTCTCTCCAACCAATCAGATTTCATTCTCTGGCTGTTCTCATGCAAAGAAAGAGAGGAGAAGGCCAATGAGAAATGGGCCTCCTTCTTCCCCGAGTATCCTACACCCACGACAAACACCGTCTGAGAAATGCCAACAGACAGGCAATCAGTCATTGTAATTAGGCTGGCTGCCATTCCCGAGCCTTCATAATTCAGGCTGGAGCTGGAGGACATAGGAAGTGAGAGCCCAGCTGCCGACTGCCACAGCCCACCACGGGCTCATCCAAACCTCAAGACAGGCCACTCCCTCTCCCTTTTCTGCTCCCTCAGATGGGGGGGACTGGCCGAATTATACAAGGGCTGGCTGGCTGCAAAATTAAAACTCCCCTCCCTCCATTTCTCCTTGTCTACAACCAAAGAAATGCTCACTTTGTTTTCACTGCACTGCAGAGTTTTGTTCTCCAAACTGCACAACTGCTGGGGGCAAGAGGAAGGATCTTAATTTCAATATATAAAACACATTCTACATAACATGGTGACGTTTTCACGGTGCAATTCAATTTGAGGGTGAAAAGTCGAAAGAAGCTATTGTCTGTGCTGTTTCTAGATGGACAGAACACTGGATTTACAGTACAGACATGGCCAGCTTGTCTCTCTCCGGAATTCACAGCTGAACAGGAAGCTATGGCAGTACACTGCAGAGATTTGTTTTATTTGCTTGCAGGCCAGGGTTGACTCAGAAAGTGTCTTTGCTTGGTGTATAGGACCTGACGTGTTCTTGGCAGAGGAATGAAGAACTGTAAGTTCAGACACAATAAAGCAGAACGGAGAAACACGCCAAATTGCAGAGGCAATTCTGTCCAGAGGCTCATTTTTCCAAAATGATTCACACTGGAAAGGAAAACATTTCCCTGTCCTTAGATGAACTTAGTGTGCTCTCTGTCAGCTTTTACAAGGAAGTGATGGGGGGGGAGGGAGGAGAGATGTGCACACACATACACATGACCACACAGCCTTCTGATTCTTTGCTCACTGAGGATTTAGGTCATGCACGTAAGTGCCCCAAACACAAGCACACATAAACAAGCGCTAAACATTTTTAAAGTTGTAGGGGAAAAAACAATAACGTGCAATCTTCATAAGAGTGGACCTAAGGGCCATTTCACATGTCCTCGGTACTGCACATGAGCAGCGAGTAACACAACTGCAGGACAAACTGTGCTTTCCGTGCTCAGTAGAGCAACGGCACAGTTGAGGAATGAGGGAGGACTGAAGGCAAGTTTTGCATTAGTCAGCAGAGGTTTACTGGCTTGTCTTGCTCAGCTGCTTGACAGTGTTCACCTGTTCTCTCTCCCTTTCTGCAGGATAACACCTGCCGAAAGCATGATTACTCCTGCATTAGACTGCCTACGGTCCTGCAGCTGTAAACACTCTCATGACAAAACTCTAAAATCTTATAACAATGAAGAATCGTCACATAGGACGAGCAGCCTGTCAGCATAACACGATATCTAATGTTTGTGATGGAAAAGTGCAGCTCACTTTGTTAATATCCTCTCATTAAAGTAAAATTAGATCTTGCATTAAGCATTAACGAAGGCATTAGGTTACATAGAAAAAGCCTTCTGAACGGCTTTGCTGGAAGCTTTTATGTACTCACAGCTACACTGCTATTAATGACAGCAAATATTTGTGCAGCTGTTGTAGTGCACCGATAATATACCACAAACGTTACAGAGTAAAAGGACGATCAATGAAAAATGAGGGTTTCGAGGAATCACATCACAGACTAAAAATGTGCTCTCACACGGTTCTACAGTCCTGCTGGTATAATCATCAGCTCTGTCACGATACAACGCGGTGCTGAGACTTAATCCAGAAGTACTGCGTGATCACCACAAACTGATTAGGAGCTCCACATTCGGTACAACCTGAAAACTGGATGGGTTTCTTGGATGATTGTAGGAAGTCCATGTTATAACCTCAAAGTTCAGAAATCAGACAAATCTTAATTTCTCAAATACATGAATGACTAATTAAAAAAAATTAAGAATACACAACAAGGATATGAAACAAAGGAGCGGTATTGCAGGGTTGGACACAGTTTGACTCAGTGTGATGATGTCTCTCTCCTAGTTTCACATCAATTCAATGACTTACTATTGTGTTACCTGCATAAGCAGGTAGCACAATAGTTAGCAGCAGAGACCTTATTTAATACAGCAAATCGAATTATACATAAGCAAAGGACTGCTTATCCACCCAAATGATCCTGTAAGGGGTGGGGATCTGTGTGTGTGCACGTGTGTGTGTGTGTGTGTGGACGTGTGTGAGTGAGGGGTGTTAACAAACATAATTTTAATGTCACCAAATGGAATGGAGGCTCCCTGATTTGGAATCATAAACCTGGTGAGCACTGCAGGATTTTCAAATCTTAAGCAATTAAAAAAAATAATAATAATTGAGACCACAGACACAACGACAGGTTTAACGGATTTTTTAATATCTTAATCCTAAGAGTGTGCGAAACGCACACACGCATACACACACACACATACACACATCTGCTAGACCCCACGGTCTCAAACAATTTCAGATATAAACAAACATGCAGTCACTGTCAGCTGCTTGCAATTGTGTGTTGTTGTTTTGCACTGTTAAAAAAAACACAACACAAACCCAAAAAATATGGATAAAGTAGCGACCAAGAAGAAAAATCAGCTTTTTGTAGTCCAAGCAGGAGTGACTCCATAACATCTCACACATGCTTGTGCTAGTCACAGCTACAAGCTAAGCACTCACTGGTGAGGCTGGTTTCTGCTGCATTTTTTCCCAATGGAGGGACTCATGGATGCCACAAACAACAACTCACATTACTGCTGATTGTCTGCAGCTTGACTAACTTCCAAACACACCTTCTCCTGCACCTTCCCTTGTCGGACCAGCCAGTAATCAAGGACCCACCAGAGTAGAGTAGGGAAGACAGCTAATTAGCTGCAGCACCATGTAAATATACCTGCCAATGTCATTTCAACTCCATTAGATGCCGTCACGGTCATCGCTCTGCAATATCCCAGCAACCAATATGTTGTCTCCAAATGGCTTGTAGCTTTTGCAGTTTGTTTATGTTGGCCATGTGCCTGCACTCCTACAGCCTACCAGCTGCTGTCAATCAAACAAGACACTGACATGTTCAGCTGGCTCACACCAAAAGTAGCATTTCTGATACTTCTGGTATTTGCCCACAGACATTTTTTCTTTAAATACTTCAAGTGGTTGAAAATAAATTCATAAAAATCTTATATAAAAATGTAAAATATATATTTAAAAAATGTGTTGGCATTATTTATGATAGCAAAAGAGGTGAATACGTGTTATTTTTATTTTGAAAAAGGGATGTCTGGCTCATCCTAGATTTAGCATGGTGCCTTTCAGAGTTGACCTTTTCCATGGACCTTCTTTTTTCTAGCTTTATATATATATATATATATATATATATATATATATATATATATATATATATATATATATATATATATATATATATATATACATACATACATACACATACACATATCTGAAGTTGGACACTAACTTAAAATATTGCATTTACTGGTAAAAATTTGCACTGCAGCTGAACTGTAAATTCATCGTGACAAGATGGACATTTTATTGTGATAAAAGCCAGTATGACCGAGCATTTGTAGACTCAACTGAAACACTTAAAGCAATAGAGCATCATATTTTCAGGTGAATGTAAATCCCTCGCCTTCCTACTGAGGCACTGATCCACCAGTTTTCTGTTTCAGTGTGATACACACCTGTTGATATCGATACCAGAGTTGAAGCCTGAATGTTTAAGGCTCTAACATGTGGCTAGTAAACGAAACAATGCTCCTTATTAGAAAATAAATAAATACATAAAGGCATCAAATTTAAATAAACTCCAGTTTGTTTGAAGTGGATATATCAGTGACATGTCTCAAGCTATGTAATGGCAGGTTCACAGTCCAGCGCTAACTTTGGAATGAAATTCAGATTTTGGATCTGCACCATCATTCTGATATCCAATCATTGAACGACATCTGTATCGGCACAGTTCCATTATTTCCGATCTCATATCTCATCTCTCTCCGGAGACCTACCCCACGCCACAGAGTTAGCTACTTCTGGTTAGCCCTTGGCTAACTTGTGGACAAATGTGGATAAATATTTGAATCAACACTTTTAGACTTCTGCAATATCATCGGACCAGAAGTCCCACAGACTGCTCTTGGGTTCTGCATGTGTGCACGTTTCCTTCATTGAACATTTTCATTACAGTAGCCAATGGTGAAGACAAGAAAACAACCTTACTGCTCTTTAACTTTCTGTGAAAAGGAACAGACAAAAAAACAAACAAAAAAAAACCCCTAAAGTAGTAAAAATAAATAAATAAATAAAAAATTGTGCTTTCTGCAGTGCAGCAGTTAATGCGGACACACTATTCCACTGTGTGATGACATCAAAGAAATCAGCAAATAAGGCCAACTTTGTTACCCTGCGTGTGTGATGGGTCACACCAGCTCTGCTGAGACACTTTTACATGTGTTGGATTGCATAATAATTTTCAGCTCACACAGGACATACAGAGCTGCAAAAAAAAAAAAAAAAAAAAAAAGCAAAATATTGTAAATAAGGTCATATCAAATCCCCTCAAGTAGCCTTGGCCTCCGAACGGTTAAAACACAGTGGAAGCGATAGGAAGGCTGGCTAGAGGTCGAACCCTGACAACTCTGCAGTGGAACCGGCCGAGGCTGCAGCAGACCACAGCTGTGAGGCAGCACAGTTGGAAACTTTACGGGGGCTCTAACTTTCTCCATGATTTGACATTTATTTTAATAAAGATATAGATGATTTAATAATGTGTGTGTGCCGTGTGTGTGTGTGTGCGCGCGCGCGTGTGTGCACGTGTGTGTTGTCAGTGTGCCCATAACATAACCATGAAATAGTGATTTGCTTCTCCTCCTGCTTCTAAAAATGACCTAGAGACTCTTTGGTGGAAGCTCGACCGTTTACACACTCCAACTTTCGGAAGTTGTGTATTGCTGTGTACACAAGGACCCTCGACTACTTCACGAAAAGAACCTACAACCATTTTATTTCCTCTTGACCACCGTTTAGGAGGACATGCGAAAGAGATTTTTAGTTTTCACAAATATTGCAAAAGCCATGCGGCCTGGTTATTTATTGGCATTAGTGCCAGGTCATTACGGCCTCATGCAGAGGTCTCACACACACACACACACACACACACACACACACACACACACACACACACACACACACAGATAGATTGTAAAAAATAAAAGCAGCGTGAAAAAATATAAGACTTCAAAATTTACCGACTTGTTGCAACATCATTTTAACGTTTTTTTTTTTAACTAAGTATTAAATCTAAATGCAGCAGCTGCAGACGTTACAGTTGTCTGGTGATTCTGAAGTGTAATTCACTTAACACATTAACCTCAACTTGTTTTAAATATCTCTATCTGTGTCTCTACGGTGCTTTTAATAACTGGATTCTCCCTGAATATCCATGCGACCTGTCATTGAAATTAAGTGAATTATAGATTTACTCAGTACTTCAGTTTGGACCAGATCTCTCAGATGGTCTCTCAAACTTAACGCTGCACATCTCCTCCAGTTCCTGTGTGAACATTCTTCAAAAAGACTGACTAATAATTTTGAGTGTCCCTGAAACTGCACTGTCACTTATAACAGCACCTGCATCATCTTTGTAAAATAATATATAATAATGTATAATATTTGCACTTTAATCTCTATCGGAAAGCACTTTTACTGTTTTTAATGTTTTCAGTAAAGGAAATGACTTGAGTTGAAACTGCACTGAAGCTCCGAGTTACAGATTTCTTCCCGTGACATTGAACCTGACATCAAACAACAGTCACCATCAAGGGGCACTACAAGTGCAGGAAATAAACGCAAAATACCGCCTTGCAACGTGTTAAAAATCTAGAATAAAATGACACTGTTAAAAATATAAAATTAAAAATAGTCTAATAAGCTACAAAGAATGAGACCAACTCCTGCTGAATATACTGCATGAACATAAACGCATTACGGTTTTAATTTGATGTTGTTTTTTTTTGTGTGTGACAAACATGACGGAGGCGTTTATTACATATTTGAGAAGTCTTCAGAACAAACGCTTCTCAAAAAGGTCAAAAGGAAAGTTGAAGTCAACTCACCGGCAACGCAACTGGTCGACTGTCAGCTGTGAGTCTCGTCCTCGCTCGTCCTCGATGAACCCGGCGTGAGTGGAAAAAACAGCCGCACATTAAATATTTTCTCTCTCTGCTTGCAGCTGCTGCGTGTTGTTGAGGTGCTTCGGAAATTCGACAGGGAGAGAACATTACATGAAGTTCGCACGCAACGCCGTTCTTCATTTAATTAGAACCGCCTAGAAAGAAAGTGGTCCTCAGTCGAGTTATAATCTACGATGTGGTTCGACTGTCGTGAGGGCAGGATTACGCACACACACACACACACACACACACACACACACACACACACACACACACGCATCCCAGAGAAAGCTTTTTATCTGTTTCATCCGCGAGGCTTGCCCCAATATCTCCGTGCGGGGACTCTGACTCACCCCACCGTGCGTAAAGGCTGGACTGCGAGTTACTGTCACAGCCGCCAAGGGTCTTGATTGGTAGCACCAAGTTCAAAAATTATCCGGCTTCATTTTGTTTTCTGTCATTGTCTCTGCAGACACTTTGAGCGGGCACAGGAAAGCGTCTAAAAGCGGCAGCAGCTTCACTCGCGGCATGGTGTGACATCATGATGCTTAAATTATGGCGACAGGACACAATACACAGCAACACATCTCCATTCTGACTTTTGCAGGATTTGCTGTTACAGAAAGAGGTGGGCACTTTGAATTTTAATATTTAAATGTGCATGTCCCTCTCAATATATTGAGACTATATATAGTGTGTACTTGTGTATATTTGTATTTTCTGATGTGAAACAGAAATGAAAAGTCTTAAATATACTGTTCATCCTGGCTAGTGTTGGATATCCTCTACTCAAATAAATGATTCGAACATGTGAGTTTGCACAAGCACTGTTAAGTTAAATCAAAGCTTTCTGTTCGAGAAAAATCGGATTGCTCCCATCGCTAAGGTATTAAATAAAATGATTTTTTCTGCACACACACACACACACACAAACACACATACACACAAGACTGATGTGTAGTTGTATTTCACAACTTGGACACACTTCTTCAGAATTTACTATCTGCAAAACACATTTTCTCTTCACCTGCGACTCAAGAACCATCAGAGCAGTCTTTGCATGCAAAATTACCACTGCAGTAAATGCATCAAACTTTTTTTTAAATTTTCCATCAAATTTATTGAGTTGTGTGTCACGTTTATCTAAGAGATTTTTTTTTTAAATAAACACATTCAGATTTTTAATCTGAGCAGCAAACGTCCTCTGTGCACTGTACGCGCCAGCAGCCAAGTTACTCAATCTGCAATCCTTCAAAAAGACTGAAAGACCTCAGGGATGTTTTAAAACTGACTCGAGCTATCACTCACAGCAACTCTCACTGTATCTAATGTTGCACCTGTTGCATGAACTGCTTTAAAATACCAGACTTGACAGACAGTAAACACAGGCTGCACATACTTTTTCATCCTGGGCACACAAACAATTTTTTTACCCAGCAACATATTTTACTCTGCAGCCACATAGGCCTCTTGATAGCTGCTATAAATACAAGCTACCTCTCACATTAAAGGGACTCGTGTTTCTGTTCATCCTCGCTAACGTTCATAATAATTTTGATGCTGTTGGCGCAAACAACACAACCCTGTTGACCCCATATTGCATAGAGACAAGGGTAATGAGATTAGCCGAGTATGAGTGTGACCATCGTTTGTGACGTGTCCTCTCCAGATTGTGCGTGCACAGCTTTCAGGCTCTGCAGTTCATGTGACAAAATCACCACAGTTAGGAGAGTGAGGATTACTGGGAGGGGTGACCGGGTTCACAGAGCAGCAAGCTCAGGGCAAGAGTTAGGCGCGGCAAGCTTGTGCCAAAGGAAATGACATAAAATGTGTATCTGACTGTTTCCAGGAAGAATTCTGTGCCTCTGGATGATAGTTGGTCCCATTTCAATTCCTGGTTGAACTTCTCGGCCAATCTCCAGTTGCATTTCAGTCTTTTCCTTTGTCTTCCTTAACTACATCGCCAATTTCTGGAGAATTTGTCTGAACCGATCCTAAGGGTTGAGCTATAATTGGCCTGGCACACAATCAGATCCAATATTCAGCATTTTAAAATGTATCAGGATTCAGATTTTCTTTTCATCAAATAGCAGATAAATAAAAGCTTGCCCTCAACTGCAGCTGCCTCTCCGTCTGCAGACACAGCAATGTCCCACCCTCATCAACATCTGATTGGTTACACTTCTTGAATAATAATTTCCCTGAGTACAAAGTTAAGATTTATAAATTTGGTTTATTTTTTTATTTTAATTACTATAATACACTACAAGGAGCTAGTTTTTCTTTCTTAGATTCCGTTAACTTGATGAGAGCTGATAGGAGTTCTTTTTTCAAAGTTTAAAGATAATAAAATGTTCTCTTATCTGTTTGTTGCAATGATTTTTTTGTGTTGGAGTTTATGCTTTTCAGACGCTGCTTTTTTTTTTTCTTTTTTTTTTTACTACAAATAGATATTGGTTCCAAATATTGGTTATCAGTCTTCTCGGGTACTGATCAGTATCAGTAATGGCCTTAAAAAGAACATATCGGTCGTCCCTTTACTTAACGCAACGATAAAAAGTTTTGGGTTTTTTTTATGTATGATTTTGTGCTTTTATTTAAATATTTATTCATCTATTTGGAGGTGGGGTCAACCTGCTGCTAAAAAAATCACACTGATTGTCCTGAGTTCACGCCACCCTGGCTGCTCCAGACGTGAACTGCGGGTCAAAGACACGCCTCTGACTCGCCTTGTCAGATCAAGTAACCTTTGTTGACTCGCTGTTAAACTGGAGCACCTGTTCTGTTCTACCTCCTGACTTTCATTAATTGCATGGTGACCTCTAAATTAGTGTATTTTCTTTAATGAAAGCCGTAATATTTCACTCTTTGGCGGTCATTGGTGGGCGCCTCTCATACTACCATATTACATCATAAGGCCATTTCCTCAGGTGTGAGGAGAAACTGTGCCGAAGTTTTTGACAGAGGGAATTACTTCTTCTTCTTTTTTTTTTACACTTTGATGTACTCGTCCAAGTGGGTCGACCAGATCCATCTCAAATTTGGTCAGAAACACCTGAAGAACTTGGCGATGGGTTATTGTGAAGACTGAGTCTTCCGTTAATTGGTGCTACCATGGCGGAGCGGCCAGGCTAGCAGACAGTGTAGTAACTGGACTCCACAGGGTCAGATCTTTTCCAGCCTGCACACTTTTGATGAGCATCCTAGACTGAAGACACTCACAATCTGAATTAAAGTCACAACGCCCCCTAGTGGATGCAGGAAGTGATATTTGTGCCACAGTGCACACATTTGTCTGCTCTTTCATGCAAAATCCAAATCAGGTTTCACTTCTCTCTTGCTCAACAGAACAGCCACACACCCCAACATGAGTGTGTGTGTGTGTGTGTGTGTGTGTGTGTGAGAGAGAGA
Source organism: Aulostomus chinensis (assembly GCF_037954235.1). Classification (NCBI taxonomy): domain Eukaryota; kingdom Metazoa; phylum Chordata; class Actinopteri; order Syngnathiformes; family Aulostomidae; genus Aulostomus; species Aulostomus chinensis. The sequence continues at coordinate 24,957,335 of NC_141326.1, forward strand.
GATAGAGAAAGAGAAAGAGAGGGCCTGCTCATCACTGCTTGCAGCTTTAATTAAATGTGCCAGGGGTCAAAAGGTCACTTTGCAGAAGTACAGGCTCATTGAATGTCTTAATTTATTTGAGCATCAAGGAAGCAATGTTTCTTTTGTGTCTGACCTTCTTTTCCCCCCCCCCTTTTTTTTTACAGTAACTGCCTGATTTTTATTTGTTTGAATATATGTTCTGTCAGTTTTGACCCTGAAGTGAACTTTTTCCTCCTCAGGACAGCTGACATTCTTGGTCTTTAAACTCAAAAGCATGAGCTAAGAAACTAACATTTGAAGTAGAGGCGGGAGTAAAAGCACACGTCCCTGTTACTGAAGTCTTCTTCAGACAATGGCTTCTCTTATGATGCTTGATCAAGAGTCCAGACACAACATACTTACACATGCAAAACCACTTGATATTCAGATTGAGGATTACGAATTGCTTGTATCTGCTTCTCCCAGAATTCAATGGAGTTTCAGGCACGTGAATTCCAGACATGGGCTAAAGTGGTGAGGACGCTTTTGACTGCTGAGATGTTTTGCTTGCATGAATGCTCCTTGACCTCAGACTGTCTGGAGGCTCTTTCCACAGTAAGTCATGCTTATTTGTAAACAGAATGCTTTGCTGAGCTTCTCCACATTCACCATCCAGCCTCTGAATAAAGCCACTTTGCATAAGGAATCCATTCTACCCAGTGTCCGGACTCTATTCTTTCTATCTATATTTGTTGCGGAGGACTTGATTTGCTTCAAATCGGAAATATTGGACAAAATGTTTACACAACACATGTATTAATCAGTATATCACCCACTGAATATTGGGAATGAATGACTTGCTGTTTAATGTCAGACCACCGACATCACAGACAATAAACCCTGAATGAAATGTATGAAATGTAACAAGCTTGTAAACCAAAACTGGCACCAGATCTAAAACTGTTGGCTGTTGCAAATGTTCTCACATTCTCAGTTGAGCAAATCTGTTGACTTTCAGTACTACCTCTGTAGAAAAACACGTTCATTAAATTCTCTGCTGGAGCCCCTATGTGGGCATCCCCTAGTTATTGACAGATGCATGAATGACTCAATGTGCGTCTGGATTTGTAACCTGCGAGGGCTTGAGAGAAAGCCTGGGAGACAATGGCAAGTGAGGCAAAGCTGTAGAGCCTTCACTCCAAACAAAATGTCATTGTTCCTGGGTTCCACAGTTTGGGGGTAGTCATCACCCACACCCCCCCTCCTCCACACACACACACACACACACACACACAAACACACACACACACACACACACACACCAAAACTCGCAGTACCTCAGTCCACTGTCCCACCCCAGTCTTTGCACCAGCTCCGAGAACTGCTAGTACGGCTAGTAATTAAACAGGGCTGCCTCTCAGTTTCTGCTACTCCATGGGGGGAGTCACTCCATGAAATTCACTCCTCATTTTTGAGTCCAGACGGCAGTTGATGAGGGATTATCTGCTGGCAGAGGCATGGCATACTCCCCTCCATAATCTTCAATTAGTTCAGTTCACGGTGATGTGTTTGGTGGACCTGCCACTACCTTTCCCACGACTTCCTCATAAACACCACTTGAACACAGTGAAACCGAATGCATCCCATAAATCAATAACAGCACCAAGTCTTAGAACTTGAGGGTTTAAGGTGCATCTTTAACATCATGTTGTGTAACCCAATAAATGCAACGCAATAAATACAAATGAAGGGAGCCCAACAATTTGGTATCTGGCATCAGTGTGCTGAAGGCCAGCTTGTACTGATATATACACTTTTCAGATTAATATTTTATGCATAATGCAGTATATGATCAGTTTGTTGTTTATGTAAAATTTATCACATTTTCATGAAGTAATAATACAGATAGTGTTTGTATATTCATTTATTTATACATTTGACTTTTGATACTTTACAAACTTCTTGTCGCAAGAAGCTTTTTGTTTCCATGCTGTGTCACTTTCGACATGACAAAGGCTTCTAACGCACCTGAATATAAGGTCTATATATATATATGTATATATATATCTCCAATCAGCCTAGTCCCCTCTTGCATGTCTTTGGACTGTGGGAGGAAGAGTACACGGAGAGACAAGCACAGGGAGAACATGCAAACTCCACACAGAAAGATCCCGTCCCCGAGCCGGGGCTCGAACCCAGAAACCTTCTCACTGCGAGGCGACAGTGCTAACCACTGCACCACCGTGCCGCCTGTCTAGTTCAATATTTCCCTATCTAATCCTCTATCATTTTCACTTTAAAAATATGGTTACCAACGTGCCGAAGAATTACTTATCAGCATACTGCATGTCATGGCCTCCATTCACTCACAGTGATATGTTTGTAATTTCCAGTCATGGGCCAGAATGTAATAGTTCCAATTTAGTTACTGCTTTAGCCATTTACCCCCAGCAAGAAAAGGTCCCTGGTCAGAGGGCTTAATTGGAGCAGAAGGGCCCAAATGTAGATGCAAATGTTGTGGTTTTATTGGGATTTGCAGATTTATGTGGACAGTAACAGTATTTTTTTAAACCCTTTTCCAACGTAGCATTTAACAGAAAAAAAATTACAGAAAAAAACATAAAGAAACCTAACTACATGTTATCAAGAACAAAGAAAAATAGCATATGGAAAATGCATAAAATCCTGCCAATCTCAGCTAATGTGGCTCAGATGACTTTGCAGCGGCAACCTTAGTCTCTCTGAGGTAAACCTTATAACAGGCATGCTTTATACTCATCAGCGCCCCGTTCCTTATAGTCTTGGTTCATTAGCAGTTTGATCAACTGAGAATTCAGAAGGTATGTCTTGAATTACTAAAGAGGAAACCTGTTAATTACTTCAACTGAAAGATGTTTCCAAAAGCTCTGTTTGGAGTTTTAAAACACAGTTCACTTAATTCTTGAAACACAATACTTGCGCTGTTTAACTGCAGCACCTTTGTCTGCTTTACAGCACTGTTAATGCTTTGTGAGAGCATACAACTGGGAATACATGTAATATGTTCACTTATAGAGAAATTTGAAGGAAATTAGGAATTATATTAAAAATACAAATATCAAATTATCTTTCTATTTCTCGACTCAATCAGTAGGAGTAGTTATTATGTATTTATGTTACAAGCGCCCAAGCTGACCTTTATTAATATTTTGATACTCTGTGGCTTGCAAATCTTCCAGGAAACTATATTTTCTTATAAATCCTATAATAATCCTTCCCAAAAATAAAAAACCATGAAAAAAAATTCTTCTTTCATCAGGCATCTCAAGTTCTGGGTTTTTGCATGTTAAAAAGGATCTGGGCCTGCTTTAAATGAACAGCAGTGTTTGGAAAGAAACACAATATTTTGCTGAACCAGTTCTCAGTACTTAAACCTTCGCTTTAGCTTATCTTGGAAAGAACTTACTCAGACACTGTATGTCAATCAAAACAATCTAATGCCGAGCGACTGCTGAGCTGTAAATCAAATGGAGTGTCTCACGATGCAGAAAATGGCATGATAGGGATCTAGAGCTCATTCATGTCGATGAAAATGATTTCTCACCCACTCATCAATCAAATAATGTTTCATGAGTACCAGATATGTTAGACAAGATGATGAAATGTCTGTCGTACCAGGAATAACAACAGCTACCTTTGTTTGGGTTTAAGTTACTGATGCCCTCTAGTGGTCACAGCAATTTTAATGGGCGCCAAGATGTCACACATCAATGGGCTCTGTCATGGCAGTTTGCGATTACTAACCCTGACTGTCACATTTCCAAACTGTCAAGACTGAAAATGTATTTATAAATATGAATATACCTTGAAGACACAGTTTTGGCAGAGCTATGCTACATTTCCCTTTCATTAACCTTCACTGTGCTAAGCTACCTCGTTGTCAGATAGTCGTTGTGGCCTCAGCTCCCTATACAGAGGAGAGAATTTGATTCATCACTTTGCCTGTCTCTGTGGAAGATGGCAAATAAGCAAATTTCCCAAAATGTTGGCGCGTTACTTTAAGGAAGTCAAAACTTTAATCAAAGCCAAAATGTTTCTCTTTAACCTTAACAAGCACGTGAATCATTCCATCTTGTGTTATCTGTCCCCTTGACCAAAGTGTTGATGCAGTATAAAACATTATTTTTTAACAGTGACTTTCTAACTTGTATAGCAGCAGTTTTTTTTTAATGATTTTTCATAGTGATTCTGATGCACAAAATAGCGCTGTTCCCATGATAGTTGTATATATGTGTCGATGACTGTCTTCACTCTGACTATATAGAACTATTCATAACTTCTAAATATAGCCTGTTTGAGTATAAGCAGCAAAATAAACTATTGTTTGTGTTTCTACCCACCATCAACAAAAGGTGGAGGTCAATGATGGGTTTTTTTTTTCTAATCACAAGATTAACTGCTATTTTGACAAGGCAACAAGTTCATCTGTCTCAAGATCAAACAGTAGAACCAGAACACACAAGGTCATTCTAGCCACACTGCTTCTAGAGTAAACAGAAAAAGGCACTGTTGTATATCTGCAATGCCAAAAGGACTGGAAGTGTGGTTTAGCTGTGAACTAAAAGTTCGCTTGAAATAGCAGCTGTATTTTATGCCGAATTGTGATAAATTTTTATGGGGTAATCCTGCAGACAAATATGCAACTCCTTTTTACTGAGAAGAATTCTCAGCTAAAGTTCACTGGGTTCAAATTTATTCACAATAATAGCATTAATAACAATAAGAAGTCGTAAAAATGGTTCCACGCTGCAGTGAAAGCCATTCGGGTAGAGATGCACATCAGGTCATATTACATTATTATAGGAGGCGTAAAATCCACAGCAACACCCATTAGGGTGAGTCACATTCATATGGAGGAGTCATCTCAGGTAAAGTGATCACGTGGACTCCCATTGCACTTCAGATCTGGCACTTCATCCTATTATTGTTGACAAGAGCTGGCCCGTGCACTATGTTCCGTAAAAAAGTCAGCCTGACCCTGAAACAAGGCCAGAAAGGCTGTGACACAAACAAGCAATTAGACTCACCTTAGTTTACCTGTGACCTGCTTTTAAGGACAAGTCGCTGCGGATTAGTGCCCATGCTGCCAAATGTTGTTGTAGATGCGGGGTTGGTTTTCCATCAGCGTGGCCTGCGTGAACAGTTGGACAGATACATCAAAATATTGCACAAATCTGCATATGATGCTATGTTCATAAAAATGCATGAATAAAAATGTGTTGTCTAAAAATATTCCCAGCAATTGCATGTTGTGCTCTCTCTGCAGTGTTTTCACACACCAGTGCACAAGTGGTTTTTACATGTGGCCTGCAGTGTTTGCCTCGTGTGGTCTGGCCCTGTTGTTTGTTGGGGCATTACTGCATCTGATCTGTCTGATCTTGGATCTCCATTTGAATGTTTTATCCCTCCAGCTGACCCAAAAGATCTTTGGCGTTTTAAACAGTCTGCCGGGCCGTCCCCACAGCCCTGCTGCACTGCTCTTACTCAACGCAGCACATGTTATTCATCCCATGTTGTCATGAGCTGTCAAAGGCGGCCATGACAAATGCTTCTTTTCTGTTTAGGAAATGATCACATTGGCGTCACACTTCAAACCATCATTATCATTGCCAGTTGAGTAATCTGCCTTTGCAAAAGCTGTTTTGTGGGAATGCAGTGCCACAATTGCAAAGCAGGCAGACAAAAGGCATATGCAAAGTCGATGAAATACAACTATCTTTACTGCTTGCTGTCAAAAAAGCTTAAAAAACAACAGAAAAGGCTGATTAATTGTTAAATTTTAGGAATACGCTGTTACTTTACTTCAGAGCCCCAGAGAGGCCATAGACAGAGACAGAAACAAAAAAAAAACAACATCTTTTTGCCTCAAGATATCAATAACTTGTTCCCACTCTTTGATTAGTTAGAAGCCACATGATATACTGTAATTTCATAACATTAAAAAAAAGACATACTGTGGCCACTAATTCATCAAACGTGGGAACAAGTTACATCTTGCGACCATTAAATATCTTTTTTCTCTCTCTGGAGATCTGTAGGGGATGTTGTGCTGGTATAATTCTGCAAAATTTGGGATCAAGTTATCATCCTTTGCAAATAATTCTCTCTGTGGCCATCCCAAAACTCTGTACCTAACAGAATTTGACTGCAAAGAAAAGAATTTACAACTGTTGGTTACTGCACATTATGATTATTTTATATTTCTTACACCCCCTACATTGCTCCCTGAGATCACAAACACGCATTGTCCATGTCCAGGGCCAGAACAATTACTTCCTTTGTGGTGGGACACTTGGGGGTTGAGCAAGGTCAAGGATCTTTAAGAACTGGAGGCTATAAAAATGCATATATTCCTGGGAAGGCAAATCAGACTCATTTACAAGAAGGTTATTTACACAAGCATTTACACTGTGTTTTACTGAAAACTGGATATCATCCGCTAAAATCAAGCTTCCTCTGCTGGTGACCCGGCTCAGACAAAGATATTTCAGCTGCTGCATGGAGACAGTTTTCTCCCTCCCAGCGTCACTCCTTCTTCCTCTGCACCCCTCCTTCACACAGTCTGATTCAGCACACTGGGCCCCTGGTGTCACTTTGCAATGGCATCACCACAAATCTGCGTTCGTGAGCCGGCCCATGTATCACCAACAGAGAGCTGTTTCCCCCAATGACAGAGCCAGGAGGGTCAGGGTGGGCGGGAATTGAATTTGAAACAGCCGAGATGGCTCAAGTAAAAGAATCACCGGCAAGGGGGAGGAAAAAAAAAAGAAAAGTTTTGCTCAACTGAGATTTAAGGGGAAACAGGCATAATAAATCAAAAAGAGCTGATGGAGCTTCACTGTAATGACTCTCATTTGAACATTTAAAAAGGTATCTTGATTGTGTGAAAAAGCAACAGATTATTTGTCATGTTGAAGTTAAAGGCCAAAGAGTACATTTAAACTCTGTTTGATAGATGAAAATGATGGAAAAGAAGGAGATCCTTGAAAACTGGCACTCGTGGGAATATTACACTCTGAACTTCCATGTGACCCATATGATTAGAAGGAGTTGGAGCAGAAGATTTCACACATAGAGTGAGAGTCGGACTGAAGCAGTCTCGGGTGCTCTGTTAAAGGTGCTAAGGGTTAGCAGAGATTGATTGTGTGTGGTTTGGAAATTTGCTGCACATTCAACTGGAATAATTTACTGGATAGATGGATCTTTATTTGAATATTTTGTAGAAAAGGTAACCTCATTAGTCGTGGTTTATTTTCTGGTCTTCTCATAATCGTCTTGTCAGCTGACATATTGCGGGAAATGTCATGCAACAAGAGAGTAGTAAATAAAGTACAAATATATTTTAGTATTTCATTTTGATAGGATCGTTTATCTAAAGTCATATTTTGCAGTTTTGCCATTCTTCCACACTCACCAAGGTATTTTCTTGAGACAGTCGGTAAAACAAATTACAAAGTGGCAAGGCAACAGAAAAAATAAGTGTTTGTCACCTATCATTTTACTCTGTTTCTCATAAACATTTTCAGACCTGTTCTTTAACTTTGACTTAAAAAAAAATCTTCAATTGAAAGACTGAGTCTGGTTTGTTTAAACCAAAGAGTGTGGAGACGAACAGCCTGTGGTTCTCTGAATTAATGCAGGGTACTTGGTAAAATCCATGCTGCTCCTCAAGGTTGCAAAAGTTTCCTCCATGCAATCACCGACATGAATGACATTTCCTCACAGGGGAATAATCAGATTGTTACATGCATTAGTGATTATTATTCATTTAGTGTAAGTAGCGTTCACCACTACATAGTCCAGATTTCCTACCTCAACCCATGCACTACGAGAGGAGACAGTTTTGACGAGTCAGTCGTCCGAGATCGGTCAGAGATTTGCAATCAAACTGAGTATTTACATATGTTTGATGTGTAAGGGCTTGGCTCCACATGCTAAAACAGACCAGTATAATGCACTTTGACTCCCAGCAATGGGCACCATGTCTATCAACGTCTATCTTTGATCAAGCTCTTTTTGAATCTTAATAAGCGTACTGTTACTGTGCAGCGATACGCCCCGTGGGACGAGGGGTGTCTCAGCCAGACACTGTTTAAATCTCAAGGCAGGCCTGGAACTGGAGGAGATGTGTTCCACTGAATCTATAAAGTAGCATGCAATCAAGAGTCAGAGAGCCTCACTTACATACACACACACACACATACACAATCGAGCTGGCAATCTAATCCACTGCAGTGTTGGCTGTAGTCAGGAAGTGCTAATGAAGTTATTACTGGTGTTCATGTGTGCAGGCGTGCAGGCAGGGAGCAGACCTCCATTAGCCAGCTGGTGGATTTGTCTCAACTTTAGCTCACAGTGATTAATAAAGTGGAGAGGAAAAGGGAAGAGGAGTTCCACTCTGAAGTTTGTGCAGTAAAAATGTGTAAAAGTAATGTAGTGCAACAAATGATTACACACACACACACACACACACACACACACACACACACACACACACACACACACACAGAAAAGAGAAATGAAACAGTCACTCCAACGGAAAGGAAAATGTGGTCACAGGATTAGTGCTAAAAATACTGAAAGTTGATTTGGTTGTGTTATATGAAAAAAAAATTGGGACCACGTGTGAAAAAGATTTTGTTTTAATCTCAATATTCTGACTTTATTCTCACATTTATGAGCAGAATTCCAATAATTCATCTACTTTTTGTTTTCTACAATGTAATTCTGCTGTATTACATTTCTTTGCCCACATTGTCATTTTTCTAATGTTGTTTTAGATATGAGGACTGTGCACCAAGATGAGTTGGATTTGATACACACTTTCTCTTAGAGGGGGATTTTTAATAATATAATCCTATGCTCTACTGTGTACTTGATGACAAGATGGGATTTAACAATGATGATTTTGATGTCTGCATCAGTCCTGCAAAGATGGCAGCAATTAAGATGGCGGAAGGACGGGGGGACAGTCAGAGCTTGGCTCCAGGCATGCAGGAACCACCGACTGACTGCTGAAACGAACGCTTGCAGCTGCAGCCTTATTGCTGGTCCAACATCTCCCTCTGCTGGGTGTCCAAACTACTCTTGGTCAAGGATGTAGTTAGCTGAACTGCGGAAGGTTTCAGCTTAAGTAAAAGCACGTGTCAACCCTTTGTATCCATTTGATTTTGTCCACATGTCAGCTTTTACTTGTGTATTTTTATTAAATGAAATTGAAGGAAGAAAGAATAACTTATCATGTAACATTTCCTGTATCTTCTGCTAGTTGTCAACAGGGGGAACAGGAAAGGGACAAAGTGGCTCAACCTCATGCTTTAATATTTTATGCTGCATACTCTGTCTCCATCTGCTGGGAAGTCCCAGCTGTCACGGTTGTTACCTCAAAATGTTGAAGAAAACAAAACATCCAACTGTGGATGTGTTCCGGCCCTTTGACCGGAGAAAAAGACATTTCAGCCTTTTTGTTTTGCTGACAATGTTGGTGAAATTTCCTCATGCTTCATTTGGCAGCATATTCCTTAGCACAGCTATGATCTGTACATAACTCTGCTTAAGCTCCAAGATCTCGAGATTATATCGCAAGATCTCATTCGTTAACTCAGTGTTTAGGACACATCGCACATAGATTAAAATCTACTTCCTTGACATATTGCTCTTGATGGGCAGTGATTCCCAGAGATGTCATCATTTGAATGGATTCCTGTCAGTGGTCAAGTCTGAATTTCATACATGAGCGCCAGGATCCAACCACCCATTAACCACCACTATATCCTTCAATATATTTAAGCGCTTGGTTATGAATGATTTATCTGTCCGACAGCATGCGGCGCCAGCTCTGAGCACGTTTGGGAGTCATTATTCTGTTCAAGCTAAATGAAGATAAAGGAAAGACACATTTATTGCCCTCACGCACCATTGGTCCAAATAGAGGAATTGCATTGTCCGCATTTGCTATCTGCACTGTTCTGTGCAGCTTCTGTGTGTCTGTGCGTTTTTTCTGCCAACATGAGTTTGTTACAAATTCCACTAGATTCCAGTAAGTGGTGTCGGACAACTTTCCTGGGCTTAACGGGAAATCTGTCTTTGGGGTGCAAGATTATAACCTCTGTAAACCGCTGGTCAATGGAAAAGTCCTAATCCACTCATAGGCCAACCACTCCCGAGTGTAAAATTGGCTCCAGGAGATATGGAGGTGGCCGATTTGACCAAAAACAAATAAATTCTGTGAAGAATAAAATAAATACTCAGAAGAACAGCATGTGGGGAAAGGAAAAACATTTTGGTTTCTGTTTTCTTATAGTCACATTTGGTTAAAAGTGAATTGAACGACTCCGAGAATGCTACTATGAGAGAGCAGGCTTGCTTTGGCCCTTCTGTTAAACTAAAATACTGAACTATTTTACAATATTTACACTCATTAACCGATTACAGATGACAATATAATGTGGGATTTTTGTGTAATTCAGACATCTCGCATATAAATGAAATTCATAAGATCATGACATTGCTTTCCACACTTTCGGTGGTCTCTCATTGCTAACTGATGATGACTTTTACTTTTGCACTTGTTGAATTGTTACTTTTTTTTTTAAGAACAATCCTAACAAAAGATGCTTTCTTTGAATTATCTAAAGAAATACATGTTGTAAAAGAACTGTAGCACCGCAGCAAAATAAAAGAAAGTGCAAAGCCTTTCATGTCTCCGCAGCTTTGGTTTATTGACGCTATGACTGAAAGTATCATTGTCATGCTGATGCTGACTGATGTAACGGCCTGGCCAAAGCGCTTAGGATGGCTCTCTCTGACTCTCTCTCCACGTCCGCCAGCTGCTGTCGCCATCTTCACCCTGATACCAGACAGAAGGAAATTGAAGAAGAGATGCAGAGGAAGAGGAAGAACCCCACAGAGCAGCCACAGTCCCAGTCCAATAGAACTCTGAGGTGCCCTTTGACTTCTACCGTCAAATACCCCAGAACGCTCTTCTGTTTGCCGATCCATGGGAATCGAGCCTGGCAGCAGGGAGCTCTTGGCAACACTGGCTGTCACTCTTCTTTCTCTGCGGAAATGTCTCCTTCCTCTATACGCACTGAGGGGAAGCTTGAGGGCAGACACCCAGACCGACAGACAGACAAACCACAGTCAGCCCATGAGCTCTGGAGTTGAAATAGCAGTCACTTCTCACAGGAAGTCGTTGCTCACTGAGATGCTTCACTGCTCAGACACAACAAAGTGAGCTTTTAGAGACACAAACACACAGGGAGAAAAGTGTGGGGTTAACTGGAGGCCAGGAACGGTCTGAGGGTTGACATACAGTGTGTGTGTGTGTGTGTGTGTGTGTGTGTGTGTGTGTGTGTGTGTGTGTGTGTGTGTGTGTGTGTGCGTGTGTGTGTGTGAGTGTGCCCGAGCGCTGATTTTCAATGTAAATTATGGATGATTTATACCCTTGAAGCACTTTGGAAAGAGATCAAGTCAAAGCTAACATAAAAGTTCAGGTAATGTACTCATAAGGAGCTCATTTGTGTATTCTTAAAGGGTGTCATGCAACGTCTATGCTGTCCAATAACCCTTGCAACTTGTGTTGTTACACAAACTGTCGATGAGCCGCCTCTGAACTGATGTCACCAGGATGACATCCGGTACATTTATTGTTTTTGACTATTTAAGAGAGTCTGACTGAAACCAAATAATTTAACTGTCTCTCTAGCATTTCCTCTTCTCTAATTTAACTGTCTCTCTAGGATTTCCTCTTCTCTAATTTAACTGTCTCTCTAGCATTTCCTTTCCTCTGGCTGCCGTCCTATCCACTGCCCTGCCTTAAAGCACTTCAAGAAACTCCCTGACCCAATGTAGATGTCAGATTAGTGTTGAGGAGTCAAACAGGCAAACAAGCAGTGTGTGTGGCTGTGTAACAGAGACATCCAAACACTCCTCGGTGTATGTGAGGCCCTTGCAAGGTTCACTGTAGGCTGCCGACGCAACAAAGAGAACCTGTGTTTGACGAGCAGTGCGATGCCAGGCCCAAGCTGAGGTTTCCAGAAGGGTCTGGAACACTCTGAACCCACCTGAGACTACACATCCATCCGGAGAGAGAACTCAGAAGGTATTCACTTAGGGAGTGAGTATTTCATGGTAATTCTCACGGTAATCAATAACTGAGTGTCATGTGAGGTCAGGGGTTATGTTGTCTCCCGCCCATGTCACCTGTTATCATCTGACAGATTTTTGAACCGTTCAAAACTCCATTCCACGAAAAGCGTCCAAGTAGACCTGGAATAAGATTTAAGATTGTCATAGTTGATATTTTCTTTCCACATGACTGTACAAGTTTCAACATGATGATTTATGGCTGTAATTTGACTCAAACAAATAAGCCATTAGACCTCTGTGATAAAACTGTGCTGAAGCAGCATGAGGCGATACATTCACTTGTAAAGCTTTGAGTGTTCCCAGGAGTGTAGACGCCTCGGTAATTGTGAACAGGACGAAATGAAAGATTTGGCCATATGGATAAACTGCAGTACTAAGCAGGGAAGGAGGGCCCTGGTCAGGCAGGTGACCAAGAACCGATCTGTCATACTAAAACCTCTTGGTATGGGATCAGCACTATCTGGGGACTTCGTAAATTTCAGCATACATCCCAGCGAGTGTGCATCAGGGAACACAGATGCTAAAGACGTTGCCCCCCAAATGATGCCAGAAATTTAACCAACACAGCCTTTTGGCAAAAGGCAAAAAGTAAACAAAAAATTCCTCACAAAAAATACAACCCCAAATTATTGAGGTGCTTAATCAAAAAGGACTACTAATGCTAACTCAAGACATCTGCGTTTACCAAATGATGGTAGGTAATTGGTCCTCCTGCAGCAGCAGGGGTTTATTTAGTACTAGCTCCTCCAGTCTTTGTGTTGCCTCGCTAGTCCATTTTTATCACAGATTAGCATGGAATTAAGATCACATACATCCACTGTGATTTTGACGAACAGCCAGAGGTACTCAGGTAGTAAAAGTCCTGCGGGAATAGAAGCGAGTTGAATAGAAGAGATCTTCCGCGGTTCTCTGCAGAGATGGCACGATTCCTAGTGGTACTGTTCTTCACCTGCCACCTCTGCAGAGAAGCATGTATAGTGGCAGCACCATGAATGAATGATGAAAGCAAACAAATGAAGAGAGGTCCTTGAAGGAAAACCTCAGACTAGGGCGATGTTTGACCTTTCAATACAACAAAGACCTGAAGCAAACGGGCAATACAACTCTGGAGTGGCTTCAGAACAAGTCTCAGACTGTCCTTGAGTGGCGAGCCAGTGCCTCTTTAGGCTGAAAGCTCGTAGGAGATACCACACTGCACAGGAAAATTTGGCAAAACTGCTCAAATCCAGATGGTCAAAGGTTGTTAAGAAGTACCTGTGAAGTCTCACAGCTGTATTTGCTGTTGTAAGGGCTTCTACAACACGCTGAATGAAGAATCTCAATCCATTCAATGTATGCAATGTGCGGAGTACATATTGTGTGTATGTGTTTGCGTGTGTGCTTGTGTGTGCGTGTGTGCATGTGTGTGTTTGCGTGTATGGCTTGGTTTTAGGGTCGCGATGAGAATTAGACAGTACATTGCCTTTTATGTGAAACCTGCTGTCTTGGCTGTCTTGGATCTCAGTGGGACTACTCTTGATTAAATAAAGCTTAATAAAAAAATGATAATAAAAGAGTTAGACAGGGTAAGGGGCTTACCGATGAATATGAACGAACGCCAATGACGGGTCCCCACGATGCCAGTAATACAAATTTTTGCATGCATATGTATATTATTTTGTACCCCTCAAGCCTCCAGGGAGAAAAATAACCATTTCATAACATGAAATCTTGGCATTCAGCACAACGTGATTTGAAGGATGATTGGTTGAGCTAATTGCTCCCTTATATGAACAGCAAATCTGAGCCTGAATATCATTTCACATCAGCCCTCCTGAAAAATAGCAGCAGTGTAAGGAAAGATTTCTTCATACCACAGTCTATCAGGCCAGTATCATTAAGCCTCACTATATAGCTGCCAAGCCATCAATGAGCAGGAGTGAACACCACAGATGGCCTAATATACATTACATACTCGGTGTTTGATATAGGGATGGTATATGAAAAGACACTTTGACAGTGCCAAAACAGCAAAACCACATTCTTATATCCAAACATATCAGGCCATTGCTATAAAAGCCTCGATCTGCCACAAGCAATGCTGAAGATAAACAGCATGCAATCCATGAGGGCAGTGGCATATAGATATGGAGCAGACTGAGAATAACCAAACATTATTTTAATGTTTTCGACATGTAGCTGATGCACTCATCGAGAGCTGTTCAACCCATCAGGAGAATAATGAAATTCTGAAGCACGCAACGGGGGTCGGCAGTTTCATGTCGATCTCACAGAAAATACAAGAAAATACATGCGACCGCGACCTCTTAACACAGAGTAGCACTTGATAGCACGAAATGCGTGAGTATGATGTTGCTGCACCACGGAGACAATGCCAATGGAAATAAATGAGGTTTTTCTCTCAAAGTGGACACACGAAATCCCTGGTTGAACAACATCATGCGATGAGCATTGTTGTTGAGACAAGATAGCCTACGTAAGCGGGGGTCGGTCCCACTTCATAGCAGGAGATGGGTATTCGAGTCCCATTGACAACGCTGCACATCATGATGTTAAAACAAACCACGTTCTTTTCCGAACATGAACCGAGTGTTTTTTTTCCTAAACTTAACCAGACCTTAACTCTATTGTCCACATTATATAACATTACTTTCCAACAGTGAATGCCAGTCCCCTGGCTCCCAAAAGAAACCCTTGAAGTATGCTTGAGCCAGACCTCCATTTGCTCCCTATGTGCTGGCTGGCACCTTGCGCAGCGGCCTTTAGCATCAGCGTGGGTGTGAGTGTGTGAATGAGGCTGCCGAGGGGATAAAGATTTCTACAATTTCTACAATTTCTACAATTTCATTTAGCAGACGCTTTTGTCCAGAGCGACGTACAAGATGACATGAATGCATGTCCTGCAATGTCTTCTTGAAGCTCAGCTAAGGACATTGACTGACTGGATTAAAGACAATATGAAAGATATTCAAAGAACATCTGCCTTTGGCAGACAAGAGTCTTTTTTAATCAGTATTTTTTAGTAACGTCTCTGTGACTCAGCAGATAAATTCCACCGCCTGACCCCTGCAAACCAGTTCCTTCCCGACAGCCGATTTGTCTTCGTGACTGCTATTGTTAAACATGTGAAAATGTGTGGGATTTATATCTCTGTGACCTTGATTGGAATGCCAAAACATTATCAATTGCTAGAGGATAAAACACAAAACATAATGTATCAGGTGCATTTTTGAAATTCTAGTTGATTTCTCAATGAACTTGGCCCTTGTTTTCCCAGTGCAACTTGAGGCCAAGCCTTCCTGGTTTGTATGTGTCTTCACAAAAGCGGGCCGCAGAGTGTGCTCAAATGCAAGGGGACGGAAACGCACGCTGTTTGAGGTAGGTGCAGTGCAAACACAGACAGTGCATGGGTCATTGTGTGTGTGAGAGAGGAGAATGTACGACCCATTCACATTGCAAACACTTCCAGCTGGCTGGGGTGAGGTTGTGTGCATGTGTTGCATTTGTGTTTGTGTGTGCGTGTGTGCGCGCGTGTGTGTACTCGTATGTGTGTCAGTGCGTGCCTGTGCAAGTGGCCATGCACTTGTGCCTGTCCAAAGCCACGGTCAGCTACAAATATGGGGCCACACCTTAAGTCAATGCTCTCTGTTTAGCTTCCACAGGTATGTAAACTCCAACGTCAAAGCATGCATTTGATGTATCCGCAAAGTTTACCCGAAAGGGGAGGAAAGTTAATACCTAATTCAGTTTTGCAACGCTATCTTATTGATATTCTGGCCTATTGGAGCAAAACATGCTGTTCACTAATAGCGTGCAGCAAATGGGACCAATATGTGATGGAATCACTGATGCAAGATGGTGATTTAAAGTACTAAAGCCACTCTGGAGTGCTAAACTGTCCTGTAAATGTCAAAAAGGAACCTCAAACTTACAGTTTTATGTCACTGATGCCACGTTAATGCCCAATTTTAAAGTCAAGCCGCTTTTTTTAAAAAACAAAACAGCACTTATCCTGTTAAATCGTTACTTCTGAACACAGGGAACATATTATGATATTAATCATTCTGATGAAATCCCATCTCAAGTGCCAAATCGACTCTGTCTGTTCTTAGACCTTTTCTCATATCCTCAGGCTTATTAGAGGGCAACAAAGAATATTGCTTGCATTTGCTCCACTGCACACAAGGTCTGGCCTCATTGCTGCAGACACAAGCCATATGCCTGTCACATTTTATTGTCAATGTAAATATTTGGGTTATATTCTCAGACCAAAGGGACTGTATGTGGTGTTTTTTAAGGGTGGGGGGGGATCTTTTTTTTTTTTTTTTTTAGTGACAAAGTTTCTATTTGTGATCTCTGTCTCTAACTTCACCTCTCATCTCCTATTAAGTCAAAACTGACTGT
This sequence comes from Aulostomus chinensis, assembly GCF_037954235.1. Taxonomy (NCBI): domain Eukaryota; kingdom Metazoa; phylum Chordata; class Actinopteri; order Syngnathiformes; family Aulostomidae; genus Aulostomus; species Aulostomus chinensis. Next base: position 24,973,928 of record NC_141326.1, read on the forward strand.
TTCCATGAGAATGTAAAAACAGCAGTAATGAACCCTTAATGCTCTCCGCCATACACCACATGTCCCTGAAACACAACACTCATTCCCCTCCGCGGATGTCCCATTCTCATTATAACTGACAGGCTCGTCCGCAAACTGTGTCACAACCACCTCCTGTCCATCTGATTTCAATTCAAGCATCTGCAAACAAATAGTTTCTTCATCCCAATCAGGCCATGACTTTATAACATTTTCTCATTGGGATTTAGAGGATGTACGTGGCCGCGCGATGTGTATCAGCTAAGGGTTAGCATGTTGGTCAGGATGTGGGTGCACATTTTCAATTTATTTTGATCCTAAGACATAATATTCTTTCAATCTGGTGCCCCAAACTGAGTCTTATGACTATTGTTTCTGACATTTTGGAAGGACAGCTTAGCAATCAAAACAATTGTTTCAAAGAAAAAAAAAAATCAACATAACAGATAATAAGTTAATATTTTTATGTTGTTCAGTTCAATTCTATTCTTTATTGTTCCGCTGGGGGACATTCGGCTTGCGGCTTGAGCACAACAGTACACACATAGCAGCACAATAACTCAAAACAGCCCAACAGTAAGATCTACAAAAAATAAAAAACAGAAATTAAACTGATCGATTTGGATGTCAGAGGATAAAGTACTTACAGAAGTGAGTAAAACGTGCATAAATACAATGTAACATTACAAAAATTGTAGGGATTATTTGAAAAAGAATATTGGCTGAAATATGGATTTTAAGAATTGTTTATAACCTAAGATCAGTGCCTCGACCCCAAAAAGGCGAGTGTCAGTCAAGTTATTACCATATGGGAAGTAACACTACTCTTCTTTGCTCTGATATCTGTTGTTTTGGGTATTAAAGGTAATAAATCATCAGTTATCCTGGCATCTTTCCATATCTTTGTCAGGAGTCTTTAATAACCACATTTGAAGGATAAATCAAAAAAAATAGTGGCGTATTGGTTTAGCCCTATTTTATTATACTTCTGTAACATTAGTCTAATGTTCGCGTGTAAATCATTTGTTTAAAAGAGAAAATAAAACAATTTGAGACAAAACATTCATTTCCCCATAACACGCATATCACTCTACATGGATTCATTAAAAAAGTGTTGACAGTTTTGCACCGCAAAAGAAGAAACCCAAAGGTGCGCGTGGTGTTTTCTACTCATCTAAAAAAGTAAAAGCAAACTATCATCTGTTTGTTCTTGCATGCAAATATCACTGACTCTTGCTCAGGGGCATATTAATTCTTGTTGAATCTCACGCAGTAATTAGTATATGCATATCACTTTTGGATACAAAATAACTCCACGCACACCCACGAGCTAGAAACCCAGTAGCGACAAAACCTAATCTCTGTCACTGAAAATGACTTCTTTTCTTTCCTCTTCAGCTATTTCATTCATTTTACTGAATGTGCTCTTGAATACAGGCTGCAGCTTTTGGCGTGTTGTTCCAGACTGTCAGATTTGGGTAAACTGATCCTGCCTCTCTGTTCTGTCTCGCGGCCCTGGCCTGATCAGGAAAACACCCATGACAGTTTGGCTAGCAGCCTTGCTAAGAAGCGAGTCCTATTTAAAATAGCAACATTGCACATTAGTGATTGAAGGTTTTAACATGAGAAAAAACACTGCTCTCCCCTCTGGGTTTCAGTTCAAGTGTTATACAAGCAGTACCAGACACTAGGGAGAGGGGCTGACCCTCATAAAAGCCATTTTTTGTGGAGAGGGCATTTAGTCTGGGACCGTTGCAGATGGCAGATCTACTTGTGTGTACTCGCGCACACAAACGAGCCAATGAGGACCTGATATAAATCAGCGAATATTGTGAGAAATCAATCAGACCACACCCTGTTTGCCCTTTCCACAGCTGTGACTGAGCAGGAGAGAGGAAAAGGTCAAACCCATTGGTCAGGATGGGAGGGCTGGTAAGCTTAGTTTAACCTTTGACCTCGTTAGATAAATGAACAGACATGTGACATCCAGATCCGAAGGTTCACTTTCCCTGTGAATCCACTTCTTCCTGGGCAGATCACCTTCCTGCTATAACTAACATAATCTGGTTAATAGAGGGAAGTGTTAAGATCAAGGAGAACGCAGGGTTGGAGGGAGAGGGCAGGCGGCGAGGGGGACTCTGGTGGGAGTACATACAGTACTAGCCTTTCTCACCCCCCTCTTGCCTGGGGCCCAGTGTGGATGTGGTGGACCCAGCCCCAGACGCCACTCCATGGTTTGGCACGCTTTGTATTTCAGCCATCTCACTGTTTCCAGCTGAACCAGCTCCCATGCAAACACATGGGCAACTGGTGGGTTTTCTTATTTAGTTGTCGGTCAAGAGTACTTAATAATATTCAAAATGACAGTGCGACATATCATCCCATACTTGCCAAAATATGATCCCCCTTCTTTTTTCCTTTTCCCCCAATATTTTCCTCTCTACAGTTTGGGAAGAATGCATGCAGATGAAAAGGAACAGATACACAATGGTGCAATCTTGAAAACGTTCTGGCTGACAGTTATTAAAGTAATAGCGCAGACAGAGAGGAGGGTAAATAAAGAGCAAGGAGGACAGTGACCTCCTTTCAGGAGACTGGAGGAGGATATATTTCAAATACAATGGGCTGCAAGGCAGTATAAAGCACGAGCAGTGATGTGGCGTATGACTTACTTAGATTGATATGTCCTTGCTGACCCAAATGCTCTCATCCCTGCCTCAGCTTTTTGAAGTTAAATAAACAGTGTGTCACAAGATCCTCCAAATACCACCCAAGTGCTACAGTGTGTGTGTATGTGTGTGTGTGTGTGAGAATCTCTGTGTGTGTCCGCAGTGCTTGTGTCTACAGTTTGATTTGTGGGTCTGCACGGATACGTGCTGTAAATGAGGACACAGAGGGAGATAGTATGAATTAGCATGCACTGGAGTGTGTGTGCGGGGACAAGCAAGCAAGCGTTGATGTGTGTGAACTGTCTGCGATGACAATGGTGGGCGACAAACAATGCTGACGCATATTATCCCTGGTCTTGATCCTGCTTTAATAAAAACCGTTGGCCCTTTGAAAATTTTAATTAAACTAAATAGAACCATCCCCACCCAAGCCCCGACGATGAGCTATGTACATCTGAAGACAAACAAGGCCATCTTTTACGGGGTAGACATCAAATATATGTCTTTTATATGTCACCCGCTCCCGCGTGTTGACTTTCATTATTTCTAAAATCCATCTGGAATTTTGATGGGCATGTTTTGAAGGAAAAGGCCTTGAAACCACAATGCAGAGATGTCTTGAAACAAAAGTCTCTGCGGTTTTGTCTGTTTCTCGTGGTCAACAACAGCCTGGCAGTCTGTGCACAGATAGCTCATGTCTGTAATTTTAGTTTATGCCATCATTATTACAACACGTTAGCCGTTCTTCAGGCAGTTTCTTGGAAATATGCTGCACTCATGTGTATTTAAAAAAAAAAAACTGTACTCACATAATAAAATTCTGAGAAGATGATTCCTCAGATTTTTATCTGCTAGCCAACCCGATGAGAAAGTAGGCAGATATGTGATGCTTGGACAGAAGACAACTTCTTCAGATTAGTCTTTTTAATAGGAAAATATCTTTTAAAGGACTGTCTATAAAAAAAAACAACACAATATTGAATTTAAACCAAAATGTAACTTTTACCTTAATCAAAAATTGTGTTGAAAAAAGAAAACAACCTGCAAAAAAGTAGCACCACTTTCAAAATATGTCACAATGTAAATATTCAGTCCGTGATGCTGTTGCAAGAAAAAAGTTAGAACAAACTGTGATGGTGAAAAGCATCAGTGTGTACAAGACACGTCAGATTCTCATGTGTTTTATTGCTCTGATGCTTCCTGTTTGTTCTATTTTTCCAGTAAAATAAGATCACATGCTTCCAGGCTCAATATTCATCCTCTTTTGAAAGGACTTTGATGTGCAGTGCCAGAGGTTATCTGTGTGACCACCGGATCTGTTCACTGCCACCAGAGGGAGTCTTCTGAGTCAAAACAGCTCCCAGAGGAGTTGACTGTGTAGTCTGAGCATCTGCTCAAAATCCACAACACCCTGGCTCAACACAAGCCATCTCAGTGTTTTGTTTTGTTTTTTTTTAATGTTGTTTTGTTTATGCAATTCATTTTTAATTAGAATGGCCGATAGAGCCTCAGTGACTTGACGCCAGTTCATTATTACAAGTCATTATTAGTCATGCAATGCTATGTTTTATTCACACAGCTGGAAAGCCATTCCTCGTCTGCTTAACTTTATGGGGCTTACTGTTGTGGTGCAGCCCATCAGGGGAACCCACACAGTTGGGGCAATGCCCAAGTTGCAAGCAACAAGCACCACTACAGCCCCAACTTCAGGCCTATAAAAGGCCATGTCTCTTCATCCCTTGTAGTTTGTACTATAGCCTACAACAACTACACGTGTAGAGCTCCAAGTGGAAGCCCGTCCCTTTCCCTGCAGATGCATACTGGAGGAGGCGTGTAGCCCTTGTTGTTACCTGTATGAGAGTACCTGCTTGTTGAAAGTTATGGACCGAATATGTCTACAAAGAAAGTTTTTTTTTTTTTTAACAAAAAGTTGGCAGTGACTGCAAACTTCCTTTTTTTTTCTTACCTGCCAGGCGCAGCAAATGGGAATAGTTAATTAGGCTCTGCCGTGAAAGAAAGGACGAATAGGAGGCACTTCCTCCAAGAACTCATTCACCTTTCAAGTCCGACCCTCTCTCGAGTTTCATTTTGGCGTTCTCAGCCACTTTTCAGGTCGTCATCAGCATCTTACCTGTGCTGCTGGACCATGGATTTCATCCGCTCGAAGATTTCAAAGGCGCTTCAGCTCGGTGTTGCGGAAAATCGGCGGTTTACGTGCATTTGGAAGGGTTAGGACACCTGCCAATGTGAAAGGAAAGCGTGACCACTTCATGTTACAGTACATGGCCTCTGGACAAAGTGGGAACGATCATGCACAAACCCCTCCGAAAGCGGAGTATCTACGTGTTCCTGTGTTTTGGCATCATATACCTCAGACTTGGGTGAGTTTGTGTTACCTGTGATTACCTGCCATTCACTAGACAATTACATTCAGTTACTCAAAACACATAAACACCACAAGGAAGCGTCGGTTACTCTTTAGCGAGGCGTTTAAAAAATATGTTTGCAGGTGTAAACGGAGAGAAAAACAAGATCATGTCCACGCTTTCACCTGAGGAATGTGTTGTGCGTAAAATGAATGCCAGCAGTCCTGATCGCTTCATACTGGTTCTTTAGGTCTCTGATTATGTGAGAACCTCTAGTTCACCCCATGAGACTCCTGCTCTTTTGTCACACAAGATCATTTGAGCCACTGTCTTCACATTCAGCGCTCCACTGCATACCTTTATTAATAGCGGCAGCTTGAGTTGTATTTCCACATTCCATTGCCCGGACTGAGTTTTTACCTGTTTTGCAATGCTTCACCTTGATGCATTTCGCTGCTGCAGTGCCTCGGATCATAATATCAGTTAGACACACGGAGAAAACTAATCCTGTCTTGTGAAAAGCAATTTTGTCGTATTTTAATTATGTTCCCCGCTGGATATGCGTCGGAACGATGTGTGGAATTTGTGAAATGTTTACTAAGATAAAAGTTGCGAAATCTCCTCTTGAAATTAGATTTTTTTTTTTTTTGCACCAGAGGTCAAGAGCAGCATGTGAAGATGCAACGTTATAAACCCTGTAATGCATTCATAAAATCAAGCCAAATCCTCACATTAGTTTTATAATGATTTTTTTTTAAGTGATGAAACCGCACGAGTGCTTTGATAAGAATAAGACAAATCCATAGGGTACATCGGTACAAGTGTGTATTTGTTGAGATTCACTACAACCACAAATGAACCAAACACAAAATTGTCCGCCCTCCCTGCAAGGAACCTCGTGTGGAGTGAAGCGTGAAACTGACTTCAAGCTCCACAGATGCTCATATCACATGACAGTAGCTCCAATATGGGGTTGGGGGGGGGGGGGGGGGGCACCTATCTCCGTGTTTACTAAGGTCGACCGTTTGGCTCATTCCTTCCATCCCCTCACTCTCGCTAAATCTTTCATTGTACCCTCTTCATTCACAATGGTTGGAGCCTGCAGGTGTTGAGTGACAGTCAGATACTGAAGCGATAAAAGAAGAGAAAAAAAAAGAAAAGAAGAAGCTCTCCACTTGAAGCTCTTAAGACAAAATATCTCCCGAGTATTTTATTTCTTTGCTCGGATTCAAATCTAGACAAGAACGAGAGATGCGTAGTAACATGCGCCAATACGGTTCACGCAGAGATGTACAAGCAGGAAAAAAAAAAACGGATATATGAATGATTTGAGATGACAAACACCATCGGAGCGCACCAGACAGGCAGACGGAGCAGAAATATTATCGACGCCTATTGTAACCACAGGAAATAATTAGGGCACTGAAGACTATTTTTGAGGCCCATAAATATGTCTTTATAAAATATTATAGAAACGCTCGCCATCCTTCGGAAGACAGCTAAAAAGGAATATCAGAGACATTTTTTTTTTCAGCAGGACGTCGCTTGCCCGCACAGGAACGTGATGAGAGTAATGTGTGTCATTTTAGAAAGACTTCTTACATGACACCAACTTGTTGATTCAGAATGACTCATCCTTCCAGAGAAATGTGCTGATTTCGTTACACAAGGATCCGTGATGACGGTGTGAGGCTCGAGCAGTCTATGTTTGTTTATTTTCAGCTGGATGGTGGGGTTGGTGGGTGGGGGGTGGAGGGGTGGGATGGGTTGATGGTGATAGTGGTGGTGATGAAGTGGGGGGGGGGGGGGGGGTAAGTGGGTGATGATGATGAATGAAACCTCCTGCATGTCCAACGGGGGATCGGATCAGTGTCACCCCTATTGTCCTACCGTGGCAAAGTGGGCGGATAGCAGTGTCTGTGCCTGCCCAATGGCAGGCACGACTCTCATGAGAGTGGAGAGAGGCACTTTTCTGCCATGCAAAATCCCTAAAACCATCATCATTCCGGCTCGGGAACCCGCAGTACTGTGTAACAGCCTCCGCCGCTGAGACATGACAGAGCCAATCTCAGCGCACACACGGCCCTGGGAGCTTGGAGCAGCGTAGAGCCACCGCACCAAAGACGAGGAGACTCACAGCGCCGCTTTTTTTTTTTTTTTTTTTTTTTTGATTTTACACGAAAGGGACTTTAAAAAAATAAGAGCTGGGAATTAGGGGAGTTTTTTCTTCTTCTTCTTTCCATCATCCTGTCCCGATTCGTCTCATCAGTCCGAACGTGGCCATTTGCTCAATGTCATCATGATCATCTTCTCGTCGCGCAGTGTACTGCTGTCAGTCTATTATCCACAGATCTTCCTGATCCTGACGAGTGGCAGCTACCTGTAAGTTTGAACCAATTAACTGAGTCCATAATTAACTTCAAACAGGGGCGCGCGCTCATCCCCAGCTGCACAAAGACGCACGGCTTCGCTTTTCTCCCACATGCAGCCTTCACACCGGACTACCGAGGATATTTCTCTTATTCCAATCATTCACAGCCGGTTCTGAAATGATATTTTTTCCTAGTTAAACGCGTCCAGAGATTGGAGAATTTAAGTTGTACACGCCGTCATCAACGGCACAAAGAGCAGACGTAGCTGAAGTTAAAGGATTTTTCTTTTAGGATGATTTTCCTCATGCTTGCTAATGTTACACAAGCGTAGAACCTCATAGGAACACCGGGAGAATCACCGGGAGAATGATCCACGTGGGAATAAACTAATTAAGAGACGCGCTAATGTGCGTCTGCGGCCGGATGATGTTGTGTGAGTAAACACGGATGCATTTCACTGCCGTTTTGCTAGTATTCTTTTTTTTTTCTTGCAAGATCAGACAAATGAAATATTTTGGTGACTGCAACATGGATTCATTTTGGCCACAGAGTGGCAGAGATGTTCAAGACAATTTGATGCTGGTTTGTTTTGCTAGGAATATATCACAATATGAACGGTTTTCACGCGTGCGAGCTCAGTTAACCTGTCAGCACGCTGTGAAAGATGACCTCTCTGCATTACCTCATGTCCGGATGATTCTCAGTGTGTGTGTCGATGTTATCATTTGAAGCCACATCTCTAAATATCCTCCAGCACGTGATTGACACTACAATACGCTGGCGGCTCCGAAATACACGAGAATGATTCTTGCAGAATACTTAGAGCTTCCAAAATAATTACTGACCCATGCTCGCTCGCTCCTCTCTGCCCGCTTCCTCTGCTGCCCGGAGACCCCAAACCTGAGGCTAAAATAGATATGGTTTTTGGTTTGCAGTTAAAAGGGGGCTACACTGCTAAGTATAGTAGTGGCTTGCACACTGAAACTACATTGTTTGTTTTCATTATTTAAGTAAGTTTCAAATTGAGCGTGTACATGAGAAAGGATTCAGAATAATGTCCAATCCTTCACTTTAAGCTGAAACTCTGGCATGTTGAACTACATGCTGTATTTTCTTATAGTTTAGGGAGCTAATTAGGTGGCAAATGAGCATCAGGGAAATGATCCACCCTGTGTGAGCTCAGGGATTCCACACCTCACACTTCAGCATCCAGGAATGTCACCGTTATGTTTCTATGGCAGCAATCTCACCCCTTTTTTTCTACTCTGTTCTGTTTACATTTCACTTTTTTATACCTTGAATGTATTTTAAAACAAATGATTGCATTAAACACCTTTTACTCCTCTTTACTCTTCTCCTAAAAGAAAAAAAAAGAAAAAAATTTAGCACTTCAGTATGAAAACTTCCTGTTGAAAAATGAGGAGCATTTCTTCTCTTCGTTAATTTGAGTCTCGACGTGTGTGAGTGCATTCCTGTGTTGAAGATTCATGTTCCAGTGCTTAATAGAGTGTCAGATAAGTTCAAAGTGACCCATTTGATGGAGAAGGTGGCTGTGAGTGCACTGATGCCAGACTAGTTGCTTGTAAGGTCATGCAACACCATGATGGAAGCTGCTGAAACTGAAGAAATCGGTTAATGTCAAGTCCCATTCACACGTCCCTCTCACATTTCATCAGCGGATCGTGATTTGATTTAAAAAACCAAGTGTCTGATCTTATCTTGAAAATCTCCAAAGACAACATTCGGTCGAAGTCCTTGATGAAGAGAAATATGGACTCTGCACAGCAAAAGGCACAGAATCACATGGAGCCTCTTCATTTAGGTACAAGTTCACTTGTGATTTCAGCTCAAATATGCCACCTTTTGCTGAGCAATGAACACGATTCTTCTGCTTCATCACAGCTTTGCTAGGATTGAATGGTATTCTGACCAAGCTTCCACTTTGCAACCTAAATTAGATCACACTTCAGGTTTTGGAAAAATGTAGCAGCACATTTGTGGATGCCAGTTCGCAGGATTTTGGGAGTCTGATCATAGATATGTTACCATGAGTAAGCTGTCTCCATGCTGCTGGTGTACACACACACACGCACACACACACACACACACACACACACACACACGCACACACTAAGCAAACAGAATCACATTTGTGCACTTTGATGATGCAGGGATTTAAAAGCTTAGCTGTGGAATTTTCAGTTTGGTGTTGTTTGATGGTTTAGGGGTCCTGCGGCGGAATCTGTTTTTCTCTGATTCTGTGAGTTAGCAGGTGAATGACATGAGCGGGAGCAAGGAGGAGTTCTGTCTGACGCCCGTGAAAATGTCTGGGTGCTGTTGTAGTTCTTAAGTGCACGGATATCGAGCTAAAGAAGCAAACCAGGTGAATTTAATGTGTCTCGTGTGAGAAAGTGAACTTCTTCTGTTGCACATTATTTGTCGTAATGAGCCTGACCCTTTGGTTTGTATGGACTAGATGCCATCGTTGCCATGAACAACCACATGTACTGCAGAGGGTCACAGTCGGTCAGAGGAGTTCAAGCCTGTTTGAAAAGCAGTGAGAGCAAAGAGAACTTGAAACCAGAAGAAGGCCCGATGATTTCTGTCTACGCTAAATGCACCTGATAATTTTCTTGTCTTCTCAAAGACATTTTTGTAATCTTTTGGAAGGTACGATGCTCAAAAGGCATTTGGTTTTTAGGACGAAAAGAATAATGCCCTTTGCGAAATTAACAGCTTTGTTGTGGTTCTCTTTTTTTCTGGAAATTCAGATACCGTGCGTGCATTCAACTAGGTCATTTTTTGAAATCGAAGAGTGGAGTTTTTAAAATCAGCAGTAAATAAACCATAGCACTTTTGTATATGATACGCTTGGCTGACTGCAGAAAGAAGAGAAAGAGAATGTGTGCAGCTCGAAGTTTGGTAACAGATATGTGTCTTGCTGCAATTAGGTTTCATTTGAAGTTTTTGCGTTTGAAATCGAGATGCTTTTTTGTTTTTGTGGAAAAGGCTGTTAGCAACATGGTTTTCAGAGAGTAATCAATGATCATGTGTTTGTTCTTAATCTTCCACCAAGATTATTGTGAACCCAACAAGAATTAATCTCATCAGTCTCTCTTTCTAACTGCCTGTCCCCCCTCACGCATGATTCCTTTTCACCCTTCCCCGGCCGCCGACGTCTTTCACTGTCTAACAACTCGCCTGCATAAGTTTGCCCTGCTTGTGGTGAAGCCTTTGGAGGTCGACGTCATACTTCAAAGCTGCCGTTTGCCTCCACGCTCATTTATGGCTCCTTTTGCCTGACTTGTTTGAAAAGTATGCATCTACATGGTTTTGAGCTATAAACAGTTGTGGAGAAAGTCCGCGCTTTGTTTAGCCGTAATCTGTTTTGGCTTTCTCAGTGGCTGCAAACTCATCTTTAACATGTGTTTTGGTATTATCACATTGAGTGATCAGTTGTGATGAAGTCTCTGTGAGGAGCGCTGAGAAGGAGGGGTGTCATTTACTAAACAGCATTTAGTGCTCTTTCGATTAATCTCTGTTGAAAACCTCCTGGGTTTTCCATGCAAACCAGCCGTAGGATGTGGCTAAAGTAAAAGCAGTCCCATAAATTTTATAGGTAGCACTTTACACCCTGAATAAGTTTAAAACATATAATTACAGAAATCATAAGAAATAATATTTTCTGTCACATTTGGTTGAAAAATAAGCCCTGCATCTCCATCATGTGACACTGAGCAAGTGTATATTTGCGTAAAAGTTGATTCTGGCAACTAAATGCACTACTGTGTTACCTAACAATTAACACAAAACCTCAACTTATTACCCAGATGACCACCGTCCAAACCAGTGCAGAATGGCCTTTGCAAGTTGTCAAACAAGGATTTTTGTTTTCTGTCTCTGGGCTGTTTTATCAGGTTTTCCTGTCTGCATTTTTTTAATGTTTTATGTTTGATTTCAGGTTTGGGATTTACATCTAATCCGTTAAATAGCAATACTTTCATGCAATACAGCTTTCACTTCACTTCGGAACGTACATCAATCACTGGTTGAAATGAATCCTGTTCTGGAGAGTCTCACACAAGTGAGTCAGTCTGACCATCCTCTGCAAGTTCTAACGGAGTTTATTTCTGTGTGTGTGTGTGTGTGTGTGTGTGTGTGTGTGTGTGTGTGTGTGTGTGTGTGTGTGTGTGCACGCATGCACGAATGTCTGTGTGTTGGCATGTGTATGCATGTCTGATGCGTGATCCATGTGTATGGATGCATGTGTGGTGGTGTGTTTCTCTTGCTTTGGCAGGGCCCTGTCATCGGTGGTGGCTCTGGGTGCCAACATCATCTGCAACAAGATTCCCGGGCTGGCACCTCGCCAGCGGGCCATCTGCCAGAGCCGCCCGGACGCCATCATTGTTGTGGGTGAAGGTGCTCAGATGGGCATCAATGAGTGCCAATATCAGTTTCGATATGGACGCTGGAACTGTTCGGCGCTGGGAGAAAGGACAGTCTTCGGTCAGGAGCTGCGTGTAGGTCAGTCTGGGTTCTGTCACAAAGGGAGCGGGCACCGCATGCTTGGATGTTTGTGCATTTATGTTCTTGTCTACGAGGACAGTGCTGACACATTTCCTTGCTCTTTTTTCAAGGTAAACAAAAATGTATTTATGTAACCTTAGTTTCCTGCACCCTGCTGCGCCATCAGGTGTGACCTTTATTGCGAACACACGATCTGTTGCACAGCATCATTCAAACTCTGGGAGTTAGTAGAAATGCAAATGACGATCCCAAAGATGACAGATATTCTAAAAATATTTGGGTAAATATGTCTGAAATTATGCACAAAACTTTACATTTGATGTGAAAATCCAGCTGTAAACTGGTGTCTTGTGTTTGAATCGCTCCCTATCAGATTAATAATGAGTATTAACAGTGGAAGGCCTTTACAACTGTGTGTCAGTACATTGCCTTCAGTGCATCATTAAATGAACTGCACACGTCTGCAAATGCAAAACAGAGGTTGGGAAGCCTATTTTCACTGTCATTTGGTAATGATAATGAAACTGACAATATGATAATTCCCCTGACTTTCCTGTTGAAGAGGGAACAGAAGTTACATAATACATGTTTCAAGCCATCCTATTGTCTCTGTTTTAAGAAACATGACACGCAGAGTATAAAAAATTTTTTGGTACCAGTCCCTCTGAGCCCCATGAAATATGGCTTTTCACAAGCCAAACCCAAGCTGCACACATCACACAGTCAAAACTCAAACCAGTAACACACGGTCTCTTTCGCTCTATTGTATAACCATTCGTGTTGGCATTGCTCAAGAGGACCTCATATACTGCTGATTCCAGCCCATCTTAGTCGTCCTCATTTCAATTGACAATGTTGTATTTCCCTAGCGTGGCTCTGGTTTCTGTTGATGTAGGTTCTGCTAGGAGTTTCTTGGTTAGCAGCATGCCGACCTTATGCCAAAGTTATGGAAAAGCTACCGAAAGGCACTGGAGCTCTAATGGGGAAAACGTAGAGTTGAAAAAATGATATTACAAATGAAGAGACAACTAATGGCGTTATTATTACTTGTTGTACCAGAATAGATAGACACATCTGTTATTAATCGGGTTAAATTGGTTGTGTCCATGCTATGCTGTTCATGAGGGTGTGTGCATACATGCAGGAAAAAAAGACCTTAAAGCAGACACATTTACATTTATGATGCTTTTCTCTGAGAATCTTGGCAGTCCACAAAAACCTCTTTTGCGTTGCTTTTGTTTTACAGGGACTTTTATATATTTCCTTTCATTTAGAAGATGCTTTGTTGCCATTACGTTGTGGTTGGGCTGCGCATTTAATCCAGTGGCTCTGTTAACAATCACTCCTCTTAAGAAGTAGCTGAAATAGCTCAAGTGCTTGCTCCAAAAGACTTTTTTTTTTCTTTGTTGTGAATGTTGCACTTTCTTTTGTAATGGACCTCATGTTGTTTTCCTCAACACTCAGAATTCCCTTTTATCCTCCCTCAGATCGGTTCTTTATGTCCTTCAGAGGAACTCGGGAGATTGAGGAAACATGTTAGACGTATAATTTTGGTCTTTTAGATGGTGCCACCTCTGCATTTTGCTTGACTGATGCTAGCATGTTTTATGCATTATACTCTCTGCTTTAATTATGACATATTTTAGGTAGAGTTTAATTTTTCATGCTAACATGTGTTGTTCTCTTGGCTAATTTTTTTTTGAACTCTGACGTAAAGTTCAAAACTTGCTTTCAGCATCCTGATCAGCCACGAGGAAGCTATCGGGGCAGGGGGGTGGGGGTGTGCTTATGTTGGAAGCAAGTGTCACACTTTTGCTCACTAATGTTCCATCTTCTAATGACCTCATCTGAGCATCATATTTGCTCTGTGTTTCTTGTTTCCATAATGGATTTGCAAATAGTGCTTCAATGCACAAGTGCTAATCAGATGTGCGTTGGTTTCCAGTTCTGGCTGTCTGGTGTACCTGAAATTTTGGATTTTTATAGGTTTAGGCTTATTGATTTTGAAATTGCCTTATTTGGACTCTCGGGGACTTTACACTTTAAGTTTTTGTATTTGGATTTGACTTTTTTGTATTCAGATATTTCATCCATCCCAGAAACTGTGATGGTGTTAACTGCCCTTATGAGAGCACAACAACAACAAAAAAATCATCTTTTAAGTCGACCAGTCATTGCTTTGTGGACCACTTAGACAAAACCTCCAACTTTCAGCTTGAAGTATCCTCTCAGAGCTGGCACCCACAAAGATCTCCTCCAGCCCTTATAGCAGGAGAACTGATCGGAGCTGGAGGGCTAAGCAGCGGTCCTTCCTTGTATGTTTAGCCTGCACCCCGGCCTGCTAGCCTTTAACTTGCATCCTGTCGTTCTAGCCTGCAGTCATAAGGACTGTCTAAGTCACAGTCTGTGCAAGCTCAGTCTGCTTGTCCTCAGTGGGGGAGCAAAGAACCGGTTGCTTAGCACCACAGAGTCTCTGCTGCCCCAGCCTCTACCTGAGCCATCAGCTGACCATGTCTGTGCTCAGTCCCGAGGAGTCGGCAGGCTCCCCAAATCCATGTCCTTTCCTGAGTTGGCCAACCCAGCTGGTCTTCAGTGAGAAGACGGTCTCCAGCCTTCATTCCAAAGTTCCCCAGCCTTCATTCCAAAGTTCCAGTCATCAGAGCCCATGCTTCAGCAGTCTCCATCTTCAGAGCTTGTGCTGCAGCCTTCATGGCCTCCAGTGCAAATGAGGGAGTCTTCCCAGTCTTCTGTTTTCCTGGTTCCAGTGGTGGACTGGCTGTTCACCAGCTCACACAGCCAGTCCACCCTCCAGCTCATTTGCCATCGGTCCAGCATCCAGTGTCCAGAGTCTTTGCATCCCTGAGCAAACACAGCCATCCCCTAGTCTGTCGCTGTTATCACCTTACAGAATGGCTTCATCTACCTGCTCTTGCCTCAGGACATCCACCTGAGGTCACCTGCTTTGGCCTGTGACAAGGACTCTAATCCACTTCAAAATTTGAAAACACTTGACCTGCAAGTGCCCATAATTGTGGTAATATTGAATTTTTCTGTTCTCATATTCTTCAAGGTGTCTATTCCTGACAAAAAATACTCCCAATAGAATGAAAAACAGTTTAAAAATGTAATTTAACAGTGTTAACACAGGTCCCTTGTATCACTTTATATTGACGTCATCTCATTTCCTACTTTCATAATTGCTATGGCTGCTAGTTGGCGTCTGTTACTAAAAACATCAATAGAGGTCATTTTCACTGCTTGCATTTATGACCTATCCGGTCATTTTTCTTGGACGGACAGTCTAATTTTGCAGCAGTTTGTGGTTTTTATCAGCACGAATGAATGCTGTTTGGTGAATGGTTATGGTTAACAACACAACATGCTAAAATATATTACGTTTGGGGGATTTTTCAGCCTTGGACTCAGCTCTTGTGTCACAGCGCTGAGACGTCGTAATAAAGCTTTTGAGGATGCAATTAAACAGAGCAATGGTTACGTATTTTTTCAGTAACAGGTGATGCTCTTCAACTCTCTCCATTCACGCACAGACATGAAGTGATTTACCAGATAAATCTGGCAAGAACTGAAAGTGAAAGTAAAGTTTTTGTGGATCAGGTGTCAGGTAGCTTCTGCACATTTTTAGGGTTTCCCACAGCATCCTCTGGTAGTAAAATACAACTATATTTAATTTGCAGCTCCTCAGTGATGACCGTATAAGGTTTAAAGGGTTCAAGATTTAAACCCAATATTTCTACCAACTTTGGCACTCGACTCTGCTCTTCCTCGGTGTTATATCTGCCAGGCCATAGCACAAGCCATATGTGGATATATTGTATTATTAAGCGGGCAAAAATGTTATGCTTGCGGGCAGAGAGAAGATAATTGTGAGATCATAAATATACATTTACAGATTAGGTTCGTATAGCTGACAATTTTATAACGATAAAAGTTTCATTTGATATTGATAATAATTGATTTCCTCCGCCAAGGAGGTAATGCGATCGCTGGCATTGGTTTGACTGTCTGTAGCAGGATAAATCAACAAGTTGAGGATGGATTTTGACGCATTTTTGTAGGATGATGGAACTGGAAATTGATAAGATTTTGGAATGGCCTGGAACTGAATTTGGATCGAATTACATCTCATGGCCTCGACGGAGGTATGCGTTCTTTAAGCGCCCTCTAATGCACCCCATTTTTAAAAATTTTATTAAAAACTAGGAGAAAGTTTGAATTGAAACACATTATTTTAGGTTGTGGAGGAGATGCTGTTCTCGTAGTTTTCATGAATACATTCACATGCTGTGTTATTCCTCTCCATCAAGGACTGTTTAAGGATGTAGGGTGAAGTAGGTACTGATGTCATGCCGTGTACTCCAAAGGGTAGAAATCAGGATTGGTTTGGATGGTTCTCTTGGACGCGTAACGGTGTTCTGATAGCGAGCAGACTGAGGAAGTTGACACAGGACAGGTTCAGTAGTTTATTTTCACTGTCTGTGCTAACATTCTCTTGCACACTGTTTTTGTTGTGTCTCAAGCAGATGGTGCATGCAGCACTTGTAGCATGCTCCATTTTCATATGAGGAGAGAAAGTGCATGTTCAGGGTTTATTTATGCAACCCAACTGCATATTTTTTTTCTCATTTAACTGAAACTATCTAATGTTACTCAAACAGTTTTTTATTTCATTATTAATGCACGACAACAAGTCGCCGTGGGAGCGCAGACACCACAGCTACTACACAACTCCCCTGCCAGTTAGACACTGTGGAAAAGTGGCCATTTAGTGTTCTCTGTCAACACCTGCCATCAACTCGCACACAACATCCTCGGTTGTGATAGTTTCCAGTGTTTATTGCTCATGATTTAAGAATGTCTGTATGTATTAGGGAATTCTTTAACATGGCATATGAAATCATGGAATACACCTCTTTAGAAAAAATGTTCCAATCCCTTCCTCCGAATCTGCAAATTCCCACATCATCATAATCAAGTACAAGGGAAAAGCTATTCCCGTTCCGCTCCCATTTAAGTTTTACACTCAAATCCCCCAAATTATGAACACTAAACCTTTCCCCCCTCTCTATGATCCACTCTTAGTTTTGGACTGCAGGGAGGACATGTCGGCATTTTTTCAAGAACTAAAGATCAGCCGACCGCAAGTCTAATGCACTCTCTATGTGCTGCCTGCTCTTGGAGGCAGTCCCTCTGTTCTGGAGCAGCTCCATGGTATTACATTTGCTTTCCAAGAGAGCACACATTAATAGTTAGGTTATTGAGCATTAAAGAGCCTGATATATCTTCATTCGACAGAGGTGATTCAGTTTCAAAGGCTGATAGATTTATTTGACTCTCTGTCTTGTAAGCAGAAAAAGTGTGTTCCATTCAGGAGATGGCTTCTGCTGGCACTTCCTTTGTTGCCTGACTTAAGTGTGCTGCATGCAAGATTTGAGGGTAGATGGACCGATGGAAAAATGAATGCATCCCTTTTTCTTGTTACAGCTCTATCCCTCAACAGTTTTGCCATTTTGTGAGGAGGGGTTGGCGTTTGCTCTTGAACTGACAAATTGGAGAACACCACCATAAACTGGCAGTCAGATTTTTAACTGGCAATTAAAGTGCATCTCATTTCCTCCTAGTGCCCTGCTATGGTGTTGGCATGAATTGGTACCTTCATTCAGCACAAATGTGGAGTGAATTATCCTTTGCTAACAGAAATGGGTGCTATGGAGTGGTTGGTTGCAGTCTATTAAGTAGCAGTAATAACATTAGAGATTAATCCATCAGCGAGTCAAAGGAAAAACGGGAGATTTAGGATCAAAATGGCAAATGTTGTCATCCTCAAATCACAACCCTTGGCTTAGTCTCTACATTAATCATCCTATTTGAAATATTCCTGTCAAGACTGATCCCGCGGCTCTGATTTGTCATCGTCATTATATTATTTGAGTACGTTCATCCATGCGTACAGTGCATTGAAAGCACCCATGAGGTTTTTGTTATACATCTCCCAAAATATGCTGCAGGTCCAGCGAGATCTGCGCCACACAACACAGCTTTAACACACATATGAATGAATCCTGTTTACTGCGCAGCAGCTTTCATAATCAGATCCCTATTGCTTTGACTAAGAAAAGGCTCATCTTGTGTACCGTCAAATATTTTGGCTAAACACCTGTAACAGAGATGACTCACACATAAAGAACCTGCCTATGACCTTAAAACATGGTTGAAATAGCAACGCACTTGATGTTGGTGATTAGAGCTTGAAAATGGACACCTTTCAGCGGCTACACTCAGCATCAAAGGCTAACCCTGGCCCCCTTGTCATAAAACGGCCTGCTCCAGTTACTCTCTGTTTGACTTTCCAGCCAGTTTGTCACCGTCCTGATTCATGCTTTTGATCTGAAAGGCCTTTTTTGTTGTGCACAGGCATGAAATATGACAAAAGTTCGATCATTCAGCCTCTGGCTCATTGCACAAGAATGGATGCAGCACTTGAGCAGGTGAGCTGTTTGTTTCAGAGGTAATAGATGTAGAATATGTCTGTTCTTGAAGAGGTGACTGGATCCACATGCTTCACTGGAAAGATGTTGTTGCTTTGAAACAGAAGGCTTTTTCAGTCTGATTTACTCGGATGTGTATTCTGCCTCTTAGATATTGGAAATTAGACATGACAGCTGTTGTGGTAAATGCCCTGGTGAGCTGTTTCCTAATAATTCACCAAAAACAAACAGAATGACGGAATGTGGGAGCTTAAAACCGGAGAGAAGAGGGACAATAGAGGGTGTGTTCATGTCTGTATTTTCCCATCCTCCTTGATAACTACCAGGCAGTCCCTCCCTCCTCCTGTCTTTCATCCATTTCCACTAAAGAGTCTCAGTCTGATGAAGGCAGTGGGTGATCCACCTGCCAGGACCACAGGGGCCACATCAGGGTCTAGTAGTCAGATCCAGCATGTCTAAGTAGGCAGGTTTGTCTGAAAGCACTCACCTGTATCAGGAGAAGATGCAAGGTGTTCCCTCCCAGTAGAGGAGGACCGTCACTACTGCTGGGGTCAGACAGAACTCAGTGATGAGGAGGAGATGGTGTTGAAATTACTTTTTGGCTTGATATTTTGTTTGCAAAACCATTTCAGACGCTGAATTCATCGAGGATTGAAGGTTTCGGTTATTGTTCGAGACAGTTTGATTTTCATGTTTTCATGTATTCTGAAAAAAAAAGGGTTTCCTTTTTGACAACTGAGAGTTCTGTCTCGGGGATTAGGGCGATACTCTTATTGAAGACAATTTGGAAGTATTGCAGATCTCCTTAATTCGTGAAGGAAAACAGTGGCCTAAGAACACACAACTGTCACTGATGCAACTCTTGAGTCAGGGAGACTGAAAGTAATACATATGCAGTCATAATTAATAATCATAATCCTTATTTTTTAATTTTGTTGAAGGCTTCGAGTAGCCATTCATTTGCGTGTTCCTGCATTTCTCTTCCCCACTGCATTACAAGCTCCCGGTTTGAGGACAACAAAATACTTGCAGATTATAAATGCATTGGCCGAGCTCCTTCCTCTTCTCGGAATCAGTTGATGGTCATTTGTGGTGAAATCGTATCCCCACAGAATGCAAGTACAACATCACAGTCCAACCAAAGGCTAATAATGAATGGACAAAAAAAAAAAAAAAAAATCTATTCGAATGACCATGTGGTTCCATTCATGCTTTATTTTCTCATTTTGACAAAGTAAAAGGAAATGTGAGTTGAAATATTAAATTAGGACAACTGAAAATTTTCAACAAACTGTACTCTTAAAATAGACTTTCATGTCTTAAGTGAAACATCAACAGAACAAATATTCTGTCACCTGGACGACTTCCTACAATCACGTTGCGAAAAATTCATTGCATATTTTCAAAGGTGATCATTACTTGCAAGTGAAACTTCACAGTTAAATTCTTTCTTGTTACCCCACTTGACATATGAGCTTAGTCAGTTGGCTTTGAGTGCTATACCCAAGACTAGCTTAATAAAGACAGTCAAAAAGTCATTCTTCAAAAACGGGGGATTTTCAAAAGCTCACAAGTGCATACTTTGACACCGGCGAACTCTCCCAAAATACCATCAATCATGTCACTGCCGCCAAGGTTGTTCCCTTAGTGGGATTAGTTTCTTGGTTGTACACCCTTCAGGCAAAATTGTGGTTATCAACTCAGCTATCACTCACCCAATTCTGTTATCTGGCAAAAAAAAAAAGGCTTCATATAATGGCTGCTTTATAGATAAAATATCTAGGATTCATAGCAGTGCCAAGCTTAGAGAAATGTGGCAGATTCACTCCAAGCAGCCAAGTCCTTGATACCATGTGGCTAAATGTGTGGAAATGATGCGTGCATTGTGTTATGGTGGAACGGTGGTGGATAAAAGGCCTATTTTTCAGCCCATCATCATGTGGTTAGTTGTAATCCTCTCTGCTCTCCTCCATGTGCAGTCCAGAGAAAACAGAAAGGCCGTATATGTGTGTGTGTGTGTGTGTGTGTGTGTGTGTGTGTGTGTGTGTGTGTGTGTGTGTGTGTGTGTGTGTTTAGAATCTTTTCCCCCAACTTTATCAGATAGGAGGGGAGTAGGATGCTTTGTTGTTTTACAGTGTGTGGGCTGTGGTCATCATGGCTCAGTAAAAGGTCATCTCTTACTCTTTTCTCTCCCAATGATTCGCCTCACTTCCCCTGCCCACAACATGTGTCTCTATCTAGGGTGGGGCCTCTCATCCTACGCAACCAAACAGCGCTATCACCGCCAGGCCGTTCACTTGTTCATTCATTAGATCTGTCTCAGACTGTGTGGGTGTGTCGGGAGGTCCCCTTTCTTTTTCCTCATCCCTCTCTCTTTCCCTTTCTCTGTCCTGCCACCCACTGGCTGTCTGCTGACGTGGCCCCAGGGGTCATTCTGGACCCTAGCCCTTCAGCCCTTGTGTGTGCATATGTGTGTGTGTGTGTGTGTGTTTCACCCTCCCCGTGGCGTTGAGTTATCGGTGGGATCTGCGTCTGTCTGTGTCTGCCAGTACTGCTGGAGGAAACAGGATGCAAGAGGATCAACTGTAATCTCACAGTGCGCTTTGTTCCACACAATCCCAGGCCAGTCACTGTATTCTCTACATGCAGGGCCCGCCACTGGACATTTACATGTGCCAACAATCACACCGCGACCGGGCCACTTAGGTGAGAGTGCAAGGGGGGTGTTGGGTTAGAGACAAGGAGATACTGGTAGGAGGGAGGAAGGGAGCGAAGGAGGGAGGGAGGGAGGGAGGGAGTGCTATAAGACCTGGAGCTTTATTCCAAGGCTTGATGAATCAGCAAGTATGGGAATGTTAGGTGTGTTTCTTTTGTAATGAGATCGGAAACATGTCATCAGTGGCCTATTTGACTCACTGATTATAATGATGAGGATAATGATATCTTCAGTGATATGATGTGGGATTGATAGAAATCTGAGTAAACACATTTCAACCCAAGATGAAACAAAATCAAAATGGGAATGAAACTGAGGAAAATCCTCAACATTGTCCTCAAATGAACTCGATTACCGTGTACAGCACATATAGACCTACGTTTGTTGCTCTGAGCAGGTCAGGTCCTGATTTGGGGCTCATCATGAGGATGAAAGGGTGGACAGAAGGATTTGTGCCTGTTTTAGCAAGTCCTGGTATTCAGTGAAAAAGCTTCATCTCCACCTCAGGGAGATCAGGGAAGAAAAAGGATGCTTTTGAGATGTTTTCTGCCAGCCCAATTTTCTATGCCTGGGAGGCAGCTTAGTTTAGTTCTCGGCATTTAACACCGGCAACGTTAAACACCCTCATGATTGTTTTAGCTTTACTGCTGAAAGCTCTTCTTCGTGTGTGAGTTAAACTAAGGACCCTACTGTGCCAGAGAGTGTCACTTCCCCAGCTCTATGATGTGACTACACTGAGAGTGTGGAGCGTAGTTCTGGTAAAACAATATTATTTTATTGTACAGGAACACGGCTGTGCTAATTCCTCGAGCTGCAAACCTCACGGACCACAACTTTGTCTGTAATTTAGTGGGAGCATATGTTCATAGCAACGGTACATAAAGCGGAACGGAAAACAGTAGTAGAGAGCGCATTAGTCAGTTCAGTGATTGGTACACAAAGCTAGGGGCTTTCCTGCTACTTTCCTCCCCTTCAAAGGGGCCCTGGAGACACAGTTTGAGCGTCAGCGCAGTGTTTTTTGGTGTTGTGATTTTTATTATATAGGCTTTGTACAGTCTAGAATATAGTGCACATGAACTCAAGCTTTCAAAAGCCTACAAATATCAGATTACCATTTGATTTGCTCTTTTGGTTTTTGGTGGAATGTCCTATATTTTATATTCATAAGTTCTTCATGTCAATAGGGACTTTTTCCTGCATTTGTGTGTTGCTTTTTGGCGTGCACCAAGGCAAAGACAGACTGGGAGACAAGTTTGAAAGATCTAAAGGATTAACTTTAACTCATTTAGACGCCCAGAGAAAACAATGCTATTTTTAAAAATGTAAATAACCTTCTCCTGAGGGTTGTCTGAAAAGGATAAACTTATCCTTCTTTGTAGCAGACGGAAACATGTGAAACGGCTTACCTTTGCCCTACTTTTCATTAAATATTATTTAAAAATCAATACACAACACCTAAAATGATGTCATGTTAAGGAAGAAGCATGCAGATGTTGCTCCAGGTCCTGATGGGTTGAAGTCAGTGAGGACGTATGTGGTTCCACAGTGGTCTGAAGTATTCTAACTTAATTTTCCACTATTGAAATACTGCTGTCTTGTAAGTATGGTGAATTCTACGCTCCTCTGTCCTCTCAATGAAAGAGAAACCTTGACTGCCCAGACTGCAGTGCTCTCTCAGCCAACATCATCACAGGTGTAGGGACTCTTGGCCACCAGCAGGTGACACTTTTCCCTTTGTTCACCCTGGTGCCATTTGTCTGTGACAGGGTGTCCTTGTGCTTTAATGGATACAAAGCCCTAAAACGTCAGTGTATCGTTACGTTGTTGAGATGTAATTTCTTATGCAATCCTGTCCTACTGTGTCCCCGGGGTGTGAGTGCATGTCCGGGATGACAGGGCCTTTAAAAAGCTTTCCCCTTCACTGCTCCACCAACAGGCTTGGCTTGTGTGGAGAGGCCATTCAGCTGCACTGTTGGGCTCTGACGATGTGTGTATGTGTGTGTGAGAGACTATTTTAATGTGTATTTGCTTGGCAAGACCCCTGACAGTACCATTGCTTGAACTTCTCTTCCTTTTCAGCCACTGTGCATCCTTCACTGAAGCTTGCTTTGTGTTCAAACCTTAATTTCTTCTCAAAATCAAGTTTTCTGGCCGAATATACAATCATAGGATTTGAGAACTTTTAGCAACTTTTGGCTTTTTGTCAGCAACTCTCTATTTGTATCTTTAGGCAGAAACATGATTATTTCACAGTAAAGTTGCATAACACGTCATAGATGTTCACACATATTAATAACTGTAAAGAAGAGTTTTCGTCTGTATTGGCCATTTAATCTTTTCCCAGCCGTAAAAACAAATTTATCCACGAGAGGAGAGTGCAGCAGCCTCCTTTATCCATTTCCTTTCCTCTTTTGTCAGCAGCAAAGGCTAACCATGGCCTGTTAGCGGTGAGGACAGTGAGGCCTGTTGAGGTCAGTCAGTTACTACATCAGCTAACCTATACTACACCAGTGCTGCCTGTATGGTGTCGTTGGTTGTAAATCTCCTGTGCTGTGTCATGTGAAATTTGTCTAGCGGTATGCCTGCCTCCAACTCTAAACACAGAGTGCCGTTTTAGTGGCGAGCCACTACATCCAGAGATTTCTTTTTGTGTCTCAGTTTCTGTAGCTCATCAAAAGACACGACGGGCATCGCAGCACAGGCTAGTGTCCAAAGTGGTGTGGTCTAATGTGAAGGCCAAGGCATACTGAGTCAGTAGCTCTCACTACGTCTCCACTTTTAGTCCCCGACTCTGGAGTACAGCGTGGTGTTTATTAACTCCTGTACCTGTTCTGGGTGAAGCGAGGATGATCTTCTTCCCATCTTTGCTCTCAGTTGGATAGTGTAGCAGACACTTGCCACTAAACTCCATTAGACATCTGGTTTAATATTCCCCCCATTCTTCTCTCCTGGATGTTTCCAAGTTCATTGAGGTTTTTCTGGTCACTCCAATTTTCCACTGGCAGCTAGAGAGGCAATCCCAGGGTGGTTCCTCCTGGAGGGCTGTCAGAACTCTAGGGCCAGCCTCTTTAGAGCCTTCTGCTGCTGTTATGGGTGAATTTTCTCCGCATGGCTTTTCAGCAAAACAGGGCCTTCCTCTCTTGAGGATACACTGATGATGCACACACAACATCAGCACAAGAACTTCTTATTCATTATTATCATTCTCAATATTATTTTTAGAATATTGTTAAGTCTTGTGGTTATATTGTTATTTTTTTCCCTGCACCTTAATCCCTCACAAGTCTGACCTGTGAATGGGTTTCTCTCTAGTTCTTGCATAACTCGTGCATCAGACAGAATAACATAGCCATTTGTGTCAATTACAATATTCATCACAAAATGATTCCATTTGATGGACAAGCGGGAGTTCAGTTTAACAGCACCACAAATTGCAGGCTACAAAATGACCAGTAAAACATATTAACTCCTTTTTCAAATAGATTTAATAAAAAAGAAATTTTGTTATCCCAGTGAATGGCTGTTTTCTTGAACTGCATTATTTTTTCGCAGGTATACCAAATACAATTGGCACAGTGAGCGTCCCTGGTAGAATAGAGGACACGTATTTTAAGAGCAAAACATCTGATTTTGGATATGTTCTTGCTTCAGTGCAAAAAGGAAGAAAAAGGGCTTGATCACCAACTTCCATGGCTTTAATTGGCTTTCATTATTGCCAGTTGGTAGTGCCAGACCCACCAGGGGGTGACAACCAGTACAAGCCCCATCATCATCATTTTCCCCATGAGCAGCAAAGCTCATAGGCCCAGAAATGGGCAGACATCTATAGTGCTGGAAACCACCCTTTCTCTGGAAACTGGCCTTATCCTGTTTTAAACATTACAGTGACGCTCTGTTTGTGCGTGTATATCCCAAATTGTTTTTAACAGTGAATGTACATGTGTGTGTGTGTGTGTGAGAGAGAGAGAGAGAGAGAGCGAGAGAGAGAGAAAGCGAGTGCAAGTGTGTTGTGTATTTTTATTATGTGGCTGGTCACTGAGTATTTGCGTGCCTGTGTATGCACTTACGTTATGGTCGTGCGCCTGCATGTGTGTGTGAGGTGGGGGTAGCAGAATGTTACCACAGGCTGGTGGGGCACAGCTCTACTGCTAACCAGAGAAGCAAGTGGTTGTGAGTCAGTCCCCACTGGGCAAACCTGTGGCCATGGTATTAGTTCTGCAGCACCAGTGCCAGGATAGGAAATTAACAGTGGCTTTCGGGTGAAAATGTCTCTGAGAGTTCAGAAAATGTCCCTGGGATTAGAGTAAGAGGTGCAAAATATCCCTCTGGAGAGAGAAGAAGAAGTCAAATGGAAAACAGCTGCAAAGTGTTGCATGTACACGGTGCAAATGTTGCTTCAACTGCCGAAAAATAGGATGCTCTTTCATGCTTTGTGCAAACTAGTAATAACAAGTGTAAGACTAGCAGTCATGGCTCTATCTGACCACACAGTCTGGTCATTTAATATGGTAAAATAAGCATCGAGTAACAGTCAAAACTCTTAAAAGTTTATTTGAACGGGCATGGTGACACAGGGTGTAGGCCACTCTATTATCATCTCTCATCTCTGAGGTATTATTGTGTTTTATTTCCTTATAATTTCCTCTTAAATGTTGCTGCTGCAGATGTAAACAACTGTCTGCTTTGCTCATTTGTCGGGTATTATTTCTGTTTTTGGTGGACTAGACGGACCGTGATATTTGACAGCTTGTTTATTGTAGACGTCTGTGTCTGCAATATCTATTTCTTGATGATTCAAAACGGCTGCGGCTCCCTCAGAACATTATCTGTTTAAACTCAATTATATTCTGATACCCTCAACTAAATTTTAGGGGATAATCATTGACATAAAGAATCTCTATGGTAGAACATTTTGATTTAGCTGGTTAACATTTATCAATGAGTGGGAATGATTTGTTATTCTTCAACATTTTATCCAGATTCAACCTGAAACAAAGCAGAAACAGAGGACACCAGAACACCAGCAACCACAACAGGGTTGCTCTTTTTTATTAAGTTTGTGAAATCAGTTTGTCGCCAAACTAACTTAAGGGGCTGTCATAACAAATCAGGAAGTTTTTGTCCCTCGAAAGTGCAGAAGAATGTATTTTAGAGGTTCGTATAATTGCAACTGAGTACATTACACAACATACATTAAAAGACATACAATACAATTTTTTCCAAAGGCTAAAAAAGTCCCTGGAAACACTCTGTGGTTTACCTGGTTTCTGCTGCTCTGCCCCTTTCCGATTACTGCCAGTTGAAGGGAGATTGGTGTTGTAATAGCCCTCGGTCGGTTTTAGACCAGGACAGACCTTTTAAGACGGACCCCTTCAGCTGAGGGCTGGCTGGAATATTTAGGAGGAGGGGGTGAATGTATAGAAGGGTTGTTGTCATCCATCTTTGGCTGCATTTGTACTGAGTTCCAACTGTAATATGATCAGTACAGCGAATTCAATTAACTAAAGAGTTACCAGGCAAAAATATTGGGAGTAACAATCATGTATATGGAAATCTAAAATATCCTCTGCTTCTATCTGTTCAAATATAATAATTTAAAGATCTTCAAGAAATTCTCATAAAGGGAATATCTTTTGTCAGAGCTGGTCCGACAAAACAATCAACTCCTAGTTATTATCATCTGGGGCTAATTTAGCCAAACACATTAGCATTGTTTTTTTTTAAATACACAATTATTCAAATTTCAGTAATTGTTTTTGAAATCTTTTGTCATCAATACACTCATCTCATAGCATTTATGGAGTCATGGAAGTATTTCAATTCATGAGTAGCATTTTAGGGTCTTCTTTATTTAAATACATAAAGGTGTATTGAACAAATTATGTTCTGTTCCAGATTAAGCTAGAGGGTTTATTTCCAGAGGCTGCCAGTTGTTCACAGGTTACGGAAGTAAGAGAGGGTTAAGTATATCCACCTGATCAATAGATAGCTTAAATTAGGATTCCATACAGTTTATAAGATGCAGCACCGGTGAATTTAGGTTTGGGTGTTGATCTCATATTGTTTTCTTGCCCTTTGACTCGAGAGTGTCTCCTCTCTTGCCGCGGAGCCCTGTGAGCCAGGCAGCGAGACCTGCAGACCCCAGCTGTTTGCTGTGTGGGAAGCAACACAAGGTGCTCCCGTAGAGGAATTCAGCACTTTGGACAGCACCTAGACCAGCTCTCCCCACACCAACATTCCAACACTGCACTCTCGCTGGCTGGGCCCAAGGGCTTTGTGGCCAGAATTGAGACCACATTTCTGCAAAGGTGCAGGAGGGAAGTAGAGTAGTAGAGGGAGGGGAAGTTTGGTGGCTTAATAAGACAATGGAGCGAGTTCCTGTCAGCAAGATCAAAGTCATAGCAGCCATTTGCCAGGAATCACATGACATTTGGATCTTTCATGGTTGTTTTTTGGGTCAAGCTATACTGTATTTTGAGTTTTGTGTATTTTTCTACAGTAAAAGTAAAGTCGTACATCCCATGTTGACCCATAATTCCTCTAAAAACCCATCTATTCTCCGTCTTTCAGGCAGTCGGGAAGCAGCATTTACCTACGCCATCACAGCAGCGGGGGTGGCCCACGCCATCACGGCAGCGTGCAGCCAGGGCAACCTCAGTCAGTGTGGCTGCGACCGGGAGAAGCAGGGGTACTACAATCAGGAGGAAGGCTGGAAGTGGGGAGGATGCTCTGCTGATATCAAGTACGGCATCGACTTCTCTCGACGCTTTGTGGATGCCCGGGAGATTAAAAAGACCCCACGCCGCCTGATGAACTTGCATAACAATGAGGCAGGGAGAAAGGTAAAGAGGTTTTGGGGGTTCTCATATATTTTGCTAGAGTTTTTCTTCAAGGAGTGATCCAGGATCCAGTATTATCAAATGAAGTCTCTCATTCTACTTTTCAAAATTATTCATAGGACAATCCCTCTTTAATGTCTCGACCAAAGAGGAAATATGGTCACTGGCGTGTGTTGGTTTGTTTGTTCTGAGAATATCTCAAAAACCAATGGATGGATTTTGATTAAATTTGGTGGAAAGATAGGTAACATTACGATGAGCAAGTGATTAAATTTTGGAAGCAATCTGTATCAAATTGTAGAGCCTGCCGACTGTTCTAGGTCATTGGCAGGATATAGCTATTAGCGGTATCTCAGTAATAGTGGTGTTTCACTCGAGCATGAATTGCCTGTAATTGGTCAGTTCCTGGATGTCAATCACTCAAGCCTTTGACCTGAATCCGGACCACATTATTATTTAGTTTCATAGAAGTTTCTGATCGATATCACAGAACATTGTGATGGAGTATTTGTATGGATAGAGTTCAGTAATTCACTGTATTCCACACTCTTTTAGTTTATCATGAATAAAATATGTGGTGTTGTAGCAAATACACGTACACAAATTTGTGTTCTTTCTGTTTCTCACTTAATTTTGAGGAGCCACGTAGACTCCTTAGGGAGGACATGCGCTTTGTTTTATATTTTTGACAGTACTCTTGCAGTTCACACATAAAGAATATCTGTACTCACCTAGATAAGTCACTGAGGTCTGGGGATAATCGTTAGGACGCTCTATCATCCTCCTTTGCATAAAACCTTATCCATATATAGCATAACATTATCGATTCTAAACTATGTGCAGATTTAAATGTGTTTGCAAAAAGTGCAAAGACCAAAAAGCTTTGAGTGGCTAAGTTGCTGGTTGATGGATCACCCAGTAATCCTCTCAGCAGCTTGTTTGGCATCAGCAGATTACAAGAATCTCTTTCCATTATAAGAATGAGTCTTTCATTTCTGAGAAGAGGAGTGTTGGCTAACTTTATGATGGATTTATGCTATTAGTCACTCCAGAAAAGTCATGAAGTGTGAGGTAAATAAAAGTGATGAAAGGATTTTTATATTTACACTTGGATTTTTTTTTGCTGAGTTATTAAATGTAACATCAGGAGCAGCACATAATTACAGTCCTCTGCACTACACCAAAGCATTGCACTGAAAATTCACTGTGCTTATTCGGCATGTGAAAGCAGCCTGACAATTCCGGTGTTAACACAGCAAACTGACAAGGGTCTGTGCAGCATGCCAGGGTGCTGGCATGTTAGACTGGCAGAGCTGGCAACGTTTTACTCCTCGCTGGCTCCAAAACTCCGAATCAGGAGGATGTGAAAAAGTCATTGTTGCTCCTCGCAGAGACAGTAGGAAAGCCAAATCTTTAATAGACTTGGAGATGTTATTAAAGAGGATCTGTCATGCTTGTCCTTAGTTTTTGTCATGTGCATATAAAGTTACAATGTCAGATGTTCATATGGCCAAAGTTTCAATCGTGAGGTAAATGGGTGTGAAAGTAATCCTTGTGAGCAAAGAGAAGAAATAAGGAAAAGTAAAGCTCCAGACTGTTCAGAATAGGTTTCCAGCTTTTTTTTCTTCCATTTTCACAATGTCAGCTTGTCTTCAAGGCAGTGCGCATCCACAGCAAACATGTGCCCATCCATCTGCATAAATATGAGTTGTGGTTGCGTGGGTGGAGCTTTTTGCTGCACTGTAACTGTGAATGATTGCTGTGTAGATGAATAGTGCTGCTTCAAAGTGACAGTGAGAAGGCGCTGCAGTGACAAAGTACAGAGGAGGACTGTATGTTAGTGGAGCCCAGTGAGTTTGCTGTTGAATTATCTGCAGCATGCACAGAAGCCAAGAACAGCCGTGTTGTAGTGACTTTTTTTTTAATGCATACCGAGTTACGCAGTGGATTATCTCACGATAACAAAGCTCATTTTCATATTTTCAGTGAGGTCACTGACTTTGTTTGCTCGACATAATGGTGTTGAAAAAAATATATAAGTACAGCCGTCATCTGAAGCTGGGTCCTTGTGATTTTGATAGATTAAACAGTGTTTTTATGGAGGGACAAATATTAAGTTCCCACTTCTAATTTTGGGATTTCCTAAATGCTGAATTCCTTATCCATTGTCCCCGTGGTTTCATTTTTTGCATCGAGTGTGGCCATTTAAGCTTGTTTAAAAAATTCTCTGCACTAATAAATTCAAGAAAAATGAGCTTATAAATTTGGTGTTGCATAATGGGATCCAGCTGATATCTTTCATTTCCATTACTGAACCAGTGAGAAAGCGAGATTCTTTTCAACAGACAACTGGGGTTTATGTTTGACAAGTGATCCTCAGCTAGGAATCTGATCCGATTGTTGTAATTAGTAACGGATCAGAGTCTTTGATGGACGCGGATAAACTAAATGTTTCCATCTATTTGTCAGACCCCTTTATATGCCAGGCATTCCTTGTGGTTTTACATTTTTGGAAATCCTCATTCAACATGACACGATTGACAGCTGACTCCAGCTTTTATGAGGTAGGGAAAGCTTATTATTTTTCAATCAGTGTCCTCAAATAGGGAAACAGTGACCGCAAAAGTGGACGAACAGGACAGACAGATAGTGAACAATTCCTGCTCGTGTTGGCTGATAGAAAGGATGAGCTGTGCTGCTGGCGGGGCAAAATGCCAGGAAAAAGCTGCATAGGAAAAATGCCCTGCCAACTGAATTTACATCTCAGACAGAAAAAAATCAGGGGTTCCTAATTAGGTTAAAGGAGTCATGTCAGGACTGTTACACATGTGTTAATGTGAGCTGTTTGAACTCCACCCTCTCCTTTGAGAAGAGTTAAATACATGTTACGCTGGGCGCAATTTGGCTCCTCAGTCTCACTGTATCGACAATGAAATTATTACTATAATGCATAATATTTGCCATATGGCTCCTGTTTAAGCAACAGAGAAGACATCAGCCTGTGTGTTTCAGCTAGTGGTGACCAAGTCTGAGTCAGGATGAGTCTCTTGTGTATGTGTAAAAAAAAAATAAAAAAAGAATTTAGTTCATGTTTTTACTTTATTTCAGCAGTTTGATGACATCTCTATCTAGCTATAAATGACTATAGATGAATGGTTGTTTTTTAAAGATTTATTTTTATCTATTACTTGTCCGTTACTGACGTGGTTTAGGAGAGGTGTAATTGCGCTCTTGAGAGGTAATTCATTTTCCCAAGACATGTCAAAAGCATAGTTTATTTATGGGGAATTACTGACATCGGTATTGGGGAGTGGAAGCTGACTGCAGACTGAGAGGGGGATCTCAAAGTAACCCTCTCAGGGTTACCAAGGCGACCATGGGAGGTTTGGGTCATAAAATTCACCACTGCAAAGAAAACAAATTTGACAAACTGCTGAGCAGGTAGAAGAGGAAGAGGACTGAGAGGGAAAGGGATAACAAACCACTTCCAACACGTTGACCAGGACAACTGGGAAGTGAATTCTTTGGAAGATACACACAAGAAGAAAGACAAACAGATGCTTTATGCTCAGTTAAAGAGACTATGAGTCAGCATAGCGTGCTGGATGGCGGGTTTTTATATAACCTTCCCACACCTGAGCCTGATCCTGCAGCTCAGACGCACCTGCCTCTGGTCAGGGGTCATCACTCCACAGAGCAGACTGCATCAGTCTGAATGAGACACAGATGCACTCAGATTACACTCTATTGGGATTACTAGAACTTGATCAAAATGTTTAATTTGTTGAAAGGGTTTTGTATCATGATAAATGACATTTTAACCCATATTTTAAAGTGTTAACTTGCTTGAAAAACAATGTGAAGTTGTGAATTTTTTCACATATCAGTATCTTGCTGGTGGGGGACAAACATAATGTACCTCACTCAAGCACTTTATCTTTGTCAGTTCTGAATGTAATGAATCAAGGAAAACTCTCTTGTATCAATTTGAAGTCGGGTATGAAATTTCATGTCTACGTTTGTTGTGATGTGTCCTTCTATCACTCCACAGGTTTTAGAAGAAAGGATGAAGCTGGAATGCAAGTGCCACGGTGTCTCAGGCTCCTGCACCACCAAAACTTGTTGGACTACGCTTCCCAAATTCCGTGAGATTGGCTATGTTCTCAAGGAAAAGTACAACGAAGCTGTGCATGTGGAAGTAGTACGGGCTAGCAGACTTCGACAGCCCACCCACCTCAAGGTGAAGCAGACTCAGGGCTACCGCAAGCCCATGGAGACAGACCTTGTCTACATCGAGAGGTCACCCAACTACTGCGAAGAGGACGCAGCCACAGGGAGCGTGGGCACCCAGGGACGCCTGTGCAACCGCACCTCGCCACATACAGATGGCTGTGATCTTATGTGCTGCGGTCGCGGCTACAATACGCACCAGTATACCAAAGTGTGGCAGTGCAATTGTAAGTTCCAATGGTGCTGCTTCGTCAAGTGTAACACATGCAGTGAGAGGACGGAGGTGTTTACCTGCAAATAAGGATGCAAGGAACTCAGTGTCAGGAAGTGAGGCGCCAAGAACTTGCTGGATGAGGAAGACCCAAGAGAGCGAGATAAAAGTGTGTCTAGGACCAATGAGAGATTGTGAAATAGAGGAATGGCATTTACACTATCAGCTCTTCATGGCATCATTTTGCACAGAAGAATCTATCTAATTGCTTCTCAGAAAGTAAATGCTAAATATCCGTAGGTAATACCCCAGATCTGTACTGTCACGTGGAGATTGTGCTCATGTACTGATGTATCCCCAGTGAAGTCAAGACTGCAGGTAACGAATGAGGCCCTTGTGGGAACTGTGCTTTTCACTCTGGGATTTGTAATTGATAAATTCACAAGAGACTCATGCATGATGAGATGAAACACAGTCACATGGGAGTGGATCAAAATGACAGCAGCTGATGAGGGGTGACACAGAGAGGATTTGCCAAGTCATTGAGTGAAAACATTCAAGTGTTTTGTCTTATTTTCACTAAAAAAAAGGGGGGGGGGAGGGGCAGAAGTGAATCTTGACATGAATGACCCCACCAAATTGGCTGGGGCTAATGTTGGAGGTTTGTAGAAATGAAGAACATTTTGTAAGTATAAGGTGCGTTGAGGTGCACCAAAAACTGAGTGGAGAACTCTGTTAAACTCTCTGCTGCCAACTGGAATATGGTGGAGTATGTTAGTTTTCCAGTCACACTGGAACTGTCTGTTCTGAACACTGAAAATAAATTGTCTATTTATGTAATAGTATCTTAAAACGAAGCACTAACGGGTAGAGATGTCTTTTTTTGTACTAAGTGTAAAGAAAAATACTTTTTAGAAACTCTGACTGAAGCTGTTGTTCTATTAGAAATTACCCCCCGACCCTAAAACACCTCATCTTTTCTTTAGAAAAATGGTTTCATTGCTACTGGTGTACTTACAGCAAAAACATAATTTGCCTACAGTGTGTTTCACATCCCAACATCTTGGTTCCATTTAACTGTAGCATAGTGTGTTTGCTATCCTTTTTTCCCAAGAAGTAACATCTATTTGGATGTTTTTGCAATTTCAGTAGCAAGAAAACCCATTTAACTGCAAAGATCCTTCCTCAAGTCATTTAACGTGAAACTGATATGTTGCTGGATGTGTTATTGAGTGCTGCACTGATATTTTTCTCTTCAGTCGAAAGAACTAAATAAACTCCCGTTTGCCTCAGTTTGGCAGTTAATTGCAAAGTCATCACTTGTAGTTGAACCTGCCTCAAGTTTGAGTCAGATGTTGATGATTTCATTTATTATATCTGCAAAGCTGTGGTCAGGGGAGTAGTTACACTTTCATAGCAGAACAGGAGCTGTACTTCGCCCAAAGAGTGTATTTTGCCTTTCAAGTACTCTGAATTTATTTTTTTACCTCTTGCATTATTTCTACGTGACTCCAGAATGCAGAACGACCTTACCACATTTATGTAGCTTGAAGCTAATGGCAGCTGACGGCTAACAACAATGAAACTGCCCAAAAACATCAGATCGCATACTCTCAAGAGCTCTGCTCAGTATAATCCACATATTCTTTATCCATCAAGCTCAGTAATCCACAATCACTTTGATTAGAGCTTAAAACAAACTATAACCCTCCCGGTGCAGTGCTATCGCGAGCATGCATCAAACCAGAAGGGTTGTAGTTTGTTTGTTTTTTTGGCTGAGATTGTTTGTGAATTGCTAAATATATGGTTGGATAAAGAAGCAGATCACATCGGTGATTTGCGTGACTGTTTTTTTAAATGGATATTTTTGGGCAGTTTAAAAAAAAAAAAGAATTTTCAAAATAGCTGTTGTTAGGTATTTCATTCGCCATTAGCATCAAGCTAAACACACACACGTCATTCAGCTTCTGCATTCTGAACTAAGAAAGCTGTCATGTAAGGGGAGAAATAACATCTTCATGAGCTCAACACATCTAGTTTCTGAGTACTCGACAGGCAAAATTCTCTGTATGGATGAGGTATCCCTTTTATAGCTCAACTATTTCATCTTGTGATCGGTGCTAAAACATGATTTTATTTCCTGGCTATATTAGCTCAGTTCTTACATAACATTAAAAGATTAATGTGGTTTATTACAGTTTTGGGTCTTAATTTAGGAGTTTAGCTATCATTTGTCACAGAAAATATCAAACTCAGTAGCTGAGCCTTTGGAACAGTTCATCAGGGCAAGCACACAACAGCTGTTATCAAACCACTATTTCTTTAACAAGTCAACACAAAGTGAAATCAGTGCACCCAGCTGCTGTCTATCAAGAACATGTCATAGCATGTAAATCCCCATAAAATCATCACTATAATTTTTACATGTGTTTGTGTTATGATTTTACAAGCAAGATACACTGGGCCTCATGCAAGAATCAGTTGTGCGAACACTTCTTTAATCGTGACAATGTCACCAAAGTCAGCTAACTGAAAACAACCAGTCGAATCTTGAATACTACCAATGTCCTGCCAGTTAACCAATGTAAATTAGTCATTAAACAAATGTTTTTCATTGATACAACAAAAAAGTTCTTGCACGAGGTCTATTCATGAGTGAGTTTCACATGTCGGGAGGCCTATCTTACAACTTTAAAGAGAACTTGGCAGTTTCACTCTGCTTCCAGGCTTCCAATGCTAAGATAATTACCTTCTTGCTCCTGCTCCATCCTTAAAGTGTTACTTAGTCCAAAAACTGTCATTTGCATTTCAAGTACTCATAGTTACGTGTCTTGAACTCAATAGCGCCTACATTACTAGACCGACTAATAAAAACAGCAGAACTGTCCAAAACAACTTCATGCGTCAACAGGTCAACGCATTCATAGTTGTGCCAAACTGAAGTTGCTAAATTTGACTTATTTTTCACTCAAATAGAAGTGGAATATTAACGACCCGTGTGGCTGGATGGAGATGTTTGAGAGTTTGATGTTATGGACAGTTTTGTCGTTGTCGGTCACCATTTGCTTCGAGCTAGAAATGTATGGTCGGTATTATCTGATATCCGGAGTCAAGACAAGGGAACACAAACGTGTGAGTACCTTAAAGACATTACACTTTCTGGATGAAGTAACGTGTACATCTTCACTACTAACTGTTTATTGTCAATAATGCAAACAAAAATATTTTCCAAAATTTTAAACTATTGATTTTATTGATGTGGTACATACACCCTAGGCTAACATTTCTCCTAGGAATATACAGTGCCTTGTGGCATATCAAGTCATAACCACTTTTTTGTCATTTTCATTTCCTTGGTGTATTCTTTCTCTTCCAAATGCGTAGGCCGTGAGAGGTTTATAGTTTCTACAGGTCAGTTCATTAAGTCATTTGGTTTACAAATTATTTAACTGGTTTAGAATGTATATTTTTTGCACATGACTAATAACCACACATTACTGAGATAGAGATTGCATCTACTGCCATTTAGTTTGTAGGATGTGAATCAGTATTTAACTTAATAAATATCAGTGATTTCAGTATGTACAGTAAATAGTTTTACAAATTTACTTATTAAAAGTAATTTATTAATATAAAATATTTTGCATATAGTATCCTTCTGGCATTATTTTCTTCTGAAATGCGTTACACATTTAAAAATTATAGCATTTCCAAATTTTCTTTGACGAGGATTCAGAAAGTCTGATGTGTTTTTAGTATATTGATACATTTTATTACAAAATATATCATTGAATCCTGAGTCAGGAATGTACATTTTCATTTTATTACTTATTTGGTTTAAGAATGTCTTGCTGAGTGCCCATATCAACTGCTCCAGCAAATATCCAAAGCTATTATTTCCATAAATTCTCTCCCTTTGAAGAAAAACACACATTTAATCTGGTCATTGTGTGTGTGTGTGTTCAGGTTTGAAGCCAAATGTTATGCATAAGACTGTGATTCAAGATTCCAACAACACTTAATATAGCAACTGGCATTGCATTACAAAGCATAAATCATTAAACATGAAGAAAAAGAAACAAATAAACCAAGCAGTGTGCTGATTTTGACATTATTTTGTACACAGCACATGCTGGTAATATGCTGTGGTCGTCTCTCTTGATTGTGGCATGCACGGAACAGAAGTCAATTATCTCTCTCAGCATGGAAAGGAGCTTCCTCCATTTCTGTGTCAAGAAGAGATGCGATGAGACACGTGAAAAGAGAAGGAAAGAGCTAACAAGGATTATGGAAAATAGTTTTTTTCCATTAAAAATGAATTGCAATACCCCCCACAAAATAAATCCCCAGAAACCCTGCAAAATGTGATTATTCATCAACTCGGAGTAGGTTTTCATTAAGGGATGAAAAGCACCCATACTGATTTTTCCAGCGTAATTGGGGATGTCTGTCTTGGGTGGTCACAGCCACTTGTGGACACCGGCTCGTTACCTCATCACTTTGCATGTTTATTTTCTGTTGTGGCTGAAGCTGCAGATGATATCAGAAGCGTATTTTCTCAAAGTATGCTGCGGTACAGTAAATGATAC
Organism: Aulostomus chinensis; assembly: GCF_037954235.1. NCBI lineage: Eukaryota > Metazoa > Chordata > Actinopteri > Syngnathiformes > Aulostomidae > Aulostomus > Aulostomus chinensis. The sequence goes on from NC_141326.1 coordinate 25,010,971, forward strand.
ACAGGAGAAACTGAATGAGGATTTAGGGGCACAGGATGACAAGATAACTGGCACGACACTCGAGCCTCTCCTCATGCTTTTCTGTGTTGGCAGGAACTGGAGTCACTAAGTGGGAAGAGGACCTTCATGCAAATGACTTGATGTGAATAGAAGTGGCTCAGTGTGCCTCTTGTTTCTGACACACAAACAAGAGTGTAGTTCTTTTGTGAGGGTGTTTTTGAGATGGATGGGATGGCTTGGTGAAACAAGGAGGTGCATGTGTAGCCGGAAACTGAAAGTGAAAAGGAGAAGAGGAGATAATTGACAGTGGTTTGGAGAAAGAGTGGATACAATATACGAGTAGGTGCAGCTGCTGCGCCAAGTTGCAGACTATGTGCAAAGCATGATAAGAGGTATGGTAATCCATAATTTTCACCTTTTATAGACACGGAGGTGGTTGAATCCGAGAAAGTTTTATCAATTTAAACCAGCTTGTCATGAAAGAAAAGCTTAAACTCGGATAGAACTGGCATTTATGAAGCATTCTGGGATTTCAAATACTAATTTACATCATTTTCTATTTGATCAAAAATCTGTGATTTTCCCTAAAAACAAAACAAAACAAAACTGTCAGACTTTCACATGCAGCTCTTCCCTATGAAGAGGCTCTGTGGAAGAGAGCCATGCTACTTTATTCATTCACTGGACGCTCCCACTTGTCTTCCTGAATGTGAAAAGCATTGTAGGTGGGCAGCAGAGCAGAAGTAAGATGTGTTTTGTTAGTTGTCTGAAGCCCTGGGGACCGGAACCACATAAGCTCCCCATGCTATGCCCTGGACTGACAAAAATAAATCCATTTGTTTCTGACAAACATTTTGTCATTAAAAATATGAGATAGAAAAACAGTCTGCTGTGTGTGTGCCTTCTTGTGGAGCAGCTATTGTTTGGATGTCAGGATCATTAGATCATTGGCATTTATTTTGCTACCTCACGCTTCTGGTCGGATTCACATGGAAGTGATTCTGGGCTCAGTTGGAAGGAAACACAAGGTAACATGTCCACTGACATCAGAGAGAATAAATGTACCCTACATCTGCCAACTTTATGCAAATTCATCACATGATCCTGCTATTCAGAGTCCACTGGCAACTCGTCCTGCCCGGGAGCTTCAATTGATTCTGAAGGGGATGTGAAAAAGTCACCTCCAGTTGTGGCTGACAAGCCGAAGCAAACAGACAGGAAACAGAGTTTGCTCTCATAAATGGCGCTCATTGATTTCCTAGTCCTGAAAAAAACTTGATTGGATGTGAACTGATAAAGTGTGTAGAACAGGCTGATCCTCAAAAGTGACTCTCAGATGGTGGAGGAAACGTTCCTGCAGTACAGAGGATTTGGAATGGCAAACAGTAACAGAAAAAAGATCCAAGCAAAAGCATGCAAAGCAACTTTATGTACCTCCACCAGGTAATGTGATCTATGTGATTTCTAAACTAATGGATAGATTTTGGTTGAATTTAGTGGAGAGCTAATGTTACAAGCATGTGATTAAGTTTTGGAGGCGATCTGGATCAAATTGTAGATCCTACATCCCAAAGACTGTTCAAGGCCACTGGCAGGATACAGCTTAAAGTGATACTTTATCAGAGACAAACTCCGGTTAAATTCCTTGAGTCCAAATGGAATGCCCGAAAGAACTAGATGTAGGTTTCTGGAAATCATCTCGACTGTATTCTGGATCCAGATGACCTATTTTGATCAAAACAGTCGATGTCTTTGAAAAATCTGTCCTCATTCGAGTGCAATTCAAGGAAATGTCATAGTACATGGGCTGAAAAATAACATTAAACACCACTTCAAGATATTTTTTTTAAAAAAGTAAAATTTTCACTGTTTTGTTGGATGACAAAAGTCCTTCAAATGTTAGCGAGAGCACCAAAGATCTGCCTCTTTTGGTAATTTGTAACATTTGCAAAGGGAGACGAGCATTTGAGAGATAAGACACATCTGCAAAGGGAGGAAAGAAAAGCAAGGTTGGAAAAAAATGAATTATCTCAATGAAGGGATGAAACAAAAAATTTGGAAGTCAGAGGTCTCGTGAGTTGATGCTTGAGATTATCCAGATCCCAAGTGAGAAGAAAAGGGTTGTTGTCTTCCAGACCCCATATTTCAATTAGACGAGGGACGTTAAAGGGTCTCATGGAATGATGTATAATTGGAGGCAATCCTTGTTTGTTATTCCAGGATGTGAAATCTTTGCTTAAGATGATAGGTTCTATTGTAGCCACTGTTGAAAGAGTGCAATCAGTCTTTTTTCCATGATGATACAAGTTTAAATGTTAAACTTTTCAATAAGGCGAGAGAGCGTACAATACAGTTAAACGCTGCCCGCAACACAGCCTGCAGCAATTAAGAACATATCGTCTTTTTTGTGTGTGCGATCGCTTCTAGTGGTGTTTTTCTGTGTTCCCTTAACTTTGTTTTGACTGCTTGTCTTAGTGAAAGACCATCATTTGGAGGTTTCTCATCATCTGTTTGATATTAGTGGTGAGGAACACATGGCCATTCAAAGGCAGAGCCCTGTGTGACATCATAGACCACAAGGCAAAGTGGGGATCGTCAAGACCCCAGACTGTGGACTCTGAACACTACCTGACTGCCTTCATCCATCTGCAACTGTATTGTCCTGATACTGTGCTGGCGTGGGTCTCTTCCTGATGCGTACTTGAGATTTAGCAGAACTTTATGTTGTCTCTTTTGCACAGAGAAGATTGGAAGGTTATCGACACGAACAAGTACAATAAACTGAACTGAGGTAGTGTATTTAATTATTTTCTACAAGATTTTTTTTAATGAAAACCCCCAACCACACACAAGAGCACTACAGGCAAAGCAACATGTATCCTACATGTGGTTCTAACGAAACAAGCTCAAAAATATCTATTAAGAACATGTAAATAAGTTCTGTTCTGATTCACAGATAGGAAAGTGAAACTACTGACTATACATACACACACACACACACACACACACATATATATATATATATATATATATATATATATATATATATATATATATATATATATATGAAAGCAGACAAGACATTAGCCTGGGGAAGCATGACGCCCAATTTGGCGTGCACACCTGTTTATGTTGGACTGGGGCAGTAAGTGGTGCTTGTAAAATATGAGCGAGGTTAATACTTATGCGGTAACGCCCTCAGGCCTCAATGCTGCAGTAAGGACAGCATCAGCAGTCTGAGATGATGGGATGGGTCTAACCCCAGCCACTGCTCTGTTTGCTGTGTTCATGTGTGCACAGAGATCAGAGTAGATTCAAAAACATTCATGCATTTCTCGTCTGCACACCTCACCTGTGTTTCTGTCTGATAGCTATTCCTCCATGCATGTTTGCCTGCGTGCATGTAAGACAGACCTATGGGAAATGGGTTTCCACACCGAGACATTTGGCGAAGGGAGTTCGAGGACAGCCCACACGCACTTTTGTGTTTCTCAGTGTCCAGTGGTTGGCTAGGCCACGGCTTCTCCTTGAGGTTATTTTTTCGTTTTGTTTTGATGAAGTGAGGTTGGGGTTCTAAAAGCAGACTCCACCTTGAGAAAACCTACAAGACCCTTCCGTTCCTCTGCACTTCACCCCTCACCCGCTGTAGGAGATCAAGCAGAACACAGACCTTCCATACAAAAAAGTTGGATTGCTAATACCTCAGAAATCTTGCCTCATTAATCAGATTTCTCATTTACTAAAATTACGAAGAATGAGAGGCACAGTAGTGCTGTGGTTGGCACTGTTGCCTCATTGTAAGAAATTTCTGGGTTCAAACCCACTGGTGTCCTGGGGCCTTGTGTAGACTTTGCATGTTTCCCCCCTACCTATATGGACTCTCCCTGGGTGCTTGGACTTCCTCCCACAAATAAAAACTGGCTGGAAGTGTGTATGAATGATTGTCTGTCTCTACATGTCATTCTTAAAATGGACTGGTGACCTGTACCCTGCCTCTAGCCCAATGCACCAATGAAACATTTTCAGAATAATTCATAAACGATAGAAGCTCAGACAAAGCCTGTGTCCACATAATGTTGCTGTGGTTGCATGCTGCTGCATCAAGAAGAATCCCTGGAGCCGGCGTCTTTTGGTCAGAGTGCTAAGCCTTTTTCAATCAACTGCTCCAAGTGTTTCAAGGAAAAATTGTGAACTCATCAGAAAGGCGCTGGAGTCATCACTGTGTCTCATTTTCAGTCACGCAATCATAGAATTCCCTGATAATGGGTTGGGATTCATCACCTTGGTAACCAACAAACTGAAGGAGAAGCTTGTTCTTGCCATATCTGTAGATGTCTGAAAGTATCTACCATAATAGAGAAAGAAAGGAAATGTCTGAGGGATCTGATCAACACTGAAGACGCAGCATGAAGAAGCTGGCAAGCCTCACTCAGCTGACTGATGCATTATGTCCATCCATCAGGGTCGTGGACCCAGGATAGGGCACCAGTCCATCACATAACCTTTCACACTCACATTGGCAATTCAGAGTTTCTGATTAACCTAACTTGCATGCTTTTTGTCCGTGGGGGGATGCTAGAGCACCCAGATACAGCCCACTTGGGCACGGGAGAAACTGTGAACTCCTTGTGCTCCTAGTAAAAAGCTAAGGGCCCATTGCTGGTCTGTCGCACAATTTGTTAAAGCATTGTTGCCACTGACACATGGCAAGTATCGGCATATTACTTTTTCTGGAACTGTAAGCCACCACGCCACCACTTTTCTGTCAGAAAAAATGTTATGTGGACACGAGCTCAAAGTACTGAACCACGGATCTGATAAAAACAACATGCTACACAGCTGAGACCATAGAACATGACACTTCACAGCTGCCATTTGGAAAATATTGGCATTCTCAGTATTTTGTTAGCTTACTCTGTTATTAAATGATTTGCTCACTATGAGCCACCTCATTTCACCTTTGGGTTTACTGAGGAGTCTGCTGAAATAACAGATTTTGTTAGCTACTGTTGAAGCACCAACAAGTTGATTACTCTTTGAGTCACTAAGTAGCAACATTTAGGAATAGCCAATCAATGTCAGTGAGATTTTGGGCATGTGTATCGTGCTTCCCTGTTTAGCCTGTGGAAAGACCAATGGTAGAGGTGAAGAGGTTCCATGATGCGGGTCATATACATGGAAAGTTCTGCTCAAACCTTTGCTTTTCCATGGGGATGGAAGGTCACCGGAACAACTCACAAACAGCTCCAGCTCAACGTGCAGCTAAGCGGGCAGCAAGAAACACTGGGCCCTGTTGTTCACGCTAATCATCTTACCATTTTTAATGGCTTTTTCTGCTGTGTCAAACCCAACAAGTAGTCAAGATGTTAAGTGTTTGTGACAGGTAATGATGAGCAGCGCAGTGACAAAGTTTGCTTAACACAAGCAAACTTGTCCGTCTCCTGCTCAGAGAGTTGACAGCTAACTCAATCTGTCAGCAGAGTGCACCGCACGGAAAGCAACATCAGAGAGACTGGTTGCCCAGTGCTTGTATATTTCTGTCTCCATCTGTGTCACTGGCTGGAAGTGGGCTCGAGTACATGTCTTTGAATATGTAGGGCATTGGACACCAGCTCCATGTGGTTTGGGAGAAGTTAAAGGCTGCTTGGGGCTTTAATCCGCCAACCATACTCCCAATTTTTCCCCTCTTTTTCTTGTCTGTGGGTCCAGCCCACCCCCACTCCCCCCCCGCCCCCCCAGCTCCCCATCTACCACACAAGCCCATCAGCACCCCAGCTCCAAGAGACCCTCATAGCCTCACCACCCCCACCCCTGCTGCCTCCACACCAACTGGGCCTTGCCTCGCCACAGTCCTGACATCCTAATGGCTGCTGGATGCACCGAGGTCACACTGATGATACAGAGAAGTCCTTTGGTCCGTCATTGAGCCTTTGATCAACATACTTAACCCTTTCTTCCTAAGATCCCCCCTCAGTGGATGAGAATGTGGGAAGATTGAGTTACACAGTTCTAGGAAGCGGGCAAGCTGACATCCCTTTGGTAACACATGTCTTTGTTTAAGGCAAAGCTCTGGTACTGACAGTCCTCCTCCAAACTCTTCTCCTTCTGTTAATACCCCACCAGAGTTAAGAAGAAGAAGAAGAAGAAGAAGAAGAAGAAGAAATAGAAAAAAGAAGAAGAAAAGAAGATCTAGAGGCAAAATCAGGAAACCTAATGTTTATAATCAAGTAACATGAAGGACTTCAGTCAGTTGTGGTGTTGACAAAAGAAAATGTCATTGACTTTTATCAGTTCATTCTGGTTAGTTAGAGATGACAAAAACAATAATAACTTAATTTTAAAAGAGAGCTTCGTGTAGATTCACATCGGAATAAAATAATGTTATTCTGACACTGTGATTTAGTTGAGTTCAATTTATCGCCAAATTCAATCATTTGGAATTCTTACACATTTGGTTTTAAATTCTAAAACTTGTTATTATCCTAGAGTACCACTAACAAATGACTTGCAAAGGTATATTTGAAGCATGTTTTTTTCAGTCAGTAATGAGCAATCACTTATTTGCACTGCAGGTGTCAACCTCAGCAGTAACTGCTCTGGCACTAAAACAAAACCCACAATGTTTTTTGGCTGGAGAAAGTTGTGTGTTACCACATAATACTTTAATTCAGTGTTGCCTCTTAGGAACTGGGTACACGGTTTGTGTGTAAAAACAGGACTGGTTGTAGGGCTTTCACAATATCGATGTTCATTTCATGATTCATCTGGCAGAAGTAATTCATGATAACATTTTTTTTTTCATGTTTGCAAAATAAGTCGAAGTAGAGTTTTGTAAAAAAATAAAAAAAAGTCAATATATAGAGATTAAAACTGTTGTAGATCCGCATGCTCAGGGTCAATGAACTCGATCAATTATCTTATTGTGACCTGTGATACAGTACATCCTCTCTGTACTGCACGCACATGTAACCATCGATACTCTTGCTTCCTGTCCATTTACAGTGTGATTTCATTTTGCACAAACGCAGCCACCTTGTCCAAGTTTATGTGGTTTCTCCCTCTGAACAGAGACTTTTTTGGCACAATCTCAAAGTTCTTGAGCTTATTACCACGTTATGTTTATGCGTCTAAAAGAAAACAAATTTCTTTGTGACTAAAGCCGATTCTGAAGTACGATTTCACCAACACACTGGAGGTTTTAGAAGCAGTCATATTCACAATTACTCTCAGCCTGCAAAAAATTCAAAAAAAAATCCCTCCTCTAAATTACGCTCCTTGGTTCTATTATCCCATTAAATATCCAATATGCAAAATATCAATAATATTAACTGTCAATTGTGTGTTTAATCTTTCTATTTATTTTAAATGAATTAGAAAATGTAAGTGTAGTAAGATGGAGACCTTTGAAGCAACACCAGATGGTTACAGTCACTGGATTATTTACAATATTATCATGTGTGTTTTATTAACATGTTGATACCCATAACTGGTTGTTTTTCATTATTTATGGTTCATCTGAATTACATTTTTAAATGAAAGGGATATTTTTGTTTTACGTAATAACTTCTATCGCTGTGTGACTATAAGACGACCCTGAAGTGCCACATGTGTTGTAAATAATTCATTACGTGGTGTTAATCAGATCTTTAGCCTTGAGTATTGTTAACACAACACAGCGAAATCAAGGCTTTGTTTCTTATTATGTGAGGTTGGCAAAATAAATGAGTTTGACTATGAGTTTGCTTGATGTTGATTTTCATTGGCCATATTACAATATATGAAATTAAATGTGGTTTGAAAGAATAGTTGAATAGTATGTTCATTTTAGGATCACCTTACCAGGATTTGGATATGTTCTATCAATTAGAGGGCTTGGGCAGTAAGCAGAGGAAAAATTTATATGTTTCTAATTCGGAGTATCATGGTTTCTGCATATGGACCTCTATATCATCCTTCCAAAGAAAACGTCTACCCTTACATTTCTCTGTTTTATTGAGCTGAATTGCAATAAAATGTAATCCACAAATACATTAACGCATTAGACCTCCTTGTGAAGTGCTATTAGGTCTGTCTTGGATCACCAGTAAAATCCATTTTTAACTCCTGCCAGTTTTCTGGCCTGCGACCTGCAGTTACACCTCTCATCACTTGGGTCATTAAAGAATACTGGTCACTCCACGTGGTGTAAAAGTGATGGGGCGTGCAGACACACACGCAGACCGCTCCTGTCCTGTCATGTCCCTACTGTCTCCATGGACTTTTTTCCTATGCACTCAGGTTGGTGAGGCAACAGCAGCTGTCAGACGGTGGTTGTTGGCAGGGCGTGGTGCCTGACCAGAGGGTCTGACCAGACACTTGCACTGCCGGGCAGAAGCATGGGCAAAGACTTGACCCCAAAGTCCGCCTTAGACTATTGGTTGACGTGTTGTGGTTGTCGAGGTCCATGACTGCATGGACGAAACTCGATGGTGTGGATGATCTGGACTTCCTGGGTGTGCTTGCTCACATCAGATTTGGCTAATACTATAAGACAAAGTCTGGAATTATTTTACATGTATATCCTTCTTCCTCTAATCATCTCCTTTGTGATTTCCCAGCAAAACAAGCTGACTTGACTCGCAGTAATCATTTTGTTGCTGGATCACATGTCTTCTTTTCTTTCTTCTGAAATATGCTACTTGAAGTTACTCCACAGGGATCTTAAAATCTGGCTAAAGAATAAATAGCCAACACAGCTGAAAGCGGAGTTGGTTTTGAGGGGCCTTTGAGTGATGACTGTCTCTATGGCAACCTCCTCATGTTTTCAGTTTGAAGCTGACATCTCAATAGGTCCGGTTGTGCACTGATATGTGGGGATAGTAACGATATAAATGTATGAGATGAGTTATTAGGAAGTTTGTTAATTACAGGGGTGTGACAAGCTATAAATCTTGCAGATTAGAGGCTGAACATATAAGCAAAACAATCTGCAAGCCAAACACTTGGTATTTTGGAAGCTTCGTGATGGCAGTGCTGGATAGCCACAATGTCAAGACATGGCATAGATTCATAAAAAAGGTAGGGGGCGACCACGACCAGCAGTGAAAGCATAGCCGTTTATAACTCTTTTTTTTTCATGTGATATTGAAATACTGCCATATTCAAACCCAAGAAAAAAAATGATTCCAAAACTCAAGGTGCCAGTGTAGTAGCCAGGGAGCTCAGTGTTCCGCTCTGCTTTAAACTATTTCAAAGTGCCATGCCAGTATTGGTCACTGCAATTTGGGGCATACTGAGCATAAACCACAGCAGTCACTCATTCATAGTCTGCACCAACGTAACCTAAAGGATCATTTCTGGTTCATTTGGGTGTTGTGTTTGTAGTTTTGCCCATTGTTTCTACTGGTTTTGATGACACACATGGTCATCGCAGAGATCTGTATCAACGAAATTGGATAGGACAAAAAAAGCACAGGCATGTTGTTAACACTTGAACAGAAAAGAATAAGTCATTGATGTTACAATAAATAGGTCAGGTAAACTTTTTTTAATACCAGTTTTCTTTGTTTGTGCTTCAGAATAACTGAGTAATCAGGTTTGTTTATGATTGTCATGTTTCCTGTGTTACAGCTAATGTGAGTAGTCATCTCGTAAAACCTGGCACACCTACTGAGCCCTGGGATTTCTTAACATTCGGTTGTTGCTTAAACACCTGCAAGAACTGCTGCTTAAAAACCCATTACATTTCCTCAAGGATGCCATTAACCAGAAGTGATGTTCAGCCTAATTGTCCTCAGTAGTGAAAGAAGCCATAGGTGTAGTTTATCACTTTGTAATGTGAGAAGAGCAGTAGTTGGATCAGATGGATGAGTTCTGTCTCCATAAATTGTGTTTTTTAACTTGAGAATTTGTTTCTGATTTAGTAGGTAGTGGTGGTGTTTACAGGTACATAACCTCTGCGTGTCACCGCCAACGTGAAGCACCAACCTAAAGACTATGTCTGCAATTCAGATTAACTTTTTAACTCTCTAACTGTGTCTTATTCCACTTTCAGCAACAAAACCCCAGGGGTTGTCCTCATTCTCTATGTGCAAAGCGTTTAAAAGGTCATTTTCAAACTTTCTGTGAGATATTAAAGCGTTGGAGGGTGTGCGGATGTTAATTGGGTGAAAACAGCGTTGAAATAATGTGAAAGAGGTAAAGAAACAAACATAAACATTCCTACTTGGTGAGAGAAGGCAAGCCTGGGGAATGAGAACAGGTCAGGAGGGAGGCTGATGGCTGGAGCTCGGGAGACAGGTCTAGAGGTTGTAGTATTCATGCACAATGGGCCATGAGAGGCTCCTTTCTTCACTGTGGCAGGCCCTTTCACAGGTTCCTCCACCCCAGCCCTGAAAGGGACCCCACATGCTTCCCCAAGGCCCTGTCAGTCCACTTTCTATTCCCATCATCCCCCAACAGCTGTTTCTGGGTGGCGTTGTGTCATTATTTGGACTCATTTACAGCCCCCAGCTAGTGAAGAACTTGGTTTTGTTCGGGTTTTCTTGGTAGCTCTCTCACATTTGGTCACATGCTGCATGTAAGTTATTTGATGGTTTGGCTGTTGTCAAGCACTGGTTAAGCTAATTTGGGTGTTCAGAGAAAAAAAAATAAAGGGCCTCCAATGAGAGTGATCACTCATACATTTTTGAAAAGTGACGTATGTTTTTCAGCGCTGTCCTTTTGGTATTCTAGGAATGATTTTCTTTTACCATAATATAATGTTGCTGGTAAAAAAATGTTTGAAGGAGATATTTCCTAATTATGACTGGGGAACATAATCTGTGATCAGATATCAAATGAAACCAACGTGGCGTGTTTTCGTGTGGAGAGAAAAACTGTGCTCTGCAATTTTGGCGAAGCAATAAGATGTCTCAGACACACACTGACACTCGCGCTCACTCAAAAAGACAAAGCCCCATCTACCGCAGTAACTCTGACATTTACTGGGCTTTAGATAAACAGGTGCACCACCACCACCACCACGACCCTCATGGAAAGTGTCTTATGTCTATAACTAACCCACTATCACTTCCAATCCACATAAAGACCTTGTGGATTGCGCAGGAGTACGGTGGTAGATGTATAGCACATGAAAAAGTGATACAGCACACTGTAATGTTTCTGTGCCAGAAGAGCTATAGGAGAGCCTCGTGTGGTCATAGTGGTGAGGGGAGGCCTCACAGTGCGGGTAGTCACGTGGGCTTACTCCACCAGATGCTCGCAACACTGTTTGAGGCATCTGGCAAATCTAAGTGTTTACCTGCTCACAATGTAACTAGAGTTCAAAGTCAAAATCCATTTTATAATCATTCAACTTTTAAATTTAATGTCATCTACATATATTCAAATATCATCGTCGTATTATTTTACTGCAGTAATCATATAAAAATATTACAACCATCATGAGTAAGTTTCAGAACTGAACTTATGAGCCAGTACGACCACAGAATTGTGACTACACTCTGTTTCCATCTTCAGTCTGACATTGCTTCCACTAACTCATTTTAAAAGTCAATGTGTAGCCAGGCCAACACACTGGTTTTGCCAGGGTTTTAAGAGTGGAGTAAAAAGTAGAGGACACTCACAGAGCGCATACCTCTGCCAAGGCGCTATGACATCATCGGATCCGGATTCAGTTCAATCCAAATTGTAATCGATTACTCCTCAACCTAAGTAATATGTGAATCTACCAAATTTCATCGAAAGACATTCACAACTTTTCAAGTTATCCTTCTTCGAAGACACAGTCAAACACTGGTGGCCACATGACCTTCTTGAAAGAGTAAACAAACTAGAGCATCGGATGGTATTGCGAAGCTATCGGCGTTCGTTGTGCGCCCCCCCCCCCCCCCCACACACACACACACACACACACACACACCGCTTAGTGGATTGATGCTTTGTTATTGGAGAAACTGTCCAGTCAATCAGCTTATTCTTTTGTAGTTGGATGATTCATTATTTCCAGATAACAGACACATATCTAAGTTACATTTGAACACATCTCATGAACAGTTGCTGCATTAGCACATTTGTTTCAAGAATTGTTCATTTTGTACTTTTTCTGCACTTTTCATTGCTTTGTTGACTTTGTTTCAAATTTTAGGAATGGGGATATCTCCCACGGTCCCTGTCCGTCATTGCTCTAAGAACGTGATTGCGAATAGTGGAAGCAGCACCGAAGCTTTTCCCTGCTCAAGTTTGAGAGTGAACATGCCAGTCATGAGGCCTGTGTTGCACCAGCCATTCTAGTCAGCGGTCACCATGGTCCAGTTGTTAATGATTGAGTACGTTCCTTGTGCTGACACTAAGTGGTGAGTCAGGTCAAACGGCCATTCAGAGGAATTCCATCTCGGACATTCCAATGCTGCCATTCCCTCAGGTTCACATCGTGGAGGGTGTGGGGGGGAAAGGTCGAACAATGTGATCTGGAATCTGGGAGGGAGTTTGCCACTGCTTGTTCACAGCTCCTGAGATATGAGTTAAACATGCGGAATGTTAATCTGTCAATGTGTGGTCATGGTGCGTTTTTGTAAGCAGTTGTGATTTGAATCACGAGGCCCTGCGGTTGTCCCCAGGCCCTCTCTGCCTATCAGGCATGATTAGGGGTAACCAGTTCTGACACTCTGATGGCCATGAGAGACATCCCTTGCCTGCCAACAAAGCCACATGTCACACACGGCCATCTTGTTTTCTCCCAGCAGGCCTCTGGAATGTAGTTCATCCCCTCAGCTTTCTCAATACAGCTATTTTACAAATTCAGGGTGAGAGGCTATTGAATCTTAACTCTTCAGGGGGATGCAAAGTAGCCCTCAGCATGTGAAACTGTGTAGAACGAATGCATTTTAGCACCCTTTATCTGCCCCTCAATGGCCTGTCTTCAGTGACACAGACATTCTGAAGACATTCTTGGTAAACTTGTCTCCAAAATAAAACGAAATAGAAGGGAAGACGTACATAATAATCAACTCTAACTCTAGCAATCTGAAAGATACTCCTGCACTGGAAACCATAAAGCCGGGATTTGGAAATTCACAGAAACAGTCAAAATTGTTCAACAATGTTTGCATGAATGGCATTTGAGACCCCAAATTTAGAGTGCACCAGTCATAACCATTTCTCGTTTGAAGGAAGTGAAAAATGCATTTTTTAATCTCAGTATGCAGGGATAGATCCATGCCATGTTGGAAAAACATTTGCACCACAGCTCTGGTTTGTGGTTGGCTATTGTACAGGGAGTGGTATTTCACTTATGAAGTGATTCCGTTACAGCTGTCCCCTCAACCATCCCCCCTCTGCACGCACTCACTTACTCCCATTCAACCACACACACACACACACACACACACACACACACGAACACACACACACACACACGAACACACACACACACACAGAACCATTTAAACACAGTTCTCCATAAACACGTACAAATCAGTTCCAACGGGTGCTCCAGCAAAACTCAGACATGGACCCAGACCCACAGCACTCAAAAACAGGTTATTTTAGAATTGACATGATATGCCAAGTTGCACATCTGCAGTCAGATCCTGCCAAGCTGCCATGTGAAATACGATCTAACGCTGGTCTGCTTGATTCCAATGAATGACATCCTTACGCTCCTATCTGTTGAATAATACATTTCACTTAACTCCTCATATAGGGGGACTCTCGAGCTGGTTAGAGGGAAACAAATCTTGAAAGGATTATTGTATTTACTTTCTTTGGCGAGGTTCTGAATTGGTATGGGAGGTAGTTGTGGTTTTTGTGGTCACACGTTTATTGTTTATGCTTTGTATTTATCCTTAATTAATGCCGCACTGATGAGTGCTGTCACAGACACCAGTGAACAACGGCCGGGTCTCACGCAATGTGCGGATGATTTCCTCCCCACATTCAAGGCCTTGGAGAGGAGCAAAACACTTCCTCCGGCTTGTCTCTGTGAGCCCGAGCAGGAAGACAGACGCTCTAGAAAAACACACACCAAACCAAAAACTGTCAATCTGTGTTCCCGCTACTCCTCAAATGTCTTTTTTGGAAGCCCTCTTCTTGTTTTCAGCAAACGCTTCGGAGCAGAAGAAGTTCAAAGTCATCTTTTTCAGCATCACAATAGTTGCACATGTTTTCCCCAGATGAGATTTTCGGGATCCACATGCAGATCAGTCATGGGGGTCATTGAATGGTCTCTCTGACCCCCCTGCTTGTGGCAACTCCATCCAACCAATCTCTGTCATAGGATTATTGTCTTCAAATGACCTGCCCACTGACAAATGAAGTGTGACCAATTCTGAAATAATGCAACTTATCTTCTGTGAGAATTGGAATCCTGGAGGTTCATTCAGTTGGAGTGAACATGCTGTGCGGAAGTGAAAGTGACTGACTCCAGTTTTGATTTATGTGTTGCTTTTATACAATGATACTTGTCTAACTAGCAATCTTATTCAGTAGTAGCTTACTTGCAATACAACACAAGAACATTTAAATGTGAGGTCAAATATTCTCAAGTCGAAGTTCAATTGCTTGATTTACAGTGACGCACACAGCAGAGTCAAAGATAACAGGGAACCAGTGGTTTTGTTTGACTTTGTCTGAGTTAAATAGCTCCAATTTGTTTTTGAATTAGTTTTATTTCCTGAAAAGTAGTATTGTTGGACATTCAATATTCTGGCCAGACAGCAATGAAATGGAATTGCAGATGTGCTCCCAGGGTAAAGGATTAATGTTGGAATTTTTTGTTTCTTGAATTGTTTTCTTGAATCACAGTTTATCATTCCTCTATGTTAACGACAGCCATGGATGGAGGCATTATTTTTTCAGGCCTCCAAGTTTGGCAGAATTGTTCATTTTGACTCAAGAATGAACCAATTGATGGTCAGAAGTCAAAGGTCAAGATCACTACGACTACACTAAACGTGTTTTTGGTCATTACTTAGCGCATTACCTCAATAACACCTTGAGGGAACTCCTTCAGCTTTGATACAAATGCTGACTTTGGCTCAGTGATAAACTGATTAGGTTTACAGTCAAAAGTTAAGGTCACGACTGCACAAACGTGTTATTGCGTATTATTCAAAGCAATCCCAGCTACACCTTGGGGGAATAATGATGAGTTCCATCTCGCCAAAACAAAAAGATATTCAGAATCTTTCTGAATTGCTTGCTTGGTAGTTCCACAGGCCTGGACAAACATGAATGCAACAGCAACTGGACTGGTTGGCAAAGGCATTACTGTGAGGCGCATGAGGAATTATATGAAGAAACAATAACGCAGGC
Source organism: Aulostomus chinensis (assembly GCF_037954235.1). Classification (NCBI taxonomy): domain Eukaryota; kingdom Metazoa; phylum Chordata; class Actinopteri; order Syngnathiformes; family Aulostomidae; genus Aulostomus; species Aulostomus chinensis. The sequence continues at coordinate 25,026,265 of NC_141326.1, forward strand.
TTCATTGTTCCCTCTAGAATTTTTCTTGACAACATCTTTTAGCTCACAATAAAAAGACATTAAAGACCCTTGTGGCTTGCTAACTCAAGCATGGGGGACTGTTTTCTGGAGATGTTGACTCACCCTAAATATACTCTTCTCTATTTAGGTTGAAGGGCTTAACATGTCACGGCTGTTCTCCCCTATAGAGGAAAACACTGCTTTTCCTTGGGTCGGGATCTCCCAGAGGGACAAGCAGACGGGTTTCTCAACCCGCCGTATCAGCAGGGCCATTCTGACATGTATAATCTGTAATGCACAGCTGCCTTTTACTACATACTACTGTTCTACCACTGAGGTCTGACAGTGCCAGGGCTGTGGTAGCTTGGGCGGTGCAAGCCTCAGAAGTTTGTTTTTGTCTCTTTGGTTCCAAAATCATATCTCCCCACCTGAGGACAGGAGTGACTACCTCCTTTATTCACTAGTTAGAGGTGAGATACTTGGACATGGATCACTTTGATTATGGAACACAGCAGTTTTGGTTGAGGTAAGAAATCGTTACTGTCACATTGTGTTGCAGGAAGATATATGATGCATTATGATCCTAATCTTAGAATCAAATGTGCTGTGTGGATAATTCATGCTTTTGTACAGATAAATCTCAGATTGAGGGATATAACTCAAATTTTGAAGGGAATAATGACAGCTCAAATATGACAGTTCAACATTCAAAAATGTTTCAAAAGAACATAAAGACCCAAATTTCATTCTAACACCAAACTGGCAACCAAGGCTACAATATTCAAACTGAACAATATAATTGTCCATCTGTTTCTAATCTGTTGGGACATCTCAGCATTTATCACAGTGTATTTGTGGATTTTTTTTTTTTTTGCACATGTGAAGTCAACTTTTAGACAGGATTGGACCTCTGACGGCCATGTTGGAAGACCGATACTTGGCTCATGGTGAAACCGATAACCTGGAAAACACTGGGATATAGTTAGACCAGGCCAGGCTAAACCAGGACAGAGAAGACAAGGTTTCACTCAGACAAAAACCATATAAAAACACAGACATTGACTAAAATAATAGAAACTGACATTCCATAATCAAATTCTGATTGAAAGTCTTACAGTAATTGAAAATGAATTTTCGTCATTGTTAAACTGAAGCAATTTCATTCATGCGTATGACACATGGGTTTTAAAATTATAGCATGCATGCTGCATAATCGCATCATAATCATAGTATCCACTGAAGTCATATAGCGTCAGCCTGCTGATGAAACAACAAACCAAAATTGATTTGCATTACAAGAAAAGTGCATCTTTCATCACTTCTTCCACAGTGCCCAAGGCCGCTTCCCTCTCCATGGTGCGGCGAGCACCCATCCAGCAACACACGAAGCATCTTCCACTACTCCCCTTTCCACTTCCTCCTCTTTCTCCTGCTCTCCTCCACACAAGCCTATGACGGAAACTATTAACAGGGCAGGGCTCCATGGCGCAAAGTGGCAAGGTTATAGTTCACACAGCTTTCCCTCCCCTTTTCTGCCTCCCTCTCACTACAGTAATTGTCAACACATAACCCAATATAGCTGGCAAGACTTGCTACCCTCTGTTTTAAAACCTCCAAGGCCACAGAGTAACGATTTTTCCTGATATGTGCATGGTATAAATGCGTAAGACTTGACCTTTTTTCATGGGCCTCAGTGTGTCACAGGCACGGGTGACATAGGAAGGAAAATGTGGTAGCCGTCCGGCTGCAAAATAGTTTTGCAAAGTGTCAACACAAAGGCAATACGTGACTAAACTGCACTGTGAAAGGGCAGCTTAAAGTTTAAAACAATAGTGTATTTCTGAGAAATACAATTTCCTGCTTCCCTTCCCAGAGTAATGCTAATAATTAAGTCTCCATCCACAGTTGTTCATGAGCATTTTCATTTATATAAAGATGCAACAAATTTGGATTAACAGGCTCTCAAGCTCAGTTGGGTTGAAAAAGGTGGTGTATCATAAAAGAGATATGGAAGTTTGAAAAAGAATTAATAAACCAGACTATGTCATGTCACCTGCTTCCATGGGGTAGTGAAAGTACACAGCATCTACTGCTGCATTACTACAAGTAAAATATTTAGAGTTAAATATGCTTGAGTGAGGGCTGCACGGTGGTGCAGTGGTTAGCACTGTGGCCTCACAGCAAGAAGGTTCCGGGTTCGAGTCCCGGCTCGGGCACGGGATCTTTCTGTGTGGAGTTTGCATGTTGTCTGCATGGGTTCTCTCCGGGTACTCCGGCTTCCTCCCACAGTCCAAAAACATGCAATTGGGGACTAGGCTGATTGAATACTCTAAATTGACCGTAGGTATGAATGTGAGTGTGAATGGTTGTTCGTCTCTCTATGTTGGCCCTGTGATGGACTGGCGACCTGTCCAGGGTGTACCCCGCCTCTCGCCTGTTGACGCTGGGATAGGCTCCAGCCACCCCGTGACCCTTAATGTGTAGGAATAAGCGGAAGATGACGATGGACGATGGATGGATGCTTGAGTGAGATATTTTCTCAAACATTACTTATACATCATTCTATCATAATTATTGTAACAGGCACTGAATTAAAAGAGGCATGGACGTGCAAAAGTCTCAGCTAACTTCATTTATCTGATAAACAAAAAAAAAGTGTTGTAGTCCATTTCGCTTGGTAATGCATGGAAATGTTTTTGAATCTGCATAAAACATAATACATGTCAACTGCAAGCAATCTTCTAGGCTGAACTAATTTGTTTCTCTTAATCCAACAGAGTTTCAAGTTCAGCTTCCCTGACTATAAAGTACCTGCTCACACATTTTGTACTGTTGCAAAGTCTCATACTCACACTTCTAATCCGTCAGCCAGCCTCATCATTCTCCCTCTCCTCTTCCTCCTCCTCCTCTTCCCCAGACTGCTGAAAAGCTGTCATTGAGGAGAAGTCAGAGAACGAAGGGGTGAGAGGTGCTTGGGCCCCATGGGCTCATGTAGCAGCTCCACTGAAAGACTCCTATTTTAACACACACACACACACACACACACACACATACCTGTCAGCAAACAGCAACAATGGTTGTATGGCTGCCAGTTTCCTGAGCTCCAAACCTTGACCCCACTCCCACTTCTTGGCCCGCTGTTGGATATTAAAGAGCCTCTATTTACCCACACTGGCACAGAGCTCATGACAGAGTCCAAAGACACAGGTCTGCCCAGGGTGTCCTCAATCCACCATTGTTCTGTGATGGATAACTAGGCAGATGGATGGAAAGGAATGCTGAGGTAACATTGAGTACTGAACAGGTGTTTTGTTCTTGGTCTGTCTGAATTGTTGGTGAACCTGTAAAAAAAGAAATCTTATCAAGCCAAAGGCTGCTGCTTCCAGAGACTTGGTATGTAAAATAATGTTTGTGTCAATTTTGCTGCTTTCATTTTTGTGTAGCACCATACTGTTACCACATAAAGATGGAATACACTTTGTTATAGTCTGTTTGTTTCAGCAAGTCCTTCACATAAAAAGAAAAAAAAAGCCCAATCGTGAGACAAGGGATAGGCCCAGTCTCAGGATCACACAAGAAAGAAGGGGAAAGCTCACAGCCATCTTTTATGGTTTACTTGTGATGGTACACAGTATAAATGGAAGGTAAGAGAACAATTCAGATAGAGGAGTTGGGTTCACTGACAATATTTCAGGTGGTAAGAGTAAACTATTCCATTCAGGCGAGAGTTCAGGAGAGTGGAAATGTGAGGCTCAGGTGAACAACCTGGGAGCCTGACAGCGTCAAGACACGAGACCTCAGGTGGATAGCACGAGGACAGGGCAAGAGGATCTGCTCTGCAGGGAAGTTGGGAGGCTTGTGGAGGTGGGCCACTATGAGCTGGATTGGCAGATTGAGGCTAAAGACTGACGCTGATCTGTGAGGACATCAGGGGATTGACCAAGAGCTGAAGACTGGGAGATGAGCAGACTGTTGCAGCTGGGTTATAGGCAGATGCACCGGTGGAGCCAGGAAAAACATGAGATTGGGCTGGCAGCAACACAGGCCCTAGAGATTTGAATGACAGCAGTACGGATCCTGGTGACTGAAACCACTGCAGCACAGGTTCTTGAAACTTGGGCTGCTGCAGCTGTGGCTTTGAAGGCTGGAATGGCTGCAACTATGGAAGACTTGGATAGCAGCAGCTGAAGCTTTGTTGACTTTAGGAGCTACGGCTCTGGCTCAGAAGACTTGGAATGCTGCAGCTTTAAAAACTTTTTAAGGCAACAGCACCGTCTTTGGAGGCTTAGAAGGCTGATGCCTGGAACTACTGCAGCTGTGTGAATACTTAGAGGGCAGTACCACTACCATGGGAAACTGGGCCTCAGGTACAGTGGCCAAAAATTGGAGGCAAGCTGAGTTGTAATAAACAGGGATCAGAGCAGTTCACAAATGGGGTCAAGTTTGGAGACAGTGTGAGCAGCCAATTACACAGGAACTGGCTTGGATTCAGCTGACAGGAACATGAACTCAGTGGACATCAGCAGTCTTGGCCTGTTCCCTACAGAACAGGACCTGAGTGAATACTGACACAAAGTGGCAGGGGGCTCATGGGGGGAACATGCTGAACCTTAATAATGATGCTGGGCAGCTGAGACTGACACTGGACTGCTCAGTGAACTCCTGCAACCACTGCAAGAGGGTCAGCAGTTGATAGCCAGGTGAATTCTCTCAAAACGGGATAACTAGGCCTTGTGGAATAGGAATGGACATGCTGGTTGTTCAGGAGACGCAGTTACCAGATGTGTGAGTAGCAGCCTAGACAGCTTTGAAAGACAGTTGTTGATTGAGATGTCCAGGATGAAAATCTGGAGTTGTTGCAGGAAACCACAACTCATGGGAGACAATAGTAAAGGTGTCAACTTGGGAGAAGAACATTGGAGTTTATTCCCAAGAGAAATAATTTAAGGCCATGGCTCATGGGGAAAAGAAGCTAAATCTCAGAGGAAGTAAGGCAAACCATCCAATGTCACTGAGTAGCTAAGCACCAGGTTACTGAGGTCTTATAGTAAAATACAGGTTTAGTTTTCTTAAGCATCAAAGAGTCAAGGAGTGTAAAGGGAAGACAGAGAATTAATCCACAACTCTCCATCACTGCCTCTCTTCCAGATTCTCCTGTCCCCCCATTGAAAGCCCTGGAGTATATGATGGTTCTGGAGCCCTGTGTCCGTGGCTTTCTCTGCGCCCAGAATGGCCACAAGCCTACAACTGTGGTCACCACCTCAACAATACTGTGTTAGCAAGTTGCCCGTCTTTAAATAACTTGTGCTTTGAATAGTAAAAAAGGCGGTAAACATGAGGATCGCAATTTCACTTTTGTCTTCTATGACCAGGAGCCACTGTCAAAATGGCTTTGGCCCAGCTTCATAGAGGGATCAAGCCTTTCGTGGAGGCATTCTTCCAAACCTGATAAATGTAGGGATCCAGTGTTCTGCTATGAACCTTCCACAAGAGTCCACTGTCACCAAGCCACGAAACACATCTGCACCCTTTCCACCTCCCTGACCATGAAGGAATTGCAGTGGCAACAAGTCAACAGGATTTGTGTTGTTGAAGCAAGCATCAACAGCCCAGTCTGTCTGACCCGAGCTGCCCCCTGGACCACAGTACAAGCACTGGCATCAGTTGCAGTGATGGGCTGTGGGAGACGAGGGCATCGTTCCATTCGAGAAAAAGAAACACAAGGCTGCAGCTTGCGGGTTGAGTGCAAACCTGGCATGAATAGGGCCGGAGTAACATCGTATAGCTGGTACGGTGGATTGCTTCATTTTCACGCCTCACTTCTTGACTGCTTGTGAACTAGGAGCAGAGCTCAGTATTGATGAATATGTTCAGTGTTTTGAGGTGAGTCGTAATCAAACATGGATTTAGTTTAGCTGTTCTAAACATTTGGATGGCAATCATTTAAAGGTAACCCAAGTGATTCTCATTCACTACACTTTTGGTGAAATACAGCACATATCTCCTCATGGTCTGCTGTATGAGCTATGGAAAAAAAATCTGGTGTTCATACACAACTCTGGCTCTGTAAATGGAAAACAAACAAAGTGTCTCGGACCCAGCCACACAACATTATTCCAGCCAATCAGCAGCAGGGGCTGTTCATGCTCGTGCAATGTTCTTGTGGCTTTTCTCCCTCTTCCAAGTCCTCGCCCAGGAGGAACGGAACAACACCATTATAGTAATGAAACGTAAATAATATTATATTATCATGCCTATTACCATGGCGTGCATGGACACAGCCACTTGGTGTTCCCCAAAAGGTTCTTCATTACAGTTTGTGTTGATTTTACAATGGCTTGTTTTGGAGTGCAATGTTGAGGCATACTTAGCCTTCAACCACCATGACCTCCGAAGAATCTGCACTACATGGAATCACCTTGCGTTTGGCTGCAAGCAGATACCGGCGGAGAACGCTAAATCTCCGGAATGAGTTTGGATTGCTGTCCCCGGAGAGAGCAGATGTCTGTGGAGAGAGAGGAAATCAAATTATATCAACACAAGGAAATGATAAGTTTGCACTACAAACATTCTCATTTTTCCCCCTATTTATTTTTGACCCTTTAGATTTACCAAGGGACCTCGTGGAGGGTCACACCTAGAGGTGATAATTAGAGGATTTTGGAGGTGCTTATCAAATCTGATACAGCCAACCACAGAAACCTGACTGACGTATTTAATATTTTAATATTTCCATACATTTTTGAGGATGCAGGATGGATGAAGATCTATTTCATTATTTAGACCAAACACTTTTTCTGGGTGAAAAACCTAGGAAGTGAAACCAGCAGGGACCAGCCACCATGGATGGCCACCATTCTTCAGATGGGGCCACTCTCTAGTTTGGCTCTGACCACCCCTTTTGTATTCGTTGAGGGGGGCCAACCATTCAAGCCTATGAGACGGATAATAGCTTCTCTGGCCTGCTCTCCCTCTACACCCCACCACTGCCTTATCTTCCCATAAAATTCTCCTTTAATTGCGTTCCCTGGAAGCAAGAAGGAAAAGAGAAGGAAAAACGTAGAGGGAGGAGGGGGAAGAAAGAACTCTATAGTGAGCCTGTATTCATTCTGGGCCTATGCATTGCAAAAAACAAACTGCGAACCACAGTCTAGAAAGAAAGAGGCACAACGGTCAAAAGCAGTGGAGGACTAGCCCACCAGTCTCCAATTCAGTGGGCCCTGGCTTCTTTAATAACTGATCGAGCTCACAATTAAACCCCGCTCGCTTGTAATACAAGTCTCCTTAGAGGCTCAATTGCCATTGGTGGGAGACAGGGCCACTGTTGTGTCCCGGGGATTAAAACAGGCAAGGGGAATCAAAAGCCATTTTACAATACAGTAATCAGCATGTTTTCCCTCTGAAAGGCCCTCTGCTTCCCCATTTAGAAAACACAGAGCATTACCTCCTTTCTACTCTCAACAAAACCCATTCAGCAACCTGCTTTATTATATGGATTAATCCTATGTGTTGTTTGGAGCTCTGGGGCTGCGTGAAGGAGGGGGGTGGAGGAGGGTGGAGGTGAAGAAGTGTCCACTCCAGACAGGTTGGTGGGGAAACCCACAACCTGGGGACGGACACACACCCTGGCGTTCCACCTTTTCTCTGACCAGCAGTTTGGAGCAAACAACATAAAATAAGAACAGCAACTCAAACAAAACCAGTCTGATCAGAATTCACTCTACCCGTGAACAAGTGGACAAAGTCAACATGAGGCCTGCACTTTGGCTGTCAGTCATTTTAGTAATCAAGTATTGTATTGATACTGATTGATTGAATGAAAAAAAGTTTTGCCTTCTGTGAAATTTACATTTTTACTGCTTCAATTGAATATAAACCCCAGGGCAATGATTTACTTTAAGTGGTGATATCTATTAGAAGGCTCACATAAATTCGCCAGACTGAAAGGTTATCACACCAAACTCAACCTCCTCACTGCAATCTAATAAACTGAAGATGCAACTGGGAGGGTTGTGTGGTTAATTTTTTTCTCAAAACTAACTTCTAATTTGAGTTTTGATGAATTTAATTCACAAACAAACTGCCTGCGACCTGTAAACATACTGTCACATATTAATCCGTAACATTAATTTGTTTTCAGACCTGGACAGTTAGACCATCACTTCACTTGGGGGGGGGGGCGCTGATGCTCGGTGCCCTCCACAACTCACTATCACGTCCTGCTCTGCAACTCAGGCTGTATTTTCTGTTTCATCATTCATCAAGTTTCATGTCTTGTGCTTTTACCGTGCTCTGACCTGTTGTTGTCTTCTTTCAGATCCTCTTCCTGCCCTTGTGTGCCTCCCTCCTATGTGATTACCTGGCCCCACCCTAATGTGTTGCACCTGTGTCTCACTGCCCCCCCCCCCTTCATTGTAGTAAGATGCGTCTTCCCTGCCCTCCCTCCTTGTGTTCAACGTTCCAGCATTCCTTTTGTCAGCTACTTGTTAAGACCTGAGTGTTTCTGTTTTTGACCATCAAGGCCTTGCTGACTGATATTCTCACAGTTAAATTGCTTGATGAATTGTTTCAAACCCAATCAATGTTTGGTTGCCAAGATTAATTCCACCGCAGAGAAACAAGCTATGATTCATATTCAACTCAGAAGGTTTTTAAGAGCCTCATTTTGTCTGATGTTAAATGTATTTTATGCCATTTTACAGCTGTTGGCTAATACAGAAACTTCATGCATCCTAAAACCAAAAACATGTGGGAGGAAGAGAGAATAAGTGGAGAAATAAGTTCTTCAATAACATTATCAAAAGTTTTACTGCTAATACTATCAAAGGGCCGGTTTTTCTGTTGCGGCTGGACATAATGAATTGTGAAAGGCAAGATCCATGTATTACATTTGGGAGAGGAAGTATTCAGTGTCGCTCTCCTTCATATTCCGATCAAAACCACATACATCTGATTCAGGTTATCCTTCATATTATTCACTTCATTGATCTCCACCAAAAATCCTGCTGCATGTCAAGGATTTTCTTGAATGAGATGAAAATTAAGAGACATTTGTTTAGAATGAAATGTTTGCAAATGCTTCAAGGATGGAAACATTAAGTTATTTTGTTGTTTGAAGAAAAACAACAAAAATTGAGTTGAACATCTGCAGCAATTTTCAATTGTCATGTCTCTTCCTGTTGACTTGTGACATCATTTTTGATGTCACAAGTCATGAGCTTTTCTATTGACCTCATCTCATTTTAAGGAACACTTGTGTTGTGATCATGGTTTTTTTGTATCCTCTCTTCAACATTCTGCATTTGCACAATAGACAAATTCTCACAGCAAAGATTAAAACCCTTGGTGATATGTGTGAAACATGCTGGCACGACTGGAAATAAATAAGAGCATGAACATGCAACAAATCATTGAGGGAATTGGAGCTGCATCAACATTTTTTTTAGGGAAAATTTGAATGTACTGACCCTAAACTGTGCAAATACAGATATTAATCCACATATGAATTCATAAGCATATACCAACTATCTTAAAACATGTCTTTGCAGAGAGCATGTAACACAAGTACAAATTTATAAGATGCAATAGCAAGTAAACTTTTATAAATTTAAAGACCCCCCCCACATTCTTAACCAGCCCCTCCCCCGCTGCTTTCTGTTCAAGCCTGTTGCAATAACATTACTCTCGACCTCTATGTTTAAATTAGCAATGAGAAATTCCAAGGAATAAAACTGAGGTCCTCTTTAAAGTGCTTTTAGGTAATGGGGAAGATAAAATGTGTCTGCAGGCTTGTACTGTGTGTGGCTCGCTGTGTCTCATGATAGATTGTGACATCACAGACATCCCATGTCTCTTTACCCTTTTTTTTGGGGGGGGGGGGTTCTTTCATAAAGAAGGTAGTGGTAGACTGCTGGTGTGTGTGTGTGTGTGTGTGTGTGTGTGTGTGTGTGTGTGTGTGTGTGAGAGAGAGAGAGAGATGGGCGGTTAAGAGCATATTGCTGTAAGAAAGAGAGAGAAAGGGGTGGAGAGAGATGGTCAGAGGGGAGAAAGAAAGAGGGAAGGTTGAGGGAGGAGAAGATCGTCAGTGAGTTTGGCAGCTCTCCATAGAAACCATTAAACTGTGTGTGTGTGTGTGTGTGTGTGTGTGTGTGTGTGTGTGTGCGCGTGCGTGCGCGTGTGCGTGCGCATTCAGGTGTACTTGTGTGTTCTGCTCTTCTTTCTCCCAGGTAACCACTCAGTCCGCCTGACTGGATGTACAGCACAGACCACGGTAGCTGAGTGTCAAAAGTTTTCCTCCCTTGGGCTCAGTACTGTATACCTGAAGACGTCACTCTGACATCCATATTGGCTATGACGCAATAGATATCATCTAGATATCTTCACTGTTTTATATAACTTCCTATTGCCACCCCCTCCCCCCCATGAGGAGCCGTGCGGCAATCTATACTTCATTCATCTTCAAAAATATCAGATTCCTACTCTAATGACCCTAAAATGACAAACATAAGGTATATTTTGAACTTTCTTCATTGTAACGACTGAAATAGAGCTGCATGCGTCTGCACTGGAAAATAAGACTGTTGTCCCTAACACACACTTCAGTGTTAATCAACTTCAACCACATGTGGTGAAGATAAAACTTAATGCTCACTGTTGTTGCTCGGGGGACCTGCACTCCTCTTCTAGAGGTGCATGGTAATAACATATTAATAACACCTTCCCTTTATATTGCTTTTAATTCTTAGAAAGCCAAATGTTAAATTTGCTTTCAAAATAATACTCTGAATAATTAACGGAACATTTTCAATAATGAGGCTAACGACCACTAAATTTATTTGCCAAGTATATTTTATATTTTTTGTATCAGTGGACAAAGGGGTTTGGCACACGGTCCACTGATGTATATATCGCTCACTTTTCAACCATGAGGTAATCGCCATTGCAGTAGCTGTGATCGTCTGATTTAAAATCAGGGTTTTTTTTGCAGAAATTCAGCATTTTTCAATGTCCATCCATCTTATTGTTTGGTATCCATCTTTCAGGAAAATGATTAAGCTCATCATCAAACAAACAACCAATAAAATGATTTCATGTAGCTTGCTATGAATACGGTTAATTTCCTCATCAAGAGCCCTGTTGACACTCAATGGCTGTGCAGTTTAGTCACCTCACACACACACACACACACACACACACACACACACACACACACACACACACACACACACACACACACACACACACACACTATACCCTACCACTCTGCTGCTTGGCCTCATGAGCTGAAGACGTTCCCCATTACTCTCTTCCTCAGTGGCCAGGTGAAAGGAAAAATAGCTCATAGTTCGAAACCTACAGACACTTGACAAACTCGTCTTGTCCTCACAGTTTTTTTTGTGTTTTTTTTGCTTCCAGGGCTGTCTCGCATGACAAGAACAGAACAAACAAACATCTAGTGCCCTCTTGAACTCTTCTTACTATTATCCATGAATATGATCACTCTAACATGTGCTGTTAGGATGAAAACACCAGTGTAGCGCAAAAACACTGAGGAAAAAATTCCACACATTAGAGGATTCTAATGCTGAATGGTGCTAGAAACCAGGCTTATTGCCAAGAAGCCATTACTAATCCCTCAGGGCTTTTAGAGTGAAGACTGTGTACATGCAACAGTATGTGTGTGCAAGCGCCATCCAGCATGCATACGTCAAAACACGAGTGTGTGTTTTCCCACTCATTAATGTGCACCCTCACATGACCACCATCACATATTTAAGTCATAACAGCTAGTTACACATTACAAGAGAAGAGAAGGAGCAGAATAAAAGCTTTTTTTTTTTTTTTAGCATGGACAATATTTCCACACAGATATCAACATTTATCAGGAACTATGTCGGAGGTTTCTAGACCATCTTGATTTAAAGCAGCAATCAAAGAGTACAAATCCAAATAAGAGCTCATTTAAAGCATGAGTAACTAATCAAAACTGTTTAGACACTCTTAATATAATTTAGGAGTTCCTTTCTATAACCATGGGCAAAGTTATAGCGTGTGAATAACTACATATCTTTCCATCTCTCTTTCTATGCAGCCCAATTAAAAGCCATAAAATCTACTTGTGTTTTACCAATTAAGTGCCAGCTACAGGTCCATGAACTCTGTCCCGCAATTTTGCAAACACGTATAAAACCAGCCTGTGTGTTGCCATGAACAAATACATGTGGCCAGAGCAAACCTTTCCCATGCATGTCTGCATGACAGGCTCCAATATCCTCACAGCAACCACAAGAAGATGAATGAACACCCACCAGACCATGTGCACACACACAAACACACTCACACACACGTATGTGCATACACTCACAAGGAGTGCCAACATCACGCGGGTGGTAGAATCAGGTTCAAAGGTCAGCACCGGACTAGCTTGTGGTTCAGTGTAGCATTTGGGCACTAATTCACAACATGTTTGGTTGTTACAGTTAAAAGGCCACACTGGTCTCTTAAGAAGTTCATAAGTCCATTTTAAGTTCTAGTTTTTAACAAAATACAGCTTGCACATTAAGGCCATCTGTCCCTGATTAGCTAACCATGTTTTGATCATATTCCAGTGAAATTAAGAGCAGGTGGTTAGGTTGTCTTTGTCTTTTTATTTCTTGAAATTCAACTTCCATTGAAAAAAACAAACCCTTTTCCTTCTCAAATAGCAAACTTTTTTGTTTACTAAGAACATAATATTTGCTCATTTGCAAATTATATGCTCAAAACAAAACACAGAGCGCATATTGAGCTCACAGGCTCAACCGCAGGCACGACAAATACATTAATTCACCCAGCATCATAAAATACACTTCAGGAGCCAAGACAAAGGCAAACACAAATAAAATATCTAGCAAGTCCTTTTTCTCCCTATTTGGAGGGAAGCGCAACCCAGTGCTCTGGGAATGAACCTGTTATAAAAACATCCCCAGAGTCAGCCAATTGAAACATTAAAGAGTAAATTTATTAGGAAACCTCCGTCTGGACCTGCTCAAACTCAGTTCAACGCATTTAGCTCTTATTGAATGAGCTAGACTCAAGTACCCTGTTGGCATCGGTTCACTTTGCAGCCAAATGTCTTTTAATTGATTACCACATATCCATGGAACCAAAATGAAATCTCACAAACACACACACACATACACACGCGCACACCTCCAAACCTATATATCTCATTAAGCATGCTGCTAAGTGCACACTTAACTATCCCAAACCTTTTAGATCTGCCTATTTGTCTCAGTGTCCTGATGTTGTAGTCACAGCACAGAGTGATTCATCAATGCAGGTAGACACAGTTCAAAGAGGACTGTGTGGTCCTTTGCTAATGCCATCTTACAAAGAGCAATTTTCACAATTTTTTTATTATTATTATTATTATTAATTAGGTTTGAACAAGCCTGATCAGAATGTCAGGGAACAACTCGGATACTCCAGTCAGAGAGATGTTTTTCTTCTTCTTTTTTTTTAATAATAGATGCAAATACTGTTCAAAACTACAGGAAGTTCTGCGTATTACTCTAATTTAAAAAAAAACCAAAAAAACTACCGTGTTTTAAAGCACACAATTGAGAAACATTTTTAGAAACTAAAAAAAAAAACTAGAAAGCACTTAGAGAGTGCATACCTCCGCCAAGGAGGAAAATAGCGCTAATACCCTGCCAATGGTCTCGAACGGTCCTCAGCGTCTACAATTTGAGTTGATCATTTGTTCCCTGTTGTATTGCCATTCTCTCCACCAGATTTCATCAAAACCTGTCCATTACAAACAAACAAACAGACGCACGCTGGTGATCACATTACCCCCTTGGCAGAGGTAATGAAGCAACTAAAAAATCCATTAAGCAATGCCAGTCAACCAATATTTCAATGTCTCCCCATAAAAGTGAGCTCAGAATGATTTAAAGCATGATATATTCATTGATTTTCTAATCTCTTAATGCATTGCTGTTTGATTGTCGTCGTGCATTTGTAAGGTGTCCTTCACAGTTTTCTGATTAAACTATAAGACAGACTAAACAAATCTGATTACACGATTTCAAATGTTAGCTTTTTTTAACAACTCATACCAAACTGCCCCACTCATACAACTCATACAAATGTAGGTGATCAGCAAAAGCCAGCAGGTAATGATATTTTTTAAAAGTCTCACAGGACCAGATTAAAAATAAAACAACGTCTCAATGGCAAATTTAGAAGACACTGCAAGTTTTTTTTTGTTTTTTTTGTTTTTTAGAAAAGCTGTGGCCGCATTAGCACAGAAGACATCCAGCAGCAGAGTGCGTCTGTTCTTGTGAATGACTCTCAGTGGATGTGATGAGAGAGAAATATGGCGCGACTGGGGGTGGGCCTCCTCCTCATTCACAGAGAGTGGATGCGCCTGAGTGCCCCCCATTCCAACAACTCTCCTGACTGAGAGTCACACTGCGGCTCCCATCGGTCATTTACAGCAGCTGATGATGGATCCATGTTGCTCCAGCGTGTCGTCCTCTCATGTCTCACAGCAGAGTGACTTGGTGCTGCAGGTCAGTTTACAGTCTGGGAAGTTGTTCCGTGTCAGATGAAGTACTGCATTACCACAGAGTGGTAGTGAATGGTAGGTGACTCAGAAGAGGATTTTAGCGCAACATTTGCCTCTGCTATGTGTGTCAATGTGTCATTACAATGAATGGAACTGAGTGATAAGTTTTACTAAAAAAGTTACACCCGAGCAAATACAGTTTCACATATTAGTCTATTTGTCCTGTCATGCACTACATGTAAAAAAAAAAATCTGCACCTGACATGAAATAAAAAAATGACCAGGGAACATTTATGCCAGATGTGGTGCAATTTGCTCCAAGCATGACCTCGACCTTGACCTTTGACCACCCAAAATGTTTCAGGGTTCCATGAGACATACTTCAATTATCAGCGGCGTACTGTAGGTGTAACTATCCACTAAAAAGAGCATGCACATGGGAGGTGAAAGTGACCTTGACCATCAAAATCTTTTCAGTTCATCTTTGAGTTCCAGTGGATATTTTTCCCAATTTAAAGAAATTCCCTCACGGTGTTCCAGAGATATCTGGTTAAGATAATGGGAGGGATACATTCAGCTGTGGATGGATAGAAAAACTGGATAAATACTGTAATACGTCTGGCTCTCAGCTACGGCATTGTGCACAATATTTGTTAATTAGGGCCTGAGCCTGAAGGTACTTCAGGCGATTATGACCATTATGTTCGCTCGTTTTAATTGTAATTGTCACCACAGCTCAAGGATGAATGGAAAGGTTTAGTGGTCAGTGGTCAAGATCAGTTTGATAAGCACATGTCACAAAGGTACACAACTGCAACTCTAAAAGGTTTTCATACAATTTTGTGGGTCAAGATGTAGTATTATTGCTGTCTGGGGAGAAGTCAGACAGCATAATCCTACACTCTGGCACTACACGCTGTGGACATCTTGATCTAATTTCAGTTTCTACATGTTGGCAGGTGCAAGTGTCCTGCAGTGTGTATAAATCATATGAAATTGGCGCCATAAACAAACACTTGATATAACTTGTTTGTATGTGAGGTTCTGCTATAATTGCACCAAGTTTATGAATAACTGTATACCAACATTTTGTGTATTTGACCATGAAAATGATTTTGCTTCATTCCACCAAACATGTCATTCAAACAGAGTACAGACTCATTACAGTGGGTTTCTAATCCTCTTGCAATGGTAACGGGTGGTCTACTATTTGCATAAGCCAACTGGCCTTTGAGGGAATTACAAACTGGAACCGGCAGCCTTTTATTGCCGGATTCATGTCAATACCTCCATCTTGTCAGCTTAGCATCAGACACGCAGACCATTTAAGTGGAAGAGTGAGCCAGCATTAAGGAAGGATTATAGAATCTTGGAGGTTAAACATTGCCTGACCAAGTGCTTTTTTCCAACAGGAGGTAGACTGGCTGATTATTTTAATATGGTATTGTTTATTCTGGTTTTGAACAGCATGTGCTTGTGTTGTGTGAGTAAATCCATATAGAGATTATGGCAAATACCACTTACAAAATAGCTTTGTTCCCTTCATCGATTTGAAAAAAACAAACGATAAAAGCATGTTTAATCACACCTTGGAAAGCAACGGGATCACACAGATAGGAAATCTTAACTAGAAGCTCTCAAAAGCTCTCCTTTCCCCTTACATCTCAGTAACAATTGTACTTTATCTCACACCCCCATTCTACCTTTCCCTTAAACCACACCCCCTTTAATCCCTCTCTGTGCCAATCAGACGGTGCCTGTGCACTAGTGTCTCAGCATGCATGGAGCCGAGCACTTGGCCAAGCAGGGGTGAGTCATACTTCAGGAGCATGCTACTGGATGTAAAACAGCACAGTTGTTTCCTGCTGAGTCAAAACCACAGCTCTCATTAAGCCATTATGTGGTAATTAGCCTGCATGTTAGAAGATAGGTAGCATAGCGAGAGAGTAACAGCTATAGTCCATCACAGGAGAGAGTGTCCATGTCAAGCAGATGCAAACAAGAGTCATTAACCAATAATCAATCACTAGTGATTGTTTTTTAATAGTTATTGATCCAGTCCTGTGTTGACAAGCTGCATGCACTCTTGGGTTACAGTTACTGTACTGCACTTGTACTCACATTTGACTCTGACCAGGCCAGGTTCCTTGCAGTGGCTGTTGGCCAGCCAGAGTGATGAAGAACCACGGTGCGTGTCAGTATCCTAGCAACGGGCAAGCCCATAAATCAGCAAACAGCACCGGGAAACACAGGGCAGTCTAGCGAAAGACAGTCATTTGAAAGTGTGTTTCTCAAACAAAACACTCCTTACTCTCCTCACAGCAACACTGAAGTCATTTTTTCCCAGCCAGAACAATAAGCAATCACACATGACCCATGAAGCATGGATAAAAAATAAAAGGAACAAAGCGTCTGCCAAAGCAAACCACTATTGTAGATTTACACTAAATGAACAGCAAATAAAGGTTATTCATAAGGGTTTTTTTTTTCCAAGAGCAGACATCAAAAAGTCTTTTACAATTAAGTTAATATGCAACATGCAGACACGCAGAGTGGATTCTAAATATCACGCTATCAAAAGCCTCCGCAGATCTCTCCAAGTTTTAGAACTGTCATTTTTTATTTTGAATTTCTATTTAAATCAGATGTGACGAGAAAAGTACAACAACAAAAACAATATTCAATCGGAAATCATCTGCTTAAATGTAAAATTTAGTGTGGCTTGAGTTTCTGCCAGGAGTGTGCTTAAAATGCACTCTCCCTCTGACTCATTGCAGGCTTTTTTGCCATATTAGAACAGTAGACTACTGCTATTCTTTGCTAACACAAAATGGAGAAAACTCATCATCTTTGCTGAACAAACAATCATGACATCCAACCATTTAAGATGTCATTTGAGCACTTTTTCTTTCCTACTTAAACTTCATCCGTTTGGAAGGAAACTAAGTTGGGTGAGATTAATTACTTTAGCTTTCAAGTCCAACTGAAATTATTATTTTTTTCCCTGCAACAGCATTCATCTACTGTGTAAATCCCATGTCCTGTGTTCCGAAAAATGTTTGATTCATGATGCTTCCCTGTCTTCGCATTTACCTGTCAAAATACTAATTTCCAGAGGTTAAATCACATTGCTTAATTATAAACCATTTTGGCATAAAACACTGTTCCATTATAGGCAGACAGTTTTAGTGACTAACAGCCAAACAGTCAGCAGTCAAACATCTGTGTGTTTTGTCGTGAACCACAGCCTGGTGAACAAGAAACCGGACAATTATTCACCAGAAAAGTAAATTACAGACATCAATTTGCAGGATGAATAGCTAATTAGCTTGTCAGCTGCAGCTCATTAAACCACATGTAAATATATATAAAATCTCACTACGGTCTAGCTTGAAGCTGTTGTAACTGGTAGTACTTCAGTAGTACTGCCCACACCGTCTAGACTACGGAACAGACTTGTTTACTTCCAGCTGAGCCAGCTTCGGGGTTGTCCTACTACATCATATTTCCACCCGCCCCGTTCTTTTTGACGCAATATCTCTGGAATTTCTGTCAGTTTGATCCAACATTCACTTGGACTGCTGGATGAACTGATTTTGGTGGTCAAGGGGTAACATCACGATCACCTCAGGTACGCCACATCCTCACATTCTTGTGAAAAGGATATCTTTGGACTCATGCTGCAGGTGAACTCTTGGATTTAAGGATGAACTGAAAAGATTTTGGTGGTCAAAGGTCATCGTCTTTGGAAAACCTTGAGGGAATTTTTCCAAAGTTGATACAGAGATCCACAGGGGCCCGAGGCTGATCTGAAAATATATTGGCGGGTCAAAGGTCATTGTCACCTCATACAAATATAGTATGTCAAATATAGTGCAGACATCCACTGGGATTCAAGGTTGACCTGAATGTTTTTGTTGTTGTTGTTGTTTTGTAAAATCTATGTGAAATTTAGTTGCATCTGACTTGGATGGTGTAAATCCCTCTTTGGCACTACACTGACTGATTTCAACCCATCACCGTGGTTTATCACCAAAATTAACGATTGAAAAAAGCAGATAATGCTCTTTTGGAGCCTGGGAAGAAGACTGGGAGTAGCCAGTCTTTCGCCACAAATATTTAGACGTTTTATCAATAAGCATGCACTGATAGCTCTCTTCCTATTCCCCTGGACAACCATCATGAAACAAAGTAGCCAGCCAGCAGAAAGCACGTTGTACAAGCCCCAATTTATACTACCCAGCACATACTGTACATCTGCCAAGAATACTAAATACCTCTAATAGCAAGAGTATATCCTGTATCCACTGGCTTAAGAGCTGCCTTCAGGATCTTCCACTATCTCTCTACCACATGTAATCAAAATCCATCCAGTAGTTTTTTAGATATATCCTACAAACAAACAAACAAACAAACAAACAAACAAACAAACAGACAAACAAACAGACATAAACCGGTGATCACATTTCTTCCTGGCAGAGGTAAAAACCTGAGGGTGCTCAAGGAGAAAAAAAATCCACAAATAATTATATCCTGCCAACGGTCCTCCTGGACAGTCTTTGGGGTCCAGGATCTATAAATTTATCCAGAACTCCTGATTGTAATATTACCTATCATCCCACCAAATGTAATCAAAATCTGTCTGCTAGGTTTTGAGATATCCTGCTACCACACAAACAAACAAACAAAGAATTATAGTAATGGTAATGTGATGCAAATGTGGTTGCAATGGCAGTTCAAACTTAGAATCAAGTGGAATGAATAATACCACAGATGAACTGATACCAATCTTGCTTGCTAATCTTTATAATACAGGATGTGCTCAGGATTGTAACTCAAAATTATACAGATATCAGGATCAAAATCAGGTCCCTTTATCCTTCCCCAGTAATTGCAGCACTGTTTTCACCTAATGACCTTTCTTTCCTGCCTGGGAAATCCCTAATCACACCTCAATAGATGTATCCAACACTCAGCTGGCATGCATCAAAGCCTTGGCTGGAGATTAAAGATGTTTTGAGCTCCCATGAACTGTCAAGAGCTATTGTGAGGCGTTATGATGTGGTGTTAGGCTGTGCCATGACCTCAGGGGTCATTTGTCACCAGTCTGAATGTGGTACCTCTGAGTGAGTGTTGATGGTAAAGGCCTGAGGGCCTGGAACTGAACCAGCAATGGGCCAACCATGAGTAGCTGATGGCAGGTAGAGCAGGTGCTCTCGTCCACAGGAAGACTTTTATAAAGTCTTAATGACACAAAGATTATGAGTGGCCAGTACAGTAAATACAGCCTCATATTAATTAATGTTTTCAGAATCATTTGTTGTAGAGGCGATGAAAGCAAGAGAGAGAGAAAGAGCCAAAAAAAGACAGATTAAATCAAGATAAACATGCCGATGAGTTTATGATATCAAAAGGTGAGGCTTTACAAAGGCTTTTAATGTTTTTGGGCTTCAGGGATTGTTTTGCATTACTGTGTAATTATTAGTCTGACACCCAGTTTTCCACTGCATTTGATGACGTGCGATAGCCAAAATCAAAACAAACCAAAAAACATTATCAGGCCTTCCGAAAGTTCCCGTATAATCTGTATTATCAGCACATGCTTTTATCCTCTGCGGTTTTTTTTGTTGTTTTTGTTTTTTGCTGCTTTTTTTTTTTTTTTTTTTTTTTTAACAATCAACCACATGATAAGACTGGCTTTAATGCGTTCATATATTTACGGTCCAAAGGCTCTTCATCCCAAAAGGTGAAGTGTAAGGTTAATGTTGCATAAACCTGATGGGCAACGGATGACTTTTATAGAAGAGCTCAAAACTATGTGCAACAATGCCATCTCAGCCTCCACACAATCACAGTAATACTCACACAGATCACAGAACAACCACAGATTATAGACCACTTCTTCTGTAATTACTACTGGCTAAGCCTAGGGCATAATCTTGCAATTTCCTCTATGTCGCGCAAAGCATGCTACTCCATATAGACACCCAATTCCACACGGATCCTCGTGTCCATGCAAAACTTGGCTCACATACTCGCGATTCTTCAGATAAGAGATTAGCCATTAGTGAACGGGTGTGTTTAACAAACAAATACTGCTCATGCAGGTTCAGTTCCTCGTAGCCATGGTAGCCTTCGCCCTCCTCCTCTTCCTCCTCCTCCTCCTCCTCCTCCTCCTTGGCTGATGTCATTACACCTTGCTGTATCACTGTGGAACATCAGCTGAGAGCTTTACACTCTAGCCATCAGTTCTCCTTATCTCTTTTTTTTCACAAGAATGTTAGGATATTTGATTTAATTCAATAACATGGTCAATGCCTCAGCAATTACAGCTTAAGTGTGAAGGATAGACTGTCAATGTATTGGGGTTCCATGGAAATGATAGTGTGGAGGAGATCAAAGACCCCCCCCCCCCCCATTTCATTAAACGGCATCTTTTATTTGCCTTCTTGACCTGTCTTTTAAACCCCATCCCAGATGAACCATTACGACATCATTAGGGTTACTTTTTAGGACTTGACGTTGCTGAGTAGTACTTTTCATGATGTTTTCATCATTTCAAATCCATTTGATTGTTAAGAAGAGTGAACTACACTGATCTAATAATTATCTAATAAATACAAGCCATCAAGCTGATACATGTTTACACTGCGAATCGACAAAAATAGAAATGTAAGCTACTAGGCCAGTCAATGTACAGCATCATCAGGACGTATTGGGCTGCCACAGAGGTAAAAACTAATGAAGAGCCTATTTTTTTGCATATTCTCAAGCCCAAATTTGTTCTTACATACTTTATGACCTTTTTCATCCTCAGTTTAGTCTTACGAAGACATGGTTACAAGAGGTGTATGATAGATGTAGCTATCAGGCTTTGCTTCCTATCTATAAGACTAAATCTAGTCATGAATGAATGAGGCATTGAACTCTTGTCCTACCCTGCATTTGTGCATGGGAAAGATGAGGAAATATAAATGTTGATATGGTTGTGGCCCGGGAAAAGCATCCAACTTGCGATGTAAATTTTTGTAAAGAAAGCTCTTTTTTCGTTGTTGTTTAGCTTCCATTGCAGCTGAGTTTAGCCCTTGCGTGGGCATGCTCAACAGTTCCTATATCCTTCTTTCTTTCTGTCTTTCTTTTCTTTGTGCTACTTTTTTTTTTTTGTGCCTTTTTCCTAATTTTTCTCCCCCAATTTGCTCTGGGAAGCACCATGGAAGATCACGTGCATCCTCTATCAGATATGGAGTCCTTGGCCATATCTTTCCAACTACCTGTGAGGAGTTTCAACAGGGGTGGACATAGTGTGAGGAGGGATCGTTCAATTCCCTCTGGATCCCCACTTCCCTGAACAGGTGCCCAGACTGACCAGAGGGGGCGCAACTGCAGCAACTCGGACACACCCACTTACCTTCTCACCCTAGAATTGTGTCTTTAGGGATACCAGCCAAGCTAGAGGCAGCACAAGGAACTGAACCAGCAGTCTCTGGTTAGGCATTGCAATAGACTGCTGCTTGGCATTCTTCACGCTGCATTTCTATTGACTGGTTAAGTGACCGAGGTTGTAGCAGCAGTCACATTGTGAGGCGATTATCATATACTGTATTTCTGACACTCAAAGGTCTTCATTGAGACGCTCTAGACGAGGATCAGATTGAAGCTCAGTCTTCTCATCGAAAAAGTGTGTCAAAAATAGTACATCCATCCAGTCGTGCACTCTCCCATGCAATTACCAACCTTTGACAGTTCATATATGGTTGTGTTTTATTGGCTCTGGATGTGAACTGGTTGTTTTAAATCCATAAATTATTTCAAATGTAGGTATTTTGGTTTTAAAGATGTGTTTGGCGTTTTATAGGGTGTTTCATAAAACTTGACAGAATGAGGAAAACACGCTTAACTGATGAATTAATCAGCAAACACCAAACTTCAAACACTTTCCTACAAAGCACACATATAACTCTTTATTGCATCTTCTGTGTTTGAGGAACGTCCAGTATGGTGGAGTGAATAGCTAAAGCAGTATAGTGTCATCTTGCCTAACAAGATCTGCAAATGAGTCGCTCAGTAAAAGAATTCAGTAATAAAAAGAAGATGGCAAAGTCTCTTGCCGGCATTGTGAGAAGTAGACACAACACTGACACCTAGTGTTAGAGCTTGCAACTCCAACGGCTGCTTTCATCAAGTTCATTAGTGACACGTTACAGGTACAAGACAGTACATGTAAGTAACCTCAGAGTACAAGAACATTCATGTAGGAAAGGAACACACAAACAGGTATCAGGTAGTTTACTGTATGTTTGTGTTTTCCATGCTGGGTCCTCAAAACAAATATGAACTTAAGTCACCGATACTTAAATATGATATTTTTCATTGAGCCACACAAATACACATTCCATCCTGTATCACACACACACACACACACACACACACACACACACACACACACACACACACACACAGAATGTACACACATAGACACAGTGAGCCTCTTAAAGCCATAGAGCAGATAGTGATAATTATGCGTGTAAATTCCAGAACCCCTCTCAGCAGCTCTGCTGGCTGGTGTTGAGAGCTGAATCCTGCTGGCCCTGATTCTAATGGTAACCCACATAGATCCAGCTGTCACTGCTTCAAGCTCCCCTATCATACACTTTCACTGCATCGCTGCAAGTGTTGGCATAATCCCATGTACAAGAGACGTGCAGACATGTGTGTGCATTTGGGTTTTGTACGTGTGTGTGTGTGTGTGTGTGTGTGTGTGTGTGTGTGTGTGTGTGTGCGCGCGCATGTGTGCGCGTGCATGCTCAAGCAGGAAAATTACAGTAACGATGAGCAAACGACATGGATAGAAACTGGTGAAGAAGCATGCTGGCATAGCAATCATGTAGATGTAGTATTTATTTCAGAGGTTTACATCTTCACCAGATGAGTTTGGACAGAAACTGGTTTTGTCATTAAAAATTAAGCTTTAACACAGACTCTAAAATCTTTTTAACACACATTATTTTAGACTGCATATGACTATAAGGAATACAATCTGACCAGACATCAAGTCTTTTCAATAGTTAGAACTTCTATATCATTCCCAAGTTAATCCTAGCTACTGAAGCAATTGGTGGTTTAAGGTTAGATTAGATAACCTGTGTATGCTCCTCCCTTTAAGCCATCATCAAGAGGTTGTTCGTTATCTAATACATATATAGATTTTGGACCACTTGGGCCGAGTCATGATTATTCCATGTTTCTATCTGCTGTAGGTGCTGAGAAATGTAGGTTTTGGTGAATGTCATTTTTCAAAATGTTTTTCAGAAAATCCTAATATCTCAGGATTTTCTTCACAAAATGTCTTTCTTGGGTCCCAATTAGTCAGAGAACGATAACCTGGATCTTTTTTTCTTGTTTTTTTTTTGGGGGGGGGGGGTTATTTGGAACAAACCTCGGATTGAGAAATGGAAATGAGTGTGTGGAAATTCGTTGAAGTAAATGTGACGCTATAAAGTGAACCACTCACAGTTTTTTTTCGCAGTCTGTCCCGCCACAAAGTGCCACTTCATTTAAGCTGCTGGGTTCCATGTAGCCTACCTATGGTCAATTCATTCATTTCTGAAATGTGGCAACAAACAACAACTCACCAAACCTTGCCATTCTTTCATAGAATGTGCAAGTTGTGATGAAACTGCATGTTGCAGGGACTGTTTTGATGGGATGACTGCAGCAGACTGAGCGGAGGTGAAGACATGTTTGTCCGATCGATTACATTCAGAGGGAACATTTACTTGTTTGGAACAGCTACTCAGCCTCATCCCCAGTTGGTCACTTCTGATCGCCTCAAAGATGTGCACTAAACCCTCGTGCAAAATTGAAAATGGATTATTTACACTTGCTCACCAGCAAAAAGCAGGCAACAAACAACGTCCGTGCATTCATTTATGTGAATATACACCCACATTGATGAGTTGCCAGTGACCAAACTGACCTATTCCTTCAATTATCATCCAGAGAGGTCCTCCATGAGGTCAGCAAAACCACAACCACAGAAAGCTGTTTTTCTCCTTCATTTTCTCCCATGGAGATTACAGCAGCATGTTTTCCCTCTACTGATGAATGTTTATTCTGGTAGGCATGGTGGTGGTGTGATATCTGAGGTGCAATGAGCCTAGACTACCCGAAACACACACCTCTTAATGCCTGAGTGATGAATGCTAAGCATGTAGGTGATGTGAGGACTGCTGAACCTTTGTGCTGCTCTGCACCTCACTTAGTTTCAGTCTAAGTAAAATGGTGCGTGACAAACATCGGGGCTGAATTCACATCTGCATCTTAAAGCATGGTGTCTGGGATGCTGAAAAGAAGAACATAATTTTTTTAACACAGCTCATGTCTGGCAGGGCAGATGGCAATCACATAATGAAGCTATTTTAGCATCAGAGAGGCAAGCAAGAATCAGCTGGTTTAGTCTAGGAGGTGACTAACAGGGAATGGGGAGCTCTGCGGTGACTGGACTGGTGTAACTCGGCCTCTACCAATCTGCCAGCAAAGAAGGAGATGACAAACAGAGCAAAGTGGTGGAGAGCAGAGGATGGTGGGTGTGGAAAGGGTCTGATCCCTGTTACATCATCTGTGGTTGACAGGCAGTGTGGCAGACTTATCTGTCTGTAGTCTCTAGTCTCGGGTGGCATTTGTCTGGACTAGCGGTGAGTCACACTTTCTGTTTACCTCCATCCAGCAGTCTCCATTCATCAGCCGCATGAGGGCCGGTAGCAGGGTGGCTTCCACCCGCGGGTTGGCTTGCGATGCCAGGAATGTGCTATGCCCACACCTTGCTTAACCATGACACCTTTCCTGTGGTGGAGGACCTGGTTCCTTTCAAAAAGTTCTCAGCTGGAAACCAGGAGAGTAAATATAGCCCTCCAACTGTAGCCACTCTTCCTCTGGAACAGACTCTTAGGTCAAACAATTTTGAAAATATATAATATCATTGAGGTACTTGATTTGTAGGAACTGCTACATAAGACAATAAATGAATCCGAGGCTGTTTGGACAAGCACAGAAGAGTGCTTGAAAGTAAGTTTATTACACTTTGCAATGACAATTTAACAGAAGATCAGAATTGACGTGATGTGGCAAACTGTCACCACCTGGTTCTCCACACTTGCTCAAATAAACACACCCCTATGCGAATATCAAGACTGCTCATAGAGATTTACACCCAGGGTTCTCCTTTTGGCACCCAGAGCTGTAATGAAAGAGGGAAGCTCCCGCACATTTACTAATTTATTCTGACTCGTGTTTGCTGCTGTAGAAGCAGATTAACAGTCCAAAGGTCCATCAGTGGCTTGTGAGTTGGACGCTGTCCACAAGCAAAGACGAAAAACTTGCTCCGATGCCTTTTACAGTATACAATCATGCTTATAAAAATGTAGAGAGCTACGTCTTTTGCGGGTTGCCATTTCATCACAGAATTTATTATACACAGATTTTGAATCTATATCAAATGACATTGTGCAATCAAGTTCCAATGTTCTGGGAGACCCGAACATCGGCCTATCACCGCCATCACTTCCTATCAGCTGTTACAGCTTTTCATCACCGCCACAGGAAGTTTTCTCCCTGGCACTGATTCTGCTTACACCCACTCCTGTAACACCCACCCCTTCCTGCTGTACAATAAATTATCAGGTTTGTCTGCTTACACCCATGTTATATCTACAGTAGCCCAACACAGAAAAAAATATGGGTTTTACGTATTTTGGTTTGAGTGGTTGCTCCAAGTTTTCTTTTTGTCTGTTTTGTCATTGAAAATGTGACTACGAGCAACTTCATTAATATGTTTCCTCACTGGCAGAGAGAGTTCTACTGGTCTTCCATTCAGCTTTTTGAATGGCTTTGTGCAGTAACTCCATGGCTGTAATGTCAACACCACTGACAAGCTGATTGAAACTCAGACGATGGCCAGTGGTAACTGAAAAGTCTAACAAAGACTCAAATTTGCAGCAGGAGTCGGGTGTTCGAGACCTGCTTGAGTGCTGTTTACAGCTCTGCGTTTGACAGCTTTAACCCAAACCACAACGTTTTTCTAACCTTATTTGACTTTTCCTTAAGGCTCCTAAGTGGAGCATAGGGCCACAACAACACCACACCAACGGACTTGGTTCTGGGAAATTTTCTCCAGCTGGACCCACATCAGTCTGTCAGTCTTCTCCTCACTCTCAATTGATCTTCTCCAGGTCTGCTTTGGCCTCCCATCCCTTCTCCTCCCCTGTGGATTCCAGTCAAGTGGTCGCCTTGTGACGTTGTCAAAAAAAAAAAAAAAAAAAGTGATCTCTGGCCGTAGCATTAGCTTGTCAAACCAAGGATTTTAGCTGTCAGACACAAAAACAGGATCCGTCTACACCACTAAAGGATCCCTCTGTTGTTTCTGTATGGTTAGCACATGAATGTAACAGTGTTAAATTGTTGCCATTGCCATTGCATGTATTTTTATTTGATCAAGCTGGACTGAAATCCTGAAGAGTGAAAGGAAAACCGATGGAATACTGACTAGGAGCCCACAATAGCCGATAAGAACTAGCTGAACAGGAAGAGTCATCAAACTGATGATTTTTTGAGCTTGCAGCAGTCGCTAGCAGTAGTTTGCACAAGTGCTGTTTAGAATATGAAATATTAAACTGACCTCCGGCTCACACTAAAGAATGTGCAAGTCATGCTGATATTGTCATTTCATTCATTTCTTCATCCACAGTTTGACCATTTTATATTTGTGCTGCAAAACAAAGCAACGCACAATAGGCCTCCTCCATGTTTGTCACATTTTATCACGCATGTTTCTGTGAGATCAAGTCCCTGGAAGAGCCTCTCTGAAATCACTTCAGATAAATGCCAAGTGTGTGGTCCTGCATCTTGACTGAATCATCTGGTGAGTATGTGTGTGTGTGTGTGTTATAACTGGAGTGTGTGCAGGTAAGGGATAGCAATTTGCGGGCTCCTGGCTGGCAGATGATTGGCTCCCAACTGTTCACAGCCTACTTCCTACAGAGCCATGATGGCACTGTGGTGCTCCCATCATGCTCTTCTTCCCCCCACCAGCAACTCCTGAAGACTAACAGTGTCCATCTGTAACTGTTGTTATGCAACTGACTCTGTTGAATGTTGGGAGTGTGTAGGGTCCAGCTGCACTTAACTTTGTTTTCCTCCTTTTTCCATTAGGCAGAATGGCGATCTTATCATTAAATTTGCTGATTTTGAGTAGGTTTCTGTAGGTAGATGTGTTTCATTTCATGTCTGTCCTTGGTATGACCTCTACACTCTGTTTTTGTGGTTGATCGAGACCTGAGGAAGATAGCTAGCTTCACATTGTGCCACATGCAGAACAATGATCACCAGATCCTACATATACACAGTATATATGACATGCGTCTCCGTCCACCAAATCACCAGTTTCTTCATCTCCCCTCCCCTACCACCCTTGGCAGAGACTGATCTGACCCCCCCACCCAACCCTCCATGACAAGTTTAACATTAACCAATGATGACAACATCCTCAACTGGTCAGGAAGCCCCATCAGTGGGACACAAACTCAGATTAGTGGCTCATCCCCAGTGAAAAGAGCCCCTGGCTTAGCGCCCTGGCCTCCAAATCTAAACCAGCAGTGCTCTTGTGAGAATAACAGTACTTGGACAGCCATTGGGTTGCCCCCCCCCCCCTTTACCAGGCCTTACCCAGAGTTTTTCCTTCTATTTCCCTCAATCTGTATCTCTCTCATTCATCAGAATATCTCATCTTCTTTCATTCTGTGTAATAAAAGATATCAAACTTGATTTATTTCAACTTGTTTTTGGAACATTTCCAATAGCAACCAGCTCTTGGTTCACTTGAAACTCATTTTGCTATATATTCTTTGCAAGTGTATCTTTCACCTACCGACTGTCTATCCATCTACCGCAGTGTGGAGAGCAGTAATAGCGATCTGTCAATCTTTGTTTACCAGTCTACATGGAGGAAACACAGAGCAGCTAACCAGACAATGATCCAATCAAGAAAACCAGGCTTTGCATTTATTATAAGAACCCCAACAAAGGCGCTGGACTCATGCCGTGGGGATGAGGCCACACTTCAAGTAGAGCAAGACTAATCATGAATGCAAATAAGCACAATGAAAGCAACAAGAGCGAAAGAGATGCTGCAACGTCCTTTGGTAAACTTCTGGGAAACAGCACTTGGCACGTCTGAGGGGGCTCTACTTATCACTCAAGGACAGATTGAAATGCACTTGCTGCTGAGACAATGATGTATTCCCACCAAGCACACAAGGAGGGAGAGAGTAAATGAAACCAAGAGAATGGGAGAACAAGAGATTTAGCAGATACTATTTGGAAAAAAAAAAAGCTGTGTAATCATCTCTGCAAATGAGTTTGTTGCAGTTTTGGCTCGCAGGACTTGTTTTAGCAGGACCAGGGCAGCATGTTGCTGTACAGAGGAGAGATGTCACTCGTCTTGGATAGAATTCTGTGAGAGAGATGAAGAAGTCTTCGTGTGCAGCATGACAGTTTTATTGGGAGTGATCATTTTATAGCTGTGTGGTGAAACCTCCAGACGGGTATCACTAACTCGAGTCTGGCGTTGCAGCATCTGCAGCTCTGCGCCTGGCACTCCCTATTATAACTAGAGATGCAATATGAGATATTGATAATAAAACCTTATAAATTGCCTCCCACAGACACAAAAGACTATATAAGCAGCAGCGTCACTCATTTAACCAGATACAACACACAAGTTGACCAAAAAAAGTGTTTTTATAAAACAGAATAATCTCTGTATCAAGAATAGCATACTATTATGCTTCATTATTTGATTTGGAAATTTGTTTGTTTTCAGAGAGATCAGATCCAGGTTGAAGCAGCTGCACTGTCCGTAGTTGAAACTGTTAATCAATCGTTGGAGATTTAGAGAAGTACACAATGGCTCCTGGCACTGGGGCGAACCATTCAGAGTGGAGGCTCTCTGGAATGCGGAAGAGTGTGCCAGTTCACACTGAAATATAAGCAAATACTCAATGAATGAGCCAGCTTCCAGGAAAAGCCAGAGCCCAGTGGAGATAGCTTCTAATCTGAGCATGAAGCAGAAACCCAAACAGAGGGCGACCGCAGGGCAGGGTACCCGAGCACGACAGCCAAATACATCAGACACCTTTGGGTGATACCAAACCGCAATACGCGCGAGAAGCCTGGGCGTCATGGCAAAAGCAGTACAGCTGTAACCCATCGTTGAAATAACCGACCACAGAGAACATGTCTGTGGAGAACAACCATCCATCCGCTCTGCCTGTAAGAAGCGAGGAACTCTTCGCATCACATTTTGAAGTCGTTGCAGAGGACATACGAAAGAGACGCTGAGCATCATACAACTGGTTCACGTTGATATTTGCAATATAGCTGGTTAACGTCCATTCCAGTTTAGATGCAACAAACTCTTGGTTAAGTGTAGTAAAACTGACACACAACACAAACACACACACACCAAAACAATCTTGATGAGCAATCCATTAATCCCATGACTATCACATACACAAAACTGAAGTGAAACAACTGACACAACTTTATAAAGTTGCCTTCAAATCCCATAACTTTCATGACCATCAGACAGCTCACCTGCACACTACAAACTATACAAACTAACTAGTTTGGGTTAACTGACCCAAAGCAAATGAGCAATGCTATGAATCAAAGAACGTTTGTTGCTAGGGAAATTTCTGTGTTTGTGGCAGCACGCTGCATCAAGCAGTTAGGCAGTTAGGCATCTGCGGTATATTCAATCAAAACCCGATGGTATCTCCTGTTATTTTATAATTCCGTAATGTTGCATTCAACATTACATTACAAAGAAATGGCTAAATGTGCAAAAACGTCTTCTTTTTTTGAAAACCTCAACAATTATGGATGTTCATAACTAATTTGATTCGCAATGTCCAATGATGTCCAGGGATTCGTTTCACAGAGAAACGGGCAATTATAAAGAAGGCCAAAAAGTCCTCTCACACTGCTGTAATTCATATTGACAGGAAGACAATAACAGTGTGGTTGTTTCACAAACAAGTGAAAAACACGAATGTGGGCTTTCCCCATATTTTTGTTTGTGGAAAAGCCTGTTTGTCCTCAATATGTCACATTCTTCACCATCAGTGGCACAACACACCACACGGCCTTGGTCTAATGTTGTGGGTTTCCCCAGGACTAGCAAAGCAAATTTCACAGACATACATTCAAACTATTTCAAACACAAACCTCCGTCACGCTGAACTTTCTTTGAGCTATTTTTAAGTTTTAAAGCAGTCTAGTAATAGTACCTGAGAATTATGATTAATTTCCAAGAGATGCTTTGGGGCAAGCACACCCATGCAGACGCATTCATGCACATGCACACAAAAATGTATCCAAAGATACTACTGCCGACCCATAAGGAAATGAGCACCACATAAGAAAATAATACAGTAAACAGGAAATATGGGCGTAAGAACGCCAAATGCATTCTGCAGTTTCAGCTCCAGTCTGTCCTCTGTGCAACAGCATCTATTTCTGGGAAAGACTGTGAAAACAACAAGACGGACATCACAGCTGAAGAAAAAAAAAACCTCCCCTTGGTTTTTGAAATGAAAATATACTGTATTTTATGGTCAAATGAATGACAAGCATAATTGGTGACAGTAGATATGTAAATGTGAAGAACATAAATGAGGCCGGTTTTCCATTTAATTGTGTACGGCTGTCTAGTTGTGTCACAGTCGTTGCAGATCAGTGAGTGGGCAAAGTTCTCAGCAACCGTGGCTCTCTGCCAGCCTTTGGTTTCTGTCATTATCTGTGCTTTGTGTCTCTGTGATGGCCACATGCACATAATGAATAGGCAACTCTTTTCCATTAAAATAATACCCTCATCAAGTGGGCTCCTGTCAGCAAAGTTGCATCTGTGCCCGACCAAG
This sequence comes from Aulostomus chinensis, assembly GCF_037954235.1. NCBI lineage: Eukaryota > Metazoa > Chordata > Actinopteri > Syngnathiformes > Aulostomidae > Aulostomus > Aulostomus chinensis. Next base: position 25,057,792 of record NC_141326.1, read on the forward strand.
CTCCATGTTTCAAGACAGCTCCCATAGTGGAGGCCAAAGGCTGGAATTTTAATTGTTTCACAGGAATCAGCTAGTTAGCGATTCAAACAGGCTGGCGCTGGAAAGCTTACCACCACAGATGATGAGTAGATAGAAAGGGGGATTATTTAGGAAATGTTGCTGTAAATTAATCCAAGACAAACTGCAGCTTTTGGGATGCTTTGCCCTGTTGCAATGAACTACAAAGGAGGAGTAGATTTCTTGAAAGCAGGAGGTTAGATGGAGAATTGTGTGTGTGTGTGTGTGTGTATGTGTGGGGGATGCATCCTTTTGAATCTCAGGGAGATTAGACATTTCTGCAAGTGACAAAACACCTTATTAGCCTCCGCCTAACCTCTGAGGATTGACCTTTGACTTGTGACCCTGACACCACTGTGCTTTACTCCTGTTGGGAGTCATTGGCATGAGCCTTTTCATTATAAATAGTGATTGTGCCAGAAGAAAGAGAGAATGTGGAGATTGTCTGGGAGCAGAAGATTGAAGGGTATAAGAAAGGGGGGATGTAACAGACAGAAGAGTTTAATTAGACACACAGCACCTCTGGTAATCCACTCTTACTCTATTCATAAAAAGAACAAGGGTGGGAGGGATGGGCAGGGTGAGATGAGAAGTTTTTAACAAGAGGTCAGAGAAACTTTGGCTTAGAACATGGGCCTTTATCAAATCCACTGGCAAATCCGCAGATTAGTCCATTCCATTGTTTTCAGGAAGTCCGCTCCCACCGACCCAGAATGCAGGCTGCGGATTTAGGAACTTTGCTTGAGCTCCAAGCCACTGAGCTGGATGGCAGTGTGTGTGTTTACGTGTCACTGTGAGTATGTGCGTGTGTGTGTGTGTGTGTGAGTGTGTAAGTGTACGCACACGTGTGCTTGTGCCTGTGTCAGTGTGTGCATGGGGGATGACACAGGGAGGAAGGGGTTGTCAGGAAGGCTTGGGCTCAAACACAAAGCTCTGACCAAAAGATTCCAGTGATTGCTTCTGACTTTCTGGCCACCAAAAGCAATGCAGACGGATGACGGGCTGGTTTCCCACTGTGACCTCTCCATAGATAATATATACTTTGGAAACTGTCATCCCTCATGGTTTCATTAAACCTTTTTGATATTTACATGGCCCGCAGAGCTGTTCTCTATACAGACTCAATTTGGTCAAAATGTGAAATTCTTCCTCTTGAATAAACACTTTGCTTTCTTCCCTGCAGAGTCACTTGACCACAACCAAAGGCAACGCCATTTGATATAGAGCTACAGTCAAAACACTTGTGGACAGCAACAAAACTCAACAGAGAACTATAAACCAAATATTAGATTACCACATTTTGACAATTTTTTTTCTCTATTCTTCTTGTCCTTTACCTGTTATTTGCGCCAATGTTTCTCGAGTTCCTGTGCAATTCAGCCGCAGTGCAAATGGGGCAATGGAGCGATGACAAGGAGCAATAATCACTTGAAAGCACTGAATCCATCTTAGCACCCTCCTCTTTCACCTATTTATCCCTCTCTTTTTTTTTAGCTCTGAAAACAGGAGGGGGGGAGAGAAAATCGACAAGTAAAACAGGCAGAAAGCCCAGACACAAAAGACAAATGATTTATTATGGCTTTCAGCAGAAATACCTGAGGAGGAGGAGTGCAGGTCCTCAGGTGCTGTCCTGGCAGAGTGTAGATGAGGATAAGAGAGTTGGTGCTGAGAGACACGCTGGAATGAGGAGCCCGGGAGTCTTTGGCAGTACTGAGACACTGGTTGGTCTCGTTGCAGGTGGGGATTTCGGGAAAGGGTGAGGGAAGGGTGCGCCAGCTACTGAAAATCATTTTTGCCCCCCCCCCCAAAAAAAGTGAGTTGTTTTCTTAAGTTTCACGTAATGGCTGGTGGCTTTTTTGCTCAAGTCTACTTACACTGATTACTATCGTGGAAATACAAGAAAACACTGACATCTGTGGTTTAGTGCATGATAAAAGTGACTGCATTATTTTCTCATGCGGGAACTGCATTTTGGCAAATTCAATTTATTTTCGAACATAACCAAACGTGATCTAATGGCACATGGCACGTTAAAAAAAAAAAAAATTGCTGAAAAATTGCTAGAAAATATGAATGTATCTTAAAACACACATTACACTCCATTAAAGTTATCTTTATGTTATGTCTATGTCCATATCAATGTAAATTTACTTAACGAAAAACCTTCCATGTGTCAGTAACAACAAGGGCGAGGTGGTGAAAGATCGGGCTTCAGGTTCAAATAAGCCCTTTTAGCAATCGGGGATTTTCAAACTGTTTTGACTCACGGATCAAAATGGGAAGTGAACGGTGGTTTTCTTTCACAACATCCGTCAAAACAGCAATCTCCATTCGCCGCTGGCAAAAGGGATTGAAAATAAATGTTGAGGGCCAAAGTCCAGCGTTGAAGCACTCCAACACCCCTTCTGACATTGACATTCCCACTACTGTACATAGAGGCCCTCTGATTTCCTACTTCCTTGTGGTTATAATTACTGCGGCTGCAGTGATGGTGATGCAACACCACATTCTGAGGAACATCTCAGTGCGATGCATTGACAGCACTAAAAGGTCATATTTGATATTTTGAGTTCATTAAGGTTTAGTTGATGTTGTTTTAGGAAAGTCTAAAGTGCTCCAAATTAAACGCATGAATCATTACTGATTAACTGATAACCTTCAGTCACTCTGTGTTAAACACATGGACCCACTGGCTTGCGTGTCCGTCCACCAAGACATTCAAGACTCTGAAAAACATTTTTTTAAATCCTCCATAATTTGAAAAAAGCCATATTTATTTCTGCGAAGGTATTCTAGGGCGCTTGTTTGCTCACGGCACCTTCGTTTTGGCCCAACTTTACTGTGACCCGGTTGTTTCATTTCTAGGTTACAGCTTCAAATAATCACATTTTTTTAGAAGATTCTTCTGGAGCGTTTATGCTAAAAGTTATTCAGACTTCTGACAAATGCTAGTTGGAGCATTTGTAGCTTTACTAGACATGCTGTTTGTTTTGTTCGTCTTTTTTAAGTTCGTACCAACTTTTATTGCCTCCATCACAGAGCACCACATCTCACATATGAAATACTGCTGACACATGAAACCCTGAAATTAGTTTCAACGTTTAGCTGACTGAGTGGTAGCAGTTAAACGGGTAGTTTAAATAACATGGCAATAGTGGTGAAGGAAGCCATTACCTCAGGAAAGATTTTATAATCTGTGTTCGGTTATGTGATATGGGCCAACATTATTAAGTCTTGACCAGATTTGTGAATATATATTATATCAGCTTGTAATTTACTTTTTTACAGCTTTGTGAAAAACAAAAACTGCAGTGCATTGTGGGATCACCAGGAGAGATTTTAAGTTGTGAGAGCACCGTCTTCACAAAGTAGCCACCACTGAAAAAACAAAACAAAAAAATAGCAAAACAGAGATTTTCCCAATGCAAAGTACTGAACGGGATGACGCACCAAATCCGGACATCATCGACATTCCATGCATTTTATCGTTGTTGCTTTTATTTTTTGCTACCACACATTGAACACATCTCTCCCAGTATCCGTTTTCACACACATGTCCAAGCAGTGTCAAGCCCTGCTTCAGTTCTAAAAACGTCATTGGCAACATGAAGGAAAAAAAATATTTAACTAAAACTTAAAAATAATTTTCCAACCCTTTAACAGGACCACACACACACACACACACACACACACACACACACCAACACATATGCATGCATGTTGAGTGTCCTCTTTCTCACTCTCTCTCATAGACACACACACGCGCACACACACAAACACAGCTGCTTTCCGTCAAAGCCTCATCCTGATTCTCCTTCCTCGGGGGGAGAAGATTTACACTGTGGTGGTTTCAGGTACACCATAAAAGTTCTACATTAAGGCTTCCTCTCCTACTAACCCCGGATTTTAAACTCGGTTTGGAGTCAAACGGATACAGAGGAATGGAAACCTGGGCTACCTGCTTTTACGTATGAAATCATCGTACCTTCTCAGAAATGTTGAACAGTCAACTACAGTTCAGGAACAGAGGCCAAAACATCCTCCACCAAGACTATACATATAGGACATTATAGATCTGGACCTGCTTCCAGATCAGTTCCAATCAATTGTTATCATGCTAAAAGTTACACAAATAGCACTGAAAACGTCACTGTATATAATCTATGCATCTAAAACAACAGTTCTATCTTCTTTGACTGGGCACCGGCAAAGGGGAGGTTGATGAGGCCTTAAATACGGGTGCCAAAGCCACTAGATACAGACTTCATGGAAGCTTGTATTTAATCCAGGTAGACTACGCAGCCTCTACCATTGTGGCTTGAGTCAGTGATGAATGTGAACTAAAGAAATTATAGTCTGTGGCCTTGGTTGGTACCAATTTCCTAAGAATATTCAGTAATGTGAAGAGTTGAACTAACAATATCTGAGCCCCAACAACTGTCTGCAACACATAATATTTTAATAGATTGTATGATTTCAAACCTGAAGTTTGCAAGAATCTGAACACTAAGCTTTTGCTGTAGACCAGAGGGATCAGAAAGCTTATGAAAGACCACTGAGAGAGAGAAAAAGGACAATTTTAAAATTGTGATTGAATGATGATATTATAAATGTGGCGTTCAAGCGCATTAGAGAAATTAATTCAAGGTTCTTCTACTTGGTGTTGTTTCAATATGGGCTGTGATTTGTTAGCCACATCATTACAATGTAACACACGAGGCAAAAACAGCAGCAACAGCAAACTGAGCTCCACAGGTCACATCAGGGGAGAGAACGTGACTATTGTTGCTGATGACGGGTCAAGTGTCCGGCTGGTTTAAAGGGATAGTCCATCTAAGGAGAAAATTCCTTCATGATCTACTCACCGTTATGCTGATGGAAGGTCAGGTGAAATTTCTTCAGTCCACAAAACAGTGTTGAGGTTTGACAAGAACAGGCATTGCAGTAATATTCTATATAACGGTAGAAAACGGTGATCAATTTACAAGGCAAGGCTCTTTTTCTACATGCTTTTTGAATGAATGCCACGGGGCCTTTTCTTCCAAACCCAGGAGGAACGGGACATATTGGAGACGCACACCCAGAGGCCCCACCTGCAGCCTTCCTCTGTGATTGATCAGTACCTGGTGCCTCGTTTAGGCAGGTGAGGTGAGTTCCAATCAGAGAAACAGAAGGAGCAGCTCTAAAGAATGCAGGTGTGAAAGACATAAATCATGCATATTTGATTTTTGAAGAGGATACTACAATTTTTTTTGGGGGGGGGGGGGTTGTAACCTTTGACATAACTCTTTGCACCAGAATGAGAATTTCGGGGTTACACCAACGTTTGCCCAACATTTCACAATTTAGCAATTTAAGAGCAGAAAAACAGCCCCTTTCTTCTCATTTCTAATGTTTCAAAGTTTCAAAATCAGAGGGATCATAAAAATTTTGCAAAGTGACCCTGGTCTGTCTCAATAACATCCTTGTTGTTATTAAACACCATATTAGATCGCTTTCATAAAATAAGAGGTGCCGGTTACATCTCTTAAATACAAATGATTGCAGAATGCCTCAAATGCTGTTTTTAAAGAGCGGCTATCTGAATGTACGCCGCATACTTTCAATTCCAAACTAGTCATTATACTCAATTCATGCTGACACTGATACAGTTTTACCAATCACTCTGTGACAGCCTTTGCAGATGATTGGCTGACAATAAACACCGCCCACCTATCACAGGGGCCTCTGGTCTTCAATAAATGATATTTTAGCTCCCTGCAGCCAGCCAAGTGTCAGCTTACACATCATCAGCATTCCTGAAGTCTTGCCCAGTGCAAAGGTCTATTTACACTGCCATAATAACACAATTGTTCAAATGGGCTGTATGAAATATGAAATGAAACAGGAGAGCAACGGAATCCACTCTGATATGCTTGGTTTCAGAGGGAATCGCCTGTCTCGCCTTGTTTACCATACAATAGCAAAATAAATCATAATGCTGACAAATGTTATAGTTTTTCCTCCTGAGAGTATATAATGCTTTTGTGTGGTTTCATGTCATCGGGCACTGTCAGATACAATCATGCACAGCAAACCTTCCTCTTCGAAATAAACAATTCACAACGGAGGTATATGCACTCAAGGTTGTTGCCATTTGGCCTGCATTAATGTTGTTTACTTTGCATTGCAGTGAATGTGTGTTACAAGAATATATATGTTACAATAATATATATGAAATTTGGCAATTTCACTGACCTTGGATGCAACATACGGTCTGACCTGCCAGATGCCAGCATGTCTGTGTTTCATGCTTAATATCAGCGACTACTGGTGCATTTCTCACAGTAAGAGTCATGGAAATTCCTTTTCAGTTCATTTCAGTTTTGATTACCAAACTTACCATGGTGGTATCTTGCAGGTCTGTCATGAACTTACTGTAAAACACTGTAGAAGACGGTTCTTGATCAAACATAACAAGATCAGACCTGCAAGTGGTCACAAAGCTTAAACAGTATCAGTAAAATCAAGGCTTCCTCATGTCATCTTTCGACATAGCAGATTTGCAAGAAACTTAATCCGACAAAACAAGGCTGGACAGGGCAAAGTGTTTTCCTCTGTGGTAGCGTCTGATGGAAAGGTCCTCATTTCTTTTTGGAGCAAAATAAATGGATAGCCCCATAAACTGTTGCTAAAATAAAAAACCTACGGCTCGTACACAATTGTTATGCAAGAACAAAAAGAGAGACAATATTTGGTAACCATGAGAACGTATCTATCCAGTGCTGTACTTAACACAGGATGAACTGGTTCCATAGTTTAAAAAAACCCAACTGAGACGACGGGCCTTAGCTAAAGTACAATTCCACCAATACTACTGAATTTCTTAACCATGAACCAAAATCACATATGTTTCTGTTTAGCTACATAATGACGGGTTGATGAGATTTAAGGTTTGATTACTGAAACATTTTAAAAATTAAGCCCCATTTTTATGTGTGTGTATATATATCATTCACTCCCAGGTCCAGCGACCATGCAGTACTGTACTGTAGATGAAGGTATGTATCAGCTTGGAGCACAACCCTGGGAGAGCGCATTAATTTGTGGTAAACCTCCAGCACTTCCAATCTCAGACCCACATACTACGAGAAGGCTGGGCTCCACCATCAATGTCCATGGAGGTAACGAACGCTTGGCGTCTCTGACGGTACCTTCAGTGACCTTTCGTCTTCTTCTGTCCTCACAAATTCAGTCTGGTCTGTTTTCAAGTTCTGGCATCGTTTTAAAAACAGACCGAAGTGAAAAACAAAGAACGCTGTCTTTGTCCTTCATGCAGCTTTTAATACAGCTACAAAAGATTGTACGCAAACCCAAGATGTTATGCTTTCATGCCATTTTGACAACACAGTTCACTTCCAATTCACCTCACAATTGTGTTTGTGGCTTTGAAGATGATGCACAAGAAAATTTAAAAAACAACAACAAAAAAAGGAAACCAGAACCCTCATGTACACAATGAGAACACTCAGTTTTATACGTGTGTGGAAAGAATCCTAATTATAAAAATGATATAATAGAATAGGTTTCAGTCCTATCACTATGATGTTGCTGTACTGTAGGAAGGGGAGTATTTTAGGACAGTCACAACAAGCAGTGGTTTAATTTCCATCCATTCTATTACTCTATAATACTTGTGTTCATGTCATTCTTTCTTCTTACAGAATCCTTAAACAGCCTACAATGATTCAACATCTCCCTGTGAGATAGAAGAAACAAAAATAATTTTACAATGGCCAATGTAATATGTCATGTAAGACAGAAAACAATATGTGCCAAACAAAAACCATGTTATTGTCCATCTGTGGTCAGAGCGTCATCTTCCCACGAAACACGGCTCCCGGGGCCAACTGTTGTTGGAATTGTGGACAGGGCCACACTGCAGTTTGGCCGTCACATATGTCATAGTTCTGCCTGGTCCCCTGATGGTGGAACAGAGTGTGCAGCTGCACTGAAAGGGAAAGCTTCCTGAGGTCAGGGGAGTATAATGCACTAGCTGGCTCTCAAATAAAACTGGTTTGTTTTTCTTAAAAGGAGGTTGAGGTTTTGGGGTTTCAGTCCATCACTCCCACACCACACCACCTCCACTCCTCTCCGTTTGTTACAATGGAAGCCTTATGGTGTGTGTATTTTGAACCATTTGATTTTAACACAAGGTGGTGATTGGCAGAAAACTTGTTTCATCAAGACTGAAGCTCTGGTTTGGCCCACCTAAATGTCAGCTGTGTGCAAATTTGGTGAAGACTTCCTGTGCAATTGTTGGAAAGGTTATTGGAATGAATATGACACGGGGTAAGCAACATACCGTATATTCAATTAACTGTAAAAAAAATAAATAAAAAAAAAGTAAGCAGGGATTTCCTATTTTCACAGTGTAAAGGGTTTCCTTTACCTTTAGAGACAAAAGCACTCCACGTTCACTGCAACCTTTTCAGTTTTCATAAAAAACCTCGTTTACAGGTTTACTCGAATATGTAAAACCGTTAATTTCATTTATAGATGCCACCATGTAAATGGTGCCTGCAAGGAATTAACAACAGTTTATTTTAATCTGAGTCATGGTCTTCTAAACATGCACATGTAATATAAATAATAAAAGAGGTGACAACACTGATTATGACACCATGAATCTGAATACTCAACGAGACAACCATGTACCAAACGATTTAATTGAATTTAATTTTTTTTTTTTAAATTATTTCTCCTACTTCAAAATACGCATCAAAATACGTAGCTAGAAGCCCGACCTTGTGAGTCCACTGTTAGTCAGCAGTAGGAAAAAAAGAAGAGAGACGACTCTTTAACACATAACAGCGAAATACAAGTACAAATGTACTCTGTTAACCTGAAGATAGTACGGGTCCAAAATAGTTCACTGGCTGTAATGGTCAGCAATGGTCAGTAATGGCCGGCGGTTTGGCGAGATCAGCTCCTCCTTACACAGCTCTTCCTGTCCACACACACACTGTATAATAAATACTTCCTCAACAGATTGGAAACCACTCTGCTCGTTACAGCTTTCTTGTGTTCCTCTCTCTCTCTTTCTCTCTCTGCCCTCTCTCTCATTCTGATGTTCCTTCTCTTTTGCTTTCTTACAGTCTTTTCCGTTCCCTTTGTCTATCTCTTTCCCTTTCTCTCTCTCTTTCCTTCTACATACTGACCTTCCCAGGCTGGCCCGGGTCTTTATATTTCAGGCTTTGAGGCTACATCTGAAACAAAAGCAAAATTATGGGTCTGGTTTGGCTTGAGGAGAGCGCAGTGACCCCGGCATGTGGTTTTCTTAGGCCAGACCAGTGAGAGGTGAGGTGGGGAGAAGAATTTGTGTGAATCTAGCTGTGTATTTGAAGAAAACCCCAACCACAGCTAATCTGAAAGTGTCATTAGCAGGAGGGGGGTTGATCTAAACTTGGGCTGGCCACATACTACTGAAGACACCACTTGTTTTCCTTTTTTTTTAAATTTCTTTTTACTTTTTCCAGGGGGACATACAGTAGGGGCATTAACATCAAATGTGAGAGCACTTACAGTACTGTATCCCATCATAAACATTCTCACCTCATCTTGTCCAAATCAAACAGCTGGCATTGCATGTGACAAACCTGTATAAGGTACCTATTCCATCATTCATATTTCACTCATATATTAGACTATTTGCTGGCACTGGTTAAAAGCGACTTATAAATCACGTCCTTTTTTTTCTCTCTTTTTTTTCTGGTCACTCAAACAGTGGTGGCCGTGATACTGAAGAAGATGGAGGAAGGTCAGTTTTCAGACTGTAAGCAGATGGATCACCCTGAAATAAAACAATCAGTGAAGAGAGCTCACATGTTCTGCTTGTGTCTCCTAGTTTCCTACAGTGGGCCTGCATCCTACTGTGTGGTCTTGAACCCTATTTAGACCTAGTGGGTGACCACTATACAATTAGGTATGCCATGTTTCACAGCAGCAGCTGAAAGTGGAATTCCTGTCAATGGAGCAGCCCTTCTAGTGTTTACTGCTCACATATTCTTCCTTCCATTCACGGCACTGCACCCGACCTGGCTTATGGTTGATTGTGTCATGCAGTATGAATAACACAATTACAAAACCTCATAAAACACTTGTGTTTATGTAACAGCAGATCCTCCAAAGGAAGGTTTTACTACATGCAAGGATAAAAGCTGATGCATCAGATTATATTTTCAGAACTGACAGTTATATATATATTTTTGCTTGACAGTAGTAGACATATTTAGGGATGACAAGGAATCATATCATGTAAATTTGTCCAATTACCCTTTTTTCTACATCTAATATATAAAAAAAAAAAAACACAAAACACCATGTTTGTAGATAGCATTCAACAGAAATCTGCTGTCATGTTTGGTGGAAATTAACTAACTATTCATTTGACAGTCTGATATGAACTGAAAGGAGTAAAACTTTCCTGCTCCGGTCAAACCAACACACACCCACTTGCTGTTTGTAACTGTGTCCTCTGCTGAATTCCTGCTACCATCACAGGTGTGTATGCTGCACGCATGACAAGACAGACAAACAATGAATTAATGAGGACAGATTGAATCAGACTTTTGGATGAAGTCACTTGTCAGGCAACACTGAATGAGACGATATGATATGAACAACAAATCACTGTAGTCAGTCGCATTTCTGAATCTGTAATATCACATTGAGCTAACATAACGTACCTTTATACAAGGAAGATGCAGAATCAGTGGTTTAGAATCAGTATTGTGTCATCACTGTAGGAAGTGGTATTGATATTTTGGAGAGAGAAAAAGAATTAAAACTCAAAAGGTCTGAAAAGTGGAAAGAGTCTGCTCACCCTGCCACAACTCATCTTTCTTTTCATATGTCTGGATGTTGAGGCAGAGCTTAAAAGTACATGAATCAAACTATGTCTGGCCAAAAGACAAAACAGCAACAAAGTGGGCCGTCCTGGGATATTTCCACCAGGCCTTTGAGTTGAGACATCCTTCTGGAGTAATCCATTGCCATGTACCCAGACCGTTCGATGCTTCTATCAATAATTCCTTGTAGAAGACAGCAAAAGATCGTCACAAAGACAGTTAGGATAGGCTTGTTTTAAACTTTGGGCATACAGCTTGGAAATAAAATGGGTGAATGGAGAGAAATCATATTATGGTTTTAATCTCTGAAGCCAAATGGTGCCATTTATATGCAATGGGGGAAAGGATCCTTGAGCATCAAAGTGCAAGGGGAGTTCTTACACCCATGATGGTTATAAGAAAAAAAACTGCAAAAAGCCACAGCTCTGGAGTCGAATGTTAAAATCATTAGAGAGTAAGACCCCGTACCACTGCAAACATGTCCTAACGAGAAATCTACCCATGCTGTTGCTCCCTGAATGATGATACCGGGAGATTTGGTGACAGACCCTTGCATGAACTACCATTGCTTCCTAATCCTGCAGTCCAACTGCATATCCTTGGGATTAAGCTGTAGAGGCCGCCGTGGCTGCTTTGCAGTGGCCAAGCAAATGCTTCTCAGCACAGTGCATTCAAAGTGGGCCTACTACAATTACCATATACCACACACACACACACACACACACACACACACACATTCTGTTTTGAAACACAGCTCAGCATGCAAATGAAAAACCACTGATTTGTAATAAGCTAATTTTCATATAAAGAGCCCTCCTTCATCTCACGGCTTTTGCTCAAAGGATCGATCAAAGTGGGAAGCTTGAGAGTCACAAGTGATTCTGTTACAGCTGGATCCTCTCTACAAACCCAGTCGATACTCTACCAACCCCAAAAGCTACAAACGCCCATGTGAAGAATACTGACAACCTTTTCTCTCAACATATGGATGTCTTACTGGCAGTGTTGGACCATCCTGAACCAAAGACTGACCGGCGGTCACTGTTGGTAACACCCTCCTCCCACACTTCCACGCTTGGTGTCTCGGTGAGTGGGCACTGGCCAGAACACGGTCTGGAAGAAGGTCTGTGTGTGGTCCGTGGAGCTCCCACGACACTCCAGTAATGTTGTCCAAAAGTAAGCGAGTGCCAAATCCACAACCTAGGAACATAATAACACTTGATTGAATTCAGGAAATCACATTTTATACAAATAGACATCTGCCTTCCTAAAATATGTTCATTGTTTCGTACATGTGTCAGTGTTCTCGTGAACGGACTTGTTGAATGACAGGTTTTTTCAGGCCGCTTAAACACAGTAACTGTTGCTGCAATTTGGAAAACATAGAAGTCTTTGGTAATGATAGAGTCTCATTTGAATGTAAAACTGATTATTAAATCAGCAACTGTGATAATAAGACAGAACAATAGAGGCTGTACTTACTTCCAGCTATGATTATGTCTCTGAGGAGATGGCAAAGGCTGCCTCTTCATCTTGTGCATTCCCCAGCGAACAGTTGGTCTGCTCTTAATTGTGGTGGTGGGGGGGCAACATCAGCAAGACTCATTCTATTCTTCATTTCATCCCACAGACATACTAGAAAACAGCTACAGTAGTTTCTGCAAGCTACATTTTCCACAGCAAATAGCCACAAGCTCTAAAAAGCAAAGCGCAGTGTCATCACCCAGGAATCCAAGAAACACCAGTAAGTCTGAGTTTTATTACAAAAATCATCTGTGAGCACAAACAAATGTGGAGCACAAACATGCCTTTTAATTGAGAAGGCAGATGGTCCGAGCGCAGCGGGACAGCAGCGACTGTGGAAAACAAAGCATCCGAAAGGATCCGCCATTTTTGTCACTCCGAATTGGAGAGAAGGTCTGGGATTGGAACCCACAAGACTCAAACAGAATTCACCATTGTTGCCTCAACAAGACACACACAGGGACGATTTCACAGGAACGAGTTGTATTGGGTTTCCAGGGGGAATGTTGTTTATCCACTTCATCATCATTGTTGTGCTTGTCTTCTGAAGTTTCCTTGATAGCTTTGGGAGAGAAGCCACTACCACCCTGCACTGAAATCCACAAAGTGAGGAGATATGGGAGGGGGACAGTTAAAACACAACATTTACACTGGAAAGAAAAAACACTGAAAATCCTCTGGAAGTGATCTACAGAGTAATCATCATGTTAAAGCTAATTTCTTGGTAGTCACAGCAATTTGAGGAATTTCAGTGGTTCAAATGTTGTAAGTGATTGGGACAACATGTATGAAAATGTTTGCTGTTGGCTGGGCTTATAGTGAAGCATTCTAAGGAACCAAATCTTCCCCAAAGATGCCTTCCCTCCCAGACTGGTCATAGTAACTGGATCCTCTGTTTAATAGTTTGCTGTAGCAAGGGACTGACTGAGTGGTTTCCATTCCGTTGGGCTGTAACCGATTGTCCCAGTGACCACAACAAAGGATAAAAAAGGAAGGAGGGTGAGGGGATAGAGAATAACTCCTGGCTCAGCATGGACTGGAGAACCCTGAGATCAGTGACTCAATGGCTTCCAGAGTCTACTCCAGCTTTACTACATTTAACCCTATCCGTAGGATCTGCTGCATTCTCCCATACGGCGAGTCATTGCTTTGTTATATAGTATGTCATAGACACAGGATATGGTGTCTAACAACTGGTTTCTCTGAACTGTACACTAATAGGGCAGAATCAAGAAGTCTTGATCTATTTAATTCATCAAGAGATGAGAGGAAACAGAGAAAGACATCATCGCAGCGGTTTACCGACAATGTGGGCCATATGTCCATTAAATAAACATATTGCTCTGCTTTGCGACATGTGTGTTCACAAGGGTGGCTGCTAAGTCAACAGATGGATAGCGTACAAAGTCGATGTTGTGATGAAGCGGCATCACCTTCACAGACCTCCTCTTCATTCGCGAACAGGTAACCATTAACCAAACCTACTTTGTGTGACCTAACTAATACCGGCGCATGATGGATTTCCTCAATCCTCTGAAGTAGAAAACACACAATTGAAAAACAAACTGTGACATATTAAGTATTATTGGTAATGGTAAGCAGTCATAGAGAAAAATCTTCACGCCAGAGTGGCACGTTCAAAGGCCCTGCGCTCATTAATATCCCACATGGCTAAGTGGGCTTCCTGGAAAATAAAGTCATGTGCAGGGAAACATTTTTAACAGGAAGAGATGCGATGATGTCAGTCGAAAAACAGGCGAACACATTGTAACTGTCATCAAATTAATGTCCCATTTGACGCCTTCAGCTCTTTTCCCGTTTAACGATGCATCTGAACAATTGGATCATTAATTCTCTGAATTGCTGGGCTCAAAATTTTAGTGCATGCAGAGACAATTGTTTAAGAACAATGACATACAGATGTGTGCTGGAAGCGCAAGCATTACAACCCAAGAAGTCAGACAAAACCAATTGTAGACTTTTCATTCTCTCACGTCAATTAATTTCATATTCAACCCCCTTTTTTTCTGAGAAGGATTGGATCGTTTCTTTTGTTGTCAGATCTGCTAAACACATTTGTGATATTAATGAGGCATTTTCAGGGCCAGAAATACTTTTTGAGGGTATGATATGTAAGTTTTCAGTCAGAGTACATTTGCATGATAAAGTAAAGGAAGAGACAGCCAACTTCTACGTTTAAAACTCAAACTCAGTGAATTCTGGAATTACCATAGCTGCCATTTTGACCGTTTGTACATTATTTACATATCATTTCAATAAAAAGTCGACATGCGGTTTGAATGGAGACTCTACTTTGCCCAAAAAATGTGAGTGTGAATGGTTGTCAGTCTCTATATATGACAGATGGACATGTGTAGGCCCCAGCTCCTTGCAACCCAGCACAGGTTAAGCAGTACAGATTATGAATATAAAAGATGTAACTGTAATGTCAGAGGTTAAAAAAAGACACCAGAACATGAATAAATCCTTAAAAAAAAGCATGACCAGTATGCATTTGCACACGAAGGAAACACATTTATGGACATGCATGTGTCTTAAAATGGGGATTAAAGAACAATATTTGTTTAGGTATTTGGTTGTTACATTGCTGCCTGAACCTGCTTCCATCAGATTGGCTTCATCATTGCTCAGAATCATGGCTGAAACCTCTATGAGAGTACTTTTTTGAAATCTCGTTCTCATTTTCTGTTCAATTTCACCATATTTGTCCATCCTGTCCTTATCAGTGCTTTTAATGTGTTTCAATTTAATTTTATGCTGGAAAGCTTCCCCTCCTCTTCGGCTCAGTCTTGAAGCTACGTTTAAGCTTTTAAAAAGGCAACAGTGACACACAAAACACACGCGTACACACACACACACACACACACACACACACACACATATTAGCAAGTATCTGGTAAAAACATCCAGTTGTTGGAAAATTTTCAATTGTAGTTGAACTGAAATCAATATGCACACTGTCAATATGAGCGTTGTGATCATTCAGGGTAAAAGTACTCTGATACTCACACTATTTTTTGTGTGTGTTTTTATTTTAAAACAGCATCCTGTAATTTAGGGAAATCAGGGTACTACAGTTACAACATTTCAACAAATTATTAGGATGCACATTTTAACAGCAGTCAAAATGACTCTCTCAGGAGCTGTCATTTGTAACCTGCCTGCAGTTCTACACTAATAGGAACTCAACAGTTAAAACTTGGGTCATTACAAATTCTGTCGAGTGATTTAGTGACGAATTATTGGGTGTGATTTTGAACCGTCTTAATGATGACAGAAAATGTCAAACTCCAAAGGCAATTGCGATGTTCCTGATGATTACACACTTGACACCACACATCAAAACATATCATACGTAATAGTTTACCCTTTGACAAACGCACAGGGAGTCGCTGAGCGCCGGTCCCTGTCCGGTCCCCACCAGTGACATCTGAGACAGCACGCAGCGTCGGCTGAGAGGTGATGGTTGGGTGTGTGTACTCAGACACAGACAAAACAACACTGTGGCAGACACAGCAAACTGCCAGATCATTTTCACATACAATGAAAGCTGAAATATTTGAGGTCTTGAGGCCAGTTAACTGTGAGATCATGGTCACTGCTACAGTCCTCACAGGCCAAGCCTCACTGCTGGACCAGCTTTTTAAAGTGCAGACAGCTAGTTTATCATGCGTAGATAATCCCCTTAAAAATCCTCCATTATGTGCAGCATAAAATGGGGGACTGGAAAATAACGTCGATAAATAGATATTAAAAATTTGAGAACATTGGTCTGAGAGAAGCCTTGAACAAAGACTGCTCTCTCTCTCTCTCTTTCTCTCCCTCTCTCTCTCTTTCTCTCTCTCCCTCTCTCTGACAGAGTATGTCTCAATCTGACAGCAAGTGTGTCATTGCATAAGTATAGTTTTCTCAATAAACAATGTGCTTTTTATTCTCATAAAGAACACTTTTGTTTTAAATACCACAACAGGCAACACAAGTTGACCCACAAATAAATGCCACATTAAAATTACAACCCGTAAGGAACGATGACTTTACAGTCAAGTATTTTAGGTGACCATCACACCATGGTTACATGTGGTTAGATTTGTTTCCTTTCCTTCGTGGTGATATGCGTCCGCTTAAGCACTATGGACGTCACAGTGTATTTCGGACTGCTTGCAACAACAGAAAGGCTGCACGCTGAATTTTCATGAGTAGTTCTTTATTCCCAAATGTGATT
This sequence comes from Aulostomus chinensis, assembly GCF_037954235.1. Taxonomy (NCBI): domain Eukaryota; kingdom Metazoa; phylum Chordata; class Actinopteri; order Syngnathiformes; family Aulostomidae; genus Aulostomus; species Aulostomus chinensis. The sequence goes on from NC_141326.1 coordinate 25,074,505, forward strand.
GATCTACTGTGTACTCTGGCAACATGTCGAGCTCAGTAGTGGCTGTGAATGGTTACGTTTAAAATGTGTAAGTTATGGAAGGGCACACTTGCGTGCTTTAACCCTCAGTATAATCGCTGGACTGTCTATCAGCCTCACTTGACTTAATTGATTGAATGGGAGACAATAATAAGGAGTCCCACAGAACAAAGGCTGTATAGAACGTGTCACTCATTCGCTGTACTGCTGTCGAGTTCTCTGTTACTTTCTCATCAGATTTCTTGTGCAACTCAAGTCAGAATCTAGTATAAACTTCTTTTTTTTTTTTTGTCCCGGTGGAATTCTACTGCAACACAAAATGATTTACATTCATTTCCTAAAAGTGATATTTTATTGCAAAATCCGTCTTGTTTGGAATTTGATTCATGATTTATACTGAACTGTTAAACAAAAGGAGAAAAAAGAAAAGAAAAACCTTGTTCTTGCTTGGGAAGCTTTTGCTTTTGTAATATAAGGTGGTGACAGTTGTGCAGGGCAATTCATTGTTAAAGTTCTCCGGCTGTGCAGCATTGTGTTGTATATGTCTGCCATCTATTGGACTACAACAAAACATCACTTTGCTCGTTGACTTAATGTGAGAGAGAACACTTTTCAACACGCTTATTAGAAGAAATCTTGCAGAATTTATTCACGTTAAGAGTTTGACAGCTAAGATGTAACCTATTTTGCAAGAGATGAGTAATTAGACAAAGGATTTCCTGTTAAGTGTATTGGCAACTTCATGAGAATCTCATGAGGAGCAGAAGAACAGTTGGTGGTAGCCATCTAAGCTTTGTGTTTATGTAAATGATGAAGGTTTGTAGAGGAGAAAAAATAAATACCCCCATATTTATTAAAAGAACTCACTTATATCCTATAACATGTGTTGCGGTGAAATCTGGGCAAGGACGCCAGGAAAAAGAGGGAGTGGGTGAGTGCAAGAGTTGGCTGAGCACGTGCCTCTTGAGGTCCTCTGGTCTCTGTCTAGGATCAGCCCACCTCGCCATCCCCTGGGCTAGACTCCCATCAGCCCCATGCCCTGACTTCTCTGAGCCAGACACCGCCATGACCACTTGTATTGAGAGGCCTGACCGCCATTGTGCCACAGAAGAGTACACAAACAAACATTGCAGACACACACACCGGTCTGCTCCTCTGCCATTACGTCGACTCATCAAGCCCACTTGGCTTAGTCATGTCACAGACTTCCAGCGCTAGCAGCTCCCTCTTGGCTTCGGATGAAGGATCTGGCAGAAGATATTTGCTCATTTGTCCCCACACATGTATGTGGTTTGGTAACACCACTGCAAGCGAGGGACTGCTGCCCCAGCTTTTCTTGCTGTCCAGATTCAGAGCCAGCCAGTCCGTTCCTGGGTAATGTCCTCCCACACAGTCTGGGTATAAGGATTTTTCGCTTGTTTACGTCCTCCTGTGTTCTCTACACAGTATCAAGACAAATACACAAGCGTCTCGCAAACTCTAATCAAAGAAAAATGTCTTTGTCACTGATTGAATGGACACGTTTTCTCTCTTTTAACACATTCCTGAAATACACTTGAAGTTGGTAATCAAATGAATGTGACAATCAAAACCCTAGCAGTTATTAGAAGTAATTATTTATTAAGTAGGATTTAATTGGCATTAAATACACATCAGAGCACCACCCTAAAGACAAGCAAACAGCCAGCCAATCTGACAGTGGTCAGTGGTAGCTGCACTCTGGTGTTCTGGGTAGAGTTGACACTCAGGTGTAGAATGGCTCGGAATTCTGGGAAGTTGAGTCCTCCCCCATGGGCTCTTATGTTCTGCGGTCTTCCAGCGGTGTGATCAGGCAATGAGGCCCAACACTAAAGATTACTATAGAAAATAAGGGGCAGTGATGGCCTACACGATAGAGGAGTTATGATTGGATGGTCATCGGGACTAGTGGGATAAATCTGGAACGTGATGAAGAAGTACTTGCCCCGCCCTCATTACTACCACTGAGGTGCCCTTGAGCAAGGCCCTTAACCCAGTTCCAGGGGAGCTGCTCAGTGGCAGTGGATCAGACTGCGGTTGTCCCGGGTTGTTTCCAAGCATAAATGTGTAACTGTGTGAAGCAGTTTGTAGAAATGCTTTCTGTGTTTGAAAAGTGATCAGTTTTCCATAGCAACCGTTAAGATATTAGAATATTGCAAACATGTATTACACATGAGGTTGTTTGCAGTCTGTCCCCCACACCCGCATTGATAAAATTATTAATAACCAATGTGCGCATAAAATCAACGAGAAGCTCTAAATTTTTGGTTTTGATATATTTTCCATCCATTATTTACTGTCTCCATTTGCCTCTGAAATACCTAGTAACAACCAAGTTCCTACAGAATGTATCAGACATGAATAAACCTCTATAACACGCAAGTGTTACGAACTTGTTCCATCGTACCTGCAGTTAAGTATCGTAAGAACTGTTATACAAGTAGAAAGTCTCTGAAACTATTAACTTTAAAATACTTGCTCTATAAAAATAAAATGTTCCAAGTTGTTTAATCCATCCATCGTCATCTTCCGCTTATTCCTACACTTTAAGGGTCGCATGTCGGGAAATTTGTTAAGCATCAGAAAAAATATTCTGTGTGAAATTATGGCTGAAAGAGTGTTTTTTTAGAGTTGGTGTTGAAACATAAACACACGCACGCACGCATGAACACACACACACACACACACATACCAACATGCGCGCACACACACACACACACATACACACACTGCATTTCTTCCCTCTTTTCATGTCAACCACAGCGCTGACCTGTTGGCCTCTATTTCCTCTGAAGAGGATATCCCTCTTCAGCAGAGCCTTAAAATCCATCACAGCTGACGACTTGAGATCCTGATGTACGCGACCCCCTCCCCACCTACCCACTCACCCACTCTACCCCTCCCCTATTGTCTTTGAAACGTCAGGATACTTTGGCTCAGCCTGGCCACAGTGATGATTGCGGACTCATAGTTAAGCTTTTACTGGCTCGCTCTGCGTCTGATGTCCCCCCATGTCTGATGAAAAGAGGAGTTCTGGTTCACTGACAAATGTAATTAGGAATGTGGTCGCCGTTACTCATGCTCATGGTCGTTAACTACTGCTGCCACCTTGTTCCCACTTCAGTCACTACCAACAAAGGTTTTTCTGGAAATTCTACCAGCCCCACCCAACCTCCCCCCAGACTGAAGGACCCTGCATGAAACCCACAGCGAAGGTGTTAACATCCATGTCTTGTGTAGAAGTGTCCTACATCCCCACTGAGGGCATTCTGAGGGCAAGATGTTAACATGCCTCTTTACTACCACAGATAGCATTCAGCAGCAGAATGTTCCAAATGTCACCATGGAAACGGACTTTCCACAGACGGCTGTGAACAAAAGTCAGCAAGCTAAGATAGTACTATTTACATGTTTCTGTTTGTTCGTTAATATTTACGAGTCTGAATTGTCATAATCACATTTCCTGTCGTGTCCTTTCTGTATTCAGTGTTTTGCGCAATGTTCACGACAGTTAACTCGTTCCAAGGGCACACCAAGTAACACATTTCGCAACATTAAATGTGAAATATCACTTTTTATATTGGACGGGTGAAAAAAATCGTGTTTAAGTTTAAAAAAATCCATATTCTTTAAGACATGGTGTGTCGATGTTTTCTGTATTTGTAAGTCTTTCATAACTTTGCTTTTGACGCCACAGCTCATTCTTTTGGGTCTATATTTTTCCAACCTGAGAAATTTGTTTTATTCTTGCACTTTAACACTTTGTGGCCATACTTTTCTGTTCAAACAGCTGATCTGCAGAGCTTTGGAGTAATATGCTGAGTATAAATATAAATATAGTGTACATGTAAACAGATACTGGGTCTTAGTCATGAATTCCTATTGTGTTCCTCTTTTTTTAAAGGGAATCATCCAAGGTTGCAAAGAATTTAATGTTTCAGGAGTTACACAACATTTGTGGCAAGCTTTAATTGATGGATTTCTTTTTCTTGGGCATTTATTTGGGGGATAAAATGTGTTATTCTCTGCAGTACCCCGTCCTCATCAGCGCAGACCTTCATGCTGCCGCTGCTCTGGCTCTCTGCACGGAAGACGCGCTGACAGCTACCAATAAGAATCTCACAATGGAAGGCTATGTCATGCAACAGCATTTCAAACAATCTGATCACTGTGACATTGTTGTACTTGCGAAAAACAACCTATTACCTAGAATTTAAACTCAAAAACTCATGTACAGAACTTATTGCAGTGGAACTCCATGCAGTGGTAACAGGAATGACTTTCTTCAGTTGTAAATGTTACTACAAATGCTTTGCAAGCACAAGGAAGTACCTTGCCCACAGAAATGTTCTTGTTTTAGCTTTTATCACATGCAAATTGGAGAGCGTAGACACAAAGGTCACTTTGTTGTTTTGTTTATTTGTTTTTATAATCCATGAAACTGCTGTTCAAGCGGTAAAATCTTTGTTTAGAATGGCATTCATTTCCACTGCACAACAACCCTGAAAAAAAGAAAGTACAGAGACAATGAGGATTTGAATTGTGCTCACAGGGGAACTTGTGGTGGACAGCACAACTGCTCCAATGACAAAACACTGAACTTGACTTTTTTTTCTTCACAAAGACCCATACAGGAACTGTAACTAAAATAGTGTTTATTCCTTAGAAAAAATACATCATCAAAAGGAAAAGTGAATGTTATAAAAACAAGGCTTATAATGTCAAGTGAGGAATATTGTTGCGTTCAACCATATCCTTCAATGGCCTTTCTAAATACATGCACTTTCTGTTTTAAAACGCTCTCTCTCTCTCTCTCTCTCTCTCACTCTCTCTCTCTCTCACTCTCTTTCTCCTTAAAGAGATTTTAAAGCATAACATTTCTTCATATTTAGCTCCATTTCGCCAGATGCAACACAGGAGTGTGTTTGAGGCTGAGCTTGTCTTCTAAGCGTGGCGCTTTCACGAGAAGCAGCTGGTAGCTTTTTTTAATCTCAGAAACTGTCAGAAGTAACTGAACATTACATTAAAACCCCGACACTGACCAAGGCAATGAGATATCATAACCAATGTGTACAGTGTTGACAATGGATGACTTAATACATGTGGTAAAGTTTGGCATCTGCCTCTCAGAACCAGAACTCAGAGACGAAGACGTGAACGTTGATGATGTTCTGGCCGGAGTCACCCTGGGTGGTCAAGTTGCGCATGGAGAGTTTCAGTATTGTAGTCAAAGGGCCGATCAGAGGCTTCACCTGGCGGACAACACCTGGAGGAGACAAAGATGAGACAACAGCAGCAGGTAGACGGCATGAGTTGGTCTCAAGCTACAACTGCTTCACTTTTATTGCTAGAGCTGTCGACTCCGGTTATGTAAAAGCTTGATCTTCACGTTTGTAGCCACGACCCAAAAAATGTATCTTTGTGTTTCAGGGTTTTTTGTTTTTTTTTTGTTCCAACCACAGTGGTTGTGTATTGTACAGTTAGTGCTGCCAAAACCCTTCTGAATGTACAGTAGTACTGCAGCTCAATAAATCCTGACGCTGACGAAGGACTGAGGCTTGAAGACATTGATGGATATCTTGGCTGGTGCTACTACATCACACATACTTCATATTAGCAGTTTTTTCAGTGAGAATCAGTAAATATGGACCTTTGAAAGTCAGACTGAAAAAAAATGGATGCTATTTTATGACACATATCAGCTCTGTAAATCTTGGTTTTCCTTTTAGAAAAAAAAAAAACTGGAATCCAAAAGGGACATATTCCATATTTCTTTGGTTTTACGATGGCTCATCCTACATTTACATTAAATCCACTGAAAGCTTGAAACCATATTTTTTAATGCCCCCCTTCTATTACAGACAGATGGTCCCAATGACTAACAGCCCGCTACACAACACAAGAGCCACAGACTTTGAGCAACAGCCCACATTAACTGTCCTGCTAAAGTCAACTGACAAACATGAACATATGTCTTCTTCTGCTCTTTAGAGTGTAAAAGAGCAACCAAACACTGGAGGAAAGTGCGTATCGCATAGCTGGTAGTTCTTGATACTTTTCTATCTTTTAAATTTAGACCTCGATGCATCCTGAATGCATCATGGTCGCAGTCGCATCATTGCTTAGATCGTCCAGGGTGTAGGTCCAGGTCATAACAGAACCTAAACCAATGTGTTCATGGGGCTTTTTCCATATATTCCTGCCCTCAGAATCCTCCTCTGTCATGCTAACCACCTGTATGTCCTTCCTCACCACATCCTCTTCTTTAGCCTCCACATTCAGCATCCTTTTACCAATAAATGCAACAGCTCTTCGTCCAAAAAAAATCCTCTGTCTTACCTCCCTTGTTTTGTCTCAAAATCAAATGCTGTCAGCTCATAAATGTGTTGTACCTTTGTTGAGTATTTAAATGAAGTGTTGACAGACTTAAAGAATGTCTTTAGTACAGTAGAACCTGTGGGGACACGTTGGGACAGTCCATGATAATTGCCATTTTACTTTCACCAGCCACCTCCCGTCTCCTCATCACAGACACCTTCTGTCATGGTAAAACTGATGGGAGAATAAACATACTGCAACACAGCATTATTGAATGCCCATGGAATTCATTGGGAACTCTTTTTTAACTGAACATGCGATTATGGAAAAAATGCCAGTGTTTATACAGGCTGTCAGCAGGCCTTTTCTCTGCAGAGCGTGGGTGACATTTCAGCTCTGGCCTGTTTGAACAGCAATCAGCTCAGTGCAGTCAGGCAGCACAATCACCACACTGTCCTCCTATTACACCTTCAGCCATTCTCTACCCTCGTCTTATTTATTACGAAGTCAGTTCACGCTTTTACCAGATCGCTGCTTCTATTGGTCTAAAGCAGTCAAACCCATCTGGGCGATGACTGTGCAGATGACGATCCAGTATGTGCCATTTGCTGCGTCCTTTGGGATACTGGCATGGTATGATGGCAGATCCCACCACCCACTAATTCTCCTCCCTCTCTTCCTCCCCTCTCTTCCCTCCCTGAGGGGGACTGGTGTTTGTGGCACCATCACTGTGGCCCACAAGGGTAAATGAGTCCCATGTGTTTGATGGAGGAGAGCAGTCGCAGTCACGCGATACAGCCATGGAGGCATTCCTCCAGGAATCCATCTTTAACGCTGGGAGGGGCCAGCTATAGGAGCTCGGACTGCTGTGTGTCTCTCTGTCACTTTCTGTGGCTCTCTCGAACATTTTTTGAGTCATATCTGTGGGCACACAATATATTCCAGAAGATTCTGGTGATAAGCATTTGGAGAGTGCGGAATGAGGCCCATTCTACCAGGGTTGCCCCCATGTTTTGGTGTTTTGGGACTCTGTTGCATAGTGACAGAAGACCGAGTGGAGCAGGACTGAGATTTTATTGTTTCCAAAGCGTCAGCGCCACCAGAAAGGGCTAACCTTCACTTTAACCCCACGACAGACGCGACATTAAAAAGACGGCACGAAAATAAGCGACTGAATTTTGATTCTGTAAAGTATTTTAAGACATGAAAAGCATCAAGATGCATGCGACTCTAAGCTGACCAACTGAAGTTCAGAGAGTTCGTGATTTTTCTGTGTCCTTTCTACAAAAATAGTTGAATAAAAATTCCGTGCTGGATTTATCAAACACAAAATAAAGACGAAGCACAATATGGACCACCTCATACGCATGACTTTTTCTTGACAATGCATTTCCAATTAGACTATAGGGTAAAGACATTTTTTTCCTAAGACAAAAAATCTTTCTACATAGTGCATGAATAACAAAAACACATTACGTCAAAACTGAAAATTTATTAAGGGTATCTAAATATTGCAATATGTGGAATGTTTCTGTGGGCTGTTTTGTAAATTTGTGGTCTAATTAACACAAGCTGTGTGTTTAGGAACAGTAATTCACCCTTCACTGCTCAACTCTCCCTAGATCCGCCAATTCAACATTAGCAACCGTAACTATGCATGGATGGACTTCACTGAGGTTAAAAAAATGTTGAACCTACAAGTCCCAACAGCAGATAACACGAGTGCCATTGTATTTTTTTGGCATTTCAGATGCCAAAAATGTTGGAGGAGTGGGTTTTGAGATGTGGATGAACTTCATTCACATCAAAGATCAACACAAACTCTTCTCCATCCATCCATTTTCTACCGCTTATCCTGTTAAGGGTCGCGGGGCGGGGGGGGGGGGGGGGGGCTGGAGCCTATCCCAGAAGCCTTCAGGCGTGAGGTAGGGTACCCTCATGCCTGGACGGGTCATCAGTACAAACTTTTTTTTGCTATTTTAGCGCACAGTAGAAAAGGAAATGAGAAAGCAAAATTCTTTTGCACTTTTAACTAAAGGAACATGGGGATCATTTTGTTTTTAAATGGGCGATTAGGGTGTTAAATCTTGGCTTTTCACTCAACATTAACATTTTTTTCCTTTACAATACTCTTTGCACAAATTATACTCAAGGCAAAGTACCTTCAACTGGTAGAGGACTGCAGGGGGAGTGGGTTGAACGCCCACCGTGAGCCCATTGAGGTGGGCTGAGCGGGTTTTGCAGGGCCAATCCCTGCATGGAACACTCCTTGGTATCAGAGGATTGCAAGAAAGAGCCAGCAAGAACATTGAAGCTGAAGATAAAAGCATCAAAGTGGTTGGGGCTCAAGTGGGGTGTTCCATGGCATGGCACGCTACTTTGACACAAGTAAGGGGCTGATCACCCAGGGCTGGGTCGCCTAGGTGAGGGTGTCTGATGATTTAAGACCTGAAACACCCAGTGACCCAGGGTTTATCACTGAAGATGTATGTAAGTTGCACCATCTGGTTTCTCAGTAACTGCTGAGAATGCACGTTAGCACAAATGCACAGGATAGTCCTCTCTGTTTCCTTTTTTCTGATATTTCATAAATATCATTCCATAAATTTTATTTCCACTGAATAGATTGATTGACATGTGGGGTGTAAATGCTTGATGGATTTGCAGCAACCAAGAAGCGTGGGACTTCCTGAAGGGATAATTGTGTTAGAGTTCCAAGTAGCATCACTAAATCCCTAAATGTTTTACAAAATTAATATAAAACTTTGAGATCTCTGGCTGGAATAAGAATCAGTGGAGTGTAACTCAACCTGTAGAATGTATCCCTGTTACTGTATCACATACCACATTTGTAAAAATATGCTTCATTCAACCTCTAGCCATTGTTTTACCGCATAGCCTCCAGGGTGAGAAAAGTGTAGTAATACTATAAGACAACATGGGCTTTTGTGTTCAGATCTGCACAAAGGAGGTTCATACTGAAGTCAGTGTTTGTGACCTCTTGAAAGCCTCGGTGAAATCCTAACAGGATGACTGTGTCTTTCTGTAAGCTTTCCATCAAAAGCACAGTGGAGAGAAAGCATCAGCTAACAGCTGGGCCTCAGCACACTCACAGTGAACCTGAGGTGCAACCACAACCGCATTCTCATCTTTAACATTTCATTCGGTCTGCAAGGAAAAACAGCCACATTACAGGTTGACTTTGATTGGCTACTATACCACCTGAGCTTCTTATAAATAAACATGAAGAGGTTTTGAATTTTGCCCTGCGCCTGGACTGTAAGGTCATGTTATCTGAGGCTTAAAGCACCCAAGCAGGAGACACAGTTGTAGTGCTGGAAAGGTTTGTGGTGTCTTTCCATCTCATTGAGGTATCTGCCACAGGGTGCAAAGGTGACCCCGCTGGCTTGAACAGCCACCATCAAACAAACAGCTGTACAATCTATCTCCTATCCAAAAACATTCCGACACACCATAAAGTAGACCCTTAAGTAGAAAATAGCCTTAAATAAATGCATGCTAGTGGCACGGACCCTGCCACAAAACAAAGTGAAGCAAATGCTAGGAGGCATTTGTCATCTTTCATGGCCACGACGGGTGCAATATTGAATAGTTACATGTAAACAGTACAATTTCTGGGTTTTCTGGTTTCTACAACTCAGCGAGGAAGTGTATGACAAAATCCAAAATGAACGGGTTTAACACCAGAGACAAATGAAAAGTATGCATTGGCTTCACCACAATATTGTGTAATGACACACTGGTTGTGGCGCTACGTATGCTCACTGCAGTGAAACCACTGGAGAGCATCCAGGTGGTGCACAAAGTTCCAGTATACAAGGAAGGTGCTGGGCGGCATTCTTTGGCCTCATTATGGCTACAACAGTGATTTTTTTTGTATCTAACAATATCACCGATGTGCAGGAAAGTACTGCTGGCATAAACAGAAGAAAGAGTGGCTTCTTATTCAATTATTCTTTTATTCAGTCATTACCAGGATAAACACTGCCTGAAACGCTTCCTCCAAAAAGCCAGAAGTCATGCCAGAAACATTACTAACTACCTCCCTTATTACCCCATTACCAAATCTTAATTTTTGAACCGTCAGCATGGCTGAAATAATTCAGACTGTGTAAAGACTCAGCACGCTCAGCAACTAGATCTTGCCATGTCACTGGTACATCGATGGCCAGTCAGGTCAGGCTGTCCAAACACGATTCGGACCACTCCAAAGAGGGGGCGGGATCCGTGTGCGCCCCTCTTCTAAAAAGGCCAGCATATGCGGTTTGATATTTTAAGGTCAATTAACAGTGAGTCATAGCTACAGATCTCTCAAATGGCCCATGTGTCATTGTTGGACAGTGTCACTCACTGGGTAGTGACATCATTGAAAAGTAGCCATGGGCAATTGGTTGCTTCTTTTCTTGGATTCTCTGTTTTCACAGTTGTGGGCCAGAGCAGCTGAGATGATATAACATGCACCATTATCTTTACCGCTAACTTTGTGCTATATTGCAAGTGACCTTTTAAAGATCATAGCTATGAGCAATACATAGGCTTGATAATGTAGATTCAATTAAAAAGATATGAGGTGAAAACGTGAATCTGGAATGTATTATCCATCCTGATATCCCACTCAAAATACATGGATGAATTAGATCAGGTTTTTAGAAAATACTTTGCTTTTGGCCTTTAACTACATGCACATGGATAAAACAAAACAAAAAAAACATTAATTTTGTCAGCTGAATGACGAGCTAAGAGAAGTTACTTTTTCTCAAGTGCCAGATAGGAAAAAGTGATGATGAGCATAAATGAAATAAATCACCAGACTGGAGGAGAAACGTGTATCTGATGAGTTATTAAGACAGATATGTTCCAGTGCATCTTTTTAACCGTGCACATGGTATGTCTCTGCAAGTACAACATATCTCTTCATCTATACGTTGAGTGAGGACCACCCGAGGGAGGCACTGTATGTTTGACGGAGGGGTTGTTGGGAGGAGAAGACCCTGTTTTGATTAGCAGTACTAATCCCTTGTTAGGGCAGACAAGGATTCCTTATGGTCTTGGCGCACTCTGGTGGGCCTGCTGCTGCCATGTCATGATTCATCCAAAAGACAGCCGCTAAAACTTGAGGAGTTACTTGTCTGCTTATCTCCTCTGCTGTCCTCAACTCTTCATCAGCACAGCCACAAGCCAGAGCCACAGTTTCCACTGGCTCTGAAGAAGTCATGTCTCACACAGAAGGCTCACATTCCACCAGCCACTGTGGATGGCTGCACCGCCGGCCACGACTACCTGCATAGACACAAACTGTCCACTTCCTCTTTCATCTGACTGTCTGCTTCACTGGCTGCCAGCACTGTGGTATTGCGAAAGGTATTTATTCTCTGCAAAGGATATAAACCACACGTGCATATTTCCACCTGCATTTCAAAAATGAACGGAATTTAGCTGTGACATCTTAAACCTACAATTTCTCCCAGAGGATTTTGTAGGATTCATAAAAGGACAAATGCCATATTATCTCTCGCCGTGTTGCTTTTTTACACTTCAATTTAGGTTTTCCTGCTTAGAAAAACTACAAAAGTGATTCATTGTCCTGAAAAATTCTTCCATTACAAATAATTACTCATGAGGAGAGTCATTTGGATACATTTAAGGGATGACTAAACCTGTGCTGACTGATTCAACCGTTGGCTGCATATTGCACTGAATTGTAAACGTACACAGAGCAACACTGGTCAGTCAGCTAAGTAATAAATTACAAGTTACACTTTTGATAGAATGTTGAAAAGATGGTGTGTTCGAATTGCTTTTTTAAATTTAGGTATTTTTTACATGGAATGCCATATGTTGCAGTAAATCCCAGGGAGTCCTTGTTGTGGGAGGAAGGGCTCATCCATCCACCTGCTGACTTCCAAAATCAATCATCCCATTATCAGCTTGGTGCAAATGTGTTCCTACCCGAATGTGGAAGAAAGTGTTAGCAGGAAATAATGCAGGCAAGTCTGTTTCTACGTGTGGTTTGATCTGAGTTGTGGAACATGTAGCAACTGCAGATGCTTCCACGGGAAACTGAGGGGTCAGTTCATGGGTACGACAATTATGTGACGCCAACATGTGGTCCTCAGTCACCTGGACTCACTAAGCCCTCGCCCTAAGTCTTCAGGACATGGATTAATTATTATCTTGAGCTTGTGAAAAATTCATAATTAATTTCACAGCGTGCAGTTATAAGTGTGCACTCAAAAAAGTACTGTAACTGAAGTTGTGAATGTGCATTTATTTTGCAAGCAGACAAGCAAACAGTCCAGGCAGTCCAGATGAATCATGTACTCATAAGATTGTTTGTTTTGTTTTTTGTTATTTTATCAGCGCCGCAACAACTAACCCTAACCCCACCGACAAACGGGAGAGGAGGAAATATAGAATGGCCCAGTCACAGTCACCTCCTTGCTATCATGCAAGCAACAACCTGACATTCAGAAATCCCCGGACATTGATCGATCAAAACCCATCGGCATCTTTACTGAAACATCAAATGAGGGAATACCATTTCGGAAGAACAGCATTCCGGTCTGAGAGCTCCAGAGAGTGATGTTATAGCTGGTATGGTGGCTTCTGATGCTCCTGTACCTCATTAATGTTGCCTCTTTTCTATCTTAATTACATCTGTCTGTGTGTGGATGTGCTGTGTGTCTACCTGAAGGGATTTTATGTAGCTGATGCTGGTGGTCATGGGAATTGGTAAGTGCTTGATCTGTGCTGTTTTCCAAGTTCTGCGGGGCTTTTGTGTTTGTACAGATGCACAAAGCTGTCAGGGTTGTCATCCATATGCGTTGGGAAAGCCAATGATGGATGACCAGGAACTAGGAAAGAGTGATGCAGCTCTTACACTATTTAGTGTGTCATCCAGTACGTGTATGTGTCTTGTGTGTATATGCATACACTGCATGCCTGTGTGTGCAGCTGACTGGTTTTAAGTAAGTGAGCAGAACAGAAAAGACCGTCAGCCAATCAAACCGTTTAAGAATCACTTTTTTAAAGTTAGCTATGGATTCCGAGGATTCCTAATTGCCTCTTTTGTCCCTTTCAAAAACAAAAGAGCGGCCAAAAATAATGGCCAACGTTAGCTTGAGTTCACGCACTTGTTCATTAGTGGAGCCTCAATGTCTGCTACTCTTCACATCCCACCAAACTGTAATACCACTGTTGGAGACACGGGAGATACTGGAAACTAAGCTTCCTGAAGTGACACGTCAGCGAGCCTCATACAATGGTTACGTAACACCAGTGTCTGTGGGCCAAACAGCACAATCCACTAAATAAAACCAAGAGGGCCCTCATCACACCAAGGACTCCTCACTTCACAGTCAGAGCCCAAACGCTCCAGCGCTCAGGGCTTCATTTTATATATGTGATGGGCAACTGGTGTTAAAATACAAGAGCTGAATCCAATCAGCATCCAATGGTTTTGGGAGAGAAGCGCCTCCTCACAAACAGGCCTTTCATGTGGTCTTCACTTTAAGTGCTCTAATGCTCGGCGAGACACTGAGGCCTAGCGTGGGGAAATGGAACAATACATTTAACCACATGAAGCAAAGCATCCAGGATTACTTCTGCACATATTTTCTCCCTCTTTCTTTCCCCTTTTATTAAATAACAGTCTCAGTTTATCTTTTTCTCTCTGTAATTTTATTCTCCCTCTTTTGCACATATGCCTCAGTAAATAAGCACCGGAATATCAACTAAATCCTTTTTTACACACATGCACACAGATACAAACAAAAGACAATACATTATGAAATAGGAGCTATCACTCAAGCGGAATTACGCTAAAGCACATTCCAACAAAAACATACAATTATATAAGTTGGTACAATATAATTAGAACTGCTTTAACTGTGAATCATGTGAATTATTGCTGGTAATAAACGGTGCTCTACCATGTCATTGAGTGAATTTGGGTGCATTTGGTGAGCACACATCTGTTCTTGCACAAGTGTACAAGAGAGAGAATTTGTGTGCACCCACAGCACAGCCTGAATCAGGGACACACATGCTCTCTTCCTCCCTTTCCCTTTCATTCTATCAAGACAGATGTGTACGCTGACAGGACGTCCCTCCATCCATTAGAGAGAAAAGACACACTCCTTCCACTGTACACCGCCTGCATCTCAGCACAAACAATACAGAGATGGGCCCAACAATGTGTCATCTTCAGGCTCACAACACCCTCATCCTCTCGAGGATCATGGCTCAGTTCAGCTCTCCCACAGGCGTGCAGCAGCCTTAGGTCACCACCAGGATGGGAATGGCTTCTACCCAAACATGTGTTGTTGTTACACACCACTGGAGATGGTATCTGCAGCTCCTACTTGAACTAACGCAAGGCTTCTTTCGGCATGCTGGCAGTCGTTGAACAGGTGGTTATGATGAAGTGTTTGGCAACTGCCATCATTCACGCTTATGTGCACGTGAACACACAAGTGCAGATTTATATACTCTATTCCTGTAGATACTGACATTGTGGAAAGTAATGATCTGCTGGGGATAAGCAGAGCCATGGATAAGTGAATTAAATGGTACTTTGTTTAACCACAAGGATGTGAAAATTGATGCCAAATATTTGGTGAGACAGAAACAGGCCTTTGTCTGTCTCAAAGAGCCACTCAGAGGACAACTCTCTGATGACTCCACCAAGAGCTGCCATGAAGATGATGGCGGCTACATGATGCCACCACACTGCAAAGACCACAACGGGCCATGTCAGATGTATTTATGTCAGGAGGTCCACATTACCCTGCTTTTGTCATTGTGCACATATGAGTTTGGTTTGTAAAAAGAGGTACATAGCCTATATATTGCATATACTTCTAAATGTATTTACAGAGAGAAAAATATAATCTCCAGTTACAGAGGCTGCTGGTTAGGATGCATGGTAAAGCTGCTATATTGTCAAAGTTGTTCGTCTCACCCACAACGCAGACTTCACAAATCTCAAAGCAAAATCCGTGCACTCACCCACATACATTCCATTCTCCACCCGCTTGATGAGGTCGAAAGCGTTCTCCACATTGCCCTCCAGGATGTCAAACTTGACGTCATAACTGCCTAAGTGATAGGGCCCATAAGCTGGCACTGTGGTTCTCAGGAAAACAATCTCTGTTGAGAAGATAACAATTAGACACAAGAAGCTTTTGGAAGTCTGAACCCTCATAATTACACTGGGATTGCAGGCATTTGCCAACTCTTTTTTTTCTTTCCAAGAGAAAGACAATAAAATGGGAAATGGAAAGGCTTGTGTTTGTGTACCCTGAGACAGTCACAGGAAGGCTGAGGCTTCTCAATACTGATGTTTGACTAAAGGGCCTCGAGTCCTTCACATCCCAATTTGTAGTTTATGAGAAATGACAAGGGCTTTATTCCCTGTGACGTTGAGCATGAGCGTGTCTGAAACATGCCCTGCAAGCCGGCCAATAGATGCTTGTCAGCTGTCACTGTCTGCAAGTGATTACCATGGTTACTCATATCCAACCAATATGGCACATTGCTTTCTGGTGTAGCCAAGCCCAGACAGCATTGAGAACATCATGGAATAGCCAATTTGGGGGTCAGACGTAGTCGGATTCTGACAACTGCACGGAAATTAATTTAATGGAGGCTCAGTGATGATAAAGGATGATTAAGGGTGATAAAGTATAAGGGAAAAAACACGAGGATAACAATGACACTAAAACCGCAAGTTATCATGCTGTCTTAAAAAATCATCCTTTCCAAAAATGTCTCAACATGTCTCAAAATAAAGCCTCAAATGTGGGTCTTTGTAAGAAGGAGAAAATGTAGTGGGATACAGAGAGACATTTTTTGGAGGGCTTAGATGATCAATCATTGTCAAAAATTGTGAAGTAAAAAAAAGATATGTAAAGGTATAGTTTTGCGTTTCAAGATGGATTATTCTTTCATTTATGTGCTTTTTTCTCTGAAGAGAGTTTGATGAGAGAGTTGATGATTTTCTTGTTGTTTGTCTGTTAAACATGAAGTTTTTTGGGAGTGTTTCTTAGTACTTATACTAGACACGGAGAAAAAGTAATGTGATCTCACAGGAATAAGTGTTGCTGTGACCACTTAACACTGCATAACATGGTGATGGCACATCACGTGTCAAGAGTTTGTTTTCGTGGCGGACACAAAATCCCTGCTTCAACTGTGTAACGCAATGGGTAGCGGTTTATGTTTTTTACTTCAGACAATTTTTTATTGTTATTTTTTCTGCAATTTAATGAATTCACTGACAGCAGCTCATAACACGGATGGGTTGGGGAAAATAATGGTCCTAGTTTTATCCAAAGGTCATAAAGTCACTTACCACTAATTAGCATTATTGGGTCCAGAATAAACAAACACAAAATAGTGTGTTAAGTACTGGGTCTTAGTGGTTTTGGTAGTTGGATTTTGTTCACTTTGGAGAGAGCCAGTCTAGATGTTTTCCCCGTTCCCCAATTTTCTAATCAACATAACATTTCAGTGATGGGCCAAAGGTTAGAGAAGCAAGCTTCTGAGCAGAGGGTCACCAGTTCAATCTGCTGCTTCAAACCTGAGCGAAGAAGGTGAAGAAGCAGCGCTGCCCCTCCGTCATCACCACCAGGAAGATGCCCTTGAGCAAGCTCTTAACTCAAGTGCACCGGTAGAACAGCTCAGAGATTTAACCCAGCAACTTTCAGGTCTAAATGCGTAAATGTGATCAGGGAAATACCCCAGACTAGATAAAGGTTGAGAAATAACACACCAACTTATCTAGCAGATGTTTTGTGAAGTCTGTCAGTCCAATTCTTTTTAACACAATATCACATGGTTGGGTGAGGGAATTTCTTCAAATTTAAAAAAAAAAGGTCAACTTGGTGCATAGGATGAACTGATAAAATGTGAGGGCCAAAGGTCAAGGTGTCTACTCACATAAATGGAATGTCATACAACATCCATCCATACCGCTTATCCATTAAGGGTCACGGGGGGCTGGGGCCTATCCCAGCTGACATTGGGTGAGAGGTGGGGTTCACCCTGGGCGGGTCACCAGTCCCTCACAGGGCTATCAGGAGCAATTAGGGGCTCAGTATCTTGCTCAAGGATACTTCAACATGGTCACCGGGGGAAGTGAGAATCAAACCAGCAACCCTTCTGTTGCTAGACGGCAACTGTACCTCTTTTTTTAAGGAATTTTTTTGGCATACACACCTTTATTTAACTGTAAACAGACAAGAAACAAGGGAGCGAGAGGGGAGGTGTGACGGGCAGCAAAAGAACTCCAGCCGGGATTCAAACCGGAGTCAGCTGCATATGTGACATGCTCTCCAACGACTCAACCACCTGAGCGAGGCACCACTCTTCCTCTGAGCCATGCCACCCCCTGTCATAAAACATGTGCTAATAATTTAGCACCAATATCCACTGGGATTCATGGATGAAGTGCACCAGCCGGGACTGGTGGACCTCATGATTTTACGCATTTCCATATTTAACCTATTTTCGACATACGCTTTATGTCAGTCAAAGTAACTGTGGTTCAATTTATTAGCTCCAGCCATCACTGATGGAACTACATGAAGAAACTCAACATGGCAGCATGGAGGCTGGTGTAAATGCAGCACAAGAGCCACAGCACTGCAAGTGTATGAATGCTCATAGAGTGTAGGTCATGTACTTTGTTTATGGCCACATAGACCAAACACTCAAGGACGATTTAGCTACTGTCTCCGAACAGACTGTATTTTGGTGTTCTGACAGAGGACAAGAACCATTTCCACAGTAGTGACAGTGAGCTAATCCAATACTAAACTACTCTTCGGAAACGTATATATTTCTCTGATGGGAGCTTGTGTATTATCACACATTTAGCCATCTGTATTGCTCTGGATTGAAGGTCAAGCATGTGAAGAAAAGATGGAGGTGCACTTACCCTCTGGCCTTGTAAACTCTCGGAAGGTCGGCAGTGAGATGAAGGTCTGGGACACAGAGTGTGTTGGGTCCAGGGCACAGGCCACATCATTAATTTGACAGGACTTAATACATCGTATTGGGTCAGAGCGATCAATCCTTGGCACTCTACAGGACAGAACCAACATATACACCACACACACACACACACACACACACACACACACACACACACACACACACACACACACACACACAAGGCCTCCGGCCTTAGAGTTCCTTACAATAAGATTCACGATTGGGACAAACCCAACAGCTGTAACACAAACAATATCTGTGGAACATGGCTGACTTTCGATGCAGTCATTGTAAAAAATCTCCACGCTATAGAATATTAATAAACAAAATGGCTACAGCTCATGCCGAAGCTAAACTTTATGCCTAATGCGCTATTTCAAGCTGTGCGGGAAATGATTTATCACAGTAACAAAGGCTGATCCACGACCTGTTCAGGACAATATTTGGATTTTCGCTGCATCTTTGGCTTTACATCAGATAATCTCTTGAAGAAAATTAATGGGGCAAGGGAGTACTCTAAAGACTCCTAAATTGTGAGCAACATGACTAGACAACTCCCTCTCCTCTCCCCCAGGCAGCTCTCATCCTATTATTTAGGGCTTTGTTTATTCCACAGCCTAATCAGTGACAGGTCGGAGGGAACGGAGGGCCCCTATTGGCTCCTAAAGCTAACGCCACGTAAAGTATTGCTATTCACAACCTCTCTGTTACATTAGACTGTGTGAGAGGTTTCTATGGCATTAACAATCTCATTAATCAAGCGTTTGACATTGAAATAACAAGGAACCTGTGATCAGGAGAGAGCGTTTGGAACATAATAAAAACCTTGAGTTTGACATCCAAAAGGCTACATTTAGATCTGGTCTCCACAAAGGAGACAATTCATTTTATATATATATATATATATATATATATATATATATATATATATATATATATATAGTAACATTGGGTTATGAAAACAGCCAAGTCCAGTTAATGTGTATGGCAGCCATATAGCCACATAGTGAGTCATGAGCCGTGGATATCTGGCGCTCCTCGGGGGACCTTTAGGCTGCAGCTCAAAGCCCCAGGCCGGCTTGAGTTGCAGGGCTCCTTTCATGGAGAGCGAGGGGAGAAGCCCCTGACAAAAAGGCAAGCCACCACTGGGTAGGGGCTTGTAATTAGCAATTAGCGGGTGGGTCCAAGATTTGGTTTGGCCATGGCCAAACCCACAAAATGTTCTCCTAGTTTATACTAGCATGGTCTGAGCTGCAGAAACACCCGAGCTGGGCTCTAGAGGAAGAGGTGAAAGCTCTTTTGGGTCAGAGTAAATTTACGAGAAGATAATGACTCAGGATGGACTGCCCCTTTACACGCAGACAGACACTTCAAAGCAGGGGTAGCAAGTGGAGCTAATTACAACATGTGTGTGTTAATGCATGTGACTGGCACCAAAAGGTCCATTTGTGTGTTTATGTTCATTTGTGCACGTGTGTGCATGTGTGTGTGGGTGTGTATACATATATGCAAGTCTTCTTCATCTCCCCATGCCTCATGTGGCCCAGCCCAGGAGAAAAACCCCAATACTTGCAGACCAGAAAGAAAAACACACTTTTTGGATGAAATTCCTCTGGTCAAGCATTGGGCCTTTTATTTTTTTGGTAATTATTATTTATAGTTGGCACATTGATAACGCCCCAACACAAACACTGCAGGGCATCATTCATTCTGTGCACAGCAATGCTGCTGTACCACAAATTGTTCAGACCACCGGCCAGAGCCCAGAGCCCTATAACTCAATGTCAAGGGGGAGGAAAAAACTCCTGCGCACCACTATGTTCTTATTTTAAGGATATCCCCATTAGGGACCAAGTGCATCCTTACTAGCCTGACAGCTTAGGACAGGAGGAACCTTCGACATCTGAATTTACAGTTATTATAAGCCACAGCCCCGGGCTCACATCTTGTCAAACTATTTATACTCTGTGCCAGGGCACATTTCCCCTCCTGTGCCACTGCATCTCATCGCATGTCACTTACTCAGCCTTCATTTGGATTATCTGTCTACTTTAGGGTTTATACCCACAGTATGCAGTGGAAATCTATGCATTTCACATTAAGCCCAAATGTAAAATAAGTCAAGGGCATGTGCATGAAAATATACTGCCACATAAAGATGTATCTGTGGTTCAGGGTTACTCATGTTTGGGAAGTGGGAGTAACAATAGAAGAGCCAGTTAGACTCATTTTGACAGTAATTTGGAGACACCGAACTACTGTAAATATAAATCACTGAATGTAAAATCTCTTGCAACCTTTTGTGAATATATTTTCTACCACTGATATGACAGGGACATTGTTAGAGAGTCTTCATACTTCCATATTTCATATGTCACTTTAATGTGATTGACAAAGCTCTACAAGATCCTTAATATCAAGAAATGGATTTTACTTGAACACGTGTCATTTCTATTCAAATTTTTAAAAAGTTCACATCCAACACATGTACCATAAAATAGTGGGAATCATCAGTTTTGATCATGCAACCATCATCAAATTACACCCAGTTGTATCTTATGACTCACCCTGACCTAGTGCGCCACCTAGCGGCTATCATGATGCCTTGCCTCCGAGAGGCTACATTCAGTTTAAACTGCTGAATTCTGATTATCATACTGATTATAATGTGGTATAGAAATAAAAAAATGTGCCCGTTTTCTCTGTTTACTACAATGTTTTGATCATATTAACTCTTAAAGTATGATGTGCTGTCTTTAACACGCTGTCGACGTGTAACTTTAACACTGTTATGAGTGTCCAAACAAAGAGGGTTCATCAGTCTGACAATAGGAGAAACTGCTCTGAAAGCCTTGTAAAGCAATAATATTTGAAGGATTTTTTTTTGGGGGGGGGGGGGGGGATGTAGCTCCAAATATCCAAAACTGATATTAGGAGGGCAGGATGATGCACACAAAGAAACAGACAAAAGAAACATTAGGGGCCCGCTGATCTTTTATGCTCTACGTCCGCTGAATTAAAATACATTTTACCCACTGTTTTATAAATGAGTATCACGGTTCCTAAAAGAGAAGCAAATACTATTCTGATTACAATCACTGCGTGGAATATCAGCAGACCGGTCATTTTGATAAAAACCAATGCAGAACAGGGTCTAATCCAACTAATGAAAACCTCATTATGATCAGTTTTATTACCTCCAAGGAGGTCATACGATCACCAGCTTGTCTCTGTTTGTTTGGGAGCGCAAAATCTCAAGCACTAACGGATGGATTTGGAGGAAATATGGTGGAAAACTGTCGATCCTGACGAGCGTTATTCGGTCGTTACATTGATACAGTTATTTGTGATGTTTTTCAGGACACCTCATAGGTGAATTTCAATCACATTGCTTGAGTCCATGTGAAATGCTGAAAGAAGCTTCCCAAAGCTTCTTGATTGTTCTGCCTATTTTTGAAATATTTGAAAAATATAAACATATTTTGATGAACTCTGTAGCTTCCCCGGCAGTACTGTACGTGATCTCAGAGTGCTTTCTACTTAATAAACGAGATCAATAAATATTTGTCTATATTTTCCTGCACATATTTGTAATAATTTGAAGGTTACAGTCAAGATGATATTGCATCACCATGCCTTGCTGACAGTTGTTGAACATGCATGTTGTGTGTTTACTGCACTAGACAACGAATTTAAGATTACACATCATAAATAAGAGTGTATTGACGAACCGCTACAGAGGTGTTGTGTTTATTCTAGCAGCGGATTGTAAGGTACTCTGGGCTCCTCCTGGGTAACAAAAACCAGCACTTTAGCTAGGTACGTGGTGACTGTGCTGTAGCGATGCAGCCTTAGCTCCAAAGACAGCTCAAAGTCCTGTGGCGTGTTGATGAGCTTCGCCACTGACATCACTCCACCAGTGGGAACTCGTTCCGTCTTGAAGAAACCGCCCTGGTTGCCAGAGGTAATAGCAATCTGGATGTCATCACCGGGCACAGTGTGGGAGGGGCCCATGCGGAAGATGTTGGTGAAGACAGGGATGTTGGTGGGGAAGGTGAGGTGGTAGTAGGTTATTCTCAGGGGCATGGCCAGGCACTCGACAGAGTCATTGCAAAGCAAGCGTTCACATCGACTGTAAAGAGAGATGGGGTGGAGGAGGGTGAGGGGGTGGGGTTTGGGGAGTGACAGGAGGACATAGAACAAAACAAGCAGAGAGAGAAAGAAAGAGAGAGACAGAAAGAGAGGGAGAGAGAGAGAGAGAGAGCACATGTAAATTCAATTTGCCGTGCATGACATGCAGTGGAGGGAACATCACATCAGCGGCTTAGCACCTGACTGAGGAATCATGGTGCCCTCTGTGGAATCATGCAAAGGTTCTGAAACTGGCAACTCCATAACAATGTGGCCATACACAGGTCCTCCTATTATCTGAGCTGATGAGACTAATATCCATACACACGTTATCATTCTAAAACAACAGAGCATGCTACAGCCCAGTCTTTTCTGAAGTCATTCTTGCATTGAGCATACTGGCCATGCAGAGCCTTGACATACAAGTACGTGCTGGTATTAAAGGCCAGATAATGTTTACTGTTGTACTCATAGTAGCTCTTGGTGAGATGATCATTATAACTCTGCTGTGTGTGTGTGTGTGTGTGTGTGTGTGTGTGTGTGTGCGTGCGTGCGTGCGTGACATTTTCAAACTTTGTCCATATTATTTACTTCTACCCATCAATTACCATACTGATGTAAATACAGATGACACTGTGCATGTGCGTCTGAGAGACACAATCCAGTTACTCACGTCTCTCCAACACGGCGGTAGTTGGTTGGGCACTCAAAGGACAGGCATTTGAATCCTCCCTGCACATTAAAGCAGCTCTGATTCTCGGCGCACGTGTGTGTCCCTGCCACGCATTCATCAACATCTGGGAGCACAAAGAAGGAAAAAAAGTGACTTCAATAAAATCTGCTTGCATTCAAATTAATATGAATCATGAGGGATTATGTGTAAAACTGAGGACATTTTACCCTGGCAGCTACGCCCATTGGGTGCCAAAGTGTAGCCACTGACAGGACAGGAGCAGTGAAAGCTGCCGGGGGTGTTGTGGCAGCGATAAGAGCAAATATGACCTCCTGTGGGCAGGGCGCATTCATCTATATCTAGAGAGAGAAAGAAAGAAAGAAAGAAAGAAAGAAAGAAAGAAAGAAAGAAAGAAAGAAAGAAAGAAAGAAAGAAAGAAAGACCAGCTTAAACCAAAGAATTTAAATAAACATGCTAATATACATTCGAGGTGGCAGATTGATCAAGGTTTTTAATATTGATTTGTGGACTCTTACATATAAAAGACTGAAACTGTCAAAATTAATTAATGATTCAATAGATAAAATACTACGTCCTTATCAGTACCAGACCATTAGAAAGAAATGTAGACTAAACTAAATTCATTAAATGTGACACGAACTGAGTTGTGATTTTATTTTACATCCGTATGTATTAACATTTAAATTCCCCTATGAACTGAATTTCACATTTAACTAAAAATGCATCCTTATTTCTGTAGCCATATCAAGTTATGTCACCTTTAATCAATTCATCTCTATATTTATCCAATAAGTAACAAACGCCTGTCTGTCATTCAAATACATTCCATTTCATTTTCAGGCATTTATGGATCTATGTTTTATTTTTTGGCTCTCCGCAGTTTCGGTGGTTCAGTTTTACCTTCACAAGTCATTCCATCAATGTCACTGAGCTGGTAACCACGGCGACAATAACACTGGTAGGAGCCGTACACGTTGGCACATTCTTGACTGCAGGGATTACTCTCACACTCGTTCAAATCTACAGACGGTAGTGGGCGGAGCAGATGAGTCAGATGCTACTAAATCAAATCCAATGCTATTCGCTTGATAAAGAAAGACTCCATTCATTACCATCGCAGTTCCTGTTATCACTGGATAGCTTGAAGCCAGTGGTGCAGCTACACATGTAGGATCCAGGGGTGTTTTCACACTTGTGAGCACAGAGGCGGCCAGGATAGTGCCTGCATTCGTTAATATCTTAAACACAAATATACATTTCTATCAGTACTTCAGTATCAGCCCATATTATCTTATTTAAATACGTATTTTTCTGCTTACCCTCACAAAGCCGATTGATACTGTTAAAGATGTATCCAGCCTCACAATCACAGTGGTAGGAGCCCATGGTGTTGGTACATCCGTGACCTGCACACACCTTGTCAGGGCCCTTACACTCATCAATATCTGAGGATACAGAAAACGCCAGAGTTATAACAAGGTTGGTGCTGTATATTGGCGAGAATGTGATAATGATGTCACTCAGCCGTACCAACACAGCGGGTGCCGTCTTCATTCAAGTGATATCCTCGGCCACAGTTCACCGAGTTCCTCTTACAGAAGTAGGATCCTGGTGTGTTGATGCAGACCTGGCCTCTCTGACAGGGGCCCGTCTGGCTGACACATTCATTGATGTCTAAAACACAGACACAGATGATACTCCTGATTAATGAAAAAGCTGCTCTGCTCGCACACTATCTTTCAATTGCAATTTCTTTGAGTATAGTTCGAAGATCCGCTGGGACTCAAGGATGATGCGAACATTTTAACCATGACGCAGTACTTCGAGTGCGTTTATATTTGCTCACCAATGCAGGCGCCCAGAGCATCCTGGATAAAACCGGCTCCACATTTGACACTTGGAAGACAACGGAATGACCCCTGAGAGTTTTGGCACTGAAACCCTGGGCCACAGTTGTGGATACCGGTCTCACATTCATCGATGTCTGGAGGAAAAGTATTCATTCACCACTGACCATGAATAACACAGAAAACTCAAATATGGGCTAAAAACAGGGATTGAGAGGGCAGAGGTGTCGCCGACCTTTGCAGTTATTGCTGTCGGTGAGTTCATAACCAGTCCCACAGCTGACCTCTCGCTGGCACCTGAATGAGCCGTCTGTATTGATACAGCGCTCGCCCACCCGGCAGTTGCTGGCCCCCAGCAAACACTCATTGATATCTGGGAGAGGAGAGCATAGGTTAACGATTATCTTGCTGATTGTCTTTTCCTAAAACGAAATTTGTATTCGCAGTTTCAATATTAAATCTACACCTCCGTGTTTTCCTCATTTCCCAGCTGAGACACGTGTCTTACTGAACGCTATATTAATATTAAATGTAATAAATTCCACCGGCATCACTTTCTTCATCTCATTTCGTTGTCGTGCAATTCAAATGTGCACAGTCTTGAATTACAACCATTTACTTTCAAATTATAAGATGTGGAGGAGTGAAATATTTACTTACCCTCACAGCTCTTTCCATCTGGTTTCAGTTTGAAGCCTTTGAGGCAGGCACATGTATCATTACCCACACAACGATGAGCACATTTTCCTAAAAGAGAAACACGTGTTGATAATTTATCACTGCCTTTGTACAGAGAAATTAAGTTTTTTTTGGAGGGGGGCATAGAAAAGCTTGTTCATTATCATACCTTGGCACTCATCATTTAAAACAGAATTATCCCCATTAGCTGCGGTTTCATCCTCTTTTGGTACTAGGAAAGAGAGGAAACAGATGAGTCTTAATGTTTCACTTCTTAAACAGCAGCTCATTTTAAAGTTTGCCATTTTTCAGCAATTAACAATAACTGCTTTTCATCTTGATTGGTGGTGACGCAGGGGTTTCCTCAATCAATCAACAGCTTGCTTTTTGCTTGATAAAAGGTTGCATGTGTCAGGGTAAAAAAAAAATAAAAGCAAGGACTACTTTATTAAATACTCAAATAAATTACCACTATCTCAAATACTTAATTGAATTCATTCTACCTCTGATCAGATGCTGAACGTAACCCATTACAATGTGAGTGAAAAGCATGGCTGTGTCCCAGTTGAGAGCTGAAAGCAATTACAGCATCCATCCACTAAGAGGCAGTGTAGGTCAAGGTTTGACAATTACTGACTGTTGGGTATAAATTCTCCTTCTCTTCTCCTCACAACAAATTTTGAGGAATTAAAAAACAATCTATAAAAGAGCTGCTTATTTTTAAAAATGTTTTACCTACATGTACTTTTTTCTAGCACTGTGGTCTGGTTGTTTGACACTCCATCCACGCAGCAAGCCCGGTACACGAGGCCACACTGGTAGCCCAGAGCCAGGTTGTGGTCACAGGGAAGTCCCATGTCCTGGGCTGCCTTCCCCAGGACACAACAGTCACAGCAAACCTACAGAATATAACATAAAATCCATCGGTGCACAATAGCAGCATCAAATAAATATTAGACTGAAATACAAATCAATACTTGTGCTGAGAAGATTATATACAAAAATGGTGAGGAGGAAACAGCGTGGTTCTCAGTTAGTTTGAGACAGCTTCATACTCAAAAGATTCAGAGAGAAAGGCAGCCGAGGTTTCAGTCAATCAGACGGACAAAAGAGGCGGCTGATCGAGAGGACGACTGACAGACAGACAGAACTGAGTCAGTAAGCAAAATGGATAGGCGGAGAGTGATGAGATGACATCACCGCCTCTGGTTAAAACATGCTCCATCAATCATTACAGCTACCTGGTGATGTCAGCAGGGGAAGGGAATGAAAGGTTGCAGAGTGTGTGTGTATGTGTGTGTGTGTGTGGGGGGGGGGGGGGGCTTCTGCTGCAGGTTTGAGACAAGGAGAACTGGTGAGATATATATTTGAGGACCGTGACAACAGCGTCTACAAACATTAGTCCAACACGTCGTGATAGAAACATTTAATGGTTTTAATCTTTCTTTAGCCCCAGAGCAACGAAGCGCGCTACATCTGTGGGAACGGCTACATCTTTCATGTTTGTGTGGTAAATACAGACATCTAAAGCTCACTAATGAACACTTCACTTCACGTGTTGTTTGATTTGCACAACATGGCACAGTGAGGTTTTAATGGAGTTGAAAAAACTGAAGCCGTTGCTACCATTACTCTCTTTCACAAGCCTTTTGTTTGTCTACTAGCATATAGCAAAACCTCAAAAATGAGTATATATGTATGTTGCACTGTCTTCCAACACAGGGGTCGCCGGTTCAAATCCCCTGTACTGTCTTCCTTACTGACGTAATTGACAACCGCACTACCAAGATGAAACCATTTTATTGTGTGACAGGGGATTTGAGAGGCCATCTCCTGTTCATCCTTGTACACAGCTTTTAATCAAAATCTTACCTGAATCTTACAGCTGATCAAGTAAAGACAAGCTGATGATGACAGCGATATCAGCCTGTCAGGAAAATGCACTGACATGCCCCACCCTCCCCCTCTTTCATATTTTGACAAGCGTATATTTTCTTTTTACTTTGATGCGCTGTGAAAATAAATGGGCAGGTTTGGGTTTGAGAAGGAATAAAAACATTGATGAGCTGAAAAGTGTTTGGACGTGAGCCTGCAGAGAGGATTTTACAGTCGAAGATGAATTTATAACCTTTCTGACAGCAACAAGCTCCATGGCTCCCTGGAGTGACATGCCTCATCCTGCTCATGCCTCAAACACATAAACTCACAAACACACACACACACACACACACACACACACACACACAAACTGTAGCTCTCATCAGTCATTCCTCTCCAAACTGCCTGTCAAGCGGAGTGATGTACAGAGCAGTCATTCAGGAGAAGGGGATTTTTTTTGGTGCGCGGGGTGATTTCACTCTCTTCTCTCTTATTTTTAGAGTATTTGTACTGTATGTGTACTTGTACCTTTGTCATTTTGGTCTCACAGGTGTTGGTGAATAAAGAATCGCAGGCTCCTTGCTCTTTGGCCACGTTGATACCACTGGTACACATATTATCCTCCAGCACTGCTACACAGCACTGCTCCTGCACTACCCTGTCGAACAAAAACACCAAAAAAAAAGAAAGGAGGACCAGTCATATCTATCAATAATCTCCATGTTGCAATACAATTCTGCCATAAAAAAAAGCCCATTAAAATAAGCTTGAGGCAAGCCTAGTGGGGATCTCAGAGCTGTCACACTGAACGCCTGGATGAGTGTGCTGATTAAGTCCTGTGTGAATTCATGGCAGGGCATTGAAGAGGAAGTGTGGTGTTTACTTTCATTTGTGTTTTTTGCAAAGCTGGCATCTTCAGATACAGAAATCCACCACGCTGTCTTTGTTTTGTTGTTTTAGACTTCAGTTGAACTAACACTTCAATACCAAGAATGCATCCGCCTCCGCATGTCCTTACTCATGCTGAGATTGTGGCTTTTAAAAAAAAAAAAAGCATCGCTCCTATTATAGTATAACTCAAACAAACCACTCCCTACAAGAAGAAGTGTGATGTAAGAATGGAGAATAGCCGACCAGTAATTGGGTGAATAACAGTTTCCAGCATATTCCGTAAGCTCGGAGCGTATTACATGACCAGAGCTGAAATGAATGATGGCATGTTTTTAAACTCCGACTGTGTCTCACCCTGAATTATTTTGGGATTAAATAAAGGTTGAGGACAATTGAATATATTTTTTAAGCACAAGTGAGTAACACATTGGTTCAGGCGGGGGTTTTCAGCTCAAAAGAACATCTCTACAGGGATCAATAAAACACGTTGTACTATTAAATCTGTTAAATGTCGAAAAAGTAACATCTGGAAGAGGCACAGGCCTTCGTATTACAGCACTCAACAAAATTTCAGTTATTTCATGTTTCTAGTGAATCAGATTGCATGACATTGTGGTGCTCTGTAGTCCAGTCCTGTGGGTGACAGTTTCTGTCTGTTCTGGATTTCTGTCTCACTCACTCACTATTTTACAAGACATAGAGCATGAAACGCCACCCCCTCGCCCCCCCACCCCCACCCCGCCCCCCCCACCCCCTCACCTCTTCGCTCTCATTTCCAACAAACCTCTTGATCAACTCTTACCAGAAATGTCGTCCCATGTAAACTACACTGGATCTCAAATTCACGTCAAATGCACACACAGCCTTTTAAGGGAACAGTCACACTCCTGTTTTTCGCTTGTCCTCACTTCTCTTGTCTTCTCTTTTTTTTCCTTTGGTGTCTGAAGTAATCACTCAGATTTCCTGTTATTGCCTCTCTCCATCCTCCCTCTAAGGTATTTCCGGGGTTTTCAACAGCCCCTCTTCTGACCCCCTCACCCCTTTTCCATCCCTAAATACACTGTGCTTCCCCACAAACCTCTGGCCTTTTCCTCTCCTACTCTCCTACTATAATTTAGACAAATTTGGAGATCACTTAGGGTGGCTTTAGTAAATGTGTTTGCCATCAGCATTGACAGCAGCAGATCTGCCTGGCTTACGGGCTCTGAACCTGTGGCGGCACCTTCTAGAGTTACAAGCAGATCTGTTATTATCCCATCACTATTAGTGTTTCCTGCTCTCACGTGATGTGAATAATGTGGCTGGAGATTTATGGGACAAAGGTAAAGCCATCTCATATTAAAGGCCTGCGGACATTTTCCCCCATACGTGGTGCAGGCCGACTCCCTTGTGACCAATATTGAAGGAGCTTCTGTGGTGAAAATCTAAAGATAGTGGATGGTTAATGACTTGTGAATATGAATGTCTTTTAACTGGCCTGCTTGATCTTTACGCTGCGGTCAGAGAGAGCAAAGCAGCTGGTTTACCGGCATGCGTTCGTCTCGGAGATAAGAGGGAGGGATGCACAGTCTTCGTTATCACCGGCACGCCTCTGGCCGTCCTTGCAGCATTCATTGATCGAGATCGGCTTTTCTCCTGCAGACATTCAGAGCCACAGCGGGTGATCAGGTAAACGTTGCATTTGTGCACATCATCTTAAAGTATTTGAAGGAGATTTTGATATCCGGCATTGACTGGTTTGCAGCAGTGAGCTGAACCCCAGAGGGAGCATAATCACACCTGCTAGCATACATGTGCATCATGATTCAACACTGTTGCCTTGGAACTCATTTCCAATGCAGGAACAATCCTGAATCAATGATTTTGAGCATTATTTTGTCGGCACACGTTGTTCAGACATGTTTATTGACCACATCCATCCATTTTTTTTCACTAGGACCAGATCACAGCGGCAGCAGGCCAAGCAAGGTGGCCCTTACATCCCTCTTCCCAGCAGCACACTCCAGCTCCTCCCTGTTGGACTCCGAGGCATTCCCAAGCCAGAAGAAATATATAGTCCCACAAGGCCTCTTACCAGTCGGACGTGCCCGGAATATCTCCAGCAAGAGGCGCCCAGGAGGCATCATAAACAGATGCCCAAGCCAACTAAACACACTCCTCTCGACATAAAGGAGCAGAGGTTCCACTTTTCACTCTTCTCCAATGTTCATCCCTGCATCTGAGCTCTGTAACCCATCTGTAAGGCTAAGAGGTAACTCAGCCACTAGGACTGGGTAACAAACTTTGACACTGCAATGGAACTGACACTACTGATTCAATATTATAGTGTACTGAATATCAATACCTAAGAAACCCAAAATGACACTTGATTTTTATGCTGCAAAAAAAAGTAATTAAACATAAAACTTAAGAGCTGAAAAAGCCAAATACGGTAAAAATAAATAAATAAATATATATATATATATACAAACAGTAAGTTGGTGAACCAGAGCTTTGTATTAGTGAAGGTTTTCAAAATGTTTCATTTTTTTGTATCCATGTTCACATTCTCTCTCAAGAAATGAGTTGACATATGTTAAAGGAAGGGTAGGCTCTGCCTGTTTGGGGCTTTTTGTGACGTATTTATTGTTCTTTTCAATTTTAACAAAAGATACACAAAACACAAACAGATACACAATATACAAACAATATGGCATAAATCTGTCTAAATCCTTTTTTGAATCATACTCTGATCATGAACCCTCCCTCCTCGCTCCTCACAAACTACACTGACAATAAATTACTGCAAATATAGCCTCTATAGCTAGCTAGCAAAGTTGGCAAATGGGTTTCTTACCTGTCCAAAAGAAAGGCTGCAACTTGCGTGTCCGTAACGAAACCTTTTGATTCTTTTCGACTCCTCCAGCAAGCAAATGAATCCCCAAGAGTCACTCGCGTTGCACCGAGCCTTTTATCCTGCTCCATCTACTATCTCTTGCTTCTTCTACAAAAGACCTTTTTCTTTTCACTGTGTTTTCTTCTGGCTCCATGCTCGTCCTCCTTGATGCTGCTCACCCAACACCGATCCAACAAGGCGTTGATACCCGCTTTAAGCTTTCCTGGTCTCAGCCTTTTGACGGACACCTAAGCTGCCCAATTAGGTGCATCCTGGTTTCAGCTGTTGACGGACAGCTAAACGGGCCAACCAATCTTGCTGGTTGCAGTTTTTGTTTGGGTGGAGGTAAATTTGGCCCTGCACCCCTTCTGTATTAGGGATTTTGATGCTTCCTTTTTTTTAAACGTGCTTTTTTAATGATTGCCATCGAGACATCATGACAAATTCAGAGATTATAACAAAAAGTACATAGAAATCTGGGAACCTACCCCTCCTTTAATGATAAATAAATAAATTATTTATGTTGATCAAAATTTGGCTATCGAAAAAACAAAACAAAACAAAAAAACAGACACTGCCATTGTCGAAGGCAAGCTCCCTTGCATTCGAAAAGATGGAAAATCACTCCTCAAAATCAGCAATTTAAAGTCCCTGGAGGGATTTTGTTTTTTTTTTTTACCAAAGACCCTGGATGAATATGTTGTTGCAGACCCAAGAGAGGCTTTTTGACTGGAGCACAACCAAGTCTGTGGTGATCTGGCTGTTTAGTCATGTGGATTAGAGAGTGTGGAATGCCTCAACTCTGTAAACAATCAGCCGTCACAATCACATCAAGAACATTCATTCTCCTGTGGTTTGTGTGATATGCCAAAAATGGGAAATAGCTTTGGCAGATCAGCTTCTTCAGACTTTTTCTTTTTCACCACTGGCTCAAACCATGACCAGTGCATCAAACTGTTTTTAACAATAGGTCCGCAGAGAGGGAAAAAAAAAAAGAAAACAAACTTGCTGTGAAATAAATCTTGTTGATGCGTTGTAATACAATATGAGTTGTTGCTAGTTAGTCACTGAAGGTTTTGAATTATAGTGAATAGTGATTGTGAAATGGGCTGACCAAATCCATCTGTTTGAGAGATTGCTGTTTGCTGTGAGATGCCTGGCAAGAGTCAGCCCCTTCAGGTAATAAGTTACATTAGGTAGGGAGGACAAGTGTCTGGACTAGCGAAGACGTGGATTTGCTGCATTCTCTCAGGGTGTGGGAGGAATTTCATTGTGAGCATTAATCCAAATATTCAATAGGCTACCAGTTAAAAGCAGGGACAGTAATCATCAGAGACAACTTCATGCATTGATGAATTTTGTGAAAATACAATGTAAGCAATGTTTCTATCAACCCCGAACAAAGAGGGAGCAAGATAAAACAATAACTTAAGAGTGAATTTTAATTATTATGGGTTTTTTTTCCATGGAAAACCTTCTGAACATACTTCTATCTAACAAAAAATTAATAAAAACTGCAGTAAATGATTTTGCGGTTGTGCAAGACTGAAATAAATCCTAACAGCATCATCTAAGCTATTACAAAGTGATGTAAGCATCCATTGGTAGTTGGGTTCCTGTTCCTGTCCTCCTGATTGGTCACTGATGAATCTGTCTTTGAAAAAGACAAAGGAAGACTTCCCACTTGACGGACTAGACTGAATGAGACTGAAGGAACCTTTCACTTGACTTCTCTTGCTGAAGGAAATCACAACGATTCAAGCCAGACCTCAGACACCAGGTCGCTTTCACTGGGGATTCATTAATCTTTTTTCAGTAAAAGTCATTGTAGTTCAAGAAGTTAACTTAGACGGGATGAATTGTAAAGGTGCTTCAACTGTCAAAAGTCTTCTCTATTTAAACATATTGTGGGTCTGCTATACTCACATGGCTTCAGCTCGAATACTGCGGAAAGAGCCTGGCCACCCACCGCTACTCTGGTTTACCAAAATGACCAAAGTTGCAGGTATGAGCGTGTCATTGGACCATCATCTCAGTGGAACGTCCCACCCCCTCAGCTTCCAGCATGCTGCCATTTTCAAAGCCCCCGTTGCTATGAGAAACAACCACAACTCCGAGCTAGCAAGCTAGTAGCGAATCAGACGCTGAAGATGTGTTGGTGAGGATTCGGGTCATGTTTCTCTTTTTGGTTCTTATTCAAATATAAAAGCAATATGGAGAAGTAGAACATGGTCTCCCTACAACGTTATTTCGCAAGAACACCACTGCATCCTCTGCCTTGCGCCACCCACAACCATTAGGACTGGTCTGCAGAAACTTGCCACAGCATTTCCTGTACCACAGCTGAATGATAACAGATAGAGCCAGATGGTTCTGTTGTGGTGTCACAGAAGAGTGGAGGAACGTCTGGCTCCATGAGACGAGTCCACCACTAATGGTCACTATTGCTAATTGCTGTTTTCTCAGCTTTTTTTGTGGAAAAATGATGCCTGCTTTGGCCAAAAGTGAGGATAGCTGTGAGAGTATGAACTAAAAGAAAAGGGAAGTTCTTTACAGGATTGCTAAACATCGAGCTAAAACTTGCTATTAAACTGTAAAGCTGGGTGACAATTCTCTGCAGGTTCATTGTTAGCATTTTCTGTATTATTACTGAGAAATATTGAAAAAGCTGCTTCGACTGTGTGGCTACTGCTGCTAAACAAAGAAAGATTAACCTGGCAGAAAGACTTGAGTTTGGACAGGATTTATCAGTCGACAGTCACATTAGCTGACTCACTACTGACTTCTGGATGTCTGGCACATCAGCACAACACTCTGGCCAATAAACCTTATAGCAGCTGGCTGAAATGAGATGGCATTTTAAAAAGCTTTCACAAGGGTTCACCAATTAGATCCTCCAGAGTGTTTATCCTCTCTCTCTCCCCCTGAACATCGAATACTTCTATCTTTTGCAAAGTAACACGGGGATTCTACCATTAAAAAGATATGCTGCTCACAAAGAGCCGATGAGGAGTTCTCCCAACTCTGCTGCTCATGACCTTTACCAGTAAATGACACTGTGGTGCCAGAACAAGGCGGATGATTTGCATTCATAGTGGAAATCCAAGGAGGATCATTCCAGTTTCCACAAAATAACTCATCGATAAATCTTTCCTTCCAGAGACACACTAAGTATCTTTAAAATGACAAGAATATTTGGTAACATACTGTAACTGCCTTCACTGACCTGCTTTAGACATTACTCCCTACTGTGCTGATAACTAATGCCAACCCACGAGGCATCACGCAGTCATTCCAATGCCACCACTGTCTGCTGCTCTGCAAAAGTAATCGAAAGACCAGAAGCACTTAAAAACTGTGTGGTGTTGCTTTATCAAAAAGAGGCAAACCAGATGCGGCCGTGCTCCAGCCTACATGCAGTCTGCTGCTGTTCTCTGTCTCTATGATGTATTGTCTGCTTGGAGGAGGGCTGATTTCCATCTTGGATGGCGGTGCTGGTTGTGAGGGCCATTCTTTCTTGGCAGGGCAGCACATGGCTTGCCTGCGTCTAGACGCCTCATGTAAACAAGGCTTAATGAGCCCACTAGTGGAGCTCCACCCAGACGGAGTAGCTGCTCTTAGCCAGACATCACAACAGCAGCATACATCTCTCTCTCTCTCTCTCTCTCTCTCTCTCTCTCTCTCTCGGGCTTCTCCAGAGTCTCAGAGAGCTATCTGCCTGTTGGAGTTTCAGTCAGGCTGGTAGCTGACTGAATTCTCCAGCACACTGACCTGTGACACAACCCCCTGCTAAGAAGGCAGCTGAGAGAAAAGTGGCCCTGCTGACTGTGAAAATGGCCCCATGTGTGACCAGGCAAATGTGAGCTTTTGATATGGCTCAACCTATGGCTTGATGACCCTGCTGTGGGCGCTGGAGTATAAATCACACCCGCCTGTCTAGACCACCCTGTCCTGGTGGGACAGTGTGAGTGCAGCATCACAGCATACCAAAGCACTTGGCCTTTGACTTGCTGGTCAGAAATTACAGCAGCCAAGAGGAAGTGAGAACTTTCAATTTAATGTTGTTTGTGGGATCTCACATATTCCTGCAACAGTTCAGACCTCAAGCTGAATCAGACACAGTGACTCTGTTGCCAAATGTTCTCATGTTATCCCCAGTAGGTGCACACAGATGTTAGGACACATTGCTGAATGAACCAGTGCAGTTGCCTTCAACCTGAAGAATCAAGCACTCATTTCGACTTTACTTGAGTCCAGGTAACAGTCGTGCTGCAGTAATATTGGAAGGACGCAGTGAAGGAATAAGTACAGTGTCATGGGATAAAAGTAGTCAGTACAGAAGTGAGGTACAGGACAGATGCTCCAAATTTAAAAAAAAAAACAAAAAAAAACACCTCAGTTAATAGAGTCAATAAGTGTCTGATATGTTTGGATAATGACAGTTTGATGGAATGTATCACAACAGAAAACTTCAACAATGCTTCATTTCAGTAGAGCTTCAACACTGAAGCAACAAGATTAGTAATATGAACCGACATCACATGTCCCGACTCGTCCTGTGACAAACTCATCACGTACGCTCACTCTTTCGTCTATTATCTGTTAATGTATTTCCTCGTTCATCTAAGTACCTTGACACACGGGTGTGACAATGGCTGGCACATTCGTACGTTACTGGATCGAAGACTTCTTCTCACCTTTCTGAGGTAGCAGCTGTGTGGTGGTCTGAAGGTAACTTACCTTGGCCAAGGAGAACTCCGACCAGACAACTGAGAAGCACAACCCGCGGACCCATTGAATGAACAGACGTAACAGTATAAAACTTTTTTTCTTATTTAAAAAAAGAAAGAAAGAAAGAAAAGGAATCCGATATGTTGGTTTATTCCGCGGGATGTGGATGGTGAGCTGCAGCCTTTACAACACAGAGAGTGACTCCGAGGGGAAGAAGTGGAAGTGATGGAGTTTGCAGCGTGACTGGAGGAACGAGCGTCTAATAATGGCACGGTGAGAGGCGGGCTGGGGCCACTGTCAACTAATCACACCACTCTCCCCCTGGAGCTCATTTACATCAGTGTAATTAATATAGGCAAATGACCGGGACTTAACGTCAAAGTTTTGACAGGAAAGATTATATTTATGCTGATCACATCGATAGGATGGAAACTTGACAAGTTACCTAAAAAAAAAAAAAAAAAAAAATACTGTCCGCCATCATTTTTATTGCATGTGTCTACAGGCTACTGTGTAGTAAAATATGCATGAACACATGGAAATTGTCTTCCCAGCAACGGCATTTTTTTTTTCTGTTTAATGATTGTCATGATTACTCAACATCTGGAGATGGTTTTTGGGGGTATTTTAAAAATCTGTGGTGGCTATGCCCAGACTGCATAAGCCTTTTCAATAACTCAGATAAATAATTTCACTGCAGTTATTTACTACTTCAGCTGAGTTTTCGTGCTCATGCTAGATTATATTGGAACCTTACTGATGTACACAATGGGATTAAAGGTCCCTGTGGAGCTACTACGTGCATATTTTTCTCTGCTTAACTTTGCAGCTGTACCAAAGAAAATGAAGTTCCTGAAATTTAATAAATTAAAGCTTTTGTGACCGTGCCACATATGTGGGTAGCTTACACCGTCAGCCAAAGTGATCATGAACTGTGAGGAGTTGAGTATAAACAAGCCACACACACACACACACACGCACACGCACGCACACTCTCTAGTCTACCAGAACTGGCAGGAGGGAGAGAAATAATTGCTAGACTGCATTATAAACATTTTGTACCAACTATGGTCCTCTGCAAATTCAATCAGTCTACTGGCTCTGGGAATGGTGACAGAGAGAGGTTAAATGATCTTCTAATCAGAGCCACATGTCTCCACCACCAGTCGAAAAACTTCACCACTGGTTTGATATCGGGACACCACAGGCATACAGGGAGGCCCACAAGTATATGGCCCTTATTACTGCTCTTTTAAAGTGTGTGACAAGCTGTGTCTCAATCTCTGCAGTGCACCTAGTGTTTTTGTACAGTATACACTTCCTGTAAAAACACCTTGTTAAAAAAAAAAAAAAAAAGACCACAGCAATGCTTTCAGTGCATGTTTTTTGTACCTTTCAGACCATCATTCATCTTGCTACTCAGGTCACTATTGCAGGACTGGTCACAACAATTCATGATATTCTTCATAGTAACACAAGATGATGAAAATAGTTCCATCGACAAACTGTAACACTTTCAGTTCGGCAGTGCAGTGAATGAACGAGGAGTCAAAAGGGTTTTGGTTTGCTTTTAGCCCAATCAAAGTGTTTATTGGTCACTGAGCTGGGTAAAGACGGACTGTAAACCAATGATGTGGGGCAGTTTTAAAGTTTTATTTGTTGCCGCAGGCTAGCATTTGTTAGCCATCACTCACCATTGGCTTCACGTTAAAGATACAGTATGTGGCCGGCTCTTTCTGCAATCTGGAGTTACTGCGAAGTAATGCAGGAGGGGGAAAAAAAAAAATCTTCATGAGCACTTACAAGTGAGTACTTGAAAAGCAAAGTACCTTTTTTGGGTAAAGTTTTGCTTTAAGGCATTCGTGACCGTATCTGACATGGATCTGGTTGACCCACGAGGAGTACATCAGTTTAAAATAAAGACAAAAATAAACATGTGAACTTATTATTCCCTTTCCTATACATGGGGAGGCTAAGTAAACTAAAATCTAAAAGATGACAAGATATTGCACAACTCTACCTGAATACATATTTTCAAATAAAAACCAGCTTGTGGAGGAGCTACAACGAAAGGTAATCCATCACAATAAACACAGCCTGCTTTAGTTTTATTTAGTCTAATATCTGCTTTTGGATGGCAAAACAAAACAGATGTTACAGATCAACCTGCAGTTACATCATGATGATAATAGAGCCCTGACACAAACAAAAGCAGACATGTTTACTGCAATGGATTTCTGCAAACGGGTTGACTACTTCGGTCAAATTCAGTAATAGTAAGTAAATGGAGTGAAATGTGCAAAACACCTGATAAAGCCTTTGAATATGCAACAGCTGTACCATAGGACTTCGATGTCCCACAGTTGCTATAGTAACACAGACACAGTTCCTTCAGATATCCATCAGTCATTGTGTGGCAAACCCCTTTGTAATGCAACAGTTCTCACAGCAGCAAAGAGCATCCCTTCCCCACTGGCCCGTCTGTAATCTTATCAGCACGATGGGACGAGGGTTTAGAGGTAAGACCGAACATCAGAGCTCAACATCAGAACTCCAGGATCCAACTCAGCTGGTAACAGCTTCTGGTGCCTGCTCGCCCTCACCAGCTCCCTCTCTCCTCCTCTAATCTGCATTTGGTCTTTAACAAGAAACAGAAGTGTGAGTTGACCTCCGAGCTCATAGGTGGAGGAAATTAGAGTGGCTGAGGTCACATTCAAACAGTGTTAATCTTGTTGGTGGGGGTGCAGTACAGTTCCTTTGAAGCTCAACAATGCTTGTTTCGCCACGTCTGTGTCAATCAGCAGATGCCACTGACACAGTCAGGCAGTCTGACGACCCAAGATCCTCTGGGGCCCCGGGAACTTGTTCCCTATAACTTAACATAACTGTAGGATCCTGTTAAAAGGGGAGCAAGAGAATATGTGCATATGTGAAACTGAAATTGTAAATCAGAGCAGTGGTACAGTAGTAATTTGGAAAAGACATTCAACAATATTGAAAGGAACATGCCAACAACATATTTTTTGGGGAAATATGCTTGCTTGACAGGCAAGATATCCTTCTCCATCATCACAATTGGAAGCTGATGTTCTCCTCTGTGTATGCATCAGGGACCTGAGACCCACAGAGCCCAACAGACTGCTAGTTAGCTTAGCACAATGAATGGTAGTGGAAGAGCAGGTTAGCATACCTCCATCTAAACTCAGTCAAATCAGGTTCTGCAACTTGACTTGTCCAGAAGTTAACATCCTCATCCTCTCTTACAAAGTCATGATTAGTGGCAGTTAATAGCAGTAACTTTCTTTTGTTACCCACAGTTATAACAGGGCTAACAGGGTGCTGTGTCAAATCACTACGCTCAGTCCAGAAAGTAGTTCCACCTATGTTTCTGATTGGTCATTTTAAAGTGTTATTTCATAATGAATGTACAACCCTGGTTATATTAATGCAGGCAAAGACAGTTTTAGAGAAAAGCGTACTTGATGACTTTGACTGAATCACTTTCTGTCACACTTCCCACCCACTGCCATTCATTGCACAAAGCTAACTCGGGGTCAGCTGGTCTCTGTGGGTCTCAGGTCCCTGACGCACACACAGAAGAGAACATGGACTCTACTGTGTCTTGGACAAAAAGCTTATTTCCAATAAAGTTGGTGGGTTCCTTTGAATTATAGTTACAACAATTGTGTTTAACTTTAATTAACTCCACAATAAAAACTTGTTCCCTTGAATTAAACTCTTATCTATTTTATTATACCTTGTAAACACCTGCAAGTAAACTCACTTACGAGTATGTGTATGATAAATGATTTGGCTCTTGCATACTAAAAAATGGAAAAAAGGAAGCATATTTCCAAATTAAACTGGTTGAGGGAACAAAAACATCTCATAATATCAGCGCAATGCTTATATTTTGTCAACAAAAGAAATAAATAAGCAGATAAATAAATAGATAAATAAATAAATTTTTCCCATAAAATGTACTGTTACAGCAACTAAATTTGAGGGTCTGCACAAGTAGAAAGAACTCAACAATTCAGACCAAGAAGGCATACTGTATAAAAGCATGTAATGATGTAACACATCTACTAAGAGAGACTTGATAAGGCCTAATGTATGATTCCAAATTCATTTCTTCAACCAAAAACAGAAAAAAATCAGCCAGTTGTCTCGACCCTGAAAGCACATCGATGTACCACATGCATGTACTTCCTGCCATAAATTCTTTGAGGTTTAGTTAGAAATAGAGCAT
The DNA here is from genome assembly GCF_037954235.1 of Aulostomus chinensis. Taxonomy (NCBI): domain Eukaryota; kingdom Metazoa; phylum Chordata; class Actinopteri; order Syngnathiformes; family Aulostomidae; genus Aulostomus; species Aulostomus chinensis. The sequence continues at coordinate 25,114,854 of NC_141326.1, forward strand.
TTCTTTTGATTGTGAGTAGATCCAGCAGCTGCGCGGCAGTTCAGTGCAGTAAATAGAAAAATATTTTGGTGTCCCCTGACATGGTCCTTCACTTGAAAAACAATTTTATCCAAAACAGTTTTGGTGACGCAACGTATATTTTTCGGAATTCTTTCCCATTTTTTTTCTTTTTTTCTTTGCAGTGACGTGTGATTCTCTCGAACTGGCAGTGTTGTCCAATATCAAAATAATTCAGAGGGCTTGTGCTCTCAATACTGCTCCCTCCTCTCCACTCGGGCAGCTGGATGAGTGCATGTGCTGATGGGTGGGGATCTACTGTCAGACAATGAGAGCTGAGAGTCAGGAGGTGCAACAATCTCCATTTTGATTTGGGGGAAGTTCTGGCCGGGGAAGATGGTCCTGAGGTGCTCCTCAAACATCTCCTTTAGCTTCTTGCCTGTCATGCTGACTTTAGCGTCAGTCTTGCAAAAAACGAACAAAAACAAAAGGAAAAAAATTTATTATCAGATGCTGAAACTCTTACAAATGGAAGTATGTGTATGTTGCAAATGGTACCTCACTGAGAATTGCACAGTTCCCAAAGATAAGCCTGATGTCTGCCACGAACTCAGCAGTGCTTTGGTAGCATACACCCTGCTTTGCCTCCAGTCGCTTTTTCACAGTGGAAAGATTAATTGGTCCCTTTATGGCCAGCCTGTTATTATCACATACCTACAGTATTTAGAGAGGAAGGGCTGATTAAAACTATAAAACTTTATAAGAAGATGATAAAAACCATGATTTGTATCTCATGCTTGTCATGAATTATTTGTCAGAATTTTGAACAGGGTTTTTCCTGTTTTTGTCCCTGATTTGTATCTCCCCTTATTAGTTGTGCAATCAACAAGAATTTCAATCCAACAGCATCACACTTGTGCAATATAATATGTATACGTATATACAATATGTAAACAAACACTATCTGTCAGTCTTTGCCATATCATGTGCAAATCTTTGCATAGTTACAATATGTCCATGGTCAAATGTGTAGGCTACAGGTAAATACTGCATATTTCACATCATTAAAATAGGAGTTACAGTAACCCCATGTGACATTAATCCTGTTAGTGTCCTCTGCCATGCTTCCACACTCACCGAGGGAGGTGCAGGGTCTTGAAAGTCTGACCTCAGATCATTGCAAAACAAGTGCAGCAACAGTCTCTCACACTTCTGCAGCATTAGAATAAGACATGTGGCTTAATATAATATATCAGATGTTAAACAACAAACTAAATATTCTTGTCCTTTCTTTGGTCTTATAACCATTTCCTTGATGGTGAGGCTTATCTCTCTGTACTTAACTTATGAATGTCATTTATGAAAAAAAAAAAAGTAGCTAAAAACATTTGCACAGATTCAATAAATGCATTATTTTACCTCAACCAAAAGGGGTTGTGTTTGTTGGGTTTCAGGTGCATCTGCTGATTTGATTTATTTGTTTTGTTGTCAACCGAATTATGCAAAAATTACCAGGCTGATTCACTTGAAACTTGGTGGATGGGTATGGCCTTGGGTCGAGGAAGAACTCGTCAAATGCCAGTGCAAATCTGTTAAATTTAGCAATAAATGGCATTTTATTAGCTTGGACTTGGGGGAGTTGGTCTACTTGTGTGTGTGCTCTCCAGAAGGCCCTTCTAGGTGATTGTTATGTCTATGAAATGTCAGAAAATACTGGAATATATCTGCAGTAGCCTGAGGTCTGCACACTGTTTAGCCTAACACTCCACAATCCAAAGTTCGTTATTGTAACCAAATTATTGAAAAAATATATATTTATACTAACCTGCCTGTCCCGAAGCTGGAACCCCTCTTCAGGATCCAGTTCCTTCTTAACTCTTTTGGCTTCAGGTTTGCTGTCACAGTCAATCTCTGACAGGTCACAGCAGAGAGAGCAAAGCCATTCCCCACTAGGACAAGACAGTCCAGACACTCAACCCAGTAAACATTGGTGGCGGATTTAAAAGAATTTCTTATAAATTAAATTTGACAAAGCTTGCCTGGGAGGACTGAGAAGAGGTGGAACATGGCACGTCAGGTGAAAAACTCGACGACAGTTATTGCAGCGCAGCAGCTCTCCGACTGTCTGACAAACTGCACAGAAGTCTTCATTAGAGTCTTCACGTCGGGCTGGATGCTGGTTTTCCTGCAGTTCTGCTCCCAGTGAAGGAGCAAGACCTGGAGCAACCATCTCACTTTGGTCCTGTGGCCAACGCCATGAAGGGCTTTGGAGGTTGTTGTCGATGTTATTAAAAGGTGTTGTGACCTTGTTCCCCTCACCCTCAACCCAGGTTTGGGGTTGGTCACCTGTACTGTCAGGGAGGCTGGCTCTTTGGTTAGACTGCACCTGAAATTCACAAACATACAGAAACCAAACAATAAATGAACACTGAAACAATCAAGTACACAGCTGAATTTGTAAAGTCATAACAATTTATACCCTAAGGGAGTTTAAATCCAAGATGAAATTGTACAAAATCATTATAGCGAGTGTGTAGCGGCCTTCCAACTACAAATGTCCACTGTAAAATGAAGTTCTTATCCTCTTACATAATTGCAGCCATAATCTGGTTCATCTTTGATGATGATGATAGGCCCTGGTGATGATCCTTGTCTTTTTTTGACAGCTGAGCCCACTGCTCCGTTTACTTGTTGCAATCCAAGAGGTTTCCAGGAAACAGTCCTTGGGAACAAAGTGATAAACAAGCTAAATTCACTGGCGAGGCCAATGGCACATAGGGCTGCTGCTGACTCGCTGCCTTCAAATGGAACTTGTGAACTGTTTACGACATGAGGAGTTGTGTACACAAAGTTGTGCTCGCAAATTTCCCCTTGCGAGGTTGTGAATACCACAAAGGGGTTTGCGGATGGTCCACAGAGACCTCCATCTCAAGCCAGCAAAAATCAAGGTGTTCAGACCTACACGACCATGTAAAGACTGAGAAAAAAGAAGGTGCTTTCGTTTGCGTGTGGCTTTGTTCAACTCTTTGTGGGAGCAGGACCCCATTTTATTAGTGGAGCCAAATATGCTTTATGGGACCAGAAGACTGGATGAAACCAGGGTTGAGAATTGTTTTTAGGGTCGGTATTCAACTGTGATGGTTAAAGTTAGGGTTACGGACTAAACTGTAGGGCCTGTAAAATGATACTAGTTGTGTTTCCCTTTGATCGTTAAGCAAATTTAAAGTGAGTTTTGGGAATGTTGCAAGAACGGAAATGGGAATTTGGTGTGATTCCTTTAACTGGTTTGAAGCAGATCCATTTTTCCAGCTAGCATCAGCCATGTTGCCAAAGTAGTATCGACTATGTTGCCCAGCAAGTAACGGCCAAGTTGCCAAGCTAGAATTGGCCATGTTGCCCTTAGATGAAGACAAAAATTGGAAATATCAGGGAAAATGCAAGCAGTGGAAACAACATGAATGAATGCTCATCAAAATACATTCACATCTCTTACCCTGGTTTCTCCACCTGGGATACAGCAGCGTATCCAGATGAGTACTGATGTCCTTGCACTTCAGAGAAACAAAAATATATATTACCTTATAAGGAACACAACAATATATACAGTTATGACATCTGACACAGACGTACCATTTCTGTGTGGCAAAGATGGTGGCAGGCTCTGGGAATAGTTTGATTTTAGCGTATATACCGGAGCACTCGCATCGTTCCTCCTGTTCAAATATGTAGTCTCGATCTAAACAAAGCAGCGAATGACATTTACTATGCAGAGGAAAAAAATAAGATACAGAAAAAATCTACTCGAGAGAGACTTTTTGCTTTTAATGGATTCAGTCTTACAGGTATATTGTGAATGGAGTTACTTGCCATATGGCGTGGTTGAGGTGAACCCTCCCCACCACCACACACTGGTAATGGTGTGATGTGTGTGTAACCAGGGGAGGAAGAAAATGCATCAGCAGGTTTGGGTTGATATCTGGAGCCCTGAGGCTATGGACGAAAGAAGGAGAAACCAAATGATGAAAAGAAAGGCTGCAATAATTTTTTTCCTCATGCTTTCATTCCACCGGTTACATCATGACACTGCGTGTGTGACCTGGTCTTGTTCCACTCTCCAGGCGGCTTCATCCCCCACCAGGTGTGTTTCACAAGCAGAGCATTTTACCTTTGTTGGTTTTTATTTGACCAGTGCTGAGTAAGCAGCTTCAGTTGTGTCTTTTTTTGGGGGTTGGGGTGGGGGCTGTAGCCTACATCTAATCATAAATTAAGGATTTGAAAACCAGACACGTCTTGCATGTCGTCCATGGACCGGTTGTCTTCAGGCCTGGTGTCTGATCTGTTTTATTTTGAAAAATGACTGGATTTTCAACTGCTCTCATGTCTGACCTCCTACATGAAATTGGCAAACTATTCCTTTCTGAATTTTCCCTGATCTGGGTTAAGTTTGTTACATTACCGCAGCAAACAGCAACCCAGATCTCAGTCTCACTCAAAGAAATTCTCCGCAGCAGCAGCAGCAGCAGCAGCAGCAGCAGCAGCAGCAGCAGCAGCACTGTCTAGTGGACATACTACTTGCAAAAAGACTAATATACTTATTTATAATGGAGAATATCTGAGTTCATCATGCAGCTCTAACAGCTTGTTCACATCAGGATGACACAGTGTATGTGTACACTTCACAGGCCAGTATTGTCCTGTGAATGAGCCTATACATCAGAGCTTGAAGCAAAACACCCTGTGAACTAGACTAAACAACTTGGATGATGAGATATGATCAAACGTCTCTTTGGCTCGTCCTGTGTCGAACGTTGGCTGCTCTTCTACTGCAGATTTAGCTGTTTTATTTTCAGCTAGTTTAAGATTAAAATCCATCTTGACAAGGAAAGACATAAATTGCCCAGGATGTGAACGCTGTCGCCTCTATTTAGGACAACGCCATCCACTGTCACTACTTGTTAAGCTTCTCAGTGACACATGCACATGTGGTTCTCACATGTAAATGCACACTAACCTGCGGCGTGAACCCCGGATTTGATAGGCTGCTCGTTGGGCTGACGTGGTTGTGAGGCGGCATCATAAACCTGCGACCTGTTTGAGGGGGCACGCAGTGTGACGGAGACCCTCCCTGAAGAGGCCTCGGGACAGTTCGCTGAAGTCGAACACTCTGGTACCATGTCCAGGGAGGAGGAGGGGGTTGGGGGTGCCAGTAGGCCTGAGGGTTTAGCTTGTCCACCTGCATCTGAAGCTGAGCTAGAGTATTATTTTGGGCTCCCGGGGCAAAGCTGTGGGCTAAGCCTGAGGGGGCCTGCCCAGGTTGGGAGAGCTGATGTGGGATACCCTGAAACCCTCCCAGCTGGTGTCCCGGCACGCTCTCCACCACTAAAGAGCCTGAGGCGACATACACACAGAGACAGGATGAGCATAACAAGTAGGGATAAAAATACGCAGCACAGTCAAAACTCCTCCGGAGGACTGAGGAGAAAAAGTTTGGGGAACACTAAGTGTGAAAAATATGTTAAGAAGGCTAAAAACTAACTATAATTTATTTGATTGAATTATTGATTAAACTATCTGTTGAAACTGTGAAAAGCAAAAAGCCATGTGACTAATGAAAGAATGAACAACACAGTGTGCAGGTTTTTGCAGGTTTAACAGTATAAACAAAGTACAGAGTTTGGACAGCGCTTTCTGTATCTAAGGCCCTGTTCAGTCTCGGGATTCAGATGAGTCCTAGAGCAAGTGCCTAGCATTTAGCATTAGAGGACCTGGTCCTAACCAATTAAGCTCCTCCCTCTCTCTCTTGAAAGCAGCTCCTCAGGCCAAATTGATCTGCCCTAAAGCGACCTGACCCACAAAAATCCAGCAGGTCCTGTGGGTCTAGTGGTGGCCTAAAGAGGGAGAAAATCAAAACAAGAAAAGAGGAACAATGTAAAAGGGTTAAAGAGTAAGACTTAAAATAAAACAGAAGGGAATAAAATAAATTATTTAAATTAAATTGAATGAAATTCTCCCCTGACCTGGCAGTCCTGAACTGTCCTTACCCAATCTCTGGCCTATCACCCCCCAGGAGAAACTGCTGCTCCAATACTACTCTGATACAGTTTTTCTCTCATTTTCTTCCTTCTTTCACTATTCCTGCCTTTCTTTCTATGCCTTTATCTAGTTGCTCTAGTCATTAGTATTATGATGTTCTCCTATTTTTTTCCATCTTAAATGTTTGATTCACAATGTTTTGTGCTGTATCAATCACATGTATTGCACTGTAAAATAATCTAAAAAAATTAAAAATAAGGTACATCGAAGTACTTCATTTCACCCTTGGTATTAAAATGCACTTTCTGATGCATCTTTATCACACGGGAGCAGTTCTCACTTGACCATTTTATATACACTTAACACCTACATAATTTCCACTTGTGAAGTTTCTTTATGGGCATTTTCAATGCTCAAATCATGTTGAAACAAAACCCTGCATCCATATGAAGTTATTATTATTATTTTATTTTTTGCTGTAAATTGTGTCAATCACTGACAGTTTCATTCTATTTAAGGAAACTCTCTCCTGTTCTGGAATGCTGGATGAGCTAGACCGACTTATAACAAGAGAGTAAGTGCAGCAGTGAGAATTTTTTTGTGTGTATTGGTTGGAAAATAGAAGCAGAAGAGGGAGGAATCAAATCCATCAGTCCATCACAAATCGCCTTGGTTAGAACATTTGTGCGAATGATCAGTGTGGACACAGCCTTGTGGCAGGAAGATGGATTTATTTGACCTCTTCAGCAATACGGGGGCCTCTTACCCAGATCGACATTTGAGGCCCAGTAAGAGGATCGACACTGGAACCGCACGCTGCTCTGTGGTACAAATGAGGTACTGCATTTTGCCCGCAGGAGATTTCCAATCTGAAACAAAATCTGCAACAGAAGGGTTGTTATAAATAATTTTCAGAGAGGAGCATTAGTCTGTTACAAAAGACATATGTTCCTGCTTCATCGAGTCCAGGATGGACCTGGCTCTTGATAGGACACTGGGAAATCATGACTGTGATGGGATACTGTGGTCAGACATTACCAAGCGTTTACAGATCAAAAGGGCTGTGCCCCTGTTCCTGGCAGTGGCCCACTTGGTGAATTTGATGACATGATCCAGGTGTCTGGACAGATAGCCAATGTCCTCCTGTTGTTTTTGTAAGACACTCTCATGATCCCTGGTTGCAGCCTGGAAAAAAAAAAAGATGAATAAATGACAAGCTGCAACATTCAAACAGCTTGGGGGGATGTGCTCTGGGCCTCAGGGTACAGCAGTCAAATTAGCTCACCAGCAACTACGGTTCTACCTCACATGAAGCCATAGGTATACCGCCTGTACTGGTACTAATACAGCAGATATTTATCTTATACTATATTAGAGCTGTTCAAAGTTCACCAGATCAAAGGAACACACTTATTTGCCATCCTCCCCACAGAGGGACACAGACAGACACACTTCTCTCCTCTGTGCGCATCACGGAGCTGAGAACCACAGACACCTGCTTGCCGCTAGTTAGTTTAGCGCAATGAAAGGTAGCAGCTTCCATCACTTACATTCTTACGTATTCGCATGCATCTAAATGTTGACGTGCACGTCTACTGTTCTCATACCTCGAGTTGATTTACCAGCGTCTTGCCCTTCTTGTTTATCTCCAGGATTAAACTACAGATGGACTTCTTGATTTCGCTGTGAACAGATCTACGGTTCTGATCGATATGAAGCAGCCTGCCAGAATTCAATGAAACAAATATGAGACTGCATCATAAAGTTTAGTCCCTTTTGTTTGCCAGTCAGCCTTAAACATATGCATGCGTGTGGGACTACACACCCGTTGTTGATGGAGTTCGATACCTCCTCAATGACTTTCTTTTTCTCCTGCAGCTGATGAGTCATGCTCTCCATATATTGTTGGTGGTTCTTGTACGCATCCTCCAGGAACTGGTAACTAATTCAATGTGGAGACATAAAGAAATCAGGTCATATTTGTACTATTTATGTGTTTTCCCCTCCTCATGTAGAAGAGAACAACCGCACATAAAAGATGGGTAATAAAATGGAAAGAAATGTAAAAATTGTGATGATTTTTTTTGAATATGAAATAAATCCAAACACATTAATGCTAAACAGAAAATGCCAATAAATTATATTGTCCTATAGACTGGAACAGTACTTGTGGTCCTTGTGCTCTACTAGCTGGCAGTCACGGCATGTCAGCAGGTCACAGGTCTCACAGAACAGCTTCAACGGCTCCTGCTTGTGGCTGTCACAGAACATTGGCCTCTGAGACGACACGCCTCGCACCTCTGCAACACAGCATCTCAACATAACACCTACTAAAAGTAGCATTTTGGACTGAATGAGTTACATTCACTCAACAGTCCTGGAATAAGATATTGAGTGTCAAATCGCTTGTATTAGATTTTCAAAAATAATCTTCATCGAAGCCTGAGTAAAAGGTGTTAAATTGGCAGCTCTGATTCCAAAATAGTTCAGTCCTTTATCGTGGAAAACACAGTTAACCCAGAATCTAACCCTACATTAGGGGAACTCTACACAAATATAGGCGTAAGAGCAGTGGGAGGGATACCTTGGGATTCTTTTGTCTTCGGCTTGATGGTGTGGTCTTTGGTAAATTTCACTCTTTGGTGAGCCTCCACGCAGGTTGCGCACAGGAACTCCACACAGTCGACACAAAAGCCGGCAGCTTCCGTGTTGTCATCGCAGGTCATGCAGAGCTACAGACGGATGAAACACGTCATTAGCTGCTGGTGAACTCTCGGTTTCTTGTTTGACAGAGGAAAAACTGGATGTCAATGGATCTGCAGGAATAAAACCAGACATCTGCTACTCCTGTTAAATGTGTGATGCACAACAAAGAAAGCTGTTCCCAGTTCAGACTGACAGACTTTGTGGTCCAACACTCTGAGAAAGAATATTCCAATGTATTTACGTCACTAACCTGGACTGTCTTCTCTACTGTGCTGCTGGGAGCCTCCACTAAGTCCTTCACAAAGACATTTTCAATGACATCTACCTCCATACACTCCTGCCTGCACACCGGGCAGCGGATCACATTGACTGGAATCAAAACACACACACATATCGGTCTAAATCCATGACAGAAAATTACATTAGACAGTCACAAAAGAAAGTGTCCTGCATGCGGAAACGCCGTGAATTAATCCCTGGTCACTGTTTGTAAACAAGTGACTCACGTGGTTTGGTCGCACTGTCAACCTTCGTGGGCTCTGTGCTGGCCAGATTCCTGGAGGGTGGAGGTAAACATTTCTTGCAGAATGAATGCAGACACGGAAGAAGTTTGGGTTCTCGACTGAGAAAGTTCGAGTGGCAAACGGGGCACGTGTCCATGTAATTAAAGACGGGCTTGTCCTCGTGCGCTTGCATGCTTTCAGCCTCGTTCTCAACGACGAGGACCGCAGCTTCCCCCAGCTGCTGTGTGCCTGGGCGTCCATTCATGACCAGACGTTCACGACCAGCGAGGCTACAATACGCCTGACGTTCGTGGAAGAACACACACACACACACACACACACACACACAGACACACACACACAGGTGAACGAACCCGGGCTCAGGAGTCCAGTTCCTCCCGCAGCGTAGAGAACATCCGCTCACACCTGCTCCTCCTCCTCTTCCTCCTTCTCCTCACACTCACTCACTCACTCCAGCCTTTTTACAAGCGCCATTTATGCATTCACAATTCTCATTGCTGGTTAGCTGGTAGTAAACCGACGTCTCGAGCGGAGCGAAAAGAAAAAAAAAGGAAACCTGTAACGTTGCCGCACGGAAGGACTCGCGAGACGCGGTTGGGATGTCATCGCAACGCACGCGGCGCGTTCCTTGCGGCAACAGGAGGGGCGGGGCCTGTATTGCGCGCGCTCGAAGAGGGCAGACTGACATCAGTGTTAGTGGTTCATTAATACACTAAATACTGCTGCAGTGTAGTAGTTGTATAGTAAAAATCTGTTCATATTGATTGGTAAAACTTGATAATAATGTAAGGCTACATTCATCATTTACTCATGTATTAACAGTTTATGGGAAACTAATCATTAAGTAGGCTAAATGAATATTTATTATTAACATATTTTAATATAAGGTATGTGATTGATAAAGATGTCATTTAACTAGTCGTGAGGATAACATTCTAGTCATTTATTCATTAGATGAACTGCTTTTGTGAACTTTTCTAGAGTGGTGACCGTCCAGTTTGGGACTCCTTAGAGGTTTTATGTGTCCGCACAGCCGTCCATCTCATTCTTGGTAACACCATGCATCAGGAATGCCTTGCCAATTTTCAGATTAGGCTGTAATATTCTCAGAGACTCAAGGATGGACTGAAAATGTGATGAGATCAAAGGTCAAGGTCAATCGCACCTCATATAAATGAGATATCTCTGGAAGGCCTTCAGGAAATGTATCTGTATGTTGCTACACACATCCACTAGGACAACTGTGCAATAATTATGTTATCCATATCAAGATTAATATGTAAGTAATCATGAAGGTGACTCCTATGATAAATATTCATTTTCTAAAAAAGAGGACAGACCAGACAAATACATGGGATGAGCAGTAGGCGGCTGTCTGGCTGGAATTAACCCTTCGTCTTCACTCCTTGTGCGCATAAGTTATGATGTCATTGAATCAATTTGAAACCTTTCATTCAGCATAATGTGATTCAGCACTTAAATGATAACAAATGTAATATTGTTATCGCTTCCATGTGTTTAACTCTGCCTACAATCAAGTGCTGCTAGCATGATGTGTGCTAACAAACCCATGGACCCTAAGGCACCTGGGTTCAAAGTTCATCCTTGTGCAATAAACGACCTATTAAGTGAGCAAGCGAGCCTTTGAATTTCTCCGTGATCGCACACACATGAATCTGACTGCAGAGAACCTCAGTGTCCCTCTCAGTGATGGGAACCGTATCCCGCTGCTGGGACTAGGAACGTATGGGGACCCTCAAACGGTAAGGAGGACACCATTTTTGTTTGTTTGGGGGGGGGGGGGGGCAGGAGAAATGCTCATCGATGACTGACTGCAGAGTTAATGAGTACCTGTGTTTATGTCTTTTCATGCACACAAACTGCAGCATGACTCAGACAAAACTGGGTCAAATCTTACTTTACTGTAACACACAGTCATATTTCCATCAATTTCCAACAGACACCGAGGGGCACAGCGCTCGAATGTGTTAAGCTGGCCATAGATGTAGGCTACAGACACTTTGATGGGGCCTTGGTGTATTTCAATGAGCATGAAGTGGGGCAAGCCATTAGAGAGAAGATTGCTGATGGAACTGTCAGACGAGAGGACATCTTTTACTGTGGAAAGGTACTCTCTGATTTAACTGTTCTTAATTCCTGTGATTTTGACATTTAAACACGTGTGTTGTTCAGAAAAGCAGACACATGCTTTGTGCATGACTTTTAATTTTTTTTTTTTCTCCCTTAGCTCTGGAACACCTTCCATCCACCAGAGTTGGTGAGACCCACCCTGGAGAGGACTCTGAAAGCCTTAAAACTGGATTATGTTGATCTTTACATCATCGAACTTCCTATGGCCTTCAAGGTTTCCCCTTCAAATACTCACATTCGTAATGATTAGATAAGAAAGTAAAGTAAGAGTTTCCTGTTACAAAAGCTTGAATAAAAAATCATGATGTGAAATAGAAATAACAAGATGCAAGTTTTTTTTTAATGTTATCAAATGCAAATTCAATCAAAATAGCCTGAAATGTGCAATATTATTTGTGCAAATGTTGGAATATATGCCAGCCAGTGGTATGACTTGTTGGTCACTGTGATAAGAATTTTTATATGCTTTTGGTAGCAATCACATCTCTTTTTCTTTTTTTAAACGAGTCCAACTGGACTGATGGTCAGATTGTGCTTATTATCAAGTTTTATTATAAACATCTATTTGCTTATTTTTTAGCCTGGAAATGAATTCTATCCCAAAGACCGGGATGGTAAATACATCTACCACCACACAGACCTCTGTGCAACCTGGGAGGTGGGTTGTTTTGAGGAGACACATGTACTTGTTGTCCATTTTGCTCAATTTCTTTGCAGTCAAGCCGGTCCAACTTCTTGTTTTCTGCCTGAAGGTGTTTTATACATTTGCGCTCTCAGAATATAGCTCCTATGAGAATCAAATGCAAGGGGAAAAAAAAAATCAGCAGTCATTTTGCGTGGGTGTGTTAGCCCTCCATAATCAGCTTGAAGGATCTTTTATTTATTCTTTTCAATTTAGTGGTGCTTTGAAAGTAGTGTTTATCCTGAATGAGAACATTAACACCATGAATCAACCGCATTGTAATTAAATAATTGATATCCAGCATTAAAACTGGAACATTCCCTTTCAATGCATCAAAGAATGTCAAGGCCAGTAATTACCAACTTTAAAGATCTGATTTTTCTTCCCGGTCGCTTTGTTTTGCTGCACGCTCAGTATGTGAAGATAATCACCATGTTGATATGCATCTTTCCTTCTCATCAGGCTTTAGAAGCGTGTGTAGACGCTGGGCTTGCGAAATCTCTGGGAGTCTCCAACTTCAACCGCAGACAGCTGGAACTGCTACTGAACAAACCTGGCCTCAAACACAAGCCTGTATCCAACCAGGTAACTGCTCCTGCTCTCCCTAGTCTCCATCTTTTCTTTTCAGAATTAAGCAAGTGAAGTATAGCATATTCTTTACTGTTTAAACATTCGTACATTTCATGCTATTGCTACAGAAAATGAAAATAACTGATGGAACTGACCACTATTACATTATATAACCTTTAAATGCTCAAGTCAGTTTTATATATGATATATTTTTTATCTTCAGTGTACATTCCCCTTGCATTTTAGTACATGTTTAGTACTTTGGCTTCGGCAGTATCTGTTACTGTGGTGAATTTACTTTAAGTACAGATCATAATTCACAAATCGAAAGCAAAACAGATACAATCTGCTCAGAAGAAAATATGGGGACCAAATTATAAACCAATAATGATATGATAAAACATATAATAATAATAAATCTGCTCCTTTTTTTTGTATTTGTTATTGGGAGATACCATATATAGACCTTGACAAAATTTACTGTCGTTTTTGTGGGAGTCAATACAGAAAGAGAGAATATAACCATTTGTCATGGCAAGCAAGAGCAAGAGGAATAAAGACGAAGTATTTGTGCATTTATGTGTTTTCTGTCTTCATTCTTAGGTTGAATGCCATCCATACTTCACACAACCCAACCTTCTGGAGTTCTGCCGTCAGAATGACATCGTAATTGTTGGATACTGCCCCCTTGGCTCCTCCAGAGATGCATCCTGGTATGCAGATTCTCAGAGACAAGCTGTTTTCAAGGCTGGTCTGATATTTTGAAACAAATTACTCACAGATGATGTTTTGCAAAATTTTGTTTCCTCTGGAATTGTATTCATGGACAAACCCCACATTCATATGGTAGTGTGACACTATGATTTCCTGCAACTGCCACTGAAAAGCAGAGGAAACTCAGTCTAGTGACGCTTGTATCCTGACAGTTGAACAAAAACACAGGGATAAACTCTGAATGACTCCTAGGTGGCCTTTTCTCCCCTGTCATTGGCTCAGGGTGAATGTGACATGTCCTCCCCTGCTAGAGGATGAGCTGCTGGTGTCTATTGGAAAAAAGTACGACAAGAGCAGCGCCCAGGTGGCTCTGCGCTTCAACGTCCAACGAGGAGTCGTAGTGATCCCTAAAAGTTTCAGCCCTGAGAGAATTAAACACAACTTCCAGGTTTGGTTTGACTTTTTTTTGGTCAAACAAGGCCATTTAGTGGTTACATGCACATGTGAAAAGAACCATCTACACTCCCATGTTTCCTATTATACGTCGGTTGGTGGGATTTTTAATAGTCTTGTATATCTAATCGCAGATATTTGATTTTTCACTCACTGAGGAAGAGATGAGAGCCATCGAAGCTCTGAACAAAAACATTCGTTTTGTGGAACTTCTGATGTAAGTAATGAATTTGCTTCAACGGGAAAATCTGTCGGGAGAATATGAACTCATCAACATTTTTATATGCATGTATGTCTTCAAGTGGTAGTTTGTTTTATGGCATCGTTCTTGTTTTTCCAGCAGATAATAGCTAATCATCTTTGTTTTGACGCAGGTGGAGTGACCATCCAGAATACCCATTTCATGATGATTATTAAACTTTTTCTCTCTCTTTTTTTTTTTTTTTTTTTGGTGATTTTGCATCATTTCCTGTCACTCAACTAACAAGGATTAAAGCTCAACTTTCACTTGAAAAGACAGGAATCATTTGTATTTCTGGTGCATTTTGACACTTAACACTAGAGGTCGCTAGTTCCCAGCAAATGAAAGGGATAAATGCTTTCATGGTTCATGTATATTTACGCATGAGCCACATATATTTAAAATAGTACATTGTTAGTTAAAACTGATTAATATGAATTGTTGCAACTAAATGAAGTTTTTTTTCTTTTTCTTTTCTTCTCTTTTGAATTGAATGTGTCAAAAAAATACTCAAATATGTACCAAGATACTGTCACTGTAAGGACTCTGGCTTCTCTGTAATACTAGAATTCTTCTCACAGGCACGTATAGCTTTCAGTCTGAATTGATTGAGAGAGCAAAAAACACGCCATGTGCCATTCCTGAGCTTCCAATTTTATGTATAAAGCACATTTATAAACAATGATATTTCAGACAAGGACAGAAAAATGACTGGAGAAGAGCAAAAGAGCACAGATATTGAATAAACATACAAAATGCACATTCAAATGCCAAATGGCCTTTTTGTCAAGATGATTCAGACACAAAAGAATGGAAATCTTAGGAGCAGCTCGAGTTGTAATGACAGTCAAAGTGTTGCAAGATGGTCAAGCAGGACCTGGTCCATCATAATCAGGAGAAAAAAGCAGCGTCATCCCAGAAGTCATGAAAGATTTCAAATGGCCAGAAACTACAAATGCACCCAACAATTCCCAAACTTGATACTTCAATAATCACAAGGATCAGAAATAAATACATGTATATGTATTTATATATGTGAGATGGGCCCACGTGAAAGGGCACCCCATGTACAGTAGTTGAGGATCTCCATGCAGCTGCATTACCTGCATATATGGTACCTTTGGCTTTGTCCTTAAGGGAAAAGTGTACTCAGCAGAGTACATCTCCGTACCAGGGGCGTTTCTGGGGGGCCCAGGCCAAAGGGACCTAGGGGGGCAGTCATGACCCCAGCCAGTAGCCTGGGGGCCTGCTTAAGGGTTGTTGCAGTCTCCAGTGAATGGTCAATCATAGAATTTAAGGGGGTTCTCTAATGTCACTATTGACTAATCAGTAGATCTAAGGGCCCCCTCCAGTTCGGAGCCTCAGGCTGCTGCTTGGCTTGGCAACTCTGATGGAACACCCCCACTCTTTGTATGTCGATGTGTTTCTGCATGTAATGAAGTAAAAATTTAATATGCAGAGTCTTCTGTGTTTTAGTCTGTCACAGCAAAATTGTCAAGTGCTCAGAGGTCAGATTTGTTATCAACAGGTACTGCAGGCAGTTTTGTAGTTGCCTTCGTCCTGCTGCGGGAACATTTGAGGAATTTGTGGAAAAGCATCTCGCATCCTTGTGTTAACACATTGAAGGGAATGTGATTTTCCATTATATCGCTTTTATGTTATATAATCGGAAATCAGAAATACACTTAATTGTACATTAGAATAGAATATGATTTGTTGTGTGTTTGGTTTGTTAAAAAAATGCAAGTACCAAAAGAAAAAAAAACCCAGAAAACAGATCCTCTGACTGACCTGTTCTGGAATCTTGTTAAGTACATAAATGATAATTGTTGATGCATAATTATACTCTCTGTAAAAAGTACAACATTCAGATTTCAGAACCAAATAAAATAGTTTGAAGTTATGGTTTAATTTCTGCAAAGACCTTTTTGTTACCAGGACTTGGATTCCAGCAGGACACCTCAGTAAAAGCAGTGATGCCTGATAATTGTTTGCTTTGGAAGGGTATTTCTGGTCAATCCGTTATCACACTGTGGACACATTGTGTAATGGTTGTGTACACACTTCTTGTGTACTCTGATGCTCTGCTTAGCTTCAGGCTGCCTACAATAAGCAGAACTTCTGCTCCAGGAAAGGAAATGTAGGAGAAACAATATTTTTCAAAGGTGGATATTTGGTATTAGCGGCATGATTCCCGTCTGTCAGCCTCTTTTTAAAAAAAAAAATTTTCTCTTTGGGCTGTGATGCAAGAAAGTGTCTCACTTGCCGAAGCCCCTCTTGATAGAAGGTTTGACTCAGTGAATTTGCATATGTGACGGATGATTACTTGACTCCTTCGAAGTCAATAGTTACATGCTAAAATGTGTCACTGTGCCTTTTAGCATTTTTTTGTTTGTTTGCTGGCTTTCTTGTACACCAAGATTCCATAATCTTTTCTGCAATCTTTTAAAGTCAGACACATCTTGTACTAATCATTAACAAACACGGTGAGGGATTCTTCCTAATGTCTGAACCTCCATGCAACATCAGGCTTAGAATTGAAGAGAAAAGATGAAAAAAACAGACCACATTTTCAGAGCAGCAACACGCAGTTATAAAAACAGCTGAAAAACAAGTGAAGAAATTGATCAATGAGTCCCCTCTGCTGTTTGGGATCTCGTTTGCCTTTGATATCATAGACATCTGCAAGAATGACACTGACCCTGGATCAGCCACTGATATGTGATTTGGAAAGAAATCTATTCAGAAAAAAGTCAGGTTGTTTCCTTCACATGTAGAAAGTCAAAGCTGCCTCAACAGTGAAGTCAGCTCTCCTCTAATGTGACTGTGTCTTGAATTATAATTTGATCTGAGGTGGGGGTGAGGGGGTGGGTGGGAATTTTTTTTTACTGAAAAAGACCTCACCCTGAAAGAGTTCAGACAGGAAAGGAGAAGCACATCACCCCCCTGCTCCCCATCTCTACCTCCATAAAGACCCTCTGGATTGTGACCTTCTAACAAATGCCTTGAACCGGGCCACTCTGGACCCCTGTGGTGGGAAAGTGTTCTGAATGGCCACTGGGTCTGTGAGGAAGGAATCTGGTGGAGGGAAGAAAAGAGGATGGGGGTGGGTTGGGGTGTAGGGGGCTGAACGTGTCTGAAGGAGAGGGCTTCATCCAGCTGGAGTGATGTTTTACTTGTCAAAAAAAGAGAGCTTAAGAATTTCACCTCTGAAATATTGGAAGCTCTCTCTCTCTAAATCTCATGCGTCTTTGCCGAGGATGCGTTTGCATGTAGAATCTCAGCTCAGTCTCATGCAAATGATACACGAGACTCACAATCTGTACATCCACCTAAATACAAATATGATCAGGCTTCCTTTTTTGGTTGCTCTTCCCGGAGAGAAAGGCCCTGGGAGAATGTGTGTGTCAAAAGGTTACGCAATCAGCCAACCACACTGAGACAGCACAGACCTCTAGTGTGCTGTGGGGAGTGTGTTTGTGTGTGGGGGGGCATCTGAATGGAATTGGACGGACGGGCGGGGGTCTTCAGAGAAGGCAAAGCAGAAGGAAAAATCTCTTTGCGGGTTGTTCCACAGTTCCTCAGATCTCCACTTCTCTATGCATATTACATAGTGGGACCTGAAACAGCGGCGGGCCCTCAGTTGTGCTCCTCTCTTCCAGCGGTTGTATTTGTACAACTCTATCAAAAGGTGAGTCATTTTTTTTCTTGTGCAACTTCTTTCATACCAGAGTATATTTTTCAGATTGCAATAAGTGGAATTGCAGCTGTTTATTTAGTAAAATGAACAAGATTATTATCCTTTTTACCGCCTATTTATTCAGAGCAGGGCAAAGTTAAAACATTTATTTCAAATTGTCTTTTTATTTCCTTTATGAGCATTGCTGCGACTATGCAGGACTCTTGATTTTGATCAGCTTTTTGAGTTTTAAGTTTGGAGCTGGCGTTTTAAAGTTTTTCTTTTTTTTTTCTCAGATGTTACTTGTTACTTGTTCAATTTAATCATATGAATTCATAGTGTTATCAGAAAGCAAATGACTTAGCAATAACAGGTGACTGATCCAAGTCCAGAGTGGCTTCTACAGAAGGAACAACACTTGACTTTATTTAATAGAGAAAATGCCTTTTATCTACTAATGCATAATCTAATCAATAATGCTTTATCATGCCGAATATGATATTTTGTTTATTTGACATGTACTTGACACATGACGCACCACATTGCAAACTTTATTAAGAAAAAATTATTCTTTGTTCAGTCAGAATCACATCTGACCAATAAACGACATCTGAGATGTTGAATCGATGCTCCATGTATACGCAATAAAATTGATCCACGCGTTTTCATCCAAACATACATAATTAGTAATCAATATTACAAATATTTACTGTGCGCGAAAGACTGGTGACTATGAGGTCCCTTTACTGTAACTTATGTAACAAATTCAGTAATGTACTAGGCTGCCAGTACTGAAGGAATGAAGGAGTGAGGGAGTACAGGACTTCATCGGTGCCTGACTCTGAGATGCACGTGTGCCACAGTGGCCTGGCATCATTTAACACCCGATTCTATTTCTGAACCCATCAGAATAAGCACAATGCTGTTCTCTTACTGATCTATACGTTTTATCTTTGGTGATTTTTCACATTCGTGCAAACATTGAAAATAGTTCTAATTTGTGTCAACTCTTTCAACCCTTTAAAACAATGCCCCAAAGTCCCATAGCATATCGCGCAACCTCCTCCTTGATTCTTGGGGATATTACATGTATTGAGGTGAATCTTCTCATCAAAATGGCAGATATGATACGTATAAAAGGAAACCAAAAACTCCTACAAATGAGTAAGTGGATCATTTCATAGATCAGTCTATTGGTCCATCAATTTCTCACTCAGTCCTCCACTTGAGGGAGAGTTAGCCATGGTGGGACTCCAGCGTGCCTTGACAAGGTCAGTGTGCCTCTCTGAGTTTATTCTTAAAGCATGTATGGGAGAAACGTCTCTATTTCAGCCGGACTCGCCTCCTAAGAACGATAGGATTTGCTCTCACCGAGTAAAGACGCGGTATTTGAGGTGCAGAATCTGGCTCGAGTGTTGAGCTTCCTAATGCCCACAAAGAAACTATCAAAAAGTGAAGTGAACTGGGATCTGGCTTCATGGCCAGTGAAGAGGGGCTCCTCCGCTTTTGTTGCTGTAAGCTCTCATTCCCACCAACCACCTTCCCAAAGACAAGGGGCTCTATTTTTACATCAGGCCTCGATTTGGCTGCAGTGCTGAAAATTTTGGCTCCTAAAATGGGTTCGACCTCCAATCCTGCGCACACAACACACAGAGTCACACTTGTGCTCCTGTGCACCTCTGCCCTTTGCCAAAGGGAGCACATTCCAAAAGGTGGCTTCACACAAGGCCTCCAGCTAAATGCGATTTCCATTTCCTCTGTTGACATCTTCATAGGCCCCTCGAGACTATGCTAGGCAACATCTCTTTGTTTCAATGTGTGAAAGACGGAAGCGCGCTTTTATCTCCACTCTTGTAACTGACATCATCTGAGCATGGCTCCTGCAGATGACCAGTTCTTCGAGTTTGAACCGAAGCAAGGACCACAATATGTGTCAGAGAGAGGAAAGAGGGTAACAGTAGGGCTGGTGAGGGGCCTGTTAATGCAACCTGACAGGAGTGAGCACAGTCAGTGAGCCGTCTGTTTCCTTCACAGAGAGAAATTCTTTCAGCTGCACTGGTCCATAAACAAGGTCTGGCTTCTAACATGGTCACGTAACATCACACAATTACTGACCTCATCCAAAACAGGACAAGTAGTGACATACATTATAGCTCATGTAAATATTTGGCAACTGGGATGCGATGCGAGAATTCCTCTGGAGAACTAGCCAAGGTCCTGAAACTCCTTCGTCCCCGTGCAGGCCCAAATCGCTGTACATTTAATCTGCATGTAGGCAACATTAATTGGTGAACTACTCACGTTTATAGTTTGGGTGATAAGAAAAGAAACGACACAAAACATGCAAATTAATTTCAAACCCACAAGCTTTTTTCACGAATCAGTCAAATAGAAAAGTCGTTTTCATTCTTTTCATCTTCACGTCAACATTTTTCTGCGTAGTAACAGTTTTTTTTTTTTTGTTTTCATTGTTTTGTTTTGTTTTATTCTAAGCTTTTGGAGTTATTCTCCCAGGTGACATGGAGAACCAATCCAAGGTGGAACCCTCCAACGGGCACAGCCTGCCCCTGGATATTGTGCCCAGTACAGAGACGAAGATGACGGACAGGGGTCAGTGGGGCAACAAGCTAGAGTTTGTTCTGTCAGTGGCTGGAGAAATTATAGGCCTGGGGAATGTGTGGCGTTTCCCCTATCTGTGTTACAAGAACGGAGGAGGTGAGCATTGTGGTTTCCTAAATCTTTTTTTTCTCGACTCTTTCTGCATTTAGTCAAGACTACAACCAGAAGAAGGCTGGCAATCATGATCATGGATGTATTTGACCAAGTTTGCTTCCCTTAAAAGTCAGAGCTGGTTGCTTGAAAGTAAAAAATGAACTTGTTTCAATAACCACTACAATTCATTGCTTTTATTTATTTGTCCTGGAAAAGAACAATAAGGGTGAATTCATGATCTGTTCCGAGAAAGAGACTCAAATGTCCAAATCCTCAAAATAGGCAGAGAACCAGACAAACATTTTCATCCAACCACCGAGCTAATTTCTAATTTCTGTATTGTTTTCACGCTTTATTTTTGGCTCCAGAAATGAAGAAACTGTTTAAGTTTCTTGTGTTTGTACATCTAATTTCATTTTTGACATCCTGTCTTCTGCTAATACAAAGAGAGTGTTTTAGGAAATATAATTTAGAATGAAAGGATGACACGAGCTAATAAACACACAAAGTGCCAAAACTATACAATATCCAAAATACACAGTCTGCACCTCTGGCAAACATATTCTGGAACATGACATACTTTCCTCTGACATTTCTAACATGTCAAAACATTGCATTTATACGTTTGCACAATTTCCTGAGATGATCTACTTTGATTTTTGTTTGCTCGTACCAGGCGCTTTCTTCATCCCTTACCTCATCTTTCTGTTTGCTTGCGGGATCCCCGTCTTCTTCCTGGAGACGGCTCTGGGACAGTTCACCAGTGAGGGAGGCATCACCTGCTGGAGGAAGATCTGCCCTTTGTTTGAAGGTAATCTGCGGACACGTTCACACAGGAAAAGATATGTAATAGTTATATTCAGTTCACGTTGGTGAAGAGCTGAGAAGGTCACGCAATCCAGTGCACGTCTCAGCTTCATTACGGTGGTTCAGCTTTCCTTCTTCTTGCAGGAGTTGGTTATGCTACCCAGGTGATTGTTGCTCTTCTGAACATTTACTACATCATCGTGCTGGCTTGGGCCATTTTCTACCTGTCCAACTCCTTCACCTGGGACCTGCCCTGGGCCTCCTGCAATAACACCTGGAACACAGGTAAGACATGTTTGCAGCACGAAGACTATTTTCCGTCATGAAGGACAGAATAAAAAAAAAAGACCAAAAATGTGCCCAAACCCGTATACATATACAGATTTCCATGACTTCCCCACACTTTTGAAGAAATCTTTAATGACCGTGGATTCTGTGAAATGTCTGTTCTATTCTACATTTGTTCTTCACGATGACTTTTCAGATATTTTATGCCTTTATTTATTTTTCCAAAACTTTTCGAGGCCTGGATACTGTTGTTTTCAAATTCTATGATTTTCACAGGTTTTCCATGAATACAGTAACCCTCTATGATACTATATCGTATCATTTAACCTGACGCACGTATTTTATTATATGAGGAGGAGCTGATGGTAGCCTACATCTTGTGCCAGCTCATGGACTGAAATCATTGTCTCTAAAATGCAACCCTCCTATATTCATCATTTAAATTTTTATGACGTTCCTCCTCATAATCAAACTCAGTAAGGAGTGTGTGCTCCTGCACCGTTTCCCTCCACCGTCTCAGTGGGTTGAATTGTTTCTTTTGCCTGTGTGTAACTTGGAAACCTCAGCGGGAGCTTGGATTCCCTCTCAGTGATGAATGTCTTTTCGTCTTTCCTTTATTCAAGATTCCTGTATGGCATTTCAGAGAGGGAACAGCTCCATCCATCACCATGAAAACGCCACCTCTCCTGTCATTGAGTTCTGGGAGTAAGTACCCTTTTGTTGAGCAACGTCCTCAAATGACCCTAGGGGCTGATAAATTTAAACAATATTCATACTGAGAAGTAATATTCGGTTCTATTTTTGCATGGTGTTGACAAAATAAACTTCTAAGTTTAAGTTTCCCAGTTTTAGTAAGTTTTTGGAAACACTGACAGACACAGAGTTTCCAAGCTTTTGAGAATAAAATTCTCTTTAGAAAGATTTAAAGGATTTTAGAGGAGACTGAATAAAAGGTGTGTGTGTGTGTGTGTGTGTGTGTGTGTGTGTGTGTGTGTGTGTGTGTGTGTGTGTCTGTGTGTGTGTTTTTGTGTGTGTGTGTGTGCGCGCGCTCCAGACACAGAGTGCTAAGAATTTCCTCTGGTATTGATCATATTGGCTCTTTGAACTGGGACCTGGTTATCTGTCTGGCCATTGCCTGGGTCATCTGCTACTTTTGCATCTGGAAGGGAGTCAAGTCCACTGGCAAGGTGAAGTTCACTTACTCATTTTCATCAATGAAACAGAGCCAATCATTATATTGATCACTTATTTTAAAAACCTTTACAGCTGCTTTGTTCTGGTTTTATCTTCCCATTTATCCATATTGAAATAAAGTGAAATAATTAAACATTTGCACATACAGAACCTCAGGTTTATCAACTAAGAATCCAAACGACTAAATATTTTGACACCCACATATCTCTGAAAGCATATTAACTGTTTCTCTGCAGGTGGTCTACTTTACAGCCACCTTCCCCTATGCTATGTTACTGATCCTGCTGATTAGAGGGGTCACACTGCCAGGAGCCTCCAGGGGGATCCACTTCTACCTCTACCCAGACCTGGGACGACTTTCTGACCCACAGGTAGGTTAGAAACACATTTGCTCTTGGACGTTTACACTGGACAGCTGCTTTCATGCAACTAGCCGCTTATCTGGACATTTCCCTGAGGAGCTGTATGCAAATAGGAAAGTGTGCAAATAGGTTGGACTGGACATTAAACAGACTGCCAGCTCCCTTGTACTGTAGATGTACGTGTATTTATATAACTGAGACCACCCCGTGATGTGGAGAACACTGCTGGGGAAGGCTGTGCTGATAACCCCTGACCTCATTATCAGACAGGTCCAGTAAGTCCAGGTTTTTAACATAGCTTACATCACCATAATATTATTTCTTTGTATTTAGATTCAAACAATCCTGTTGCTTTGAAGTACCTTTTCCCTCTCTCTCTCTCTCTCTGTCTGTCCTGTTTCATTTCTCTCCTAAGGTGTGGATGGACGCTGGAACTCAGATCTTCTTCTCCTACGCCATCTGCCTGGGCTGCCTCACAGCACTCGGAAGTTACAACAAATATAACAACAACTGCTATAAGTGAGGATCTGAGTAACGTAGTATCTTGGTCTAGACAATGTTTGGTACAAGTCACTCAGATAGAGCTCATGTATCCACTTTTACCTGCTCTGTCTAGGGATTGCCTGTCCCTCTGCTTCCTGAATAGTGGCACCAGCTTCATTGCAGGCTTCGCCATTTTCTCCATCCTGGGCTTCATGTCGTATGAGCAGGACGTACCTATCTCTGAAGTGGCTGAATCTGGTTAGTAGTTATTTTACTATATACAAAAATAAAATTGTACACACTGGTGTTCTGTTTTTGTAAAGGAACAATATGAATAGACAAAATGCATGCCAGTTACATGCCACTGGTGGTGTTAGAACCATCCGTGGAGATGGAGGGATGCATAGCAGCAGGTTGAATGTCTAAAATCCACCGGTCTATTCTTATCTTTTGCCACAGAAATGTTAAATAAACCCAATGTTTAGTGAGATGTCAACATGCTAAATTTCACATCTAATCCCAAAATGGTTCACTTGATGGTGAACTCTGTCAAATCCAGGTCCCGGTTTGGCCTTCATTGCCTATCCTCGTGCTGTTTCCATGATGCCTTTCTCCCCTCTGTGGGCCTGCTGTTTCTTCATCATGATTGTGTTTCTGGGACTGGACAGTCAAGTGAGATCAACACACACACACACACACAAACACACACACACACACACACACACACACACACACACACACACACACATACACAAAAACACACTTTTGGAGCACATTTTAACAGATTTAAAGATCCACTGTGTAGAATTAAGTTAGATAAGTAATATTGGTAGGATCAAAATGGAACATTGGTAACTATTTTAAATATGATTGCACTGAATCAGTCAATAAGCTGTGATGTAAAATGTAGACACGCCAATTGTCTTTCCCTGCCTGCTCACAAACAACTGGCCTGGTGCTAAAACACTGCAGCTACACCTTATTTTTACACATTCTACTTTGCTTCAGGTTGCATAGCACAATTATGCGAGCTGGCTGCAAGCCACCACACAGTAAAGGAGTGCTCAGTAAAACAAGACATATTTACCAACTAGGAGGGGCACAGTGGTGCAGTGGTCAGCACTGTCGCCTCACAGCAAGAAGGCTCTGGGTTCAAGCCTTGGCTGGAGCAGGGGTCTTCCTGTGTAGAGTTTGCATGTTCTCCCTGTGCCTGCGTGGGTTCTCTCTGGGACTCCAGCTTCCTCCCACAGTCCAAAGACACCAAGAGGGGACGAGGCTGATTGACACTCTAAATTGACCGTAGGTGTGACTGTGAGTGTGAATGGTTGTCTGTCTCTATGTGTTGGCCCTGAGATGGACTGGCGTCCTGTCCAGGGTGAACCCTGCCTCTCGCCCAAAGGCAGTTGGGATAGGCTCCACCCCCCATGACCTTTAACAGGATAAGTGGTTGAAAAAGGATGGATGGATGGATGGATATTTACCAACCAAAGCCTCTCTCATAGAGACTTTGACTCATTTCTATTCGAGGTGGCCTCTGCAGGCTCCCGTAGGATCGGGTAGATGGTTAAGGATCTGGTGAGGAGAGAAGTTGCAATCTGTAACTTAACCATTATGTGTCAAGATCTTACATACAAGAATTTTATGCTCATTCATGCAGAATGATTAGAAACTTGCTTGATACAGTAGGATTTTAAATTGATCAGAAAAGCTCTACACGTACATTAAGTCATCTTGTTTCTCTCTGCCTTAGTTTGTGTGTGTAGAAAGCCTGGTGACAGCCATGGTCGACATGTATCCCTCCACCTTCCGACGTAAAAACCGCAGAGAACTCTTCATCCTGGCAGTTGCTGTTGTTTCCTTCCTTGTGGGGCTGATCATGCTGACAGAGGTTAGTCATGAAGTGATGTCTCTTGATGATGTGTGTGAGAGAGAGAGAGAGAGAGAGAGAGAGAGAGAGAGAGAGAGAGAGAGAAGAGAGAGAGAGAGAGAGAGAAAGTAATTTTTGGAATTTTTTTTTAACCATAAAAACACTCAGATAACACAATATGCTAAAAAACAAAAAGGAGATAATAACAATAATCTGTTATTGAACTGTCATAATTCCCAGTATTGAAATAATCCCCTATAATACAAAGGATAATAAATTGTGGCTCGGTTGCCATGGCAGCCAGTTGAAGGCTTTTATTGTTTCAAGCATCAGTGAAGACAGACTTGCTTTTAGCCTTGATGTCAATCCATGTATTTATCTACTGTTCCTCAAAAAGGTCTGTAAATTACGCTGTTTCTCAGTTTGTCCCATTGTTTGACAGCATGATGGTTATTTTTTTTTTGACTGTGAGCAGTTATGATCCAATTTCTGTTCCCACAGGGGGGGATGTACGTCTTCCAGCTTTTTGACTATTATGCAGCCAGTGGGATGTGCCTTCTCTTTGTGGCTATTTTTGAGACTGTTTGCATCGCTTGGATTTATGGTGAGTGTGTTAGCGAGGCTGTTCAGGGATGCATGAGGGGGGTGTTTATGAGACAAAGGCTTCATTATTACTTGGCACTATTTATCCTGTGCACTGCTTCCCACCGGTTTGTAGAACACTGAGAGATTGAAAAGCACAAGAGCAAATCAGGGATTGTTTTTTTTTTAAATATGTATATATTTAGGTGTGAATAAATAGAATTTTAAAGAATTGACGAGATCCCATAAAACCTAATAAAATAAACAATTCTCTCTTGTTTTTCTGTCACTCTCTTTGATTACAGGTGCTGATCGTTTCTATGACAACATAGAGGACATGATTGGTTATCGCCCCAGCTCTATCATCAAATACTGCTGGCTGTTTTTCACCCCTGCAACATGTTTTGTAAGTTTCTTGATATCGCCTCACTTGACAGAAGAGCAGCCTCTGGTGGTCAATGTTGCAGCTGCATTTCTCCGCTCATCGTCAACCCACGGTTTTATTCAAGGCAATGAAATAGAGATCTGACATTTCACTCCCTCTGTGTCTTATCAGGGAACCTTTGCCTTTGCCTTGATCAAGTACTCACCTCTGAAATACAACAATGAATATATATACCCGTGGTGGGGCAACGGGATCGGCTGGATCTTAGCTCTGTCTTCCATGTTGTGTATTCCTCTCTGGGCAACAATGAAACTCTATTACACCCCTGGAACACTTAGCGAGGTAAGGTACACCTAAGCCTGTTTGACAGTATTCTGGAACTACTTCTACTAATAATATACTATGACAATGCCTGTAAAGTCATATAGAGTGGTGGAGGAGGAAGAATTCAGATTCTATATTTAAGAAAAACCGATTCCCCAGTGAAATTTTACAAATTATAATTCTTCCCATTTTTGAACAATTTTTGCTGTACTTATATAAACTGTCGGGTAGCTTCAGTAGAACAAAACTTCATATTTGATAAGCTCTTAAATCATTTAAATAAATGGATTGAATTGATTTTTAAAATTTTTTTTTTAAATGTATAGCGTAGACGTAGAAGATTGCACAAGAGGAAAAAAACTCAAGTACAATTAGTTCAAATGTGTACTTCAGCACAGTACCTGATTAACAATCTACCATCTTGCTAATGTATGATGTGTTTTTCATGGTCTCTCGCTCAGCGCCTGGCTCGTCTGACCACTCCATCCACTGAGTTACCAAAGACCAAACAAGAGCAAGAGAAACTGCTGGCCATCTTCTCTGCTGACAGTGACAACATCCATCAGAAAACACCCCCAACTAAAGACGGCTACTTCCCAGTCGATGAGAAAGAGTCTCATTGCTAGAGACTGGATGGTTGGAATACTTGTAGGGGTCAAAGGTCACTCCTCGTCTTGGTCTCTTTGTCTAGCTCAGTCCCAACTCTCTCTGCAATACCTCAAAAAGATAAGGTGGCACAGATGCGGACTTTTATAGTTGCCTGATCTGCAGATGTGCTGCTGGAGCTTTCTCCTTTCAACAAACAGTACGACAGCATAATTTTTTTTTTTTTTAAAGAGAGTTGTTTACCATTTCATTGCCATGTGTGCATATAAAATGTGGCTATTGTTGTTACACAGTGGCTGAGAATTTACATTGAACAGTATCTGCTTTCTGAGGAAGCATATTTCTTACATTCCAGTTACTTTAGTGATTCTAACTGCTGAGGATGGAGGACAGGAGGTGTTACATGAGTGCACATTAAAAGCTCACTTGAGTAAAAATCAGTGTGTGTTTAAATGCACATCTGTAATGTATACAGAGTAAAACCATATCGTGTATTGACTATATCAATCCAATCTGCTTTGTTTTTATTTGACGGTAGAGAATTCTTATCTCAGGATGTGTATTTTTGTAATAAAACAGATTCTATTAAAGCATACTAAAAACCATTACAATGCTTAAGGATGTCATGATAATTTCATTTAAATATGCATTTAGCAGGACTGACCATGAATCAATTACACTTTTGTTTTGTTCTTTTATCAGATTTACGTTTCTATGTTCAATGGTTCAATGTATTTTTTTTTTTTTTACTTCCTTTGCTTTCCTGAGCTTTGCAGAGTTGCAGGAATATGTCACACATTTTTTTTTTTACACTGTTCTGATCATTCACACCATGTTAATTTAGTGTCTTATCTCTTCATTTGAACTTCACAAGATTCATTACATTAAAGTGCCTGTGGGAGACAGTTGTGCTACATAGATAATATACACTAGCCGCACTATCATGGTGAAACAGTTACAAGATCATCTGCCCTTCAGTTGTATTCTGCTAAATGTCATTAAATGTTTGAATTACTGTAAAATCACTGATGGCTGTTTTGGTGAACATCTACGTATGAAATGTTTAAATGCTAAAATTATTTTTTATGACTGAATAAAAATACCCTCATTTAAAAAAAACACATTCATTTCGATTGAAATATATCTATGTTCTCAGTTCATACACTTTTTCAGCTATCACATTCTTGAACATTTAAATTGCTTTATATATTTCACTGTATTATCAAATAAGAGTCTATCATCTGCATGTCTTGGTGCTGCAGAATGCTTCAATTATAAAGTATGTGCATATGATAGTGATAGTTAAAATACAGCATGTAGAATACAGGAGAATGAAACACCTTGTGTGTTTTGAGCAGTTCTGATGTCATTTGACCAACAGCTCGGTAGTCTGGCGAGCCTGCATACAGTAAGATTTGACAATATGACAAGAATTGATAATGGGTCATAATTTACATGTTCATCGAGTGTACAGTTAGTTGGCAGCTTTACAGCTACCACCGCCTCATGACAAGAGACCTCTGGGTGGAAACATGTCAGGCAGCAAAGACCTTCCCTTCCTTTGAGTGCGTGTTTATATGCATAGATAGTGCGTGACCCATGGATCCATAAGCCTATCATGAAGAAATCCGTAGTTTATATATTCGTATTTGGACCGCTCCTACACTTGGATTTTAATTTTATTAGATATGACAAGAGAAATGAAACCTCAGGCCAAGTTTGGGCTTCGGTCAGTCCTGATTTAAAACGTCGCCTGTCTTGCTCATCATCATGATGGATCTGTATCACCCTTATGTTCCAGTAGAGGTCGCTGCAGTCGTTACTTTGCACCAGTCACTGTTTACGGAAGTCCCAGTGACGTGTCACTGACTGGCCACCGAAGCATTGTGGGAAGGAAAGCAGAGTTGACGGCCGCTGATGGCACACTGCTCAATCCAGCGAATATATTCGATAAGTAAGCAGCTGTAAGAAAGATAAATGTAAAGCAAGGATGCTACGTCGGGAAGCTAATGCCAGCGGGCGGTGAAGAGAAGGGCCATATGCCGGTGACAGAGCCGCTTTCCTGCGCACAGGCGCTCCAAACAGTGAAGTGGGATACTGTGTCAATGGACCGCGGCGTTTTTATTTTCCTTTGCAAGGGAGGTAATTAAAGGAGCGACGGATTATATTCCTGTCGTGGATGGGTGGGGGGGGTGCGACTACGCTCCCGCATTCTTTGTCGTTTTGAAGTTTCGTTAGATTTCTGTCGAAGACGCCGTCAAAGATGTCGACCAGCAGTCCCGAAGCGGTGAAGAAATTGCTGGAGAACATGCAGACGGACCTGCGGTCTCTGTCCATGGAGTGCAAGAAGAAATTCCCTCCTGTCAAAGAGGTCAGCCGGGTAGTTAGCTTAACTGAGCCGTTACCCTGGTATTCACCACCCGTACTGCCTGTACAATTGTGTTTGTTTGTTTTACTGGTACCAGTATAGATCTGGCATGTTTGTAAGAGCTGGTTCCCCCACCAACCACCCGGGCCTCTCCTCTGCCGGGGGATGTGTGGACTCTGCGGGTTAATGAAAACTTGTTTCGGCCGCTGGGCCTTTGTGTGCCACGTCGTTCGGCTAAATTTGCCAATATGAAGTAATTATACTGCTGAGAATCTGCTAAAATGAACTCAGCCGACCTACAGAGTAATATACAGAAGAAGCACCACACAGCGCTCCTCATTCCTGACAGGTTCCTGTACATACATCTGTTCTGATACATTATCTTATTTTTTTGTGTTATATTAGCCCTGGATTTATTCTTGCAGACAGGAAACAAAACCTGATGGCTAATATGTTGCTTCTGATACCTTCTGTGTATTTTCTTGTCTTTGAAATCCTGAGTCCCTTTCAAGAAGTCACAAAAGGGTTTTGCATCCATCACTAAAATATTGTCACAATATCAAGGTATTATGATATAAATATTGTGATATTTGATTTTGTCCATGTCTTCTAGCCTTAAATCCAGGTGCTAATATGTGTCATTTACCAAGGGATGTTCATGTTCAAAGGTATTTCCTGGGAAATGTTCACATTCTTCAGAAAAGATTTGTTCCCGCAGTTGCGTTTTTGTTTTTTGTTTTTTCTAGGCTGCGTGTTTCCTTCACTACAAGTTCGCCAGTATTGGCACAGCAATTTCCAGTGTTTGTTTTTCCATATTAAGTTACTGTTTGCAGCTCCTGACCGGCTTAGTGGTGTGGTAGCGTTGGCTTGCTAACATTCCTAATGACATCAAGGTTTGGTTTGTGAACAGAATTGTACAGTTGTGAAATGTATTGTTTAGCTTCTCTCTCTCTCTCTCTCTCTCTCTCTCTCTCTCTCTGTCTCTCTCTCTCACACACACACACACACACACACACACGCACAGAAGACAAACCAGCTTTTATGACTCCACTTTGCCCCAAACAACACAGCCCTCTTTATTACAGCTTGTCCACAGTGCTGGGCTGCTTAAGTTTATTTACATCTGCAACGTATAGCATTTTTTCTTTTCAACCTTCATTCTATCTGATTCGCTCTGCATTTCCTTTGAATGCTGTTTTTTCTGACTTGTTAAAGAAGTGCTTAGCTTGAGTACAGCTTGTGTTAGCCAAAGTTATACAATTCAACTTACTTATGCCATAGCCTAGTTGCTGTAATTCCTTCTAATTCCCTGCTCTCTTGTTCCTTGTATAGGCAACACAGGTCATCCAGGCCATCAGATTCAATATTGCAGTGTATTTGGGCTTTTGTAGCAGGTTGATGCATATCAGGCTAGGTCAGCTGAGTTTGTTTCCCTCATTTTTAACCTTGGATAAAGACATTACTTTGAGAAAGAGAACACGAGGACCTGTGCATGGGGGCTGGAGCCTATCCCTCTGTGATTGGTCTGTAGACTGATTTGATCCTGGAGGAGGTGTGGATCTGTTGCGGAACCATGAAAAGCATCTGTTCTAGCAGGCTGCATGTTGGCCCTCCTCACCCGAGGGGTCATGAAGCATCTCCTTCAAATATTGATTTATCATCACCCATGTTTCTAGGTGTCTTACCAGCAGCCCCCCCCCCCCCCCCCCCCACAGGGATCACAAGACACTTTGATGTTTTTACCATAACCTGGTCTCACTTAAGCTGGCGTTGACAGAATACTGATTGGAGCAACCTTTCCCAGTTTGAGCTGCCATTGTTATTTGCTGGCAACAAACAAGCTCAGTATTGTAGCTGTTATTTGATTTGAAATTGTGTTACTGCACGCACACACACACACACACACACACACACAGTCCTCGTTTCAGAATTCCCATTTACTTCATAGAAGGAGATTTGTTGTGGTTCAGTCAATGTTTGTGGGAAAATGTGTAAAACATTGTCTATTTTTAAAAAAAAAGGGGTAAACCCTCTCCTCATTCCCAAGCCTGTCCTCATTTCCAGCTCCTCCTTCGTTTCCCAGTCCAGCTCCCACATTGACAGTGCAGCACAGCTTGTGGTTTCTCTGAGGAGCCGACAAGAGTCTCATTGATTTTTCTGTATCATAGCTTCACACGCAGACTCTCACTTTTTAATTGCGTGGCGGTCAATGACACCCACCAGGGGCTGGATGTAGAGACGATGTACAACGCATATGCTGTGAATTTGTTATAAAAATGTGTGTACCTTGCACATACTTGAGACCACGCATGCACATGTTTTTTTTAGAGCAGTATACAACAATGAGGAAATAAGAAGACGAGATGGAATTTAACAGTTAACGTCCTTTTCTGTTACCTTTATTTTTCTATTTCCACACACTCTTTTATTTCCTATTTACCACTCACAAACATTGTAAATAATCTCAGTTGTACGAGGTCTTTTCATTATTATTTTTCTGGTAATTATGGATGTTAAAAATAGCTGGAGCTGTGTAAGGGGAAGCTGCCTGGTGTTCTTGCCAATGCATCTATTTTTTTTTTTTCCATTCGGTATTTTTTTTATTTTCTTTAATTCTGTTCGTGATTCAGGAGGAGACAATCACATAAAACTCATTTTCTCTTCTCTCCGGTGAACGTCTCAATTTCACATCGAGTGAAATTGCGCTTCTTCTTTGCTGTTGCTATTATGGCCATGTCTCATAATATGTGGTTCAAGCAGTGTTTTTGTATGCAAATGACTGTGTAGCTCGTGGCTGTGGGTACAATTTCAAGATGATTGAGATTTATAAGAGCAGATTCAAATGCATAGCTTTCTAAATATGATGAAGCTAGTACACATCTCTCCCCTTATGTACACATACACATTTATTTGGAAGTCTTGTGCATCAGGCCTGGGGGCTTTGCTGCTTCTTGTGCTCTGATTGCTTTTTCTGAGGTGAAAAGACACCAGGCGGCTAGCCCTCGGCTCTCTCCATTGATGAGTCAGGTGCTGTCAACTTCATGTGCTTCACCGTGAAGTAAGACTCCTTGTCTCGGGAAAAATGTTAGAATTAATGAAAGCATTATAAGCAACCTCTGTGTGGCTGGCTTAGCAAAGGTTTTGTAGGCTGCATACAAAACAACAAGTAACATGAAGTGAGGATTTGGCAAACTGACACTCTTTTCATTATAGGCTTTCAAGCCAGCTCCAAGAGACTGCTGATTTTAGAGACTCTCACATCAGATTTTCAACAAAGTCAATCTGTGTTGAGTTTCACGAGTGTTGCTTTTCAAATAAATGAGCTGGCACTCAGACGTGGGTCACTTCTGCTTTGAGGGTCTCCCAACAAAAAAAGGCTCTAGAGAAGAACTGAAAGTACTGACCGTTCCTGATACAGCCTGGTCCTGCTTGGACAGCAGAGGCTTCAGTGTCCCATTTACTGGTTGGAGACATCAAGTTTGCCCCAACTGTCAACAGTTCCTCTGAATTAACAATATATTATGAGATAAGTCCAGTAGTTGCTTGGATCACATTAGAAAACCCCTTTGAGTATTTAAGAAGATGATAACTTTAACAGAGGAAGTGACTGTTCACTGTTGAGTCGATGTATTATTCATTTTAGACCTTTTCATTTATGCAGGGAGTTGAGATGGTTAAAACAAATTGCAAACAATAATCAGTAAATTTATGGAGCTGACCGTGCTTGCGCTGACAAATCTTAATACGTCTGATTCCCGACGCTAACGACACATTTAAGTCCGTGCCAGTAGGATACCCAGTCTTTGACCTTGTTTTCGCTCCGTCTAGTTCAAGCGACAGAAATCTTTTGCTCGTTTGTAATATGAACGTGTCAACAGAGAAAAAAGCTCACGGAATCTGGCTTTTGCAGATTCATTTCAGGTCTCGATCATATACAGAAGCCCAAATGATCTGAATGTTTTTGCAAACGTGACCATCATCTAAAATGAACAGAGCAGATTTTCTTACTGTTGTGAGTCAGATGTTTTAAAAAGATGCAGCATCTTGATGATGGTCGGTCGGTTGCTGTTATTGTGTACTGGTGATAATCAGAGAGAAGAAGCATCGTGGTGGAAGGAGGCTCAGGCCAGTGGACAATGGCTGATGTCACCAATCTATTATAGTCATCAACACTCATTGCCCCGGCTACAATAAATAAGGGCTCTGGCTGTCCCTTTTCTTCTCCACCTTAAAATGGAGCCATTGTTTTCTTCACCTCTAAAGATTCTTCAGAAAGACTTATTTCTTTTGTCTTGCTTGTGTCCTGCGCAAGTCCAAGCAGATGCAGACACAGGTATCATATTTAGGTCACTTTTATAAGAACACATAAACAAGCAGTCCAAAAAAACCCCCATCATATCTGGGTATGAAATCCTGCGGCGTAAATGCAGCTTTAGTGAGAAAACGCACCCAGACCCTTTGATGCAGCGCAATTTTAGATGAGGTGAAAAATATTTCGTTTGACAGCTGCAGCTCTAGTGATGCCGTTGAAACCGGAGTGTCCTCAACTCACTGGATATGTGGTTGGTGAGCACTTACAAAACTGTTATTTCTGGTGTTTGAAATGACACCGATTTGAATTATCACACAGTCTCAGCTTGAGCACCATTCTGAAAGACTGAAAGGAAAAGCAGCTGTCTGATAGCATCTGTGTGCTACACTGGCCACTGACATCATCAGTTCATTGGTATTTTCCTCCTTTTGACGGTGACTTCATAGTGCTGACAAGTGGAAGAGAGAAGCTCCAGAGAAAGCTGAAGCAGCACATTCTGTGAGGAAGTAGGAGGTGAAATGTGTTGGCATGCAGAAGGGAGACTTTTACATGTCACTGCAGACTATTTTCATCAGTGAAAAAGAAATACAAATGTTTTTCAGATGGAAGGATCTGTTCTCATTGGTTTTCAAGATGAAGCTCTCGATGCCTCACAAAGGAAAT
The DNA here is from genome assembly GCF_037954235.1 of Aulostomus chinensis. Classification (NCBI taxonomy): domain Eukaryota; kingdom Metazoa; phylum Chordata; class Actinopteri; order Syngnathiformes; family Aulostomidae; genus Aulostomus; species Aulostomus chinensis. Next base: position 25,149,557 of record NC_141326.1, read on the forward strand.
ACAAACAATCTGCATCTGATTAGAAGCATTTATAGTTTACTGGTACTCCACTTATTTGGCTGACTCAGATTCTACAGTAGCATTAAACCTCTTTTGGAAGTAGTGGCAGTGGGCCCACAAGATAACCACTTTTTTTCCCCCTCTTCTTTATAGCATCACATTCAGCAGATCAAAGAGGGTATTTTCCTGTGAAATCATCTCCCTAACAGCCACGATATAGTTGAGTAACATCACGGAGGCCATGAAACCTGATGAATGAATAACATTGTATAACTTCTGTTTTTAAAAACTCACTTGAGCAAAGCAGTGCTGTTTGATAAGTACAGGGACGCCTCCTATCTGAAGTACTTGAATGGGAACTCAAGTACTATTTATATCTGTAAGACTGTAGAAAACAGGCTCCTGTTTCTCACTGGCCTTTGGTCACAGGCTGCAGAACATCAGAGGACTCAGTCGTTATTAAGACTTCAATTGGCATTGATACAAGTGTTGGTCGAGCATCAGATATCCAAATGAACTACAACTCATCCTCCATGGCTGTAGTCCTTGTCTGTCTTTCATGTTTCTCGGGACGCTTTTCATTGTAAAGTGTAAAACCTTGATTCATTCTGAAAACTCTTTCATAACCTAGCACAGATCCAGGCAAGTCTGGAACTGGTGTTTTGCTGGTGTCCGTCATAACTACACTATATTTTTCATCTTGGGTATGAAAAGTAGCTCCATTAGCGTTGCAGGTATTTAGAACTTAATGTCTCTTTGATTATCCTGTTGAGACCTGTGGTTCTGTACGAGGAACAAAGGAGAAGAGGGAGACCGGCATTTTTTTGAAGATTAACTTTCTATTGTGCCCTTGGTAAAAGGCCAGTTCCTTCTACCGGGCAGTCAAGCTCACTAACCAGCGAGCCTGCAATATATCAGAGACGGTTGAGAAACGCGACAGCGTGCTGAAGAGCCATTTCCTGTATCTGTGTCATGTGGGTTTATCCACTGTCTGGCCCTTAAGGAGATGAGCAGCAGCAGTGCCTGAATCTTGAGCGCAGATTCTAAGTACTGTAAATATTGGTTTCATTTTTCACCAGGCACAATCAACAAGCACTGCTCTTAATAACTTTATACTTTAATCTGGTAAACACAGAAGATTGGCACAACGCTATGCTGCTTTCTCACGTTGCTTTTTGTTTCTCACTCATCAAACATGGCGTGTTTTTGTCTCGTAGGTTTGGAAATAGTCATTGCACATCATTGTATTTCTCTGCCTGCAGGCAAGATGATAGTTCAGCCTTAAGTCATCGTTAACGCATTCATGCTTAGTTGATTCATGGAGTGGATGAAAAATGCATCCAGGTAAATTGTTGGTTTGCTCTGATGAGAATGCTGATTTTTACTTTTGATGTGTCACGGTTGTTAAGCTTTTCAGTTTCCTTTACATTTAAGCTAAATCTGCTCCACTGACCACAGGAGCTACTGTATGTGCACCCACTCAGGTCCAGATTCAAGTGGCAGGCCTGTTTTTTCTCTCCATGTGCCGCTACAGTGACCTGTAAGATTTAAGTTTGCAAAAAAACTACATAAAGCAGTTAACAACAAAACAGTGCAATCTGTAGAAATGATGGAATACCTAATTGTAGCTGCTGCCTCTGGAAAGTGGTGGAAGAAAGGAAGGATGGAGTTGGTACCCCTTGTAAGAGAGTTCCAGTATCTCAGGTTCTTGTTCTTGAGTGAGGGGACTATGGACTGAGATATGGGCCAGATTGGATTGGAGCAGTAGGAGAAGCTTTGAGCTCAATTTTCCACAACGTGGTGACAAAAAGAGAGCTGAACTACATGCAGGGTTTATGACCAAAAGAACAAGACTGTGGATACAAACGGTTGAAATTAGTTTCCTCAAGAGGATGGCTGGCCTCCTCCTTAGTGATATGATGAGGAATCCGGTCATCATTGAAGGAGCCCCTGCCTCTTTGCATCCAAAGGATTCAGTTTAGGTGGTTCAGCCATGTAGTCAGGATGCCACCTTCCTAGGGAGGTGTTCCAGACATGTCTAGCTGGGAGGAGGCAAGGCAGATGGAGGACCAGGTGCAGGAAGTATATCTCTACTACGGCCTGGGAACGCCTCAGAATCTCCCATGCAGAGCTGGTTGATGTGGGCAGGGAAAAGCTTGTTTGTGGTTCCCTGAAACTGGAACTGCTTCCCCTGTGACCAGACTTTGGTTAAACAGTAGAAGATGGATGGATGTGTAGCAGGTACTCACGGTACCATCGGCACTGTGAAGCTGCTGTGTTTCTATCCTCACAAATCAAAATAAATCAATCAGATCAATGTGTATCCATGACTTTGTGAGTAAAATGATCAATATGAGCTGCTAATATTACAATGAATGTAAACATAATGAGGCTCGTGTTTGTGGTCTGATATCTCATGAGAGTGTGTGGCTGGCTCATAGCTGCATGCAACAAACATGCTGCTGGTGTAGCAGGAACGGATACGCACTCTTATCAGATCCAAGAATGCAGGAAGGTCAAGCCATCAACAACAACAACAGGACACCTACGTATTGGATTATGATTGGATTTTCTGTCAAGGAAAGTAGTTGCACATTGCCCCTCTTAAATCTATTTAGATGTCTGTATTTTGTGTAGTGCACCAATGCTAACAGAGGAAAGGGAATATTGAGAAAAACATAAATGAGTCCAGGCTGTAGTCCTGGAGAGGAAGAACCAGGGCCTGGGGGGAAGGGAGATTTGACAGGCTTGCGTTGGTTATTGGTGGCAGTAGAGAGATAAGAACAGCTTCTATTTTGACTGGAGAATACTCTGTATCTGTTCCTCTCACACAGGCTGACTCACAATTAGTCTGTCTCCATATCATCGCCTCCTCCAACCTTCTTCTCCTGTCCTGTCATTCCTCCTTTCCCTTTTTCCAATTCTTGGCATCTCACCCCTGACATACACCTCACTAGGGAAATCACACTCTCGCAACACATCCCTCTCAAGTTAAAGCTCATTCATAGCAGAAACACCGGCCCTCCCTCTGCCTCTCGCTTCAGGGCCTTTCTGTCTCTCCCGTGGGGCCGTCATTACAAGATACTTTGTCTACCGCAAGTAGCAAAGTGTTGCTACACCATCAGGATCTGTTAAAACATCTTACAACTAATTTTAACCTCAATGTTTCATCTCCTTCCCCCTCCCTCAGGCTGCAGAGTCTGGCATTGTGAAGATTAAGACCATTGCAGCCAGGAATACAGACATACTGGCAGGTGAGTGAATGTCAACCAGTGTTTCCTGTGGACCAAGAGGTTTCGGCAACATGTCTGGTGGTCACTCATAAGGTTGAAGTCATGGAGATTTGAATGTAAAATCATGGAATTAATGCAGAATCAACACAAGTGAATATATGTAAATCCACTGTAGGTCCTCCACCTTTACACAATTAATATACTCAAATTAGTCCCTGAGGGGCTGAAGGGGCTCCACTTGTTTTGTACGTGTGTGTTGTGGGCTGAAAATAAACCAGTGTCCAGCCGGTGCATATCTCTTTGGATCCGGTGCTCCATTTTTTTTCCACAGTTCAGCACATTCTCACCTTTGCGTAACGGCATTGTCTGTATACAATCACCATGATTTTTCCAGTCAGCCACATCAGCGTCAGACACGCTGATGCTGACATGCCATCTCAGCCCCCAGATGCCTTCACAGCACTGCCATAGCACTGCTGCAAAATGAAGCTAAATGGTTTTAATTTCATTGATGAAAACCAGACTAAAAATGTCAGTTGACTCCCTTTTATCAGATGATGTTGTCTAGTTCATGTTGACCGGTGCTGGGCCACCATCAGTGGTGGTGGTCATGTTATTTTTCTTAAAGTTCCAGACTGTTTTAGCTGCTTTAGTTTTTGCAGTTTCCCCCTAAATAACTATAACATCCATGTTACAAATGATGGTTTATAAAAACCTCATTAAGTTGATGTTTATTGAAAACACTGAAAGTCATACATAAAGTATTGTCATGATATTGATATTCAGGTTTTTGATCAAATATATTATGACATTTGATTTTGTCAACATATTCAAGCTCTGCTTTAAACTCACAAGAATGAATGACTTGACGTGTTTAGTTATTACTATCGTAAGTACATTTTTGGCCACATCACCCGGCCTAATGTTGAATAACAATACTTCAAGTGATAACATGTGACTAAAACTGCAAATACCGGCTGCCCGAAAGCCCTGAAGAATCACATTAAGGCTCACCTCCAAGATGTCACAGTCAGTTTTCATGCACTAAAACTAGACTGAAATAGTTGCTGTGCTGGCAGCAGAGCTAGTCACAGAGCCAAATGTATAAAAGCGACTGCTCATTCAAAATACTGAGTTGACTTCTAGGATGGGCCAGTTTTTTCAACCATGTTGCAGCAGACTGGTGTAAAAGTGGCTGTTAGTCCATTGCTGTAACTCCCTCTGCTGCCCATACAGTGTCGATGAGTGTACGGCTATACTAGATTAATAAACATGTCTGAGTATGCAGCATGAACTTACTGGTGGAGCTGGCGGGTAGCATAATATCAGTTCCTCGGGTAATAATCATTTCAAGAAAATGCCAAGTCTGGGCCGAGTCTGTCGGCAAGCAACCCAGCTGCTGTAAATGTTGCTTAAAAGCAACAGTACATCTAATTTATTCCAGCATCTCAAACAGAGGCATGCAGCCAATGTTTACAGATAGAACACCTGATTAAAAACAGGTTAAAACATTAGTGGAATCACAACACCTTCTTTTTCCTTTGCATTCTGAAGCATGTAATCTACCCAGCATCTGTACTGTAACCAAAACAACAGCATGTCTCTCCTTTTTTCCTGCAGCTCTGAAGGAGAACAGCTCAGAGGTGGTGCAGCCTTTCCTGATGGGCTGTGGCACCAAAGAGCCTAAAATCACCCAGCTGTGTCTGGCTGCCATTCAGAGGCTCATGTCCCATGAGGTGGTATCTGAGGTGAGGAGGCTAAGCTGCAGCAGCACAAGAATTAACATGCTAGCAAATACAGTACATACTGTACACCGTGGCAAATATCCAGAGTAGAGATATGTACACATAATAGGTGTGGCTATGCATATCTACAAGTCTCATGAAGCACGCGTATAAAACATCTCCCCACTTCCAACGTGAAGGATGAACGCTGATAGTATGCTGGCTGTTATCAGAGGCTTCTCAGGGCTCGCCAAGCTTTATAAGTTTTGATGTCAACCGTAGCAAATGCTCCTGCTGTAGTGGATCCTCAAGACATTCCATACTGCTCGGTGTATCATATCAAACTGTTGTATATCTTGACACCTCAAAGATGCTCAGTATAGCAAAACACTTCTCTCCCTTATGGTCTCAAAATTAGTGTTTAAGGGGGGGTTTTTGGCCTGTGCGACAGCCATGACTGGAGGAACTATGATTTGGGGTCTCCGATGGGACTTCCTGTCCCAGTGAAGGCGATAACCAAGCCACACCTTCAGGCAACTCCTGAAAATTTAAAACACAGAATCACTTGGACTCAATGAATGAACTGACACAAGGCTTTGTGAATACAACAGTGGTTCTTATCACACCAGGAATCCCATGTTTGAGGTAGCTAAGGCAAGTGAACTCTGGATTGATTCTGTGCAAATGTGAAAGGTGAGACTGAGCAATTTTACCTGTTGAAAAATCCGAAAAAAAACTGTAACACTCATCTTATGGGACAAAAACAAAGTGAAGCATTCATATTGAGAAAAACACTAAAACACTGATAACCACATTGGCAGCTTCGAGATGTAGATGGTGAGTACTTTGACAAAGAAGGACAGATGCTGAAGCCTGTTAAAGTTTTTTTTAACCCATGTTCAACACTTCAAACCTGCCATTGTGATTGAAGGTTTTTTAGCCTTTCTCTCAGTATGAATGTCCTGCCTTTTGTCCAATTTTCCCCCCCAGGATTTACCCTCCCGCCAAACCCCCCCCCCCCCCCAAAAAAAACCTGTTTTACACAGTTAAATTAACATTAGACAATGAATGCTGAAAGTGATGGACTGCTGCACCGCACTATCATTGTCTGCTGTCATTGCACTCAAGGAACATCTAGGTCACACTTCAACAATTCTACAAAACACACACACTGTGATCCGTAGAGGATTGTAGCTCCTCTTCCCTGCCAGAAGCACTCATTAGCAACCCCGAACTACAAGGTTTAAAAGCTTGGAGACGGCCTCGATAGACAATAGTCAACTACCTCAGTATTGATTCTTGAGGTGATGCTGGAGAGAACTATGTCATGTAACTTTGTCATGTGGAGAGTGTTATTTGGTGGTACTCGGTTTCTCCTGGGAGGGAGAGTGATCTGAGCAGTGTCTTGAAAGAAATGCTGTGATACGAAGGAACAAACACTGCGTTGCCACAAACTGATGTTTCCACCGCATGGACATCTGTTGCCTAATTACCTAATTTATGCTTTGCCTTCTGCAACAAACTCTCGTGCTCTCGTGACGGCCATATGCTCCTCCACTGCATCCCATATCGTGAAATGGGTTTTAGCTGCCTGCCCCACTAAAAATGTGCACTTACGGTTATTGGATGATTTTGTGGTATTATAGTCCATAATGTGGCAACCCCCTTCCCCAGTGTAAGCTCTGAACAGAGAAACAGGTCATGGTAAACATAATGAATGTAAATGAAAATTAGAGCAGGAAAAAAAATGTACAATTACTTGTTTTTCTTGTTTAATAACATTACAGATTTACTACAATTCAACAGAGTTTCATGGATTTGTTTTACTATAAATTATTCATGAATCATTCTAAAAAAAAAAATAGATGACAAATAAATCGGTATTGAAATAAATCTCGTGTATGATTCAAAATCTCATTACCAATTGGAAATGAATGTGTTCAGATCCAAGGTGTTTCATGAATAAATGGAGTTTTGGATCATTTGACTCAAGAAAGGACATAAAGGGACACATTCTGTCAGCGTCAAGTGACATAATATGAACTGGCAGTTGGATTTTGTTTTATTGAACTGTGATGATGTTGTGACCCCGAGGCCATCGGCACCAGCTGGTCCTACAAGGATGTTTTTGTGCATGTTCGTGATATAGTCTTGTCTGACCTCAGGCTCTTCTCTCACTTGCTCTTTGTCTTGTCACAAGTGAGCAAATCTGATATCTGAGCTGAGGGTGAGAAGTGGCGGATGAATTTACATAAGTATGGACGTAAACAAGTTGTCTGTGCGTATGTGGCAGGCGGCAGCGGGGAACATCATCAACATGTTGTGGCAGCTGATGGAAAATGGTTTGGAGGAACTGAAGCTTCTACAGACAGTCCTGGTGCTGCTGACCACCAACACAGTGGTACACGATGAAGTACTTTCAAAGGTATAAAGCCTGCATACTCTGCTATCACGAAAATAGTCTTGTCTGTTTCTGCTTGTCTCACTGGGGCACATCTGGAGCAAGAAGGCACCATTTTCCTCTGTTCAGTCTGCTCAGTTTCCAGCTCTTGTTGAACGATTTCAATTTACTCCTTCCAGTGATGCAGGACAGCCATTATAGTAAATAAGTACGTATTGATTTAGTTCACCCATTGCCTGTGTTTACATAATATTGTCATGTTTTGTCCCTGCACAGGCCATTGTACTGTGTTTCCGCCTTCACTTCACCAAGGACAACATCACCAACAACACAGCGGCTGCTACTGTCAGACAGGTCGTCACGGTGGTCTTTGAGAGGATGGTGGCTGAGGACGAGCGCTTCAAAGGTCAGGAGGTGTTAACGCCTTTTCAGGGTCCATTATGTTTGTGACTGGGTGATAATTTAACGTGACCTTGACAGAGTGCAGAAAAATGAACTGAAAAATGTTGACCTCATTGAAGATTTCTCTCAGATTGAAGCATCGGTCCTAAATTCATGAAGCACTGAGCGCAGGTTTAGAGCTGTAGAGTATAGAGTGGCGTACAGGATGTTATTTTTGCGCATTTGGAAACCTGCATTAGTCGTTTCATTCGTTATTTATTATTAATCAATCATTGGCTTTCCTACTCTGAACAATTAATTTCCTTGTTGCTTCACAGATTTTCCCATCGTACCAAATGTGAGGTGTGTAAATGTACACATGTTTTTATTGTGTTTACTGCCCAGGCATTGTGGAGCAGCCTCCTCCAGTCCAGGGAAATACCAATCGGCGCTCTGTTAGTACCCTGAGGCCTAGCGCCAAAGACGCATACATGCTCTTCCAGGTATGTCCACCAGGGGGCAGCAGCTCTCTTCACAGGTTTATGCTCCTGTTCATCCATGGACAAAGTTGCTTTTGAGACATTGCTGTTAATGTTAAGTCATCAGTGGTAGATAGATTAGGGCCTCATGCTGGGTGATTTGTTGATACTGACAAGAAATGGAAGTTGTCCCTGTAGTTTGAAATTAATGATATTACCAGTGTTGAAACTCCTGATGTAGAAAAGGAATGGGCACTTTGTCTGGATGAAGGCTGTCCTCCCAGCAGAGTTCAGTGATGGCACTCTTTCAGCCTCTGTAGTGTGTGTGTGTGTGTGTGTGTGTGTGTGTGTGTGTGTGTCACATCATTGTTGTGAATGCTGTTGTGTTCTTTTCTGCAGGATCTGTGCCAGCTGGTGAATGCCGATGCCCCCTACTGGCTCGTGGGGATGACAGAAATGACACGGACATTTGGCCTGGAACTGCTGGAGTCTGTCCTTAATGATTTTCCTGGTGTATTCCTACAGGTGCTTAATGATAATTGGCTTTTTATGTATAAATTATAGAACAGTAGACATGCTTTCAGAATGCAATGACCATAAAAGCACACTGCTACTACAATACAACCTCAGAAATGGCCAGCACCATTACAACATATCCTATACTGAAGTACATGCCATATGACTTCTACAATTAAAAAGTAATGCGTATTTGCATTACAATCGTTTGTCGTATCCCCCAATCCATCTGTTTTCTTTTTTCCCCACCCAGCACCAGGAGTTCAGTTTCTTGCTGAAGGAAAGGGTGTGTCCTCTCGTCATCAAGCTCTTCTCCCCCAACATTAAGTTCCGTCAAGGCAGCAGCAGCGCAGCCTCTCCAGCACCTGTGGAGAAACCTTACTTTCCCATCTGCATGAGGCTGCTACGCGTGGTCTCTGTCCTCATCAAGCACTTCTACAGTTTACTGGTAAGGAGCCAATCGGCAGTGATGGTCGACTGGCCAGAACTGTTGCCTGATGGGTGCTTTATGGGTAAGGGATTTCCTCAAGCACTGAGCTGATGCTTTTGTGATGTTGTAGTTTTGTCTTAGTTCTGCCCCAGGCACTTAAATCTGACTAATCTAGTGTTGCAGCTGTGCTTATTTAGTGATACCCTATCAATCTGGGAGACAGAAATGTGTGTTTTCACCCATTTTCAGGCTTTAGTGTGCTTCATTAAAGCTTAAAAGCAATCATAGATTTTACCAGAGGCCATTTGGGAGTTAAAGGACCATCACTCTATTTTGCAAGCCAGACGTCTGACACGTGTGTTTGCTTGTTTTGCAGGTGACTGAATGTGAGATATTCTTGTCTCTGCTGGTGAAGTTCCTGGATGGAGAAAAGCCTCAGTGGTTGAGAGCAGTGGCTGTGGAATCAGTCCATAGGCTATGTGTGCAGCCACATTTATTACGGTAAGATTCGGTTAGCTTGTTTTCAAGTCTGACTTAATTTAATATGCACATGCCCACATGTGTACATTGACAGAGTCATTGGTCTGCGTGATTGTCTCCCCTGTCATTAGTGACTTTGAGGAGATCCTTTCCTCGAGGCAGTCCCTTCCCCTGCAATCAATCAGTGCTGTACTTATCATGACAGCTGTACGTTTCTGTACGAGGTTTTGTTTACAGTTCTAAAATTAACAACAAATAAATACAAATGACATAGCATCATCAGCTCTGACTTAACTTACTCTGTTTTTTTAATTCAGTAAATTGGTACAATCAGGCTGAGTGGCTTTCAGTCTGGCAGCACAGCTCCCGTTGGTCAGACATTCACCCAAGTCATTGATCTTTTAGTCCAGAGTTAAATATTTAACCATTTACTAGGAAATTTAGGATGTGTCTTGATGCCGATGCTCGTCATCCTGGATGCTGAGGAATTCTAGTGTAATATATATGAGTTTTATTTGCATGCTAATGTTATTATACAGACTGTTCATCTTTTACAAGAAGTTTTTGGCTGCAGCTTCTCTTTATCAGCCCGTAAGAGAAGTGCTGTGCTTAGGAGATTTATGCAGAAGCGGGCCTGAGCTTTCCTCCCTCCAGGTGGTTGAACCACAGGTCAGGCAGCAGTGCCCTCTACCTCTTGCTGCTCTGGCTACACGTTGAAAGTGAAATCTCTGCCAAATTTGAATGCTTTTTTTTTTTTTCAGTTTGCCTGTTTGGAGTAGCCCAGTGAATAAGATGAGTTTTATAGTTGTGCAGTGACGATTCCAGTGGCAATAGTAGTTTTAACACGAAAACCAACCTGTTTTGGGGACAAGAGAATTGCACATGAGCACTAAATGCCCAACAGTTCGGACTTCCCCCATAATCTGTGTTCTTTGCGCTTCTTCAGATCCTTCTGCCAGTCGTATGACATGAAGCAGCACTCCACGAAGGTATTCAGAGACATTGTCAATGCCCTGGGCTCCTTCATCCAGTCCCTCTTCATCGTCCCTAACGTGGGCAATACTTCGGCGATCAGTGCTCCAGCCGGTCAGTTCTCTGCTTTTAAGATGATCATATCTTCATACATGAGCTCAGAGAATTCTGCTGTCATTTTACATGTCTGATCAACTTTGATTTATTGAAGACTCTCTTTGACTAATCTCATCCATTCTTCCTCCCTTAATTATCTCTAAACATCTGTCCAGGAGGCTCGGGTTCAGGGGTCCAGGGCACAGCACAGGGTGGTCCAGGGACAGGAGGGGTCAGCTCGAACCTGACCACCCAGGCTGCCTTTGAGTACCGTGGCACCTGGATCCCCCTTATGACTGTAAGCGTCCAGGGCAGCGCAAAGGCTACCTAGTAAGTACTTATATCAGACTGACTACTTTGTTTACTTGTCTCATTTTTTCTGTGTCTTTACACAAACATTTCAACTTGTATAATATAATATTAAAAAAAATAGCACAGTTGAATTACCGGTATCATGCAAGCGGTGATAAATGAATTTGCTTTAAACCCCAAGGGATGGTAATCGAGCAGAGATCAAAGGCTTAAACCTCCAGGAGGAGTGAAGATACTATTACTATTAGTCATTGGTACTTAAGAGGAAAGCAGGGTTTAAAACACAGGGAATTACATTAGCCAGGGGTCTTCCTGTAAAAGAGAGGTGTTGTTAAATTACCCTCTTGGACTCTAACGGAATCTATTTGCTGTAATTAGGATTCCTGGTTTTTCCAGAGAATGTTGAAGAGGGGATGGTCACACACCTTTTGATGTGCTCAACCTCGCAGGGCAGAAAATCAGAACAACAGCTGCTTTTTCTATGAAACTAGCAAAAACAACAACTGTGGTCTGGGTCTGAATTCATTTAATACACAAACTGGAAAGTTGGATGATTGAAAATTGAAAGAGGCAGATTTTTGGAATTGAAATAAACTTGATATATGGTGTTCTTTTAAGTCATTACTGAAATGTCCACATTCTTGGATAAGAATGTATTCATACATCCTTTGAACTCATGGAGGAACACAAAGGCCTTTTTTTTCGACGAACACTTTCTCACTAATGTTCGTGCATACAAGAACATACACACATTTCCCACGTTTTTGATCTTTTAGCCTAGAAATGCTGGACAAAGTTGAGCCCCCATCGATCCCAGAGGGCTACGCCATGTCAGTAGCCTTCAGTGCTCTGCTGGACCTGGTGAGAGGGATTACCACCATGATTGAAAGAGAGCTGGCCATCGAGGAGGAGGTGGCTGCTGAGTTCAGGGAGACACACCCGGATCAGGAGTGGCAGCCTCCATCCGGTGAGAATAGACGAATGGAATTGTTTAAGGAGCGAGACGGGCAGGTTTCCATAGCGATGAGAAATGTTCAAAAGTTATAGGACATTGACTCGCTGACTGCTTCATTAGATACACTTGTGATTCAGCACAATAGCTCTGGCTCTCACAAAGGTAATAATGTTAAGCTTTGTATTACACACTCAGAGAGGTAACGTTTATTATTTATGGTTTAGTTTGTTGTGGTGTCGAACCAGACTGCATTTGATTGGGAGATGTTTATTATTTTGCTGCAGTAGAACAGCCACTACACAGTATGACCTCAATAATATCCATAATGGATTGTAAAGGTATGATGAGCTGAAAACACGTTTGATTCGTGACAAACATGTCTGCTGTGGTGCAAAGAATCCATAATGAAGTCATCCAAGCATGTTGTCATCATCACAGGAACTCATCTGGTGTGGGAGGAAATGGTCAATGCGTCCTGGTGTGGTCTGCTGGCTGCCCTGTCTCTCCTGCTCGACGCCAGGTACATAAACGCTGAATCGCTGTCCTGTAATCAGCAGTCATTCTGGATCTTCAGAATCCTAATAGACACGAAAGAGTTTCCTCTTTGTAGTAAAGCGGCTCACTTTATTTTTACATCTCTTGCGTGTTTTCAGCACTGATGAGACAGCAACTGAGAACATCCTGAAGGCAGAGTTGACCATGGCCTCATTGTGTGGTCGTCTGGGCCTGGTGACGCCACGTGATGCCTTCATCACAGCCATCTGCAAAGCCTCTCTGCCACCACACTATGCCCTGACTGTTCTCAGTAGCAATGCTGCCAATCTCTCCAGCAAAGGTAGGACACCTAAGACTGCTTAGGGAGCCCCTCAGGTCTGGTCTTACCTCATCCTTGGACAAGACATCACCCGAATGCTTAAGCTCTTTTACACACACACACGGCCTTGAAGTTCCGTGATAATACTGCACACCATTTGCATGGAAGTTTGTTTTCTTTCTTTGATATTGGCAGCGTAAATCCCCGAAGAAGACCTCCAGCCATGTGTATTTATGTTAAATTAATGAGCCCTTTTCCCCGGTATGTTTTGATGTGCATGCTGTTCAAATGAGCTTAACATGTAAACTGTTGGTACTCTTCTTGTCCCTAATGCGCCACCTCTGTCCGTGTGACTTCTAATTAGGAAAACAGAGGAGAATGCATCTGGGGGAATGGCGACGTACACACAGCCAATCAGACATTCACTGTTTACATATTAGCTTGTAGAAATAAATCCAGCAAATTGGGTCTCAGCTCGCGATACATGTTTACCTTGCAGTTAATTAAGAAGGCTTTTCTTGCATGAATTAGGCTTGTTACAAAACCTGTTAATCTGTATTACTGTGACACAGACCGAAACACTGAATCCTACATAAACATCACTGTGTGTGTGTGTGTGTGTGTGTGTGTGTGTGTGTGTGTGTGTGTGTGTGTGTGTGTGTTTTTTCTGCAGCCTACTCCATCCAGGGCCAGAGTGTGCAGATTATCAGCCCCTCAAGTGAATCTCATCAGCAGGTGGTGGCTGTGGGGCAGCCGCTAACCGCCCAGCCGCAGGGCACCGTGGTGGTAAGAACACAGTTATGAAGAAGCTCTGGTTGCACTTGACATTTAGAGAAATTAATTCCTGTCGAAGCTCTACAGACACTTACATCAAGCATTTTCTAAACAAGGCATGTTGAACAGACAATAGACAGTAAACAGCAGCTTCATGATCAGTCAATACCCAAAAAGTCATTTAGGACAGACCTTGAACTTTTGTTGATTAGCACCGATTCAAAGTTGTTCTAGTTTGCTGTTTGAGTTTTACTGCACCTTAAGTCAGTGGTACCTGACATTACTGTAGTGCACTTGAACTAGTAGTATTCCATGATTGTCCCATATTAACCATTGTCATCTCATTATGAAGCTGCTTTTATCTTTAGTACTGTGTTGATTTAATTCCGTAGCATTTTGTAGACGAACGAGTGCAAATTTGACCTTTTTGTAGCCGCTTCTGCTTCATAATTAAATCTGGAAAAGTGTGTCTGTTGAATGCTTGATGACACGCAGTAAATTGTTTTAAATATAACTGTATGTCTTTGTCAAGCTGACTGCCAAGAACATTCAGTGTATGAGAACCCTGTTGAACCTGGCACATTGCCACGGGGCTGTGCTGGGCACCTCCTGGCAGCTGGTACTGGCCACACTGCAGGTACAGCCACCAACTGCTTTCACACATGGAGACAAAACAATATGCACACTTACATGGACATGTTTTACTTTAATGTATGCCTATTTGGATTGCTCCTTTCAGTGCTGTTACATGCTCAGTAAGAGTTTAAATTTGGTACTTTATAACTTACTTTGTCCTGTTTTTGGGGGTTTTTTTTGGGCTGAATAATTTGCATTTTCTGCCAGTAGCTCAGTAGATTTCATAACTTTCTGAGTTCATGCAGGTGTAGTTTCTTCTTCCTCTCCTTTAACTTACCTGTCAACTTCTCACTTTTTCTGTCTCAGCACTTAGTGTGGATCCTGGGGCTGAAGCCAGGGGTGGGTGGAGCCCTGAAGCCTGGTCGAGCCGTGGAGGGGCCCAGTACGGTGAGAAACACTCTCAGCTACACTGTATGATCGTATCACGGCGGAGGGTGTGGATCTAAACGACTGTGCTTTTGTCTTGAACCATGTAGGTGCTGACCACAGCTGTCATGACTGACCTACCGGTCATCTCCAACATTCTGTCCCGGCTGTTTGAGAGCTCCCAGTAAGGACCGGTATTTCATGTGTCAAAGTGAACGCTATCTATACAATTTTCTTCTAGAAATTTCACTTTATTAAAGAAAGACGAGAAGCTCACAAGTTATGATGTAGCTAGGTACAGGAGGTATGAAGTTGCGTCAGGAACGACAGTGAGGTCAACTACATTTCGCTCGAGAAGAAACTTTCTCAAATCAACTTATTTTTATCGTTAGGAATGACACTTTGTGTTTGAATCTGCCGGGACTATGCACATGTGACTTGTCTGTATCATTGTTCTAGATACCTGGATGATGTTTCCCTTCATCACTTGATCAACGCTCTCTGTTCTCTCTCCCTGGAAGCCATGGAAATGGCTTATGGAAACAACAAGGTGAAAGCTGTCTCTATGTCATTACTTGACTGAAAAAAATCACGTTTTAGATGTTTTATCGCTTGGGATTTGATTAGAATAGGCAAGTAAGTCTCTCTGTGTTTTTCTTGCTCGTCATATTTTCGAGATGACTATTTGAGTAACTGCCTGAAAACAAATTTTAGTCTACCTGTACCTCTCACTGAAATGCTTTGTAGAACTTGCTGTAAATACTAATATCTGTGCTAGACTGAAGACTACATTCAATCAAAAAAAGCCTGGCTACATCATTTAAACTGTGTGTTCTTGACTCGTATGCAGGAGCCGTCTCTGTTTGCAGTGGCCAAGCTGCTGGAGACTGGCCTCGTCAACATGGATCGTATAGAGATTCTGTGGAGACCCCTGACCGGCCACTTACTAGAGGTAAGGGGACCTTATTTGTTCACAAAATACAATACAGATGACAATACTTTTTAATGCTGAGGTGGTACAGTTAAACATTTAGAACAAACACTCAAAATAATGATTGCTACAATCTCCTGCCAGGCAGTTTTGTGCTGCTTTACTGAACATGAAGGCTTAACGCATTAGCTTTTTTTCCCTATGAAATGGGCCATATTAACCCTTACAGGAAACCTGAAATGATACAAGAGCAGCTTAGTCATAAAGGGAGAAAAGTATGGAGGAATTGAAGGCTTCAGTTCATATAACAGCATGTGATAAAATCAGTGAGCTGGACTTAATAATGGTTATTGAGTTGATGACTTTTTTTTTTTCCATCAATATTTCTTATTGACTCTTCCATAGCTGTAATACTTATGAGCGTCCTCAGAGAGACTTAACTCTTGGTCATTTGCTTCTGCTACCGGTAGATTATGCCAGTTTTTGAATGTTAAATCCGGGGGATTTTCTTTGTTGGTGGCACACCAGCATCAAGAAAGAAATGTGCAATTCGGTGAAATCCTAGCTTCTGATTAAATGAGATGTGCACACGGTAGAGCTCTGACACACTTCAGTTCCTAAGAGACAGAGGGTCATACACTACAGTAGATGCTGACATTGAGTTCCTCCTCTCTGAAAGAGGATTCTTTTTTTGTATGTATGTTAAGGTGTGTATTTGGAGAATTTCTTCACAATTTCTTTCTCTATCTCCCTGTCTTTTTTTGCATTCCTGTCTGTTTTGCAGAAGGTAAGCTCCTCCACAATAATTGACTTTCTCCTCTCTTCTTTTTTTTCCCCCAATCTGTCCGACTTCCCTCCCTCTCATTCTGACATCAGCATGTTAGAGTTGAGGGGTTGCTGTGTCACAATGTGTCCACTCTGCATTTGCTGCGCTACCAATGTTTGATCTCACACTCTTGTTCCTCAAATTGTCACAGAAGCAGGATCTAAAGTTGCATATGCTGGCGTCTGTGTTTGCAAGCTTGATCAAATTCATTTTCGGTGCTTTTGTGTTTTAAAGGAAATCTGACCTCTGTTTTGTCTTGAGTATATGAGTAAAATTACTATGAAAAACCAATCAGTACAGACCAGGAAGTCAGATTCTATAGAGATTCTATATGGTGTAGAAATACAAATATATACTCTATAGGGATACCTTTCATTTTAAAAAAACCTCTCTGCAGGCTAGAAATGATTGATTTTTGTTTTTTTTCTCACAGATGAGCTGAATTATAGGTCTTTTTCTTTTGTTATTTTTAAAGAAGACAAAGCTGTAAGCCGTTCTCTTGTGTATCTATCAGGGCTGCCCCCCGACCCAAGATTTTCCCTGTCAACTAAAATTTGTTATCCCAGACAATTTTGATAGAAGTCCCATGCTTGAAATATCAATTGAATTAAATAAGTAAATAGTTTTTTTGAGCGTCAAAAATAATTTGAGTCCCACAGCATTTCTACAAGTGCAGTAATGGTAGTAAAACGTCTGGAGCACCTAGCCAGCAAACGCAGCAATCTGTCAGTAATAACTCTCTTCTCTTTCCCAGTAAACGGGTCTCATACAAAGTTTCCTATACAGTATTGTGTGTGGATGTGGGTGTGGGTGTGGGTGTGGGCTGGGGGCAAACACAAAACGTCATTGACCGCCACATATTGATTGGCTGCATATGGATGGAACACACTGACAACCACAAGAGCAGCTCCACTGTGAGCTGTCCGCCCGCTCCACCGGTCGCTTATAGACATGGATAGATTAACTGTAGCACAATAATCATGTCTGTCTGTGCTAAGTCACGTAGTATCACGTGTCCACATGACACCAGAGCACAGAGCGGTACCCGCAAGTGGAAAATCATTTGCACCATGGAGTATTTCTGCCCTGCCAGTGCGGCGCTGCCATAAACAGGGCTTTAGAGAAGGAGTCCATGCGTGACTGACACTTTGGCATGTGGAGTTCTTTGTGTGGCTGATCGACACAGTCAAACTCTTTGAATAAAGTGCCGTCGACTGTTAGCAGGCAGCCCGAGTAACTACACAAACTTTTGTGATAAGACTTTGTGTTGCAACATATTCTGTTATCACTGGGGTTCTGCTGGTTTGTTTCAACCACTTGTTTCACACACAGCTACTCTGAAACGCTTTTTTTTTTGTTTGCTTTTTTGGAACAAAAAACTCACAAATCATCCATGTTGCTGCAGACATCCAATTTCAATTGTGCGCCCATGTATTTGTCTGCATTTGTGTATATATGTGATGTGTCCTGCAGGTCTGCCAGCACCCCAACTCCCGAATGAGAGAGTGGGGGGCTGAGGCTTTGACGGCACTCATCAAAGCTGGTCTAGCCTACAAACACGACCCTCCACTGGCTCAAAATCAGGTAGCTTGCACTGCGCGCATATGCCAGTTTCACATATTTACCTCACAGAGCTTTATGATTTTTACAGTATACAACACCCACTGTCCTTAAGCCTTTTGTTTGGATAATTAAAACCCTCTTAACCAAAAAAATAATAATAATTGAAGAGACCAAGTAAAGGTAGAGGTCGACAGATACAGGTATTTGGCCTCAAAAACATACGAAGATGAGAAAGTCTGATTGATATCGAGCGATCTGAAGCAGAAACAAATTTACAATCACACTTGTGTATTGTATGAACATTTATATAAATATTGTTTGGATTCTCCATTTTTCCCTCTTAATAATTGCTCTCTGCAATGCTAAAGATTTATATATCTGTTCCACTGTGGCAGCGCTGGTGATATTAGATAAGAGTGTCTGCCACACATTAAAGTGGTGAACAAAGAAATGTCAGCAACCATTTCTCTTGTCGTAGAAGCCGTCCTGTACAAATGTGCAATATAATGACCTAGAAGAGTTTTTCCAATTGTATATTTGTTGTGTTTGAGTAATTGTAAGATATGCTGACCCGAACCAACAATCATTCAATATACTGGACAAAACTGGTAGAATTTGACTGCTGAAATTGCATATGGCCTCTTCCCAAAACGCACTTTTACATTAAACAAATCATGTCTGAAACACAGAGATCTATAAACAATTAAAAAAAAAAACACGATTCAAATCATCCGTGTGGAAGCTTTGGATGTATAAAGTCTGGAAGGATTCGGCCCTCTGATATCATCCACTCATGACCAAACCAGCACAAAGAAGATGAAGGAAATGACTAAACTGTTTGTACCAGCTGACAAAGACGAGTCTGGCAGTTGATCAGCGTTAGTTACTGGTTCCCTCTTTGTATCACCAAGCGGCTTCAGCTTCTGCTGCTAAACCCCCTGAAGGAGTTGTCCAACGTGCTGCACGCAGACATCCGACAGAAACAGCTGGAGAGCGTTCTGCAGATCTTGCAGAGCCAGGGGGACAGCCTGGGGCCTGGCTGGCCCCTCGTCTTGGGTGTCATAGGAGCCATCCGCAATGATCAAGGGTAGGATCATGAGGGAGGAATGGTGGATAGATAACGCAAATATTTTGATTTTGAGAGGCATCCTACCTTTCTCTTCTACCTACTGTTATTCTGCAAGTAATTAAGAAACCACACTGCGTTTGCATTGTTTCCCCTCAGTGAGTCACTGATCCGAACAGCCTTCCAGTGCCTGCAGTTGGTGGTGACAGACTTCCTGCCCACCATGCCTTGCACGTGCCTCCAGATTGTTGTGGATGTAGCTGGGAGCTTTGGCCTACAAAACCAGGAGCTTAACATCAGCCTCACCTCCATCGGCCTGCTGGTGAGATGTCGTGTGTCTTCGGTCGGGCTTTTATTCGAGGATTTTGCTTTGACACATGTTCTCTGACAGCAGCTAAGCTTTACGCTTACACAGTATGAAATGTGGAGATACTCCGAAAATCATTTGAACTGGAAGTCTACTTTGCTTCCCAGTGGCTACCGGTAGAATACTTAAGAATAGTTTATAGGTTTGGATGTTTGTAACTATGACGATGAAACAAGTCTATGAACATCAAGCACGATATTTCATTATGTTTAACCATAAAAGTATCTCTTAAGTCCATGCTTTGCATCTCATCTTAGTCAAGAGCACTTAAGTGCTCGACTGACATATCATAGATGCTCGTGCAGCATTCAGGACACGCAAAACCTGATATTGATTTGTTGGCTGCAGGATTATGTCTCTTGGAGTGTGACAGTTCCTGAGAGATTACTTTATGGTAATAGGATAGCAAAACCGCCAGAAGCCTTTTACCAACCTCCCTCTCTACTCCACCCCCCCACCTTCTTCCCCTCTCCCTTTTTTTTTTTCTTTTTTACCTACAGTGGAACATTTCTGACTACTTCTTCCAAAGGGGTGAAGCCATCACACAGGAGTTGGAAAGGGAGGAGGAAGCTCTGCAAAAACAGGCCCAG
Organism: Aulostomus chinensis; assembly: GCF_037954235.1. Classification (NCBI taxonomy): domain Eukaryota; kingdom Metazoa; phylum Chordata; class Actinopteri; order Syngnathiformes; family Aulostomidae; genus Aulostomus; species Aulostomus chinensis. Next base: position 25,169,469 of record NC_141326.1, read on the forward strand.
GAGAAGGGAGAGACTTTGAACAGGCCCTTCCACCCTGCCCCTCCCTTTGATTGCCTGTGGCTTTGCTTGTATGCCAAGTTAGGCGAACTGTGTGTCGACCCACGGCCTGCTGTGCGTAAAAGTGCTGGGCAGACATTGTTTTCCACCATCGCTGCACATGGGACCCTGCTGCAGCAGCCAACGTGGCATATTGTGGTCTGGAAGGTAGCTTTCAAGAATAATATCATTTGGTTTTCATTGCAAGATTATAATTGTACAGAAAAACTTAAAGCCTCTAAGATGAGGCTTTATTAAAAGTTCTTGTATCACATCTGCAGAAGGCACTGATTCACTCTGTGACAGAAATTGCTGCTGACATATCATGCTGTGTCCACCAGGTACTGTTCCACCTACTGGACTGCGTGAGGACATCGTCCACTACAGCCGACAAGGAAAAGATAGAGTCTGGTGGCGGCAATATCCTCATCCATCACTCCCGTGACACAGCTGAAAAGCAGTGGGCAGAGACATGGGTGCTAACTCTAGCCGGGGTGGCGCGTATTTTCAACACAAGGCGGTATCTCCTCCAACAGTTAGGTGAGCAACACAAAATCTGCTATGATGCGCTTCCTCTCAGTTTTTTTGCTGCTGTACATGAGGTTGATTACCACAGGAAAAGAGGCATTTCCTCAAAGCACATGTAGGACCTCAGGTCAATGGCAGATTTTTAGAATTTTTAATCACCACAGCTTGCCAAGCGTTGAATGTGATGCAGTTTTTCAGCTTATTAAATGGATCTGCCATGAGCCCATTCCTCCTTGGCCCAGGCTGCACAACTTCACCAAGTTTATGGAAATTGTCACAGCGTCACAGAAGGACAGACAAAAAAAACACAGACAGGTGTACAATTGTGACTTTTTGTGTGGCAATAATGCCATTGGGGTGTGGTGGGGTATTTTTTTTTTTTTTTACACAGTCTTGCATTATCCCAATTCACTTGTGATTATTATTAATCCTGGGAGCCTGTAGTCAATCTGCCTCATCCATAATTTGAAAGATAAAGAGGACTGAAACTAGTGTATTTAAAAACAACAAAGTAGAGGTCATATGGTAATTTTAGTCTTATGTGTATCAAAATAAGGTGACTTAAAATAAATACAGCGTTTTTCTAGCCCACTACATGAAATGTCAGTGTATTATTATATGTTATATACTCCATATGTATGTACATTTGGGCCTCTAAGCATGTCATTTTTTCTGTGGTCTCTGAACATCTGCTAGTTGCCTTGTACTGAGTTGAAAACTCCCGTATCTAGTGCTTATTTCCTCTTGACACAGTTAACTGGCAGTCTTTCACATTCCCATCATTTATGGACCTGCAGGTGATTTCTTTGAGGCCTGGGAGGTTCTGCTGAATCACATTCAGTCAGCTGCTCTCAGCAAGAACAACGAGGTCTCCCTGGCTGCACTCAAGAGCTTTCAAGAGATCCTACAGATCGTCACACCTGTTAAAGACTCAGACAAAGCAGGTGATGCACTTGCTGCTATGGGTGTTCCTGTAGTACTCATTGATCCCCTCTCAGCGTCTGGACCTGGCAGACCCCTGGTGCGGTCAGATTCACTTGTCGAGCGGCTGACACAGTACAATGGCGCTGAGCTGCAAGTCCCTCCGCCTGGGGAGGAGTCCGCCTTAGAGGACTCTGCATTGTGGTGGTCTGCCTGGAACACGTGGTATCGAACAGGAACTGACAGCACAAGGCCACCTAGTGGCCTGACAGAGAAGCTCTCCTTCATTCCCAGTCAGCCCTTCCTCACTGCATTGATCCAGATTTTCCCAGCACTGTACCAGCACATCAAGGCTAACTTCAGCATGGAGGATCTGAAGAAGCTAGGGGTCATCCTCCAAGGGGCCGTGTCAGTGCCTATCAGCAGTGACGCCTCCCCTTTCATCCTCCCCTCCTACACTGAGGCGGTGCTCACCAGCCTGCAGGAAGCTGTACTCACTGCTCTAGATGTTTTACAGAAGGTGGGCAAAAAACAAGGCTACCACGTAGACATTAAGGATCCAGATTAACTGTCTGAACTAGATGATGTAGGGTTGAGGGAGTTCTTTTCCACTGGTGTAAAGTTAATTTCTCAGCAACAAGAAAGAAGTAGCATAAGACATCAACAGAATAGACTTCTGGTAGAACACTGGATTTGAAATTTTATTTTTAAAAACTTAATATGTCAAAAAGAAAGCTCCGCAAATGGCAGCAATATCATAAGAGTTTGATCTATAGCACAAGGTGGAGCGTGGCTCAAGTTAACTCTCCAAAACGAGCAATTTTACTCTATAAACCACAAATAGTAATGAATTCATTTTCAAGCTGCCGTTATAATCTTGACGAGAACGGTAGCTGTAATTCTGAGGAAAAGAATGAGACACCTGATTTAGCGGTTGAATACTTTGACATCAGATTGTCAAGGTTAATATCACCCTGATCAAGGACATGGAAGAAGCAGTACATGAATGTCTTCTCCTGCCTCTGTGACATTGCTGTGTGGCTCATTTTAAGCCATTTTGTGTCTTTTCCTTTTCAGCACAAACACACACACACACACACACACACACACACAGAACAGAACAGACAGCGAGTGCAACTGCAGTAGGTGTTTGCTGAATTTCACCAAAAGTGTATTGAATTAGAATTGCTGACTGCACCTTTAACTGGAGTGATATATTTATAATTGGCACAGTAGCCGACCCAGTACCCATTTTAATTGGATTTTCCTACAGTTACTGTGTAAATCACAAATGCAGATCCCTCTTTTTTTCTTATTTTTTGCCATTTTGTGTCAACTCAGCCTAGGAAATAATGTGTCAGGCTGCTAAATCATGCAGTATGCAGTCCCATGGTGGATGTCAGCAGTGTTTGTTCCTCCCTTCCCTCCCTGCTGCAGGCCATCTGTGTGGGCCCAGAGAACCTGCAGGTCATGTACCCGGCCATCTTTGAACAGCTGCTACTCTTCGTGGAGTTCTCCTGCAAGCCCCCTCAGTACGGCAGGATGGAGACCAAACACGTGGCCAATGCCAAATACAACCAGGTAGGGGAAATGGAACTAACCCTTACACTTCTTAGTTTTCATGATGCAGTTCTAGCCTTGGCCCTTCATGAGAATGACCCCCATTAGACCCCCCCCCCCCCCCGTCCCCGTCCCTTTCCCGTCCCCCCCATGCTTCTTGTTAACGGCAGCAGGCCACAGAAGGTTTTCAGCACAAACCAAGTTCAAATTTATATCAAGGAAGAAACATAAGGAAATATATCTTTCTTCCTCTAAATTCAAGAATAGGGGAGCAATATTAAATGTGTTATTTGATAGCTGGTGCCACGGGAGATTTCAATGTTGAATTTGAGGGTCTGTGGTCTGCTGGTTTAGGGTCTGACATGATGTGACAGTTTTTGAGATGAAGGAGCTGTCAAGTTGCCGGATAAGATTTTGGATAGCTTTGATGCTCTATATATGTATGTGGTGATGAGAGCAGTCAGAGATCATTATGCTGACAGGGATGAGAGACAAAATGGCTCAGATCAAAGTCAGAAATTGTCAGTGAGGTTTTGTGACGTCACAGCCTGTGGTCCTCGGTCCTGACTGAACCAATGGGCACTACAGTCGTAGTCAGGGCATGTAGTCGTATCGTCACTGGGAAATTAGAGATTGAAGAGCCTGCGATCAAAGTAACAACTCCTGAGGCCAAAGTCCCTGGTGCCGTCACTTATGAATATATAAACAACTTCCATTTCTTCTCAAGAGCAGAGCCCTTTCACAACAGCATTCTTATATTATTGTCTAGGTGCAAGGAGTGAATGTTTTTCCCTCTAAATCAGTCTTGATTATTTAACCTCCTTAACTCCACAAGCCAATGCAAAATTGAATATAAACACCGGTTTAATTGCAATCTTCTCTCACTCTGTTTCTTGGGACTACTCACTGGATAACCATTTTAGATCCAGCTGTTTGCACCGGTGAGTTCCACTGTCTCCCTCAGCCCCCTCTATAGTTGTCCTAAGCTGTGCTGAATGGTGAAAACCTGCGCTCTGTGGTGGACGCCATATAGCACTGCATGATAGGCTCTCTGCGTCAATCACTTACTCTTCGCTACCCCCCCCCCCCCTTTGCCTGCCACTAACTGGTGGTTATGCCTCTGTGTGCACAGTCCCTGTGCAGTTTCATCTTCAGTTCAGTTTGTGTTTTTTGGTGATGTTCATATGCACATGTCTGGTTCAGTTTAAATTCCTTAAAGGCACCCTTTGTAGCTTCCAGACATTTGTTTGGCTATAACATTTCAGCTGTGCCTAAGATCATATAAGCCTAACAACATCTAATGCAGATGACATTTTAAAGGTGCTATGTGTAAGCATTGGCTAACCGTCAAATTCTCTCTCCATAATAATATATAGATTACCCGAAAGTTAAGGTTTGCACACTGACTGTGAAAAACAAGGAAATGCCAACCAAAATGATTAATACTGTTCGTAATTTTATACATTCAGCTTGGCATTGCCACTTTACCATTGTTAACATTAACAGCTAAAAGAAAGGTTTGATCAAACTTTATTCCTTTACTTGCCGAGAGCTGTCTGTCCTTCATTCTCTTCTTTACCGCCGAACTTGGTTTCTTGCTGGTGGCAGGGGCTGGTGATAATGGTGGCTTTCATAGAGCTTCAGCCGAGAAGGGCTGCCTTTGGCTGCACGGTAGACCACACCTTCAAATCACAGAGCTGCCAGCTGCTGCCTCTACTCTCCAAAACCATCTCAAAAACTGATGTTTAATAATGTATCACTGCTATGGCTAAGATCTAGTTGGGTCTTGGCTCAAAAATAATTGGCTTTATTTAGCAACAGATCATAGTGAAGATTAAAAACTTGTTTCAAGGCTCAGTTTAGTTTCCTACCTTCTTACTGTGAGACAGCGTTGGTCATTGTGGTAAGGGGATGAAAGCGTCTCCAGCTCTGATGACTAAGAGCTCTTGAAAGTTGTCTTTCTGGGGTGTGTCTGCACTCTCGAGGTGACGTACTCTTGCTTCAGCCATCGTTGAGCCACTTTTTTACCTTCTCATGTTGGACTGAGGCAGGCTGGACACTTCAGTTACTCACTATCACCTCTAGAGGGTAAACATGGTATTGTGTCATACAACAAACCAGGGCAAGCTGGTTAGCATTGTAACATAAGTAGGCAGTATATCCATGTAGCAAAGTACATACAGTATGAATGTAAAATACTTGCATATAGCACATTTAAATACACGTGTGTGCTACTTACAAAGTGTGCCTTTAAAACTGCTTTCAATGTGGACCTGCTGAAGGGCAGAGATAACTATTCACATTAGTTCTACTCATTTTTTTTTCTCTCATGTTTGTTTTTCCTCTTCTTTTCGCTCCTGCAGGCAGAATGGGTTGCCTTAAACTATGTGCCCTTTGCTGAGCGCTCCTTAGAGGTGGTGGTTGACCTGTACCATAAAACAGCATGCCACAAGGCTGTCATCAATGAAAAGGTTCTGCAGAACATCATCAAGGTATAGTGAGACCTTTGAAATATGTACAATTTGTTTTTCAGAACTGCAAGTTTTGTAACGAAAAAGAAAAAAATCAATTTCACCAGGGCATTCTCTCTCATGGACAAGTATATATTATCAAAAGAGATGGACTGAGCATTAAGTGCTGGAATATGTCTGATTATTCTCAGTTCTGGCACAATAAGAACCGCAAGTTCTCAACATCCTTATCCAAACTTTGAACTGGGCACCAGTTGTTGTTGAACCCTGCACAGTCATAAAAATATTGTTTGATGCTACAAGGTTTTGTAATTTAAAGAATAAATTCACACAGGGAAGAAAATTGCTGCTGTGCTCCTTTTCATGGGCTCAAACACTGAAGAAAGTTGAACGTGAGTCATAATTCTGTGGATCATATCAAAGCAGGTGTTTTTTTAAAATTGCAGCTATTTCTCTTCAAGGTCCTTGTAAACAATACTCTTATGTCAGTTGCTCAAATAAAATAACGTGTCTGAAGGGGTTTGCTTGTAGCGGCAAACTAACAGATCATCGTGAACCAACCTCAGCTCCACCAATTTGGCTCTACAAGGTGACATTTGACTGATCTGGTCCAGTGTCACTGGTCTGATCCTTAGCAGGGAGCTGGTTCCAGCTCAGGGAAAAAAATGGAAAAAGCCACTTTTTATTAGGAATGAATGTGTCATTGATTGTGTGAGTGATTTACTCTCTGAATTAAGGTGCAGGACTCTCTTTGAGTCTGTCCATTCACCTCAGTACTTACGTACCTCACTGTTTACTTATATACTCTACATATACTTAGTACTGTACTTAGTAGTACAGTTTCTCCAGTATTTTACCGTATATATGCTCTTATCTGTTAATCTCAACTTGTAGTTCTGTTGGTTCCCAATGCCAGCTGCATTTTCTGAAACTTTTCAAAGCACAGTTTGTCAAAAAGACGTATAAATCACAATTTAAGGTCTTCCACTTTTTCCAGACCTCTTCATTAAACTGCTCTTTTCACATAGTTTGTTTCTAGGAAACTCCAAGCTGAAGGGCCAAAGATTTATTAAGAGGGTTCCCCACGGATAAATCCATCCCCAACATTTTTGTCTACAGAACAAGAAGGCTTAACCTTGGAAGGCCCTGCTGTCCTCTGAAGAAGAGACTGAAATGAAATGAAATAGAATGAAACCTGAGTAGAACTACTGCTCAGTGCACAAATATGTTGAAATATTGTTTTGAATTTCACTCTTTGAATTCAGGTAGTAACTTGTAACCTTCAAATAGCAGTCATTCTCCATATTTTAGTGTGAGAAAGGAGTTTTTTGTGCTTAGTTTAATGGATTATACCTTGAGCCTGTCTGTGTTCTCTCTTGAGTCTCGTGATCTATTGTTGTCTCTTCCTCCCTGTGTCCCTCCATCCCTCAGTCTCTGAGAATGCCCTTGGGCTTGAAGTATGCCTGTCCGTCAGAGAGCACCTGGAAGCTCGCCGTTTCTTCCCTGCTCAAGGTTTTGTCTATTGGACTCCCGGTGGCACGGCAGCATGCCTCCTCGGGAAAGTTTGACACCATGTGGCCGCAGTTGGCCAACGCCTTTGAAGACTTTCTTTTTACCAAAAGGTACAAAAAATACATAGTTTGACATCATCTACACTTCCATCTATGAATGTTCAGGTCAGTTTTCACTCCACAAATTGTTTGACCCAAAATAGAAGTCATGGGGGCATCTTGCATAAGTGCTGAATGGATCGATATGGTCTTATCAGCAGAAGAAGCTGCAGCCACAGCCCTACTGACTCTTAGTTGTGTTTTGGAGCTTCGCACCCTGCTCCCTCTCTGATAACGTCCTGGTACAGGAGTGGACACCCCTGCACCGTGCCTTGTTCTCACCCCACTGCGTTAAAACTTTTTCACCCTGCAGGACACATCACACACTCTACACTTAGGAGCTGCAGTCGCTCTGCTACCTCTTCAAAACTGGATTGACTGTCCTTCTACAACACTTTTTAAAGCGCCGGCCATGACTGCAGACTAAGAACATTCATGTGAACCTTGTAAAAATTGAAACGCTCTGTACAGAGAAGTGCGCATTCATTTATAAACTCAGAACTCTGTTCTTGAAGCAAAGAAATATTTTCACTTTGCATATGTTTCTTTTTTTAAATAGAATTCATCCATCGATTCTTTTTTCATTCACCACAACCTTGGTAATAATCACGTAGCAAAGTAAGAAAATCATAGATTCTTCAAAATATGTATAAAAAAATCCAATCCTACTATTTTAAGCATTTATCAGGGTTTGTTAAACTGTTCTCTGCTCCTAAAAGCAAACCACAATTTGTTTCCTTGATATTTGCTTTGACCACTCTTTCTATTCAGCACCGCTGCGCGTCATCAAGTATGTATGATATATTTATTCTTTAAGTTTGGTTTCGTGAACTAAAAACTCATTGTGTTTATAGCACTCCTCCAGATAACCTGTCCATCCAGGAATTTCAAAAGAACGAAGCAGTAGATGTGGAGGTAAATATTTTTCTCTCCCATCTGGTCGGTCAACATGATTTTGTGAGTGTGCCCACGTCAGCATTGTGTTCTTTTTCATTTAGGTGGTCCAGCTGATCAGTACAGAGATTTTACCGTTTGCCAATTTCATCCCCAAAGACTTTGTTGGCCAGATCATGGCTATGCTCAATAAAGGTTCCATTCACTCACAGTCGCCCTCATTCACAGGTAAGATGTGATTTTGGCAGCGGAAATTGTTTGACTGCAGCTTTGCTGTTGCTTTGTTTTGTTTTGTTTTATTTAATTTGACGTTAACGGGACAGCAAGCAGAGTGTTGGAATCATCCTGTAACTGATAGTCCATTACAAAAGCTCTCCCTGTGGTTCGCTACTAAGCAGCTCCGGTCAAAATGAGTGTTGCGCGGCGCTCAAGCTGTAAATAACTTTGCTTAGAAGCATCCGCAAAATATCTTGAATCTGATGAAAGTTCCTCTCTCGACAGAGGCCGAGATCGATGTACGGATGAGGGAGGAGTTTTCCAAGGTTTGCTTTGAGACACTACTGCAGTTTTCCTTCAGCAACAAGGTGTCAACCCCACAGGAAGGCTACATCTCACGCATGGCGCTCTCAGTTCTCCTCAAGAGGTCCCAGGATGTCCTCAGGCGCTACGTAGAGGATGAGCGGTTGAGCGGACGTTGCCCACTGCCCAGGTACACGACACCAACTAAAATAGATTAGAACATGGCGTGGCTCACCTGTGCTGGATGACTCTGGAGGAAACACAGCCGAGGAAAAAAACCTAAGAGCCTAAATCCCTAAAATGTAAAATCCCTAAGAGCTCTTAGTCTTTCAGACAGTGTACCGCTAGCAGTTAGCTGCGTTTTGACACATTGTAGTTCCAGATCAGTCATAAGCATGAGAAATGTCACAGTCACATGATACCTCAATGTTTTCATTCTTGTCCGTCCCAGTATTGTTATTAAAATCTTTTTTTTAAAACTACGAATCCTGTCACAGTACTGCAGTACTCTTCCAGTTCTTGCAGTAAGAGATTTCAGCTGAAGCAGCGTCGTGTGCGCGAACACTCGCATCAGCAGAGGCTGCTGCTGCCCTGCAAAACTGCGCTTTAACGCTGCTTTCCACAAGACCTTCAGTGACCCTTATCCCAGCTTTGTTCCTCTCATGTGTTGCGTCACTTATTACTAAAGTGTTAAATATCTTTTTCGCCTTTTTCTTCTCAGGCAACAAGTGACCGAGATTATCTTTGTCCTGAAAGCTATCAGTACTTTGATGGACTCACTCAAAAAGACACAGCCAGAAAACGGTGAGTATTGAACTGTGAAGGATGACATACTAGATCTTGGATGGAGGTTAGACGCTGAATGCAATGATGCCACTATATTTATCATTTATTAATTTCAGATAAATGTGTCACAGTACTGTTGGGACCATTTGTCAAATGAGTTTTATCTCCAGTCTGGGTAGAAGTGTTTGTTTCCACCAAGGTCAATTACAAGAAATTACGTTTTAACCACAATAGATTGAAGTGAGACATGTTAAATTAGGTTTTTGAAGTGCCCTTCAGGATGTTTGTATCACATCGCCCTTTATTCAGAGCAAAACTCATTTCCATACGCCTGTGGGAATTTTATCAAGGGAATAATTTCTTCGATTGCCTCCTTTCACAATTCATATTCTCTTCTTTCCTTTTCCTCCCACCCTCCCTTCTTCTGCGGTTCTTTTGTTTACTGCCAACAGTGGATGATAACACATGGGCTCAGGTGATTGCCTTATACCCCACACTGGTGGAGTGTATCACATGCTCATCGTCTGAGGTGAGCTCAGCCCTGAAGGAGGCCCTGGGGCCCTTTAAAGACTTTATGCAGCCACCAATCTCCAGAGTCCAGAACGGAGAGTCCTGACCTGGCTCGCATTCAGCTCTTTGTTTTATTTTATTTTTTTGTTGTTGTTTTTTTTTTATAATGAAGAAATCTTGAATGTGTCTTCTTGATCCACGTGCTTCACAAGTGCACAGACATGAACTCCACGTGAGCCCCATCTACAGTGACATGAGGCAACCCACAGTGACCAGAGAATCAGAGCCCACTCGGACCACGCAGATGAGCCTGATTCTCATGCATCATGCTTCTCATAAGAGCCGATAACGCCCCCCCCCCCCCCCCCCCCCACACACACACACACACACACACACACACACACACACACACCTCCACTCTCATACGGACTGGCTACACTCCTGCGTTCACTAGAGAGATTTAAACATTTGCAGTGTCGCCTCTGGGTTTGTTTTGTTTTCTTCTCCTGATGAGGCCGAGTCAGTGTACAGTGTGTGGTGATCATGTCGATGATGTAATTAGGAACAAAACAAACAAACAAACAAATGGGGCTTTAATGATCTTAAAAATGAACACTTAGAGACTTTTGCAACATTTTCAACAGTGAGAATTTTATGCAAGAAAACAAATCTTACTGTAACATTCCATGTCATTGTTACCCAGCCATCTGAGAAGGGATGTACTTGTCTATATAAAATAAATGGGACAGTTCTACAATCAGCTCTGTGCTGCGTCTGCCTCACTTCCCTACGACACCCATTAACACGTGCATTAATTAAAGCAATACTGCACCCAGAATTATCATTCGTTAATCAGTCAGTCACTCTTTGATTAATTCATGAAGATTTATTTCCCCCAGCATGAGAATTCAGAAATAACTCCAGAGATGAACAACAGCAAAACAACTACAAAACGACCATTTACAAACCGTCCAACGCATCATGCGGTGTAAACCAAGTAGAATGCATGTTTAACATTGTGCTGAAAACCTGCTCACGCCGCACCGCCACTTCTCACTCTTCTCCCTCATTACACGAATATACAAATATGTTTTCATTTCACGTTTAACTGCTGGACGCAAAATGTCTCCTACTTCCTCAGGAAGTCGTGTCTCACTGTTTGTGCACTGAAGATTCATATTTCCAGTGTGTGTGTGTGTGTGTGTGTGTGTGTGTGTGTGTGTGTGTGTGTGTGTGTGGGTGTGTGTGGTAAAGCCTTCTTCCAGATCAGTTATGATGTCACAAATCATACTAGTAGCCTCCCATTGTCTGTCTGTGGACTTCATCATTAGTAGAAAACACAATATGGCGTCTTCTAACATTCACATTACAGGAAGAAAATATATTTATTAAAGGCTAATTGTCAGAATGCCATTTTAAAATAACATTGCAGGGATGTTCTGCCCACACATCATATTCTACACACTATGATAATAATAATTAATATAATATAATATAATAATTCCAAGTAGATGTTGTACACACATCATTCTACGCAGCGAAGCACACACGTGCAACAAGAAAAACATGCTGGAATGTATCAAAGTATTTTTTCTCAAATACTGTAGTAGTCTTTACTCCACTACATTAACCTGAACCTACCAGTTACTGTGCAGGAAAATATTTTGCACAGAAAACGCATGCTGAAACCAAATGCGAAGCTGGCAACTTCAGAGGATATAACAACTCCCAAATACCAGAGTACACAAACAGCATGTAGAATTGGTACTTTCACTTTTCATACTCCAGTAAACTCAAATACTTATTTGCTTTTACTCAAGCAGAATTTGGAATGGAGACTTTAACAGTCTATGTAGTGGGATATCACTGTTGGTTTTCAGAACACAACCTTTCTAAACGCTGGAATACACAAATATGTAGAATGTGTACCGTTACTTTTTATCCCTAAGTGAACTCAATATCAAATACTACTATTACACATGTAGAATTTTAAATGGAGACTTTTAACAGAGTATTTTTTTATCTGAGTTGTACTTTTATGTAAGTAAAGGAACTACTACTTTTTTCCATATCTGAAATGAAACGAAGTCCCGGTAAGGAGTTCTCTTGAGGTCCCCAAACCTTGCATTGTTCTCCCCCTTGTGTGGGTCACATGAGGGAAGAGGGAGCTTGAAGACGGAGGAGGAGGAGGAGGAGGAGGAGGAGGAGGAGGAGCGCGGGGGGAGCAGGTCTCCTTGGGCGGGGTTTCTCTCTTATTTCAAGTGTGTTCAGAGGCGAAGCGGGAGAGGAAAGAGAGAGAGAGAGAGAGGACGACAGACGGACGGACGCGCGGACGGACCGTCTCCAGCTGCATGGGAATGTCTCTCCGGAGGACGGTGCATCTCTCCATCTGGACGACATTTTTTTTTTTTTTTTATCCGTGCCCTTGTTGTTGTTGTTGTTATTTTTTTCTTTTTGGTCTTCGCATTGTGACCAGGCACTGGCTGAGGTAGTAGTTTGTGCTGTTGGTTGGGTTGTGACACTGCCCGCTATGGAGATGACTGCGCAAGCTACTGCCTTGCTAGTGCTGGTGCTCGCTCTCCAGCCGAGGAACAAAAAAAGAAAAAGAGCGAGAGAGAGAAAAAAAAAGCCCCTCTCGCTGCACTCTTTGTCGGTTTATCCAGGTAAACCAACACCGTTAGTTTCATATCATGTTAATTTATTAACTGTATTTTAATTTTATTTATTTATTTTGTGTTCATGGATGAATTTCCAGTTGAAGCTTTTGTATTATGCTTTATCCAATAAAATAGTTCAATGACCGTTGGGGAAAAGACCACTTCCGTGTATGCAGTTTTGATTTTACTTTATTATCGTGCATTCTGGCGGAGCTGGACGGAAATATGATGTGACTAATTTGATATGCAAATGCGTGATATCTCCTATGGATTTGCATGGTTTTCCACCTCCTCAGGCAGAGTGCATGTAGAAAGCATGTAGGTCAACAGTACTGTTGCTATGAGGAGACTAGTGACGTGGCTCCTGCTGCCCACAAAGGTATCCTACAATACATCTGCTCCGAGCTGGCTTTACGGCTCTCCCTGTCCTCCTTTTGTGGACTAGACTGCATTCCATCACTCTCTGGACCAGATAGTGTGCTGCACCTAAACACCTCTTGGATGCAGGGCAGACCTCAGACATAAATCCATGCAGCTGTTGGCTCTGCTCACCTAATAATCTGGTTATTATGTGAAATCTGGATAATGTGTGCCTCCGTGTTGGAGCTGGACGGTTTGCACAGACAGCCACATGATCTAACCCCCTCCCTGCCTTCCCTCCCCTCCTCCTCCCCAGGCGCTCCAGCAGTGGTGTCCTCACTGAGGTCAGGGAGTGGATTGCTGATGTAGGTCATGCTTTGTGAGTTAACCTTTGAAATCCTTCCTCTGCTGCCCAACAGCATCTGGCTGCTCGATATCACATTAGTATGGGCAGTCAGGGGTCTTGTGGTGGGGGTAGCGACCGGAATGGATAATGAGCTTTTGATCGGCTGCAAGGGTTTGCTGTCTTGAGTTTAGACCCCCGCAGCCTAGATGAGAGCATGCCGCCGCTCACTTGCTGACTGAAGGTTGAATCCGGAATTTGACCTTCCATGAAGATTTGCATGAAATATTTACGAGTTCACACTTGATAGTGTGTAAATCAGAGTTATGATCATCCTGGGCCACAGCTCGGCCCACTAGCATCTGTGCTGATATTACACAATAAATTCCACTCCAGCTATTAGAGATGATTGAGAAGTGGGAATTCTTTTTTTCTTTTTTTTTGCACAAGAAACCAACAAGGAAACTTACATTAAATATGTTTAAATCAGTGTTTATCCTCATGTTAGAAGTAATTCAGCCTCCAGGGCAAAGCCAAACATCATTAATCATGTCCAGACTGTAGTGAGAGGCAGCAGTGCAGAGGCCCGTGTCCTCCTCATCCATCTTAAGTTGAGGTTCTCATTGGAGTTTCGCCTCCGATAAATCAAGCTTCAGGCTCCTGAAGCCCTAAAGCAGTAAATTAAAGCCCCCTGCGGAAAATCAGTCCACTCAAATGGGTATCGCAGCTGTCCTGCACAAGCAGCCGCACCTCCTGACAGGAGTGCACCACCACTTCAGCGGATACTTGAACGTGCTGACGCTGCTTGTTTGGGATCAGAGCTGAAACATGCACTTCTTCAATTATCAGAAATGTTTATCATCTTTAAACATTTGTTTTAAGATGATTTTTAATTCCTTACAAATAGAAAACCTTTATTTGTTTGACATCCTGTTAACTCCTTTGCTCAGTCTATAGATTTGCAATTGAAGTTCAATTGAATCGGCATCAATCAAAACGATATTTGTGTACAAACTAAATGTCTTTAGATTTTTGAGGAGATGAATCTGTTAATTGACAGTTAGAAGCAAGTGAAGCTGGTGTATAGAAGTGACATTACAAGTAGTATCTTTTTGTTCTCCTCTACAACCGTTCTCCCATGTTGCACTGCAGCGAGCGAGTGAGAGCGTCACCTTTCCTGTACAACAGATGAGTATCTCGCTGCAAGCCCACTCAGCATCTCCCTCAGAAATATCCACGGGTGAGGTGGGAGTGCTGTGACCTTGGAAAAACAAGCCACCCACAGGAATGACTGTGTCATCATTGCCGTCATCCAATCTGGACCACACAAACACACACACACACTCACTCACACACTGACACACGTGTAGAGTGCCAGATCAGTGCTGGCTAAACTGGAGGAGGATGCAACGCTGGCCTGTGGGGACCAGATGGCCCTCCAGCTCCTGCAGGGGACCCAGGAGTGGGAAGCTCACTCTCACGACTGCACCTTGTTCTGATGAGTGTCTAAAGGCATATTTACTGATTTATTAGGTATGAAACGCATGCGATAGAGCGAGCCTGCAATAAATCTGTCCTCAGGCAGATAAATGAGATGGACAAAATAATAGGAGCAGCTCAGAGTTTAACCCTGAACAGCTCAGTAGCACCTCTCAAAAATCTGATTCAATAAAAGACTGAATAATGTATTTTCTCCCAAAGGAATAATTAATATCTGTGCTGTTGTATTGTACCAGATTGGTTTAGTTGTGTGTGTGTGTGTGTGTGTGTGTCTTGATACCCTAATTTGAAAGGTTGCGATAACATGAATGAATAAAAGGAACTCTCAGTGGTTTATAAAGCAGATGGTTCACAATTCAGATGCTGCACGTGTGAACACACGTGAAGAGTTCCACCTGTGTGCCCTCCCTCCCTCAAGTCTCCTTCTTTACTTATTAACTTCCATTGAATTGACACCCAATACATATGTTTCATTCATAAAAAAGGTAGAAAAGGAGATAATTTATGGTGTGATATATATATTTTATCATACGTATTCATTCATAATGTATTTATTTTACTCGTAATAAGTATTAACGACGGTACAGGGTGTTACGTTTTAAAGGCGGTGGTGTCTATTAATTGGTCTCAGGTGCTCACCGATGTCTGTCAGATGACTGCCGAGTATCTCCGCTTCACCTGCACAGTCAATTATAAATGGTTTATTAATGCTCCAGTTGTGTGCTGTGTGCATCAGAAAGTGATTCATGAGCAATAATGAAAAACAAACTAGGGATTCCCAACACACATTTGAGATGTCAAAAATAATCGTTCATCAGAACTGAAATTCCATTTAGATTGCGAGCTTTCAGGGACCTGGTACTGTGCATATTGTCATGGTTACTGAGACATTTGGACAGAACCTCTGATATAAGTGACACCTGTGCGGTCCCTCCTGCTGCTTTAATTACTAACTATGTACAAGAACATGCTAGCAAAACATTCCGCAGTACGTAGGTTTACATATGTAGCAACTGTCTACACACCTAGCTGCCATTTAAAAAAAAAAAGACATTTTTATATATTCATTCGTATCCTTAGGAGCCACATGCAATGTGTCTTCAGTTCAAAGGTCAAGTTCACTGTCACCTCATGTCATGATCTTGCAGGAATACATTCAGGGATTTCCACATTTTTCCCTTAATTTGGCACAAACATCCAATTGGGGTTCAAGGAGGAATTTAAGAGTCAAAGGTCACGGTCACTAAGACTTCATACACACAATATCTCAGGAACGCCATGAGGGAATTTCTTCAAATTTGGCACAAATGTCCACTGGGATTAGAAAGTCAGGGAGATTTTTGTTAAATCTTGTATAAAGTTTACTAGGACTGGAGGATGAACTGAGTCGATTTAGTTAATCAAAGGTCACTGTGACAGGCACGCCTCGTGGAGGCAGGCAGCCGCGACGCCAGATTCCGGCAGAGTATCAGGTACACCGTTTTAAATGACAAACACATTCAGTTGTACTTTACAGATATTGGGGCACAAGCGTGACCAACATAACGGACCGCCGGACTTGGTGAGTCACATGATATACGTATGTAAAGAAAAGACCCTTGTCATGCTTGCAAGTGGCCGAGTCAGTTTCAGCTGTGATGCTGGTTCAAACCTGCCTCACTCCAACAGCTGCTGGTATTCTTTGAGACGCACTTTTTCCTTAGAGATACACAGTAATACCAAACAGACCGACTGCTGTATTGATAGAATAACTGCAGGATTGTGTACCCCCAAAAGTACAGGGAACAACAATCTGTTCAAGGAAGTTCCATGCACCTTTGGGTGAGTGGAAGTATGAGGGTTCTCTTATAACAAAAAAGCCATCAGGTGTCATTTCAATGGCACTTGAGAATATGAGTTGCATCTTTTCTCATATGAGCAGATAAAACTCAATCCCGTAATCTAATTTAAATCTTGATCACACAAATATTTCAGGTTCCCGCAGTATACTCCCTCAACTACGCTTTCATTGGACTTGAGAAAAGACAGTTCATTGTTCCGCACTAGTTTTCGACTTATATAAGTGAAACATCGAAAAGAAAGACCAGTTGAAATGGGGACGCAATTCTTTGGTCAAGTTATCAAGTTGTCTTTCATCACTTCAGGGTGTGTGTGTACTTCAGTGTCAAGTTACGCCCCTTGCAGCAGCCTCCACCATGAAATCTCCTGTCAGGCAATTCAGTGAACTGATACCCTTCATCCACATATTGCTTTGGGACTCACTTGACACAGTTTGTCAGACTGGTAAATGTTCTTATTCTATACAGTCGCTGGAGTGTAAGAGAGTTTGTCCTCATTCAAATCTCGAGTTCCTACAGAATTTCCATTCAAGCACGCCTTGTCCTTGCCTTACTTCTTTAGGGTAACTTAGATTTGACTTTTCAACTTCCAGAGACAAAATGTAATCGACAGGTTGATACTGACGACCTCAGCAGTGTAGCAACTAATGAGTTACTGGGGGGGGGGGGTAATGTTGTCTCCTGAGCAAAACTTGTGCAGGCTGATTTTTATAAAACATGGCAGGGGTGTGTTGCATGAGGAAATGATGATCTCATTACATTTGGGAGCAAATCTGTTTAACATAGCATTTATTTTGCCGGAGCATTTATTTTGAACGAACGGATAGATTTTAATGAGATTTGATGGAAAAATATTACAAGGAACAAACTGCTTCCTTTTGGAGGTGATCCGGATCAAATCGTAGATCCTGGATCCAAAACACTGTTCCAGTCCATCGGTTATCAGGGGAACTCAGTCCATGTGAAATGATTTAAGGAACATTTCATCTTCTACTGATCAAATTCTGGGTTTGTGACACAAATTTAAATGTGACACTTTTGTTTTTGCTTCCATTTTGTATCAGTTTAAATGACGACAGGGACGCCAAATCAGCACCAGTTAGAAAAAGTGGACAAAAAACACAGGGCAAACCTGTTTGTATTGCCCCCCCCCCCCCCCATCTACATTTTACATGGACTTTATTAGTGCTAAAGCAATAGTTTCTATCCTATAATAAAGTAGAGTTTTCTTTTTTTTCGGTAGCTTCTGTGTCATGTGATCCTGGGACTCCAAATCGGCACCAGCTATTAGCACAAAACTAGAAATAGAGAACACACTCCTTTCTATTACATTTTATTGCCTCCTAAATCTTACATGATTTTTTTTTCCTGTGTGCAGAATTAATACATTTTTTTTAATAGCTTCCCTGTCAAGTAACCCAGGGACTCAAAATCAGTCTTCTACTGTTGGTAGTAGTCAAGAAATATAAGGCAGGCCTCTTCTTCATTGCATTTTATGGTCTCCTAAGTATTACATGAATATTTTAGTGCAGAAGTAGTAGCTTTTTATTGTGTACGATGTCTTTATTTAATAGCTTTTTCAGAATGTTCTTTTTAACATGGAATCCAAGGGGCCCAGGGACCGTCATTAGGAGGAAGCCGAGCGAAGTGTAGTGCCACACTTGACCATCAGTGTGGAGCATGTCACCGTTGCCAGGCTCATTTTACCCACAATTCAATGCAACATTTAAAGTTTGAATAATCAGAACAAACTGCATTTGACTCCATGTTTAACCGGTGCAGGTCTGAGGGACCCCTGCGCTGACCCGCCACTCAGGCAGCAACATCAGCATCTGGTCCACCACCCTTTCATAAAGAGATGTGTTACCCACGTGATGACACACATCTCTGATAAAAAGAACTCAGACACAAATGGTCTTCTTTTTTTTTTAATAAAGCAGAAAAAGAAGTTTTTTGTTTTTTTTACTGATCCTAGGTTTCAAAACAGTAAAAATGACATATTTTGTTTCAGTATAACTTCCAGAAACAGAAAGGAATTGTCCCCTTAAAGAATTATTTACATTTTTACATTTAAATTAAATCAATCATGTTGCACAAGCCTAAGCCACTTAAATGAGTTTGTGCACGATGAATCAAGGCTGAAAACTAGAAGTGGACAACAGGTGAGACACAAGTGGATCAGGTTAAAGCAGTGATTGTCAGGATTAGCCTCTTTAACTCATTAACTGCCTTTATATATAATTGATCTATTTTAAAATCAGAGGTATCCCCTCTGTAAGAGATGCCTGCTATCCACAGCCAAGGGTTTATATCAAGAGAAAATACTAATTTATTCTTTAAATGTAAAATGTGTGCATGCATGACAACAATAGAGTTTACACTTGAATACTACTCATCAAACAGCTGTTTTGTTTTTTCTTGTTTTTGTTTTTTTTTTGCTTCAGCGCATTTCTAAGAAAAAAAATCCAAATCTTCAATGTAAAAAGAGTTAAGAGTAAGAAATGTAGATAAGAATAATGGCACGCGTAGCGGCTGTCGATTCACGGTGCACACCATTCTTTAAATACCACAAATTGGTAAAAGGAAGAAAATAATGAGGTAGATGCAACAGAAAGACTTGTTTGGTTCTCCTCCTGAAAATGGAGTTCAGGGAACACGGAGCTGGAGACGCTGAAAGGGTCCAGTTTAAGTGACACCAGCGTTTTCTTCAGAAATGTGTTTCTTCATCTTTAAAAGGAAACCGTTTTCCTTAGTAAGTACAGTGTTGTAATACATGGAGGGGGGGGGCAAATGAACAAATATAGCAGCTGCAAGAACAACAACAACAACAAACCAACATCTAGAGAAGACTCAAGTGTTTTCTTTTTTTTTAAAAAAAAAAGGCTAAAAATTGCACAAATGACTAACTACAAGCCTTCATGGAACAGAGAGTGACTCATCGTGTCCAGGGTGTCAGTCTTAAGTTTTAAACACTGTACAGCTGTTCAGATAAAACATTTATCCAAGTCTTACAGCCTTGGGAATATTTACACATTTATATATAGTGTGCATTAGTTAGTAAGAACAAGACCTGAGATGTGCAACATCATCTCATCAATGTGAGTCCGTGCTCTCGGCCTTGAGCGTTGCTCCAAAATCAAGTTTGGGAGGGACATACAACTTCTCCAGCACCCAGGGAAAAAAAAGAAGGTATAATCAAGACGAATCGGAATAACATCCTCAGAAAAGGAGAAAGTCCCCACTAAAGCACTTAAAAGAGCACGAGGGATGAGGGAAAATCCAAGGGTGGAGTTGGATGGTCAAGGCGGGCTTTAGTTTCGGTGGTGGTTGTAATTTGTTTAGTTCTGTTTGTTGCCGTACACGAGGGGAATGATGTAGACAGAGATGTCGTCTCCAGAGCCTAACCTGTCACTGGATATCCTCCAGCCTCGATCTTTCAGCACGCCGCGCGCTCTCATTACGAGGTCTTGAGCTGCCATTGTGTACCTGACATTACAAAAGATAGAATGATTTACAATACGGTGACAAATGATCTCAACTGATGAGTCAGCCTGCAGCTAATGACATTATCTTTAAATGTTAAAGTGAACATTCCAACAAAAAAAAAAAGATTTCGAGTCTTGACATCAGCTAAATGACTTATCTACATGTTTGGAAATTTGCATAATTTACAAGATAACAACATTTATCCCCTCCGAAAAAAAGACAAGGGTGAGAGGAAGTTCAACCCTGAATTTTTTTTTTTTTTTTGGCTGCAGATATGTGAAGAGCAAACTTGCCTGTGCTGGTCATCGGGGTCACAGTTAGCCAGGAAACAGGTGACTGCCTCTGCTACTTCCTGGTTGGAGAGGACGTCCCATAGGCCATCAGTTCCCAGAACAAGAATATCATCAGCTCCATGTTCAAACTGCGCCAAAGGGTAAACTCTGACCTGAGGGTGAAGGGAAAGGGAACTGCTGAATGCAAGTTCACTGCAAGTCCTCCAAGAACTGAGAGAGAGTGGAGATAGACCGGCACACTCCAGTATGCTCCTACAGAGTGATGCATTGTGGGAATTCTAGCTAAATTGTGGGTGGGGGTGAAACTACTGAAAAGCAAGCTCAGGATAACAACAAAAGAAAATGTAACCATCCATCCATCCATTTTCTACTGTTTATCCTGTTGGGGGGTGGAGCCTATCCCAGCTGCCTTCGGGGGAGAGGTGGGGTTCACCCTGGACAGGTCACCAGTCCATCACAGGACCAACACACAGAGACAGACAACCATTCACACTCACAGCCACACCTACGGTCAATTTAGAGTATCAATCAGCCTCGTCCCCTCTTGATGTCTTTGGACTGTGGGAGGAAGCTGGAGTACCAGAGAGAACCCACACAGGAACAGGGAGAACATGGAGACTCCACACAGAAAGATCCCGTCCCCAAGCCGGGGCTTGAACCCCGAACCCTCTTGCTGTGAGGCAACAGTGCTGACCACTGCACCACTCAGATTAAAGTCTAATATCGTAAATATTTAATAATTTTCTGAAGGTATAATATTCCCGTTTCTAACTTTCAGATATGTTCTTTCCTGGTAAATGTTTTTAAATAACTTGTTAATTTACTGGCATTTACCAATGCATTTTAAAGACATTTAGATAGATATAGTGACTAGGAAGAAAGAAGTGAAAGGGGGGTTCGTAGACTTCTTTACTTCTTTTTTGATAACAAAAAGCAAAACGCTGCTCAACTCCCCTGCAACTGGCGCTCTAGCAAACCTGTGCTGATAACAGCAGCAGTCTTTTCCTGGCTATACACGAGTGGAGTGAGTGAAGTGATATTATTGCACGTTTCCGACAATGACGCAGTGGCCTCCAATACAAATAATATTCAAGTTAATCCCTGTGCTACCAGGGGGGAGTCGTCTCTTCTCAGTGGAGACGGCGACTTACCGGGAAAACCAGGGTAACCACAATTTCACAAAGAGCTCAATATGCATCATGAGTCCCCGTGTCCTGATAAACCTTGTGATTCCAGTCAAGCTCAAATCAGGAGAGTAGAGGAGTGAGGCTGAGGGCTGACTGTGGCATTTGATCACGATACCCATGATCAATGACTCAGGACCTTTTTATATGTAATCCGTCACCAGCCATTATTTTTAGGAGACCTCCTTATTTGCCCCCATGCTCAGTGACAGCATGTCACAGTCTTATATAAGCTAATCATGCTATATGCAACAACAGTGGCTGCAAGTATCTCCGATTAGAAATAAGACTTTAAAAAGATGCTGAACTATGACTGAACTCAAAAGGACAATGAATTCAAGATCAAGGGATTCGTCTGAGAGCGGTAGTTGGTGGGGAATATTAATGTGCACGTTGACCACGCAGTAATGGCTAAAGGCATTTTAACATTATTGCCTTTGTGCTCCCATTTTAGCAAAAATGGTTAAGGTTATGAGGTAAATCAAATGGGAAATTATCGATAAAATACTGCAGTTTATCACTCCTAGAGAGAGAGACGCATTTCTGGGATTATAATGAAGTCACAGTTTGAGAAGCGGGGGTAAGAAAAAAAGGTTGATGCTGGTTCCTGAGGATGAAAATGGCAAGTTTCTTCCTAATACTATATTTTATTCTTCAATCAATGGCAGGACATTTGCCAGGATCACAAATTCTGCCACAATACACAAGATTCACGAGCCTGCGATTGATATGAGACGGTACATATCCATGAACACAACAGACCATCTTGTCACAGGTTGAAACTGATGGCAGGACGTGGGAGAAGCAGAGCACTCCAACCACATCACGTGTGGTATCCAATTCCACATCCATCACCGTGTTACGCCTGTAGCTTGATGAAGGATGGGAGGACCATAATCGAGTGAAACCTACCTCTGGACAGCAGGAAAGGAAGGGTTTGATGTAGATGTTGGAGTCGTGTACTTTGAGACTGTGGTCCCCGAGACCTCTGGTGACCCCGATGGTGGCCAACACGCGAGCCTGCAAAGAAGAATCCACCAGTTGCGTTTGAAGCACAACTGTTATTTTTTTGTGACACATCCAAGACACTTACTAAACATTATTAATATTACTTTTGATGATGGCCGTCATGCTTAAACCCAAGAAACTAAGAAAATAAGACGTAGATTTTAAGAGAGTGCAGTTATAGATTAAAGGGGCCATGTGTAGGATTTAGTAACATATTCTAGCGTTTGGATCAAGAAGGTTCCTTGAATTTAACAGCAACTATGGCCAGGAGATTCAAACACTTCAAACCTGAACACCTCCATGAGTCTACTTCGCGACTAAAACCGATCAATGTAAAGTCTTTCCCTGTATGACGTGTTCCTAGTGACAATTCACTGAGGAATAAAAGCGACTTCCAGTGGAAATTTATATCCGGATGGATGAGCAGCATTTAGACGAATAAACACAAGCTCATTGTCTGCATCTTCCACCTTTGTGTGTGCTTAACGATCATTCCCAAAGCCCCTGATGCTATCAAACTCATTTGTAAGCTGTGCAAAAATTCATTTTGAGTCTCACTGTCTGCACAAATTGCCACCACGGCCTCTAAAAATGGCTACTGGCACCAGACTGGGGAACTGGGCTAATTGAATCTACTGTTCAGCATATGAGAAACGATAGCACATGCAGACGAGGGAGAGGAGTAGGAGAGCGAGGGAGCGATTGAGATGGCCTGGCAGGTATGAGACTGGATCAGTATTCAGCACAGACAACACAGAGAGAGAGAGAGAGAGAGAGAGAGAGAGAGAGAGAGAGAGAGAGAGAGAGAGAGAGGGAGACGGAGACAGAAAGGTGGAGAGAAAGGAGAGTGTTTCAAAGTGGTGGCAAAGCTCCTCCGGCAGAGAAGGGGAAACATCCTGGGATTAACTGTTGAGCATTGAGGCCTAGCAGGCTGCGCGGCGGGCTTTGAAGTACTCTGGCGTTCCTCTCTCACACACAAAGTCCCCCCCACCCCCCGCTCTATCTAGCCATCTATCTCCATGCCTCACTTCAAAGGGAGAAGGCGCGACATGGGCACGGCCGACTGTGCAGGGGTAGACCCTCATGTGGTGGCAGGCAGTGGGGTGACATCTGCCCCACTCATCAGTCAAACATCAGTACACTGTCTGTGTTTAATAGTAAAACAGTGAGAACATATTCAGATCCATTATCTTCCCTTTGTGACCTTTTCAATGCAACAAAGACAAGTTGCACACCGCCCCATGAACAACATCACCGAGGGAGAGAAAAAAGGTCATCAGCTGTGTGCTGGGCTTGTGACCTTTTCTTTTGCGTTTGGAGTCAAAACACTGACAATTACCTCTAAATAACATATGTCACGTTCTGTGTCAACGAGCACATTTACATGATGTTAGTCAGTTTATTGTGTTAGGCGGACTAGAGCTGGACTTTTAAAGTACATGTGGGTACGGTTAAAACTGTGCTAAATCAAACTCTCCGAACTTGAAACAGAGTTAATACAACAGGAAAGCAGTTTCCCCCGGCATGTGTACACTTCAGCTGGCCCCAAATGGCCCTTCTGCATGTTCTGCGGATCCCGCTGTGGTTTTTCACCCGTAAATCGAACACTGCACAGTCAAGGAAGCATCATCACAGTGGGCGCTAGAGCAACAAAAACAATGCATTTCTGGCCTGTGCTGGGAAATTGTTCATTTTTCTTTGTTCACCGGCAACTAACTTGTTGGCTACGTTACACAAAAGGTCAAGTGGAAGAAAGAAAAATTGCGACCAGCTGTTAGGGGGCATCCGCCACCTACCCTCCATCAATAAATCCACTCTGCCCCAGCTCTCGAAGACGGGGACAAAAAAATGCAGGCCAATTAAATGAGCTTGCAACTTTACATGCAAATCCACTGACTTTCATCATATTGTCGCCGTCAAATTGGTGTCTGGCTGTAATAAAAACTTGGATCGTTGAGGGGCATAAAAGCAAAAATCCATTAGACGAGAGATATTCTTTCCACCGTAGGTAGGTGGAGGAAGGCAATCCTTCCAGAAAAGGCCAGGAATACTTTTCCCCAATTGCCTGGCTGCTAAACACGCTGACAAAGAGGAGTGTGTGAGTGTGTGTGTGTGTGTGTGTGTGTGTGTGTGTGTGGGGGGGGGGATCCTAGTGATGGAACCCTGGTGAGTTTTCATTACAGACAAGGTGCACAAGGCGTAGAGAGCAACTCAGCAGCCATGGAGACACATACCTTTTTCCCTTCGCCGTAGATCAGGGGAAACTTCAGGTCATCATCCTCTATGGTTTTATACGCCCTGCAAAGAGGAAGGAGGACACTTTAGGACGTCTCTGGTTTCGTGGCAGGTAGCTACGCGTCCCCATCAGGACCTGCTACTGAGGCATAGCAGGAGAGAGAGAGGATGCTGGGTAAAGACGGATCCACACATGCAGAGTCTTAGCATATTTCCCTCATCCTGTAAAAGTCTCCCTCATGACAAAGGGAGAGACGTCTGTGGACATAAGAGACAATCTTAGCTTCCTGTTGGTTTTTTTTTTGTGAATGTCTGCAATGTGCAAGTGAGTGTACATGCATGTCTGTATCTGAAGGTCTGGTTGCAAAACAGCTGAATGATGCAAGAGTATCCACATTCACATTCCCCAGCTCTCAGAGCAGTGTTTAAACTTCCCCGACTAATGAATAATTGACAATCTTCAGACTGGGACCAGACAGAGCTGCAGTACAAGGAGAAAGACTGCATAATACAGTATGTATTCATGCCAAGTCTTAGGATACACTTTTCACCCTTTCTGCTTAGAAACCTGCAGTGGAAAAGTCAGGCACTCTTGTTCATTCCAACTATACTCTTTTTCAGAGGAACAGCTATGTCACTAGACCATAAAACATTAAAAAATTGTAGCCGTTTTCCACAGGAGCTGCCAAGAGAAAGTTTTCCTTTCTCATCTCACACCAAGTGCGAGGAATATAAAATCTGGCTTCTAATGATGCCACAGTCCTGACCTCCGTCAAATAACGTACCAGCACAGGTTTACATTAGCATTTGCACTGGAGAAAATTGAGGCATCATATCTAAAAATTACATATTTTCTGACAGTATTGAAGAGAAAATGTGAGTTTAGTAGTCAAACATGTTGTCTTGAAGAGACCTGCAGTGTTATTTGTGAACCCAGGCCAGCACACACCTTGATATAGAGTACATTGAGTATGTCAGCTGCTGTGAAGCAGATTAGCAGGGACGAGGATGGTTTTTACATTACTGCTGGTTCCACTCAGAGAGACCATATGTTTCCGCCTAAGGCGAGCGCGATACTGCTGGGCTCAGCGCTTTTTTCAGAGGGTGCAGAGAGTGAGGACGATCAGTGTGTTCACGGCCCACAAACACAGAAATACAGTCTGCAGTGTGAGAGTTTTCTAAGCGGAGAGATGTAGTGTGAAATAACAGTCTGTCCAAGTGTTTCCTCACTCATGTTTGCAATGTTCATGGCCTGGAAAAACCTCTCCAGCAGCAGTCTGATGTTGTAGGCGGAGCCAGTCCAGCTCAGAAGTGGCTGCCAAGGGCCCTGCATCCACTAGGGGGCCCCGCAAACTCATGTATATCTATTGTCTGGCCTGACAACCCTACATCTGAATTAAATTAATGAATTGTTAATGTTGCTAATGTAACGCTAGATTATTACAGTTTTCTGGTGTGACAACCTCACAGTTTATTGACAAACAGCTGTGCGTGGTGGGTTTGTGAGGTGGGTCACCTTACAACCCCCTTTTTCACTTACCAACACCCACTAATGTCTATAATGGGAAAAGTTTTTGACGGGCATCCGGTTCCAGGCCAACTAACTGCAGACTAAAGAGGGTAATTATAAGCTTTGGCTCCGACCGGCATCTTCTGTGAATTTTTGTCATCTTGGCCATAAATGAATCCATTTGCGTTCAGTCAGCATTTAGTAAAAGATATTAACAGTAACAACCGACACACTGTCATTGCCATTCATGCTACTTTCTATCATATGGCATTCCTGACGTGAAGCGCAAGAAAAAAACCAAACAAACGGAACCTGCCTTCTCGCAGTAAGAGCAGGGCTGGATTAGACATGCCTAAGAACCTGCATGCAGGTAGGGATGTGCTGTGGGATACAAGTGAGTGAGGGGTTGGTGGTTTACATGGATCCACCCATCAGGCACAGGGAAAGGAACAACCAGCACAAGGTAATGTTTGGAAATGTAATATTACCCCAATTCTGTTTACGACCCCTGTAAACAGCTACAGGGGCTAGCTAGCTCCAGCACGCTCTATCGCCTGAGTAGCAGATTTAACAGATCCTGACTGCCATTTCAGTTTGTTATCATTTCAAAGATGTCTTGGATGAAAACCTGCTCTTGGGGGCCGGCTCCCTGGAGGAAAGTGTTGAGGAACCTGCACAAGCAGCACTTCTGCATTCAAGTGGTGTTTGGCCAGACACACAGGCTTTACCAGACACACATGCACGCGCACATGCGCACGCGCGCGCGCGCACACACACACACACACACACACACACACACTTGTTGAGAAACTTTGAGGTGACATTGTCAGCACCAGATGAGTCAGACAAATTGGCGCACTTGACAGTTGGGTTCAATTAAACTTTTTGGCCAACCTTGACAGGCTTTTCATAGATTGGATGGCGCTTTCCGGAACAAAGGCAGGCCAGAGTTAATGGCAGCCACCCAATGATAGATGGAAGATGTAGGCATTACTTATACTGCTACAGAGACATAGTGGAGATAGAGAGGGAGATGCAGAGGAGGAGGAGGAGCAGAGGAGGGAAAGGCAGAGACAATGATGAAAGTGTGTGTTGTCCTCCCTCCTCTCTCCTTCAGTGACCACTGGAACAGAAGGAGGACAGACGCACAAGTAGACATGAGCAGCCACAACACCACTTACTGCCATTTATCTTTGGCCTCTTGTGTGAGAGAGAGACACACACACACACACACACACACACACACACACATCTTTTTTAAAAATGTGATCTTTTAGTACCCGGCTTTCCATTTTCTTTATTTTTTCACTTCCATCTATTTCAATTCAATCTTTTCTCCTTCTCGCCTGTCCTTTTCCTTATTTTTCTAGTTGACTTCTTAAAGGGGCAGTTTACCCAAAAATGAGTTACAGAATTAAAGACTCATTGTTGCTGTAGCTGCCAGCCATGACACCTTGTTTTACTGAGGTTAAAAAAAATGCCATCTGCATTTTACAAAACAACTTGGCATGTAGAGGCGGCACGGTGGTGCAGTGGTTTGCACTGTCGCCTCACAGCAAGAAGGTTTCGAGTTCGAGCCCTGGCTCGGGCACGGGGTCTCTCTGTGTGGAGTCTGCATGTTCTCCCTGTTCCTGTGTGGGTTCTCTCTGGTACTCCAGCTTCCTCCCACAGTCCAAAGACATCAAGAAGGGACGAGGTTAATCCAGACTCTAAATAGACCGTAGATGTGACTGTGAGTGTGAATGGTTGTCTGTCTATATGTGTTGGCCCCAGATGGACTGGTGACCTGTCCACGGCATGTCATGAGGATTCAGGATGCTTGGTTTACATCGGACGAGCAGAATGGTTTTAATATGTTCTCGTGTTTCAAAACTTGACACCATTCATGTGAGCTTTTTGGAGATTACTGTATCGCCCTCTCTTGTGAAGCAGTTTTTGATGACTAAAAATCATCACCTGACCTTCCATCAGAACGAGGGCGACTATGACTGAATTAAAGGTTTTGGATGAACTGTCCCTTTAAGCCACTCAACTCCACATCTTGATCTGTCTCATTGATCTTGGCATTCTGACTTTAATCGCTGACTTAAAACAACATGCCCCGCCCCTTTATTGATTGCAATGCTTGTTGTCTGCGGGTCCTTGTGTGACTTCACAAGTCCTCCCTGACTTTGATCTCCGTCGTTCTGTCTGCCATCCTGCCATCTTTGATCTCTGCTTTCAGCGCCCCATACATTCGTGCAGCATCAATACCATTCAGAATCTTTTCATGGGAGGAAAAGGAAGCACTGCTTGGATCTGAAGGCTCAGATTAAGTGAGGTGCTTTTCAGCAGAGCAGATGTCTGTCATCTCAAAAGCTCTGTCATCTCAGACGCTAGGCTATAAGTTAACCCATTTAAGGCCCACGTATGGAGGTTTCTTGCAGTTATAGAAAGACTCAACATCTGTCACTCCAGGACATCTCAAAATCAAAAGCACCTGTCACACACCATTACAGTTTTGTAGCACCAAAGCAGGTTAACACTCCGATCCAACTGGCCAAGTAAAAGAAGGTAAAGGAAGCGAGGAAGGAAGAAGATAGAGAGGGGTGGGCTGCAGGCTTGTATGTCTTCATTAGTGTGGCCTTGATCACGGATGCCTTTGAGGGAACTGGATGCTAGCATACACCCACACACACAGCATGTGGGAACATAGGGTACACATACAGACAAGTGAGTGCAGACAGAAAGCTGTGGAGACATTAAAAATGATCCTCTGCAGCTATAAAGCGCCTGAACTGCACCTATACAGGCTGACACAGTTAAGTCACACCCTGACGCCCGCGCAGGCCGAGAGAGGACTAATTTTAGACACTGACTTAATCCGGGTGAAACAAGCAGCATTGGGTTATGAGCAGAAAGAGATGGAAAAAAACAAAAAAAACATCACCGGTGTTCTGCAGTGGTGAAACAGTAAGCAGGTATTTGACAGGCTGACAGTTCTGTGTCCAGTAGGTGCACGCAGAAGCAAAGAGGTGGCGTCACAAAACGTCCCGTTCACCTGATGGTGGGTCTTCAGTCCAACCCTTTTCATTTGCACACCAGTGGAAATCCAGGGCTGGACTGGATCATGAAAAGATGTTCTTTAAATCTGAGATAACTTCGATGTGAGTGTAAAATAAGTGAGTGAAAACACACCTCCTGAGAGGAGGGTTGTACTTTGTTACTCTGTGATATTTACTAGTTACTGCATGGTAATTGAAATATTTACCATAATATATGATTTTTATGGGACATGTCAACAAAATAACACCCTCTACTACTACTACTACTACTACTAATAGTAGCTAACAAACAGTTAGATACAACAAACAAGATATAACCTCACAAATATTATGAGTGATCATCAAATCAGATATTTTGGATTTGAAGAATTTGTATTTGAAGTTTTATTTTTGGGACATTTGAGGGCAGCAGAGACAAACTAACTAACTAACTAACTAACCCTAACAGTTGTCTGAACAGAAAGATCAATTCTTAAGTAAATTACATTAAATACCTGCAAGTATTTACAGTATTTAATAAAATTAACATTTAATAGCATGTAAATGTGTTTCTTGATTCATTTATGTATCTATTTCTGATTGTGTCAGTTTATGGTTGGAGAAGGCCTAATATCATAATGTAATAACAGCAGAATGAATACTGAAAAAGCTCAGGTTGCGCTGAGAGCATTTGATCAGTGACACCTTCATCTGCGACTGGACTTAAACTCTATGAAAGTAACAGAACAACTCTGAGGCTCCAGTAGACTGACAAAAAAAACGATGAAGATGCTAAGGGAACGATCATGAGCCGCTACTTTTTTTTTTGGTAAAACTTTGTAAAGCCGTAGTCAGGCGATTACCCTCCACGCGATCATCATCATCATCAAATACCTCCCTGACATTAAACATGACCCTTTCAGCCGCCTTCGATGACATTTTCTGCTAATACTATCCTGAGTTTCATAGTGATGGGAAAATCTATGTTACTCAAGTAAAAGCACACAACCGCGCAACGGTATTTAACCAATTCAATCATGTGTTATTGATGCATATGCAACCGAAAAGACCTGTCTAAAAGCTAGCATATTGATCTCATTACTAATCAAAAAAACCTCATTACATCCTGCTGACTTTTTTGTGTGTTGTGTATGTTTGTAGACAGTCAGATAATTTGTCAGTGCAGTAAGCAAAATGTCATGGCAAGTGAAATATATTGATATTGTCTTCAAAATAAATCTCCTCATCTTACAGAGATGAGAAATTTTTGACTAGAATTTAGAAAGACAAAAAGAAAAAAGAAGAGTCCGCACACATCAGCTCCCGTTTGTGCATATATTTGAGGACATCACAACCAAAAAGCAAAAAATATATGCACAAAAAGGGAGCTGAAGTGTCCGGACTCCTCTTTTTTCTTTTAGTCTTTCTAGATTGATTTTGAGTCCAGCACCTGTTTATGGGATGTGCGCGACTTCTCTACTTTTGACAAGAATTTAGACTAATATTCTCCTCAAGGTTCTTTTGCAGGGGAAATTCAGTGTTTGCAGCTCTCCAGTGTGTTATTTAAGTCCTTATCGCAACATTAAATTAAATGGACGCTGAACACGTCTATAGTTAGCAGAAATTACTCAGCCTACACTTGAGGCTGCAGATGCAATCATTCCTTCTCCCTTCTATATTCTCTCCGTTTTGACTCCTTTATCATTTTCTCTCACATTTCTGTTGGCGTCTTAAGACTTCTTTCTCCACAGTAACATGCCCCCCCCCCCCACACCATCGTCCTCAATCTCTTTGACCTTTCTTACATTTCTCTCTGCAGTAAGACAAAGAACCAGGGCCTTGCTGTGCCCACACAGTTTTTCCTCCCCTCATTTTCACACACACTAACACAAATGCCAAGGCCACTTACAGAGTGATGCTCTGAATAGTGCATTTACACTGTATCTCACTGACTGTGGGGAAAAAGCATAGGAAATAATTTAAAAGTAGATAATATAGTTAGTTAGTGTTTCAATGAGCTTTTTAAGCAAATTAACGGAAATGATGTTGGCATCCACTTCTCTCTGAGGACTCATTCACTGATCTGGTTTAAAACAGAGAGAGTTGTCCTCACAATGAATGTGTTTAATGGTAAATCATCCAGCGGGAGGACAGAGCCGAGGCTCCCTGACACGCACATCCTGACTGACCAAAATCAAATGAGAGACTCAAAAGCACAGCGAGTGAATACCTCCACCAAGGCTACATTTTAGTCTTGGACTATAATGAAAGCTGCAAGCAGATCACACTGAAGTGTATTAAAACAAAAAAAAAACCAAACAAACCCTGCAATTTCCTTTTGCAACCAGGTGGCGCCATGACTCATCTCCCCCAAATTTTAATGGATTCGTCATCGGCCCATGGTTTCACCCCTCCACCAAGTTAAGTGAAAATCCGCCTCATTATTTCTGCATAATCCTGTGGACAGATAAATATACGCAAGCTAAAACCTCCTTGCGGAGGTTTTTGTAATACATAAAACAAATGCAGGGCGGCACGGTGGTGCAGTGGTCAGCACTGTTGCCTCACAGTAAGAAGGTTCTTGGTTAAAGCCCCGGCTCCAGCACGGG
The DNA here is from genome assembly GCF_037954235.1 of Aulostomus chinensis. Classification (NCBI taxonomy): domain Eukaryota; kingdom Metazoa; phylum Chordata; class Actinopteri; order Syngnathiformes; family Aulostomidae; genus Aulostomus; species Aulostomus chinensis. The sequence continues at coordinate 25,201,350 of NC_141326.1, forward strand.
ATCTTTCTGTGTGGAGTCTGCATGTTCTCCCTGTTCCTGTGTGGGTTCTCTCTGGTACTCCAGCTTCCTCCCACAGTCCAAAGACATCAAAAGGGGACGAGGCTGACTGATACTCTAAATTGACCGTAGGTGTGACTGTGAGTGTGAATGGTTGTCTGTCTATATGTGTTGGCCCTGCGATGGACTGGTGACCTGTCCAGGGTGAACCCCACCTCTCCCCCGAAGGCAGCTGGGATAGGCTCCAGCCCCCCAGGACCCTTCACAGGATAAACAGTAGAAAATGGACGGATGGCTGGTTACATTTTCTTTTGGAATGGAATGGATGGACGGATGGAAAACAAATGCATTTTGGTGCAATGATAAACTGAGTCATAGATGAATCAATGACCAACCCACCATCCTGACATGGTGAAGTCCCGGTACAGCATCCTCTTCCCCACCTCCTTCCTCTGCACTCTCCTGGGGAACTCCAGATGTGTGAATTCATTTCCCAACAACTGGGGCTGCATGTAGGCCTTTGATATTAAAAAAAGAGACAGAAAAAGGAGACTGACATGCCCGGGGGATAGGAAAAACAATTCCATAGTCTATTAAGCTGGCAGAGTAAAAGAAGCAACAAGACTAAGCACAGCTGATGTCTCAACAGGAGGAGAGGTCAGCTATGCTAATATCTGACAGCTGGGCTTGCTTAAAAGAAGCTGATGAAGGCTTTTTTCTCGTACCAGGAACTGCAATCGCTGTCTCTCTGACTCTGGTGTGAACTCTGCTGACATGGGGATGACGTCCCCGCACCGGATAATGATAGCTCTGAGGGGAAAGAGCAGACAAAACAAGCTAATTTTAGCTTGTAGCTGCTGCTGGCTGCAGGGCACGAAAAGGTGAGCAATATGGAGGAGATGGCTCAGTGTGTGTGTGTACGTGTGTGTGTTGGGGGGGGGGGGGGTTGGTCATCGTTGTGTGTGTGTGAGTGTGTGTCACTGTCATGTTTGTGTGTGTGTGTGTGTGTCTCTCACCTGCTGTCACCAGCGTTCCCAACATAGAGCTTACCAAGCAAGTTAACCACAACCAGAGCAGTGCAGCCTCCGGAGATGTTGTAGACTGCCCTCTCCTTTTCTATTTGGACATCCTAAAGAAACACACACACACACACACACACACACACACACACACACACACACACACACACACACACACACACACCCACACTACTTTATTCTGATCACAGTTTAAAATGATCATAGCCTTCAAAAAGATTTTCCCATCATGAGGTAGACAGTTTTTACATAAGAACTCGATAATGAGTAAAATAATTCCCTGATACTTGAAATCCACTGTGATGCCGTTATTAATTATGATCTGAAGTTAATGTCATAATGACTCCATCCCCTCTAAAATCCAATTACCTGAAAATAACTTCTACACAGGACTTGTAATTTACATTCTGTCAAAGGAAACGCATGTTTAAAAAAAAGGAACCATTTCCAGCCACTACTGTTTAATCTTGTTTTTAATCTACTCCAGTGACTGATAGCGTCCAGTGATAATATGATGCTCCTTCTACCAAGGTCTGGGTGAATACTTGAATCTGATTGGCTGTTGAATGTCCATTGAAAGTATATTTGACACCTTTAGTTCAAACTGCCGGTTCACCTTCTAAAGTAATGTGCGGTCTATGTGTAACCATAGCAACAAGGAAGTTACTGCTTATCACCGTACTACAAAAATAAGTGACTTTGACACGTCTTTTAAACGGTTTGGAGAATAAAACCAATTTGATAACTGGGTTTCGGTTGAAAATGATTTCCATCTGTGAAAATAACTCTGAAGATCTCTGTGGAGGCCCAGCTCAGGCCCGCACCTGCCATCATCCATTATTCCTGATGATGGACACCGGAGTGAGGCAATTTCCTTAATTTATCTGAGCTACATCGACTAGTAGGTTGATTTTAAGCTACTGATTTGATACGAGGTCATGTTGCTGATTTATTAGTCGTTCTGTGAATTATTTTGTAGAGGAGAGAAGGAAAAACTGGAAAACACAATAAAAGAGTGTCGTGTTTGTCATCATCATTATCGTCATTTATAATTATTGCACCTTTAGTTATTTTCTTCTCTTGCCTCGGGTATCTGTGTTGTAATGTTGTGGAGGAGTAGCTGGTTGCCTAGGAATCAGCTAATGTGGATCCTGATGCTAATATAAAATAACCATAATGAATTCATTCATCAGGAGTGTCGCCGGTCAAGGGACAACACAATGAAATGGGAACTAAAAGGATATAATAGAAATTTTCAAGAGACTGCTGGTTATTATACCAGTTAATTAACTCAGATTAATTTGATGCTAATTAAACCACAAAAAAATGATTTCAAAAACCAATTTTCATTAATTAAATGAATAATTAACCTGTCGCTGAATTAATCAAAATAGCAACATGGATGTGAGGCGAGCTGCTCACGTGTAGTTTAACCCTTTCCTGCTCAGTGGCTGTAATGTTGGCACCTAAGAGGACTTCAATTGCATAACAGAAGCAGCGAGTTATTCTGGGAGAATGGAGAGACCCTCCGGCGCCTCCTTTGCATCTCTTTGTCACCATCAGTCACGTGAGAGGGCCCAAAAAATGCTGGCAAACGCAGTGAGTCCATCCATTAACATGTTTTCTCATGAGGAACGTTCACCCCAGCTGGAGCACATCGCCTTCTGCTACTCAGCTGACAAACTCCATCTGATTACAACTGTGTGTGTAGATTAATTTTAGGTGCTCTGATGAGAGATGCTCTGTGTGTGTGTGTGTGTGTGTGTGTGTGTGTGTGCATTGTGTAGATAAATATCAGTGTACATTTGTGGATCCACAACAGAAGTGGTGTGCATCTGAGTACAATATGTGTGCAGAGGGAGGAGGTGCGTATGTGTGTGCGTGTGGCTGGGTGCGTGAAACACACACTCATGTGGGTGTGTGTTTGTATATTTTTGTGTATTTCAGATGGTGTGTATGTTTGATTGGATGCTCGTTGGCATGGACTATCTTTCTCTTATTCACAGACCCCCCCCCACACACACACACACACACACACACGCACACACACACACTCTGCTTGAAGAAGCAACACATTTCCCAAGAGACAGGGGGCATGAGGGTGTATAGAAGATGGATACCTCTCTGTGTGCTTGTGTATTTCCTGAAGTGAGAGTCTCATGGTGTCCCCTTGTGGACAATGCACGTATAGCAGGTGGGCCACAAAAGGTCATTCACATTAATTAATAGGGTTTTTCTGTTTTCAATTTCATTATTAACCATGAAATATTTATTTGGGGATGCAAGGAACCTCAATTGATGTTCAAACCAGCTTTGCCACAGAAGAAGAGGGAGCTGAACAAGTTGCTGAGACTCGTCACCTGGAAGCTACAAGTCACGTCCAAGAAACTCTTTTTATTTGCATTAAGCCCTTACGCATAAAAAAATATATAATTAGTACATTTTCTATGATTCCAGCTGTCTTCATTTACTGTTATTTACTGATTGTATGAATACTTAATTTATATTACAATCCTCAGAAGCATGGCGTGATGTGACGGCAATCGCCGTGGCAGAAAAATAAATTGTAGAAGATGGAAAACTGGTGACACAGGTAATTAACACAGATCAATCATTTTCAGCGGCGTTGCAGTTTCATTTGAGGGCAAGTAGGACACCTGGGAAAATCATGGGGAAAATGTATTGAAGCTGCTTCAGTGCAGCGAATCAATACCCACCACCATCATTCCATTTATATCCATTTATGTGCATGAATGATTAAATACTACTAACTGCTGTATTTCTCCGTGTCAAGACTGGTGACTTGTCCCGGTTCTCCAGCCTCCTGACTAACGGGCCATGATGGCAGCTGGTTTATAACTGGTGTGTCCTACTGGGTTTGTTCAGTCCTGTCTGTTATTCATTAACAGTCAACGGCACGTGGAAGCTATTGAAACAAAGAAACAAATAATTATGAATTATGGATGAAAATATCAAACAAGAAGCACTAAAATTATACGAAAAGAGAGGCGTCAAATGTAATAATAATAATAATCATAATAATAGAGTATTGATTTGGAGTCACTAGATCACATGACATGGAACTATGTTACATTTAACATATAAAATGTGTATTAAACTAAGAAAAATCGATTAACCAAACGTGTCATTGATGAAGAAAGGTTAGGTAACACAAGTTTTTGAAAAGAAACTATAATGACATGAAATGAAAACAGATGTTGCTACGGAAACCTTCATGAATGTATTTCATGTCAAAATGACTGCTGTTAAAAAGGCCTATTACTTCGTACATATTAACAGCGGTATGTATTTATTAATCTTTTCTTTGACTACGGTTTAATTATCCCAATGCATAATTACCCCTGTATATGGCCTTGATATGGCTCAGTAAAAATAGTTAATTACACATTGCCACCTAGTGGTAAAACAGTGGAAGTAGCAGGATGTACTGAGTGACAGTATATTTTAATGAGGCTGATCTGCACAGCCCTCCATCAAGATCTACTCCACACTGTAATCTAATCTAATCAGCACCTCTTGAGGGAGATCTCCAGCACAGTTGTGAGCTTCTTGCAAAGCCGACTGATCACTTACTGGGTCTCTTCTAACCTGTTGGCATGACCAGGTGGGTGGGGTTTTATAACAGCATTTACATCACATATGTCGAGTGTTTCCTCATCGTCATCAGTACTTCATGACTTTTTTCCCCTTCTTTTCATTACTTCTAGTTGTGTAAAAAGTCAAAGTCAAAATGTCAAAAATACTCCACTAGAAGTAAAAAGAAAATTCTTAATTTTAAATACATAAATAAATGAAATAAAATATTCAAGTATACTTAAAGTACCAAAAGTAAAAGCACTAATTAAGAAATTAATTGGTGGAGACGTATCAACAGTCAACATTTCGCCAGGTAGTGGAGTTTATCAGGTAATAATCAACAGGAAATCCTGTTTTAAAAGGCACTTATCTTTACCAAGTTAATGTTTAATCAATAAGATATATAGTAACTCTACACACTGTGAAACCACACTGATATCAGGACAAGAAGGATGACTTTAATTCCCGAACTCAAGTCAAGATCATTCCTCTTTCACAACACCGCGGGGGATAAACATAACAGAAAGTGTTTACCAAACCCTGATGTTGAAACTGAGGACAGTGACCTCTGACCTCCACCCCGTCCAAGCCTGCAAGGCAGCCCAAACTGTTTTGATTGGCTCCGGTCTTGATCTCTTGGCCTGAGTATAAGCGCAGTGTAAGTTTGCCCTGAGAGCAGAGCCAGATGGGGAGTAAGAGTGACCTGCAGTCGCTTGGAAGGGAAGAGTGGATCAATGCTCCTCCTTCCAAGCCTCAACTGACTCCATGTGCTTTCAATTTGAGAAGAGAACACGCAAAGGATGGATTTTAAAAGGAATTCTCAGTGTGTAAATGCGTGTATTTGTATGTTGTTGGCGAGTTCACTGAATGTGTGACCTCACCTCAACCTTAGGTGACATATTAACCCTCTGAGCATGTAGGTGGACAGCACAGAGGTGAGTCACGCTAGTGTCAACGTTTTTTTTCTTTTATATTTGTCCCTGCAATAAAAGTCGACCTGAGGACACCCGCTGCTTGTTAAGAGACTTTTATGGTCACCGTCTGTAAGGTTTGTCTTTGTTGGATTTTTTGAAACGGGATGATAACACATTGATACTTGTGCAACGTCTGCTCCTCTCTGTAAAACAGCAGCAGGAAACTGAGAGAGAGGGAGATTTCCATTTCACTTGGCTGGTTAAATACCATCAATCACAATTCACTGGACCTGACAAGTTGTATGAGTTAGTGCAATATTATCCAGAGATATCAGGTTATCAAGTATGTACAGATGGAGAGACCACCTGATAACATAATGCCTCTAGCCTATGGCAATAAAACGGAAACAGAATATCATTTCTTTCTTTTAAGGCTACACCTTCCTTCCAAATACTGATTGTTAGGCCACTCAAGGTGGGTCCCATTAAGATTGAAAACCTCCCAGAAATCTCAAGAAACATGTTTTTTTGAAGAAAGGTCTGTCCCAAAGCTCTGCTTTGGTCCACACTATTCTCCTCCACCGTGTTTGGTGAAAAATCTATTTATTTTGATGCAATCCTGCGAAAAAGACAAATCATGGTGCTCATATTACCTCAATAGTGGCAACAAGGACCACAAACAAATGTTTAAGGCATGATGCACTGATGCCAGACAGCATATCAACCTAAATACAAACTGTCAGATTGACAGGATTGAGTGTCGTACAGAAAACTGCCATCTGATCCTTTTAGTTTTCGAAGCACTGAATGAAAATCTTTGAGAGTTAAAGTTGAAACTTGTTTGCCTAAAAGTCATCAAACTTTATCGAGAACTTTGTAGCGTGTCTCTTACCATGTCTTTGAAAGCATTCTCAATGGCTCCGATCACCAGACTCTCGTGTGAAACTTTCTTCTCAGAGAAGAAGCGTGTGGGCGGGGTGCTCGGGGATCCCGGAGCTCCTGCGGCACCTCGGAGTGATGCGGCTCTGGTAAGGGCACGTTGGGACGTGGGGGTGAGATGTTGACTGATGGTCTCCTCGCCCAAGCAGGTTGGGGGCAGGAGGTTTGACGTGCAGAGGATCTCCATCACCTCTTGAAGGTGCAGGGCGATGTGGTGATGGAGAAGGCGAGAGGCCACAACCGCCGCCCCAGACCCAGCGTGGCCATCAAATAATGCCCAGTAGTGGAAGGTCAGGTCTTCAGGGTTGTCCTGGGTACAGATACACACGTCAGTCAGCTGTGTCACAAGTGATCTCTGTAGGAAAGCTGGATAAAAATCTACATTCTTCTTGAGGAGTTGTGAAATATTTCAGTCAGCAGAAACATTGCTGAATATTGCACAGTATTTCTGAGTATCTCCTCGTTCATGTTAAATCAAAAGCAAAAGTCACTTTAACTGCAACTAGAAATACACATCACGGTTTCATTCCTCATTGAAACATTCTAAAAAAAATCATAAATAATCATTTTTACGTCTAATTCATAATAATAAATTAGTCTTTTAACAGGTGATTTTTTTTTTTTTTTTTTAAGCCCCACATGTCGAAACATAGAATCTAACAATAGAATCTGAACCGGCCTCAAAATAAAAACTAATGCGTCATGGACTTTTGCACCCAGTGTGAGGACAGTTCCTCGAGGAGTTCTCTGAGTTATTACGTAAACAAGAATGTGACAGACATACAACCTCAAAATATGACGCCTTCGGTCCTCAGCTGTGCTGTGCAGAGGCATAAAAATACTGTGATGACTCATCATCCCTTCATCAGTATTTCAGGATAATCTAATGCTTCCTTTCTTCTTGCAGCACTGTGATAGACTCCTGTGATTCCTAACATGGTGGCCGGGGCCTGCTGAGAGGTTTCAACATGAACCTTAGTAAGTGGAGGGGGGGGGGGGGGGAATTAAATTAGAAAGTAGTCTTCTACGTTTAGAGAAAATTCGTCAGCCCTGTAAACCACCTCAGTGAATACCAGCAACATGAGTCCCACAGCTAAACGTTTGAAAGACACTGTTTACTGTCTCAGTGACCGGAGCAGAAATCTATGTTGTCTGAACAAGTTAAACCCACATTAAATCTGTCCCAAATCATGGCCGACTGGCAATAAGAAGCTGTACTATTGGGGGGGGGGTTAAGCCGATTCGCGCAGATGTCACGAAAGTCTCACAACTCCCCCAATATCTGTGTGAATGCTCCTTTCTTCTGCATTTGAAGCAGGGATGCAATCATTGTCATTGAAGTCTTCTGATCTGAACGCACCGGAGTGTTGAAGCGGGTCTGCTGTAATATTCATGTATGCTCTGGCATCAACATTTCAATGCGCAGGATTTAATAGACCCGCCATGATGCACCGTGTGCTTCGAAGCTTGTGTGATCTACAAAGTAACGTCCGGTTCATTCATTGCGCCCCTGTAGACCGCCACCCTGAAAAAAAACCCCCGCCGATCTATGATGGTGGTGTTGCTCGTTGTTCCGCAGCCTGCTGAGGTGGTCGACTCTCCAGTGTGAGCTCACACACACCCTACGTCTTCACACACAGATTATGCTCTCATTCTTCCTCTTCTATGCAGGGCTCCAGAGATTCTAACGTTAATAAGACAACAAAACACACTCGTGACTTTGAAGGCTTTCTATGCGTCTTAAAAACACTGGTTGCTACAAGTGACCGAGCAAGTCTTCAGACGGTCTCGTGGATATGAAATTCTTCAACGTCAAAAACAGAAGAAGTGTGATGCGAGTTGTGATGGCGTCCAAGTCTTGCATCTTTGCTGTTGCTCAATCACAGCGGAATGATAACTTTGTACTCCTAAAGATTAAGTTTACACTTTGCAAATCAAGAAAGTGGGCTTATTTGTGTAGATAACCTTGAAAACCAAAAAAAGGGCAAATCTCATAAAATAGTGTTTTGCCGCACAGTTCATTTTTAGCAATAATCTATGATTCAAAGTAAAACTCTGATTGTTTTTTTGCCCCAGGAACCCATAGAGATGCTAACTTCCATGTTGACCTTCCTCACCTGGGTGTGAGACTTGTGTTGCACTTGTTGTTGGGTCAATGACCCAATCGTTCAGCTCAGAACCGCTGAGAACGTGGACTGATTTGCTAGACAGAACCAAGGTTCAGAAAATCTTGAAGGGCATTGGTTCAAGACCCTGCATCAGTTTGGCGTGATGGGGCATGAGTGTAGGTCCTTGCTAGCACCTGTAAATACACCGTGGTGCATGTTGGTGCTCAAGCATGAGCCTATGAAGGCACCACAGACGAGCAGAAACGCTCCAAACTGCTACTCTCACTGGCCTTGTACCACTGCAGTAGTGAGTCATGTGGTACTTGCATGAGTTTGCTGTGGGCTCTCAGTGGGCCTGAGTAAAGAACTGGTGGGCTGAAATTCTAGCAGAAGTATTGGTTTATGTAACCGTTAGTTGTCTTTGGAAATTAAATTACGAAACACAGGAAAAAACTTAGATGAAACAGTGAGATAGTACAGGAACCTCAGAGCGCCAGCAGAATTAGAGGTAAAAAAAACAAAACACCAACAACAAAAAAAAACAACAGGCAATTGACATCAATTATTTCTTGGTTTTCCCAGCTTGGAGGCAATAAAGGGAATGTTGTCAGGAAGAGAATTAAGAGTCTGAATCTGTTTAATCGCCTGATGAACAGCAGTGAGCTTCCGTGTCACAACTCTGTAAAGACTCCTGCTGTTTCAGACATAGGGAAGGAAGCCTTGTTGAATTAAAAGCCTGGGCTTTTCATAAAAGGTGACTCACTCCTTTTACATCAGGAGGACAATTCCCTATTATTCCGATTTTAATTAAACCGACAGTAACTGATTTTTTTCCCCAAACAATCGTAGGCAGCAGAAACGAGCAGTGATCCCAACACTGACACATCATCCATTTCTACATTTGTGTGCATGTTTGCAGCGAGTTCCTTTTTCACACATCCAGCAGTTATAAAGCAACATTAAAGTTCATTCGGAGTTCCTCCTGCTCGCTCGCTCTCCCTCTCTCCTCGTCTTTTCTCTAAACATTGCAGCCTGCTGCGACTCTCAACAAACACCATGGATCGATGAGCTAAAGTCGCACGTCACAAAGCCGAAGTAGGAGCTGAAACTTGCTGCAAAGCTTTGTGGGGCGCTGCAGATTCGGGTGACGATTCTCTAGAAGTTCGTCATGTGGCACATCATAATAAAGAGTATTGATTACATCTACTTCAGGGAAACAATACTTGTTCTGTAAAATTTCTCAGTGCTTTTAATTGCTCCAAATAAAACAATATGGAATTAAAAAAAAAAAATTGACATTCATCTTCTTCCAATCATGACACATTTTGCTCCTATTTCAAAACTTCCTGCGGTCGTTACATGAGTCTGTGTGATGTAACGCTAGCAAGCTGTACCACAACATCTTAACTAGGGGGATTTTGCTGACCTATTCCAGCCTCACATTGTGATTGGCTTTCTAAAGCAGCTGAGTGTTCAGATAGTCTTAATAAAGGACATGACACTCCTCATTTACCCTTACCAGGTTGTCCCTGAGGCCCAGAGCCTCTCCGTTAGGCAGGGAAGACCTCCTGCGGGGCGTGGGGTTCCGGTTGGGTGTAAAGCTTCCGACAGGTCTCTTCTTTACCACCAGCACCTCACAGCAGGCTTGGTCCTCATTTAATGTGCTTTTTCCTGCATTGATAACCCTGTACAGAGAGGGTGGGGGCAAAAAAGAACTTCAATTTTACAGTCCGTGTCTGAATACTGCCCCAAAAAGTGTATTTAGAAGAAAACGGCATCACTTTTTACTTTCTGTTTCTGCTTTCAACAGAAAACCGACACGTCTTTGATATCTTAATGAAAAATGACGTGACTAATTTTGCCATCTCCTGTCATGAATTTTTCAACCAAGTGTTTCAAGAGAGAATTAAAGCCAACAAATGAAATACTGTTGAATGCTTGTTGACATGAGAGGAAGTCTCGCCTCCTTCCCATAGGTCTAATAAAAATAATCCTAATTGGTCCTGGGGAGGAGCTCCTCGGCCCCCAGCTAAGACAACACCATGGGTTGCACAAGTGACAGGAAATTGAGCAGACCATCACTCAGAAAGATTGATTTTAATTGCTGTTTACACAATGGGCTTTCTGCCGCTTCCTCATTCTTGAAAGTAATAATAGCACAGGCTCCCTTTTGGCTGTCAATGCAAGTTTAGAGAAACACCTCAGCTGCCCACAGCGCTGCTCCTTCAGAATGCATATCTACGGATCTCTAATCATCCGGAGTACTGCGGCAGAAATCAGTTCATGGCAGTGATATCATCACGATAGCTATTGAATATTTGAAGAAAATAATATTCGTGCAATTAGCCAAATTCAACTTGCACGATGTTGGAGAGTACACCAGAAACTAAGAATAATAACTGCTCGAGTTAGAGCTCCAGTAGGTCATCTAACCGGCCCGCTGTCATTGTCCCAGAGCAGATGAACCGGGGAAGAATCGATTTATAGACGGAGTGTTTTGTCTGGTTGACCTTTTAGGTCCCTGTCAAACAGCGGACTTGAAGTTTAAGATGATTTAAGAGAGACACGACATCTCCCAAAGCTGAGACAGAATGAAGTTTGTCTCCTCGCCTGTCCAGAAATATTTCACCTCTGCACACACCATGACGACCCCCACCCACATGAGTGCAGACCTCCAGGTTAAATGCTGCACTGGGACCACAGGAACATGCCAGGGGCTAATCTGAGGCCAGCTGAAGCACATCTAGTCCAAGGGCCAGCAGCATTATCACCTAGACTGACTTTGATTGATGATGTCAGTCGGAATAACAAGCTTACATATATGTTGAAAGTTCAGACTTACACGGATCAACTTTTTTCTAAAATCATAAACATAAGTAGCCAAATAAATATTTTTATTCCAAATGTATTAAGCTGATGTATTAGCTGAGTTTGGTTTTTTTTTTTAAATCCCTGGTTGAATCATAGTAAAGCAGCAATGCTGTCCTTCCTTCAACTCTTGTTTCTTCAGTTCGTGCAATGAATCGAGGCCACAAACTCCAGCCTGTCTGAGACCAAAGCACTGCAGGGAGCAACGTTCATTTGACCCCGCGAGTTCACTAGATTAAGACTAGCTGAGCTTTCCAGCCTTTCATCTTTGGAGAAAAGCCATCCTCTCCCCGAGGCCTCCACAGTATCCGACACCAGACCTGTCATATTCAGTTACCTCCTTTCAACATTTGAGACAATGGCTTGGCCTTAATTGCACTGTCAGAGCTGCAACGCTAACTGAGTTTTCCCTGGATTCTCAGCATCCATTCACCCATTTATCATTGACTTTCCACTTTATTTTATAGTTTAAAGTGTTTTAAGTGTTATAGCTGGAAGTGGAATAATCTGTTAAATGTTATAAATGTAGGTTATGGCCAATGTTCACACTTGGGTTATTTGTACTTGCTGCGCACTCACACAACCATCTTTAGATTCTGTTGCACCGTCTCACAGCAGATCATCTAGGATGATAAATTCGATCCTATGACGTGATCACGACAGCCTATTGTTTTTGCTGCAAGCTGAAGACACAACAGCGTTATATTGTTTCTTCCTCGTAGCAAGGAGCTTGTCCATGGAGCAGAGAGAACACAAAGGCATGTGCTGCATCATGTGATAAAGCGCTGGCGAGCTCTGGGTGTATTAAGTGCTGTTCATGTGCTTCTTCAAAGCAAAGTGTGTCACTGATCGATTTATTTAACTGCTTGCAATGGAACGAAAAAAAAATACTAAAAATGTAGAGGGAAAGGTTTAACTAAAAATAACAAGAGGCAACATAAAAAGATACCCGTGCTTCAATCTTGGAAATGCTTGATGCAGGCAGTGACTTTGTTCAGCTACTTTCTGCTTCACATTCTTTTGACACATAGTAACGAAGACTTTTCACCTTCCAACTCCAACTCTTACACCTTTTTTCTTTGACACATGAACGTCTGCTTACCAGCAGACTAAACATCCAGAGGTGCTGCTCCTGTTTACCTTGTAGACATGTATATTGATTAGGGATTGATTGGACTGGAGCTGAGTTTGCATGACGTGTCACAGGAGTAAGTAGGTGCGCAATAAAACCTTGTCACAATTCATACGACTCGTAATCCCTCGGTAACACAACACTCTTGTGCTGAGATGTAATTCATACCCTCCTTCCACTGCTCATACCCACGTACATGCAGGTTTTTTTAAACACTGGCAAACGTGCCAAAAAAAGCCAATTGCTCCCTTTCCCTTTCGTTCAGCTTTCCCATTGCAGACAAAAAACAGATGTTGGAGAGTGTTTTTGGCCAGTGGAAGGAGGTTAGGAGAGGAGACAGGAGGAGTGCATTTTGACTTTTTTGCTGTTTCTTTGCTCTTTCATCAAAATTGGAGCTTTTGCTGTCAATCCTTGGATTTCTCCTCATGCTGCAACCATTTGCATGGCATGATAAGGGATAGCGTGTTATGTACACTATGTGTACGTAACTTGCTTTGCACAAATAACTGGAGACAGGCGTGCTATGTAGCAACGTAGCTAAAACTCATGAGACGGCCCTCTGAGGTGTTGTGAGATTCACTGTCTGCAAATCACTGTGCCCGCTGTCTCATGTTACAAACACACCCCCAAAATTAATTTCCTTTCAGGTACTGGCACCAATGTAAACTGTGAAGGCAGGCAATGTCCTGCACTTGACTTGAACTCAAGACAACAGTGTCTTGAGCACAGAGGTTACACCCCTTGGAGTGTCTCTTTAGGAGTCAAAGGGTGAGATTTACTCTCTCCACAGAACTTTATTTGCTCGCTAGAGTTACATCGAATGTAACATTCTACTGTAGCAAGCTAGCTGCCTAAAATGTGGCAGAAATGCACCACCGACTAACTCGGTTTTGCAGTACCTTTGCTAAAGTGAGGCCTGACAGTGTGCCGAAAGAGATGAAAGGGTGACCCACGCCAGAGCAACAAGCACTCGCTGATCCATCCAAATGATCATGCTCACTGGACCCGACAGTGCACCCACCCAGACACGGTGCAGCTAAATCCCCCTCATAAAGCAGAACTGCTCTTCCTGCCTCCGCTGGGAGCAGATCAGGATGGATCACCCCAGCAGTCTCCGAGTGGCCTACTTATCAGCAAGCAAGGGTATGAAGGAGAAAACCCCCAAACAAAGAACGGCTGAGCAATTAATCCTGTGAAATCATACATGCACTTCTATGATTCCTCCTATTGCTGATAGTGATAATCTTCAAATATTGACATTTATGGTCTGGATGTTAAAATATAACGTCAAGATGTTTCAGAAAGTAACTGCCTTGCAAGTAATTTTTGCAACGTTTACCAAGATGGTCAGGAATTCCCTTCAAACCATAATTTATGACACCAAATCAAAGAATACCTTTCATAAATACTCTTGTTACATGGAACACTTTCACCACATATCAAAAATTTTTCTGCCCTGATGTGTAATCACTCAGGCTTAGTTTGACCAACGCTTCGTACCAGCACATTTGATGCACATAGAGTCAGGTTCTGATGTTAGCCTTGTTGCCTCCACAACCAGTGAGATAAACAGATGTGAAAGCATGGAGTAAGAGCAATAATAACCAAAGTAAAGGTGGAGTGCATTCTTGGAGTTGTAGGATTTATTTATTTTACCTTTTGAAACTTCGCAGCCCCTTTGCTCTGTTTTCTCTGGTCATGTGACACCAATCATATCAAACGCTGCCTCACTCTCTCTGTTTGTGATGACCATCAGCACCAGTTAAAGTGGGTTGGATGTGACTGCCAAGCTTACAGATGCACTTATTTTTGAGTGGATCTGTTTGGATCACATCATCTCATGACATCATGACATAAGGGCTCGGGTTTTCTCCGCTGGCAGTGAGATTTTACTACCACGAAGCCTGCTGGTAAGCCAGCTGTTGACAAATCCTCAGTATGGCTCAGCAGGCTGGCACACACACACACACACACACACACACGCACGCACGCATGCACGCACACGCACCTGGCAGCAGCATCAAATCTCTTCATGAAGTAGGGCTCCTCACTGATCCTTCAGACTCATACGTCCCATTTAAGTTAAAAAAAGAAGATCTAAATAAATTGTGCTCTTTGAATTATAAAAAAAAAAAGTGCTAACTAAAAGGGCTCAACTGGGACTGTAGATGAATGGGAGGTGGTTTGTACAGACAGAAACAAATTCAAATCCTCTTCATGCGTTTCTTGGATTAAAAATTCTTCATGGCAGATTACACAAATGGGCACGTATACATCATCCCGTCTCCGGTTAAGGCAGAATCTGGAAAAGCGAGCGAGATTTTACAGGAGCCGAGATGATTTAGATCACTTCCAGTTTGTCAATGCTCGTTTCAAAAATGAATTCAGTATATACTTTTGACTAATCACAAAAGACAATGTTATTTTCAATTACAGTAAATCTGACGGGACGTTCACGCTGCAGCGTTGAGATTTGCTCCGGCTGATCTGTCATCAACAGAACTGACTGAGAAATCGTCGTTAGAGCGACAGCATGTTTGTTTGCAATCTGGAAAACTATGTGGGGGGGGGGGGGGGGGTGACAACAATGCAGCTCAAACAGCTTAAGGTCCTCATGGGTCCTCATGTACAGTGAGGTCACTGGATGATATCATCCGAGTTACCAGGAACCAGGATGAAGGAGCTGAGGGGGCAGTAAGAAATAGGGAGGGGGCAAATTCCTATTTCTCTTTGTCCGTTTATACAGTGAAATATTATCTGTTACTAACATTTCTTGGTCTTGCAGTTGGCAACATTTGGTATAGTAACAAACAATTCCTTCCATTTCTGTTCCATGTGTTTGGGTGTCATGGCTGTTATATTGTATGACATCATATTTAGGGCAGTTCAGCCCCTAATAGTAGGTTTATTGATATTCATTGATTCAATCAATCAGCCTCCATATGGCTTCATAACACCAACATTCTTTTCAAAATCAGCTAAAACATGAGTTTCACAGCAGAGGTGAAGCCAGTATTTCACCGTGTGTTCTTGCAAAGTTCATGGAATCCGAGCATTCAGGGTGATTAAGAAAAATGTAAAATGATGAGATCGCTCTGCTTCTTCATTTTGTGGATTACAACAACGCAAAAAATAGAATGACGGGCAAAAGTTCTACAACCACAGAAAACAGGACGGCCGAACACAAGTGATGTGCTTGGTTGTGTACTGGATACTGTTTGTTGGGGGGGGGGGGGGGGGACCAAATCAAGTAAAAACCTTCCAACGTTTTATGGGAAAACATAAAATATTATCCATTAATTATCGAGAAAATTTCAAGCAAACTGTGGATAACCCCCCGCCCCCCTAAAAAAAAGAAAGCGCTAATTTGGTGTGTTTCCATCAACTGGTTTGGAGCATGGCTACAGCAGAGGAGTAGAAGAAGAAGAGACGTCTATCAGACATGGACACTGATAGAAATCCTGATGAATTAGAATTGTTGTCCAGATATGAAGACAAAGATCATTTCCTCATGAGGAAGATGACGGGGAAATGACAGCCACAATGGTAATGTTTGAGTACGGCACAGTCCATGACATTAGCGTGTTAGCAGAGGTGTGTAATAACAATCACTGCCAGAAGGTGGAGACAAAAGTCCAGCGTGATGACTTTAATGATGTTGAGAGAGACAAACAATGGTGTTCAATTGTTGTAACATCAGTGTCACGTACACGGCTTCCCCCCTCCTCTGTGTTTGGGTCAAGCAGGAACGAAAGTCTACCTGACTGAAGGAAGCACCTCTAAATTCTGATTGGTTACCACTGAAATGTGTCACAGCCCACCCACTGTAAGACAAGCCCGTAAAAAAATGTGTTCAAGTTGGTTTTTCACTTTTCCCTGACATTATTAGGTTGCTGTTTTGCTCTCTTGTTGAGCAGGAACAACAGGCAGAGGTCTCGTTGAAGCTCAAGCGTGCAACAAGCAGGCCTGCAGACGACGTGCACGTCTAGACCGAGTTCACTGCAGGACGTCCAGGTCTGAAACAGTAGATGCAAAGAGACGTTCACGCTGAACGTCTGGAATATTCGATTAAGCAATTAGGCAAAAGGAAGTGGGCCCTCCACCATAGCATCCTTTCAACAGCATGAAGATAAGAAATATGTCAGAGGGAAATGCATTTTTTCCTAGTGAGTTTAGTCTAATCTGTCCCCTCACAGAGAAGGAAATGCCTCGAAGACCCAACGGTCACCTCTCCAGCTGCGAGTGCGTCTCCGTATCCACCAGGCCGTGCTCTCGGGTGGAGCATTCTTTTGTATGAATGTTAATTACATGAAATGAAATAAGTTTTATTTGAATAGATCAGGGGTAGTTTTACCCCGAGGTTCCCGCTAAAGCACTAAAAACAGTCAAATATGTCACTGAGTCTGCATTGTCTCACGTTCTGCCATATATTTTTGCGGTGTACTGCAAACCGCCCACATTAAAAAAAAGATCTCCGTTCTTCCCCAGCCGAGCTGCTGCACTCACTGTTTATGGCGCGCCGATCTAAAACACACCACGGTCCGTTTATAACGGCCTCAGCACGAGCATGAGGGGAGCCAAATGGATCGGACACGCCTAAACACAAGACATGACATCAATAATAGAGCAGATGATCTCTGGTCTGGTTGGTCTGTCATACAGCTGGATGACGGAGCTAAACTGACAAAGTCAACACTGCAAGAGCAAATACTGGAAACCTGCTCTCCTTGAATCGATCGCTGTCTCTACCATGGTCTAGGGAATATGGTGTTTTTGCCAGAAACATGTACAGTTCATCCACTTTGAATGAGGGGAAGAGCAACAGCGCTCCCGCTTGCCTCATAAGCACAAATAAAACCGGATCAAAGTACAGTTTACCGACGATTTCCTTGTGTGAATAAACAGTGTGCACCAAAAGTGAGGTCACAGTGACATTATTCTAACCAGCTGTGTTCAGTTTCATACATAAACACATCGTCATAATAGGTCAGCGTCCACGGACGCTATGAGAGAGGGAGAAAAGGTCAAGAAAAGACAAGACGACCGAACGATTCTTGTTCATCCTTCAGGCCGAGTGAACATTTTCAATTCTACTTAAGAAAATAAGTTCAGGAAAATGTTCAAAACCTACATGTAGAACTGCAACAACTAATCAGATGATTTATTAGCCGACTGAAAGAAAATCAGCCGCATCCTGTTGTTACAGTTGTTTAATCATTTCAGTCTTTTCTGAAGCAGAAATATCAAACATTTGCTTTCACCAAACTCTGAAATATCAAGATTTAATGTTTTTTAGTCATTTTTGACAGAAAATCAAGAGTCTGAGGGATTTTGACTGCTGGATGGACAAAAGATGTAATAATATTTCTGCTGATGTCGATCAAAAAGTGGAGTCAGACGACAAATCCCTTCATCGTAACCAGTAATAGCTTATCTTTCTATAATATTAAATTACGCTATGCTACTGTTTACATGCCACATCAGGACAGAGAACTTGGGATCAGAAATTTGTTGAAATACAAAATGATGATGATGATGATGATGATGATGGGGTTGACATGCGATGATTTAGAAAATAGTGCTTCATTTAAGATGGGGAAAAGCATTTTCTATGTAGTGGGAACATGTTTTTAATGTATGGTGTGATATCAGTGGGCAAAAGTCAGCTGATGCTTCTCATTTGTCAAATTCCCACTGTTTACGTGTGTTTTTTGTGGTGTGTGCAATAACTGAGTATCACAGAAACTCATTTTTATACACTTCATATCAGTAAATATTGGCTTTCAGCTACAGCGGTTATAAAATATCAGCATATGGTGAAATATTGTTGTAATTACAACATCATCACATCAAGAAATAAAGGTTGTAAATCTTTCTGTTGCTATTTTCTCCTCTATGGAAGCGTGCACCTTCATGACAGTGTGATTGGTGGAGGCATGTTTTTATGTCTCCTGGTTTTCGCCTCCCATTGGAACGTAGGGGCAGGTGTTGAGAGAGCACACTCCGATACATCAGCAGAGGAAAAGGGCTTGTTTTTAATTCAGCACTGATGGTAAACGTGTCTGGTGTTTATTCTTCATCCCCAGACTGCTCTGGTCCAGGCAGGAGGATGCTGTTGCTAGAAAAGATGGACGCATACAGGTTACTCACTCTGCGTAGCCGGTGGACCACGGCAGCCGCTTGGTCTCCTTCAATATCAGGATCGGTCTCGCAACATGATCCGCTGAGCATTCGATCTCGTCCGGGGACAGCCCCAGGAACTCCGGTCTGCTATACGGGAATTTCAGGGGCAGATCCGAGCCGCCGTGATGGTCACCGTTGGAGCCGCCAGCCATCATTCCGCCCATAAAATTAGCCACCGCCGACTTCACCCGCGTGAGCATGGTGGTGCGGCAGCGTGGTTCCGGGGGATGCGGTTGTCTCCCGCCGCACGGCGACTCAGGTTAGCGGCGTGAAAGGCAGACGCACAGTGGCCGTAAAAACTCATCCGGTGCTCCCTCCGTGAACGCGGAAATAAAAGACACACACTACTCACACACACACACACCCACACACAGGCAGGCAGCGCTGCACACTGGTCATGTGACAAACCGGTTGCTGCTGGTGGATTTGGTCGCACTCTCCGTGAGCAGTCTGTTGCCAGAGCTGGAGGTCAAAAGGTGCGTAATCCGGGTTTGACGATTACCTCCCGCCGGGCGAGGTGCAGAAGAGAGGACCCTCGCACACCACACAGAGACACACAATCCTGCTAATAATTGCATTCATTACACTTAATGTAACACTCAGTATGATAAAAGGGGGGTTGTTTCTAAGACTTTTTTTTTCTAAAAGTAAATTTTGGACATTACATTGTTTCTCATATAATGAGCACACACACACAAAAAAAATCAAACAAAGGTTATTTTTTTCTCAGTATTTTTCATAAAATGTAAAGAATTTCCTTGTAGTATAGGACAGGAAATTATAATTTTTGTAAATTTGAAGAGGGAGTATAAAATAATTACAACTACATTTTTTTAAACAAAAAATGCTGTAACAGAGCAAATTATTATGACACAAACTGATTATTTTAATGTCACATGATCTCAAAAGTAGAGATATCATCAATTTAGAAGTAATACATGCTGATATTATATTTACATATATATATGTAAATATAATATTTATTAAGGTTAAAATATGGCACAACAGAAAACACACTATATATATATATATATATGTATATATATATATATATATATGTATATATATATATATATATATATATATATATATATATATATATATATATATGTAGTGTGTTTTCTGTTGTGCCATATTTTAACCTTAATGTTGTAGAATTGCATTGACACACCTAATCAAAAATGGTTGTAAATTAATGTCAAAACTATTTCTAAGTGTAACCATTACCTTCAGGTTTTATTTTGCGAAGTACCTTGCCGGATGTGACACTTCTTTTTTATTTTGAAGTACTTCCGGCGCTATCACGGAAGCACGCACCTGTACGGTATGTGATTGGTTAGCATACCTAAACCGGGGAGATTTGTTTGGCGTGGCTCAATGGTGAAGTACCTCCTGAGTTAAGGAAATTATTTATGATAAATTTTAAAGTTTTGCTTTTGGTAAAAATTGATAGAAACAGAAGCAGAGTTGGTTGACGGACATTTGCTCTAGAACGTGAAGGTTTAAGGTCTGAGACAGTGGGCCTCCCTTTTCCAGACAAAGCTTTGTGTAAGTACTCTACCAGCCTCTTGGAATTGCTCAACTATCAGATAGCTTTGTAGTATTAAATATTTTATCCAATAGACAATAAACTTTTCAACCAAATTTGTCAAACGTTGCTTTGCCTGGAGCTCAGACTCCACCATTCGGTATTTATTTGTTTGGGACCTCTGAATAATCAGTAAGATTCCACAAATTATTAAATATTAGCTTTAACTAAATCATACTGATGACTTATTCATTATGTCCTCTTGCTTTGAATTTTTCTTATTCTAGAATACGTCTCCATTTATCCTGTTGCACAATTTATTATGAGGCTGTTCTGTTGGAGGTCAGCACCCTGACTGATGTAGATGGTGAAATGTAGACATGTGGTAGGACGCTGAGGGAAGTCATAAGGACGGATAAAATAATAGGGAACAAGCCTCACAACATGGAACCACACAATCAGTCTCTCTCTCTCTCTCTCTCTCTCTCTCTCCCCCCCCCCCCCCCCCCAGACATGGAGATAGTGTGAGTGCACTCAGCTAACTTTTGCATTCTCTCTCTACTTCCATCATCATCTTCCGCTTATTCCTTACTAGTAAGGGTCGCGGGGGGGGGGGGGGGGGCTGGAGCCTATCCCAGCATCTACGGGCGAGAGGCGGGGTTCACCATGGACAGGACTTTTGCATTCTCTCTCTACTTGTCCCTGATAAAACAAGACGAGTGGGAGAAACCGAAACTTGGAGTGAAAAAAGTCAAGTCAGCTACACAGGAAGCTAAACTTGAGTCGTGTAATAATAGTACTTATAGTAGTAGTAGTAAGTAGCAAGTTACAGTAGTATATATCTAAATATCATGAACTCACAAATACACTTGCAGCTGCATTTTGGAGACCAGAACCTCACAAAATGATCCGTTACTCAAAACCACCAGAGAGGCCACAGATCAGACCCGCAGGCGTCATTCTGGTCCTGACGTCGCACTGCACCGCTTGGTGAAGGGTCAAACTCAATATCGTGGTTGAGAGGGATCCTGGAGAGGGAAGGCTTACAGTTGCTTTTTGTTTTTGGTGGTGTCTTAACTGCGTTTTGCACTTTTGATATTCTTTTGTCCAACGCCTCAGCTCAAGCTGTGTTTAAATGTGCCGCAGGGATAAATCGGCATGTTTATGGTGATATCGTTGAAATAGAGGCACCGCTGGAGTCAGGTAGCTATTCACTCAAATCCATTTACACCGGACAACATTTCATCTCATTGCTTCATCAACCTTCCAGTCAAAGCTTGCCTGAGTTTTTTATTATTATTATTATTATGATAATTATTATATTAGCCAACAGATTTCAGGTTTACAAAGAAACCTGCACATTGAATTTCAATATTTAAACCTGATCTGATATTTGTGAGGCTATAAATAACATGTTTGTGTGAAATTCACGAAGATCCATGAAAGTCTTTTACCCTGAAAACATTTCAGCGTGAACCACAGTGCGATTTGAGGGCAAGTCACGTGAAATAAATTCACGAGTGGAACCTTTTTAAAACCAAAAATGCATATTGATCACATCATCATGGTTCACACCGCATTTTTGTACTCCACACGACTCTGTGTGATCGCATCACGTGAACTCAACACATGTAAAATTCCTACCCTTTAAAATGACCGACGCGTGAAACGCATTTTGCATGCGATACATTAACATGTCGTTTTGTTTCGAAGGCTGAATGGATATTTTATCCGTCTGATAATGTCCCGAGGAAGAGTCTGATTATTAAAAGACAAGCTTAGAGTACCTGAAAGCAGCGTGTGACCGACCCGCGCGCTGTCTTCTGTGTTTACAAGTCATTAAAACAGAAAGCTCTCTCATTATACAGAATGTCTCCTGTGAAAGGAATGAACTATAGATGAAAGTGGATTTGCCAAATTGGCAGACTATGCCTGATTAATAATTCATGACTTTTGCTGCTGTTTAGCATAAGTTACTCTTACATCAAAGACAGGAATTCATTCCTAAATATCCTTTAAGACGCCTAAAAATAAACCAGCTTAGTGTATTGAATTCAAATGAAATATAATATCTAGTGTTGATCTACAGTCATTTATTTCCATGTCATGGCGGCTAATTAAATAAATCGATTAATTTTCCATTAAAACATTCTAATAAAATATAGAAGGCAGTAAAAATAAAATATTCTAATGTAGGTATGCTTGTATTTATTCAGACTCACTGGGTCACACAGCATAGAAGCAATTGCAGAATTTTACATTCATATACTCGTGTAAATTGTACAAGTAACAGTTAACTGCAATACACAGTTTTCTTTCATCTTGATATAATCTCTGATATTAATTTGGAGTCACTGGGTCACATGACATGGAGAGAATTGAAATGAGCAATTTTCCAGAACACAATAATCATGGTAATCAAAAATGCATTAAGAAGATATGGGCTTTGTGTTTGCAGTCTCGCCAGGGTCGCGCCTTGCGTAGATTTTCAAGAGGAGAAACCCAGTCTGGTTTTATGAATGAAATATCACATCACTCTTGGCAAGAGACTTCGGAATGAAACAGCTGGTTGCAATGAGGAAGTAATTAATGTAAGGGGGAACAAAGCTTCGCGGTGACCTGAAAACAATGACACGCACCTAGAAATCCACCCAACAACTCTCAGGCAGCCATTATGAACATTAAAAAAAAAGTGAAATGCAACCATATACTTTATGCCAGTAATAGAAAAACCCCACATGGTGGCCCAGTTCTACCCCGCAGGATTAAAATTGAAACATTTGGTGATATTAGATTATTGATACAAATTCAATTTTGCGTTCTTTTAGGTTTTAGTTTGTCGTTTTGCATCTCTCTCGCCCTCTCTCTCTCTCTCTACAGTACACTTCTGCATGTGTGACATCATTGTGACCATCATTGAGTACTAAAACTTCTCTCCTTCTAAAATCTAAAACAATGCAGTTGGACCACTGATCACCTCGTCCTCATCAGACCTGATGATGGTCCGACTGACCATCTTTTCAGTTTAGATTCATATCTACTGTAGTTATACTACTGTCGTCCTGCATGGGACTTCAGTGTGTTTCCATTTTTAATGTCCACTCCCTCGTATCACGTCCCTCCAGCTCTGTCAGACTTATTCAACACAGGATTATGATAGAATGATGACGAGGTCAAGAGGGGTGTGTGTGTGTGTGTGTGTGTGTGTGTGTGTGTGTGTGTGTGTGTAATCAGCCTGCTAGGCCAGCTGATAACTAAGTCACAGATGGACACAGACGGCTGCCCACACACACTTGTAGTGGGAGATAATCCCAATGTGGTGAACCTGTGTGTGAGAGAGAGAGAGGATTGTTGCAAAGGCCGTTAATCATGTATTCATATCAGCATTGCATCCTTTTGTATTTCTCATCAAAGTAACATAAATACACTCATTTCAGACTGTTTAAAAAGTGTTAGTCACGAATACTTCTTCCAGCAGCACTACTACTACCACCACTACTACTACTACTACTTCTGGAAGTAGAATGCTGCTATGACAGCTGCAGAATTTATGTAAAAGGTATTATTATCGCCATCTCTATCTATTTGTTTAAGTGACATTGATGGTCAATATTTTATTACAGTTTTGTGACAATGTTGTTTGACTCAGTAACCACTAGATGTCACCCTTGTACACGGAATTTGAAGGGTAAACCTCCCCTCTTGTAAATCGAGGCTCCGTGTGTGTGTGTGTGTGTGTGTGTGGGGGGGGGGGGGGGGGCAGGTATATATTTTTAGGGATTTAGTGCATGTACACACACCAAAGCACGTGTGTTTTCTTGTGATGAACAGAGGAAATTAGTCTCCTACCTCACAGGCCCAGTGCTGATGTTGGAACTGTCTTGTTCAAATGATTTATGAGTGTTGATGGGACCGAATTCCACAGCTCCTCATAGGACTGACGGGGGGGCCGAGAGGTCCACAGGGTGAGACTCCTCAAACCATTTATATCTATTACAGCCTACTTAATTTTGTGGTAAACACCTTCCTCCATGCAAAGTTAAGGTCTGCCCCTGGAAAGGGAATAAAGACGTGTATTTTTTTTTTAGTTGGGATTAAACTTGAGTTTGTTTGTTTTGAGGGTTGGAGGCCTTTGCAGAGATAATCAATCACACAAAGTCAGTACATGGGTTTTTATAACTTTAGGGTGTCAGTGACTGTACGTATTAAAAATAAAAAGGTTCATGATGTTCTACATTTCTCCAAAAACAAACAATTTATCCTCTGTAGGCCATGATAAAACATGTAAACCTAAATAAACACACAAAGAACATGGTTCAGAATTGGTTTTAGGTTAACTCCATCAATCATCTGTTTTTATTGGCTCCTGCCTTTGTTTTTCACACAAAAAGAGATCCACAGCAGGGCCCCATCACTGCCAGCCTCAAAAGTAAATGCTATAACACAACAACGAATGATTTTCCTCTATTAATCACTTTAACGGGGACAACAGGTCATGGTGGGAAAGCACCAGGTGACAGAAAAGGATGCAACTGGAGCAAAGGAGGAAAGCCTCGTACGGAGGGGGTTGGGGTGGATCAAAGAGTCAGGGAACATTTCCATGGGGGCTCGTTGTTTGTTTCCTGTTTCCAACAACAATCACGTTTCCCACTGTTCAGTCAGGAATGGTGTAGAAAATGGCCGCAATCATGTCCATGATCGTTGTCTAGCCTACCGTGCACATGAGATCTTGGGTCGCCTTAAGGAGGTACCAGACCTAATGTAACCCGTACAAGAGAGTTTTCATGTAGTACTTAAATGTCTAATAGATGTGTGAAACCGTTGCCTCAGTTTTACCAACAGTTTCTATGATCATCTTTGGTTTGGGAAAAAATGCTGCATGTGAGATATAAGAAGCCTTTGGATACCGGGAGCATTAAAAACTCAAAATGAAAAAGATGAGAATGAGCCAGGCATGAAAATGCTGAGTAAAAGTAGTAACGTACTAACGTCAAAACGATCATGTGATATCTGGTTTAACTGAGGGGAAGGCGGCGTTACAGTATATGGCGAGAAAAGTGGGGTATAGGTCTTTGTTTCTGATGTCAGTTTATATCCAAACCATTTTCCTCTCTCAGTGGGGTTTGGATGTCACTCATTACCCGCATTCATCATAATCCAAGAACAGTTGACCAGTCAGTATGATGATGGCATGCATAAATACATAAAATGCATATTTTAAGACTTTTTTTTTTTAAGAAATTCACAATACCTACTCTTTTCAAATTTCAAACAAATTTGCATCTTTGATCTTCAGACGTTCAGCCACATCACCACGTCTGTTGCATAACAGATGTGAGGTTTTGATTAAGACGTTTCTAACAAGGCAACAGCTCTGTCAGATCCTGGAGCGTCGAAGCAGGAAAGTATTAGAAGTAACTCTCTGTAAGCAATATAGCAAACAAGGTTCTCAGTTGTTCTTTTCCCTGCTAACGGCGTAAAAAACTGCTGTGACTCTTCATTAATCATTGTCTACTGAACCAATCTAACCTGCTCTTGGTTTCTAGGCAACAACTCAGCTATTACATCCTGACATGCTACTCATATTTGGGTGGTTGTGGTGTGTGTCTGGTACAAAGCTATCACATACTGTGTCACATAAGTACACAGTCTTATTTCTACTGTAGCCATCCACTCTCTGGTTAGCATCTTCTGAGGAGTTCTGTGGAATTCCAAGTGTTTAACAGATGTGTAACAAGCTGATACGTTAACTCTTCTCAATTTTTCAAGCCAGGCTGAAGAGGCAGGCTGATCCTACCCCAACACTCTGGTTAGGACTCGGGGTCTGAAGAGTTAAAGCTGCCTCAAAGCAGAGGACCTCTTGCACTGTAATGTTCATACAGTGCTTGTATGCTTATCAGAAAAGTAGGCTGGTGCAAGACCATGACGTGCTTTGAGTAGAATTTCAAAACAAATACAAAAATTGGCAAGTACCCCGAAACACATGTAATGTGTTCTATCTGTCAGGATTTGGTCAACACTCCTGCTCAGCTGACACAGTCTCCTGATGTCACTGATGCAGATTAAAATGTCGAGGCCCCAGAATCTACTCTTGGGGAACCTTTATCACTGAGACGTTGTGTGATTGCTAATCATGTGCCAGTAAGGTAGATATATATTTTAAATTGTGTTCTTTGGCCTGGTCTCTAGTCTCTACTGTCTAGACTAGTAGGCACACCCCATGTAATTGCGGCGAGCTCCCCTACATAGATTGTTGTCGGTGGCGTTGGGCCACGTGAATATGGCTGTTGACTAGTGGTTGCAGCGGCAGAGTAACAAACCTTGGGCGGGTGTGATGAAGAGCAGCAGTTACCGCAGGTTTGTCAGGTCCAGTCTCCCCTCCATGTTCATCAGCAGCACGTGCTGGTCAGGAAGTGGCTGGAGGGAGCCAGGTGTGGTGCTAAACCGGCCGCAGAGTCTAGCAGGAGTGATGTTCCGCAATTTTTGCAGTTTTCCATCATCAGGAGAACAGAAGCAAGCTAGACTTCTTCTCAATTCATCCGAATCATCCAAATGTGCAAAGGCTGGTTAAGACCCTCAAGACGGCGATGAGCTCACTCACTTGCCTGTTGCTGTCACTGGCGGGGAACAAGCCACTGGTTCATAATTCTCTGGGAGGCATCGAACTGTCCAAGCAGCTCTGCGGCATGCAGACCATTTAGGAGAGGGTCAGAGAGTCTGACACGTACACTGTCCCTTGCTGCCCAGGCTGTGGGAGAGCTTATCTCTCTTCCCACATGTTTTAAACTATCCATGCCAGAGGAACCAGCTCACTTTAATGTTTCCCAGAATCCTCTGGGAAAGCAGAGAAGCAAGCATAAATTCATTGTCTTACTCGGTTAAAAAGCTGAAAAAAAAAAAATCTTTGAACATAAAACGAAACTCTCTTCCCAAAGAATGCCCATGGAAACTAAACTGCGGTAATAAATGACTCCAGAAATGTCGTGGCATTTATTTGCTATGTTATTTATACTGGAGGAACGATGACAGATGACGGTGCTGATAACAAATCCTATAGGCTCTTCTCACTCTCTGCCTCTGCCTTTGATTCCTGCACAATCTCACATCTGTTTGCAACCTTTGTATGACGTCCATCCGTTCCAAAGAACATCAAAGCACATTTTGATCAATGTTTTGACCGTTAATCGTCTTCAAAATGCTATATGCTAATACCTGTGTGATGCTGAAACAAAACTGAACTGGACCTGAACTTCCACCATGATTTGATGTCCTGCAAATCAGTGGTACATAAAAAAGTGTAGTAATTGTAAATTTGTCACGTGACCTATTTCACATGATTCTTTCTTCTGTGTTACATTACCGCGTTACCGATTACCATCCGTGTTTCTTTTGGCCATTTCTGTTTTTGTTTTTTTTTTCCCTCCAGCTTTTCTAAGAGAGTCTAAGTTTACTTCTTGATTTATTGCCCTTTATTGGACCTCATCATCATCATACAATGATTGCCTTCCTGTCCCTCAGCGACAAACACCGGAACAACACCTTGTGCTACTTGGACACAATAAATTATAGATGCAGAGTTCACCAAACAATACAAATGCTGACAGTTACAAAAATTTATTTTTTTAAATCAACACACTAGGAGAAATGATGAGTGTTTATTCACCTAGGAAAAAAAGAGGGAGGTTATACTTCCTCTAGAGATATGGCTTAGGAAAACTAGGACGAGGGGGGAGGGCACTTTCAAAATCTGTTCACTCTCTTTCTTTCTTTGTGTTTTTTCTATTCTGTC
Source organism: Aulostomus chinensis (assembly GCF_037954235.1). Taxonomy (NCBI): domain Eukaryota; kingdom Metazoa; phylum Chordata; class Actinopteri; order Syngnathiformes; family Aulostomidae; genus Aulostomus; species Aulostomus chinensis. The sequence goes on from NC_141326.1 coordinate 25,229,442, forward strand.
ACATTACCAGGAAGTGACAATCGAGTTTCTAATCTTGTGTACCAGCACGCTTGTTTGTGGCATGAGATGAATGACCTTCACAAATGATTAAACAAAACAATAGTAAATTGGAATGCGAGCTGTTTCAAGGAGGATGGGGGAAAGGCAACGAGGCAGGAAGAGGGAGCCTGCATGTGATTGAGGCTGATACTGAATACTGGGAGCCAGAAATCCCGATTTATTCCAAAGCAACTTTCCTTTGAGAGCATGACAAAATGTCTTTAATCTTTCTCTTTCACTGTTCTGCCAATAACCAATTCTACAGTGGTGTGAGGAAAGGCCAGGGTGTCAGGTGGAGGGAAGCCAGCTGCTGCAACAATTGTCCAAACGGTAAAAGAAAACATCACTCTCTTCCTGCGAGGGAAAAGTTGTTTACTGAAAGGAAGCAAGAATCGTCTCTTCATGGTTCACCAAAGAGAGCTCCACTACGCAATTGTGCATCCTATGGGAAATTTCTATTCAATGAGCACTGGCTTTATTTATTTGTTTTTATATGTATACTTTTAAACCACTTGGAAGTTGGAGAGATTTTCCAAGACTGTAAATGACTACTTGAAGTCAAGCTGAATACCGGAGAGATATTTGAAACAGCGAATGAATGAAATCCTTCCTCAGATGTAGGAGCAGTTACCGTCAAAAGCGCAGCTGAGGAGTCGGGTCTTCTTTGTCTAACCCCTCTTTTCTCTCCACTTCTGTTACCGACATATAAAACACGCAAAGGTCACAAAGACTATGAACGTCACTGCTGCTGAAAAACTGAAGCCTGTTCACTCACATCTGTCAGATCCATTCATCTCAACCTATGAGCAGCGAGAGTGTGAGTGTTGAAATAGATTTTGTGACAGATTGTCCTTCCTGTGTTAAATAGACATTAATCAAAGTGCAAAAAACAAGAAGAGGGCATTGACATGACAGGGTGTCAGATGATATATATTATGTCATTGACACCGTCATGTTATGAATGGATGTCTGGGTTTTTTTTATAGGCTGAAATTCAATGTCCTGCTACAAAGAGTCTCTTTAATGGCTACTTATCGTATGAACCTCGTGTCTATTTATCCAACTGCTCAACTGGAAGTTTTTCCACTCTCTGGAGAAACTCAATCACTGCCTTCTCAAGTATTTGCACAGTCCAGACTGGGACTGTGTGACATTTGCCAGATTGTGTTGGCGTAACCAGCCTGCAACTAAGTGATTGGCACGTCTAATTAGATGTTTAGCGCCTGCTAGACTGGGAAATTGAGATGTGTCCATCATGCTTACAGACACACTTCTTAGATGGCATCGTAAGTAGCCACTTGATCCCGGGTGAACCATCTGATGCTTGTTTAATTCTCTCCCAGAACGAGCGCTTCCAGTCCCTGAAGCAGGTATTGACTGATTTTACCTTTTTTGATGGAATCACATTATTTCCTGTGGGAATTCTCCTTCCTTCTGATAAATCCTCATGTGATGAGGTCAGATGATCATGGATGGACTGAACCGCTGAGAGTAAAGAGATGAATGGTTTATTTATAGGAAACCTTGAAATGAGCACTTTAACCACCCAGGAACAAACAGAACTATCTGACGACTGTATTCCTCTTAATGCCAGAAAACATCAAGATAAGTAAATAACACAATAATGTTTTTGGTTTTTTTTTTAATCTTTCCCGGATTATAAAATTGTGCAATTTTGATTTCAAAGGAGGTATAGAATTTCTTCAGAAATGCAGTTGTGCTGTCACATACTGATCGTAATCATTCTGTTTGAATGCAATTGACACTTAAGAGTTACCTCAAGTTATAAAACTAGAATGTTTCCTCACTCGTCAACCTGTCATGTACTCGTCAAGTCGTGCAGGTCAGCTTTCATCAAATCACTCAAGCTTCCATGATGCGCATCTGAAGACTTGTATTTGAAAATATGGTTGGAAATGGCATCGGATGTTTTTATGCTCCCTTGAGGAAGTTTTTGTGTTTTTCAAAAATGGGAGTTTGAAAACACTTTTCTTTCAAAAAGCTCTAACATAGAAGGACTTTAAATCAGGCAAATGACCAGCTGCTCCTGCTGCTGTCTTCCTGGCTGTTCCTTAAATGGCTTTGGATGGTTTGCAACATGGCTGATAGTTGGCAAGAAGGAACAACTTGCCCAACTGAAAGTAATTCGTTAAGAACTCTCCATTTTTCGCTGGATGGTCAAGGTGACATCTTCTCCTCCTACCTGTCAGATAACCACTGGATTGCTTAACTGATTCTCTTCAAATTAGTCAATGGGAATGCGCCTAAGTCACATTTCCTTTTTCGCAGTATCTTTAAACTTGGCTTGAAACTTGACGTGTATCTGGCTTGACACATTGTAAAATTAAAACGACTTCCTGATAATATTTTGTAAAGGATGAAACAGCAACAACTCTGTCCAGAAATAATGTTCCAAGTATTTTGGATGATTAATCCACCTTGCTGTCTATTTTTTACTTGAAAGTATTTTATTGCTGCTCCACATGGATCTTAAACCGTTAAGACTTTCTTTTCTGAACAAAAAAATGTTGCTGTTAAAATAAAATGTCACTATTGGCTTTCTCTGCAATAGTTTAGACACTAGCAGCATGTTAGCTTAGCTTTAAGACTGGAAATGGAAGAAACTGCTCGCTTGGCCTTGTCCTGTAAGATAAACAAACCTCAGTTTTTAAGCACCTGTGAAACTGCGTTTGTTATCCAAAGGAAAAAATAAAAAAGAATTAATCGTCTTGTGTGGTGAGGAGCTTGACTGTTTCTTGCCGGGAGCTGTTGCCAGACATCCAACAGAGATGCTTCTGAAAGCCTGCAAAATACAGGTTTCCTTTTTCCTGTGCTGGAAAGGTCAGCGGGCCGCAACCAGCAAACCACGAATGTTGCTTTTAAAGTGTTTTGTTATGAAAGCAAGGTTAATGTGTGAGTAAGGTAAGAGGGCTTTTGTCTACTTCTCTCTGACAGGTATTTAAAACAATCTGTAAACAATCAGCGCCGCAGCCTTTTCATATCTGTGGGGCTGTGCTGCTCGTTGAAGGGACACATCAGTGACTCCACTGTCTTCCGTCATTGTTCACTGGAAATGTCACACTGTTGAATAATCACATGGCTCATCAAGTCTGCGTGTAGACCGGCTCGCTGTGGATTCAGAGTTGCAAGCGAAAACAACACCAGAGATTTCAGGAATTATGTCGACACTCCATGAAGCGTCAGTAACGAAATCATTTGTGAGACCACACCTGGATTTAGCCCGTCAACATGTATATTTCCACTTAGATTTATAACATATTTAGATCATTTTCAATGTGCACAAGCCATTACAGATGAATAGAATTTGTTGATCAGATATACACATATATTACTCCTATGTACAGATATTAAGTGCCATTTGTATACTATAAACCCAGATGTTCAGAAGTATTTTAAAACTATTTACAGGATGTTTGGGGGTTTTCTCAGAGAAATACTGCAGTCCACCACATCACATTAGTGTGTGGGAAATTGTTTTTGTCTGAAGTGCAAATGAAGCCCCCCCCCCCCCCCCCCTTATGTTTCAGGATGTCTGAAACAAGGAAGTATCTTGACGTAGTGTGTGTGGAATGTGTGTGAGCTCTATACTCTGAGAAAGCCATTGGCAGGGAGGTGGTGGGGGCTAGGTGGACTTGCCAAACTAAGGACAATCTCAATTCATCAAAACATGTTGGTGAACGCTTGCTACGGGATCCCATATGTTCCTGCTGAACCAAAATCAAAACCTTCCTGTAGGGATCCACATTAAAAAAAAAAGAGTGGCTGCTGCCGCATGGACCAAATCTTGAACAAATTATAAAGATGAGGATGCATGCGAGGGCCCAGTTTTTAAACGTAGCCAAACCTCTCACCAATCGTTCTTCCGTTTTGTGATTGGTTAAATTATGTTTTACGTAATCAACTAAATTCTTCTGGGAGAAAAACAACAAAGTGGAGAGCCAAACACAAAGGATGAGGTGATTGCCTTGGTTACAGAGACGTGCGGTCTGGAAGAGACATTTTCACTACCGCACACCTCCTGGCTGCGTTGTAAGATTCATCTTTGTAAACACAACAAGGGAGGGTGTTTGGTTGAACTTCATGGAGACATAACCACCAGTAAAGAGTAATAGTATTCTTGGAAATGTGTTGGTTTTTTTTAAAGTCATGTTAGAACTCCAAGAAACACAACTGCTTTGTGTTGTAACAAGCAAATGTTCAAATAAATTTTACAGAATTATATATAAAAGCCTGTTTTCCACAGAGATATGAAACTGTACACGGTGTCAGCACTTTATCGTCTTGCGTTTTTGAAGCTTATGTGACAACATTGTGATATCACTCAGAATCTAGCAAGAAAAACATATGTAATAATAATATATCTTTGCTGCAAATACACCATCTCGTCCCCCGCTCATGTAAAAGTATTGGATGGGGGGGGGGGGGAGTGTGAAGTCTTTATCAGTCACTGCCCAAGTTCGACTGAACTTATACTGTTTGTGTAGCTTCACTGCCAGGCATGTTTGCATATTTACTCCGCCTGAATGGAGGACTTTGGAGAATTGTCCAGCTCTCTCCATTTACCAGAGCTACCAGTGGGGCTGCGATTGGTCATCTTAGTCAGCAGTGTTGTTCGACGGAGACTGCTGTCTGAGTCCTCTTTCTTGAAGTCTGTGGTCATTTTGTGGCAACAAGAAAAACAGTGCACAAAGTCTTGGAGGAGATGGCCGCTAAAGATCATGTATATCCAGGGGTTGCAGCAGCTGTTGAGACTGGCAAGGAGCGCAGACAGAGTCACTGCTGTGTTCTCAGAATCTGGAGAACAGAGACAGGAAAGTGATGATTAATTCTCAAAACATCTGGTGCTGCTAGGATACAGAAATGCCCTAAGTCGATTCATCTGGAGGTGACATGTAAAACCATTTTTTTACAGCTAAATTTCAACCAAAGAATTTTTTTTTGATTTCTTCACATGATTAAATTCTAGATGAGCTGAAGAAAGCTCTAAATCTTTCAATTGTTTTAATTTTTAAAAAGGAGGTTATATTGTAACAGCATCAGGGCGCGCAAACGTCTATGTACATCCGAATTGGCTTTAAAAAGAGTGGCTTATTTTGACAATTCAGTTCTGCATATTTCATGTGCTTTATAAAGAATATATGTCTGCACATATTTTTTTTTTAATTTCGCAGATTACATGCATATTTTTGTAGCAGTTGCAGTATTCTGATAAATAAACCGGTGCGTAAAGGCTGTGCGCGTCTTCGTATTTACGCATGGTGACGTTTCCTTCCTTGTCTGTCTTCTTCTTTGGCTGCATATAAATTAGTGTTGATTAATAAAAATTAATTTTAGCACTCACCAGCCCACTGAAAGTTTTCATCCCACACTGACCACATCTGAACCGTGAAAAACGGCGCCCAGCAAATGATGTAGACCAGAACTATCACAAAAGTCATTTTTACGGTCCTCAGTTTGGCCCTTGATATCGTGGTGACGCTACTGACGGAATTCTTCCCTATCAGTCCGTTCTTGGTCGCTGCACCAGCTCTCGATTTCCTCTTCTTGTACTTGATATTTTTCCAGATACTGTGGCAGATGAACCCGTAGCACAGCATGAGAATGACAACAGGCACCAGAAAGATGCCCACGGTTATCCAGGTGATGTACGCCTTGGCACCCCACGGCTCGATAAAGTTTGCCCAGCAGTCGTGGACGTCCGAGCCGTTCTTGACTTTGCTGAGGGAGAAGATGAAGTACTGCGGGGTGCTGAGCACCAGGCTGCACATCCACGTAGAGATGATCATCATGTAGGAGCGCTGGGTGGGCTGCTGGAGGGTTTTCAGAGGGTGACAGATGGCGATGTAACGGTCCAGGGTCATCATCACCATCATGTAGGTGGACGCAAACATCCCCATCACCTGGAGATGTTTGACTATCCTGCAGAGAAAGTCCGGGCCGTAGAAGCGGAAGGTGATGTCCCAGCAGAGCTGCGGCAGCACCTGGAAGAAGGCGACCACCAGGTCGGCCAGACTGAGGTGTTTGATGAAAAGGTGCATCCTTGACATCTTCTTCTTAGTGTTGTATATTGCCAGCAGGACGCTAACATTCCCGATCACAGCAACGACGAAGGTGATGCTCAGGACCATTATCTCAATTTGGGCCACCTCTTCGTTTCTAGCAAAAGGATCGGACCCGTTCAGGTCAGCGGTGAGGTTTCCCGCAGTTCCCATTACTAGTTCGTGCGTGGGACTTGAAACCATGGACCGGTCGTCTCCGCTCAGGAGCAGCGCATGGCGAGGAGCGCGTATGGCACGGCCCCTTTGTATGCCCTGGTAGATGCAGTGCAGGGGGACGTGGAGCGCCTCTCCGGTCCGTATATGGAGCTACCTGACGGAGAGAGAGAGGAGAACCCGTTGAGCTCTGGCTTTGAGGCTGCTGCCGGGGCTTTTAAACGCGATTCAAATTTCAGACAACGCGTGCGTAAAGTGGATGGACTACACTGCAAAAAATAACGCTCCTGGCAGTTGATGAGCTACTTCGTGATGCGGAACGCGTTGTTAGCCTTAGATTTCCCACATGTTCATCACACTCAACCCGTAACCATCCCAGAGTGCGTTAGATTCCTTTCAATCAGCCAGGGCCGTTGTTCAAGTCCTGGTTGTACCGTGATGACGCGCGCATCTGTGCGCAGGGTTCTCGATTTTTGTCTTCAAAATGTAACAATGTGTGTCCGATGAAATACACATTATTCATATAACCAAATATGTAGGCAATGACAGTTTGGAGATGATGGACTTTAAAAAAAAAAACGTTAAAAGTTGCAAGGTAATTTGTTTGAGGAACAAGTTTCTGTTTGTTGTTTTTGTTTTGATTTATCATACAAAAGTAAAAGCTAATGCATTTCTTTCTTGCTACTCTGGATTTCATTGCCTTGTAAGTTTTTTTTGTTGTTGTCTTTTTTTGCAGTGTGCAATCGAGCCCTCCCCCGTAGTCTAACTCCACACCAGCGGTGCGTCCTCCGCATTGCCTGGGCCACATGTGTAGAGAGCAGCTCCACACAGCGAGTTGCTGAGGAGGAAATGAACAGAGTCACAGACAGAGTGAAGTGAAGTAAAGACCCCAATATTTCAGGTTGAAAAAATTCAAAGTTGAATTCAAATATTTAACGTGGCTCTTTATTTATGGCGTTTATTTTATTGCAATATTAATGCATCTGCTAACAGACTTGTATTGAGTTCAGTCTGCTGACCAAGAGCGAGAGCAGCAAGGAATTATTTATACATGTTTATCTGAAGGGGGTTTTCTCCATAACGAATCTCGAGGGTTAATTTCTTTGGGCTTTGTGCTTCTTCTTTACATTAGAATATCAATCACAGTGTGTTTGCCAGGAAGTGGCCTTCATTTGTGTTTTAGTATTTGTGTTTTAGTTTCTTTCCGTTTGTGTGTGTGTGTGTGTGAGTGCACCTGTGCGAATTGCATGTTTTTCAAAAGTGAGGCCTCAATCTTCATCTTGTCAACATGTATACACATATATTTTGCTCTACTGCCAGTAAAATACACCATTTCTAAAGAAAAAAAAGATCTATTCTTATGTTCTTGGCGTGAATGCAGAAATATTCCAGGCAGAACCTGCGCACATAAAACCAGAAATATCTTCATCGTGTCCAGATAAAAAGCAACTGAGGTCGAAGTTGGATGAGTGTTTAGACTTCCAAATAAGTATCCTTTTATATTACTTTCCTCCTTTTCAGTGCCCCCCGTGAGGTCCCCCCGGGTTTCTTATGTCCAGTAGTCTTTCATTGCTTCACCATTGTTAGTGAATGCTGCTTCAGCTTCTAAGTGACATAAATTCATTCATACAGTAGCCAGCTGTGGGTTTCCTGCATATTCGGCTGGTCGGATCCATTTTCTGCTGGAGGTGAGGATAGTTACCCTAATTGCATTCGCCATCCTCTTTCAGTTCTGATGGCTGTTTTACCAAGTGGTGCAAACTGGAGCCCCCTGAACTTCCTGTTGGCTCGTTGAACTGGCTCAGTGGAATAATGAAATTTTTGTCAATTATCCCTGTGTGTCAGTCTTTACTTATCTTCCCATCAGAGTCACAAAAAAGTGACCTTTTTAATGCCGTGGGCATGTGTTGACCTGCCTTGTCCAATCAGAGTGCTGTTTTGTGTCTACATGGCCCAAGTCTTATTTGTATCCCTCCATCGATACCGTCTCGTCTTGTTCCGGGTGTGCAAGGGCAGGAGCGTCTGTCTCTCTTCACGCTGGACTGAACCACATTTACCCTCATCTCCTGTTTTTGAAGCCATTCACTGGAGCTGTTCTGTGCTCTTATTACAGCACCAGGCTTGTCTTGGTTTTGATTTTTGGTTGTTGTTTTTTCTCTTCACGACATGAAAACTGTTCGACATCCTCAATACTGCATGTGATCATGGGAATTCATGTCGTGTCTCCTTCAGTCAGGGCAGTCAGTCTGAATCGTTTCCGTGATTTCATGCTCTTGAGAGCAGCTCATACTCTTGGGGGTTTTTTTATGCTTGAGGATAAATAATCTTGGAAAGGAGTTTTACTTTTAAAGGACTGACTCAAAAGTAGTGAATTATAACACATTCCTATTTTCATTTGCTGTATTATTTGATTTAATTCCAATTTGTTCTTTTTTTCTTTATCAACGCTTCCTTTTATCTGTGTAGTTTTGGATTTACTGTGTCGGTACGAAGGCCATCATCTCTCGATCAGGACCTGTGCATCACAATAAAGTTTCTACAAGTCAATTTATTGTTGATGTCACAGCCGTGCATAATCTCATGCATATGGGGACTGCCCACTCTTTACAAACTGCATAGTACGCATGCTTGCTCTGTCTGGCTTGTCTCTCGAACACCTCATGCATTGTATTAGCACTTCATTTGGTCAGGCAATCTACATGATATATATAGATTTATATGTCTATATCTATATATATTTATATACTGAGTTTATGACACATGCTTCTAAAGTCAAGATCTACTTTTCTTGATAGAAGCAAACACCTCCTATTGGACTGTGGTCTCAAAAGGTCAAACAAACAAAGCACTTAATTGTCTCTTTACTCTATAGATGAAGTGACAGCGATGAGCGCCGCTCCTGCACAGGCAACATAGAACACATCACTTATGTAAGTTTTGGCCGCGGGGATGGTGGTAAATCAGTGAATCGGTAAACACAATTTTCAGTTTTATAATTGTGAAAATCTGTACAGAGAACATATAAGTCATATAACCTGGAGGTCGCTGATAATATACGGAAGGCTTCAACGGAGCTGCTCATGCTTGGAGCCACTGGCGTCACCTGTACTGTTTGTTTGAATTCTGAAGATCTTTTAATTAAACTCAAATAACAGCGGGAAGAACTAATAAAAAATATCCAACCTTGATTATTTTTTATGATTTTTACTCACTTTTTCTATGTTTTCTCTTTCTACGTGTGTGCTACAACTGAACTAGAGGGATTTTTATTGTAAGTGATTATTTATTTTGGCTGCACGGCGGTGCAGTGGTCAGCACTGTCGCCTCAAAGCAAGAAGGTTCCGGGTTCGAGTCCCGGCACGGGATCTTTCTGTGTGGAGTCTTCATGTTCTCCCTGTTCCTGCCTGGGTTCTTTCTGGTACTCCGTCTTCTTCCCACAGTCCAAAGACGTGCAATTGGGGACTAGACTGATTGATACTCTAAATTGACTGTAGGTGTGACTGTGAGTGTGAATGGTTGTCTGTCTCTATGTGTTGGCCCTGTGATGGACTGGTGACCTGTCCAGGGTGAACCCCGCCTCTCGCCCGTAGCTCCAGCACTAACTGGGGATAGGTTCCAGCCCCCCCGCGACCATTAATAGGAATAAGCAGAAGAAAATGGATGGATGGATTATTTTTTGGAGGGAAGATGCAGGCTTAAATGGTTGGGGGGGGGGGGTTAGCATGCCAACCTGTAACAATACTGGAAAACTGCGAGGGACACAAAAGAGAAAGCAGTGTATCAGGCGTGTCATACAAAAGAAGTGCAATGCTTCATTTTACAATGAGACCACTGTAACATTGCCACTGCTTTGAATGCAACAATCTAGACAAAACAGGAGTCGTGCCTCAAAACAGTTCACAACTGAATCCCAAGCTCAAGACTGCAGACAGCCTGATGGGGAAAAACCCAACAAAGAAATTATACGAAGGAAAAGAGGCTTCTGTGTGAGGCTTTCTGGAGAGCAACTGGGAATATTGTTGACCAATTAAGGTTAATAAATATAAAAAAACTGAAAGAATTATGAACAAACATGGCATGAGAGAAACAAAACAGGTCCATTTCCTGAAGGTAGACGTTTATACTACCCACCATGTGTTGGCTTGCAGCTTCTGCAGGATGTGGGGATGCGAAGGACTGCGGCGGTACACCTGTTTCTGCTCTCTTCTACATGCTGAGCTCAATCTGCATTCTTCCTATCAAAATGTGGTCAAAGTCATTTTAGTTTAAGTGTGTTCCCGGTGCTGAGAACAAAAATGTTTTAAAAATAATCCAGCCTACTTTAATGTGATTCTACACAATCAGCAGAAGGGGGATGATCCCTGTGTAATAGCCACCTTTCAGCAGGTCTGATCGCAGTATTTCTTTTATTGGTGAGATGAAATTACCCCTTTATTTTCATTTTGTGCTCTCAAAGTGCCGTGGATGATTTACTCAGAGAGAAACAGCCAATTGTTGCTCCTTCACTCGCGATGAGTCACTGAGCGGTTGAAGTCCATTTCTGAACACAGACTTCAGATTCACCGGCACCGTTTAATGGCCCACAGACCCGAGAGGCTAATCCTGTTTTATGTGTGATCGCTTGGCTGTCAGTGTGCCATTAAAGAACTTTCCTTTACACGCCATTGCATTTTTTAAATATATCACATTGCTTTATTGAGGAGCTTAATGTACTTTTTTAATGCACCTTATAAAGATGAAACATTTGATCCTATTTGGCTTTTTTTTTTTTTTTAAAGAGTGGAATTCCTGTTTGCAGGAAATGCTGAAATACAACCTGGAGTCTTATAGCTGCAGGTTTTGACATTGAAGTTGTTGTGAGGTGCAGGTGGGGCAAATGTCGCCCCACTTGCTATGTTGCACAAGTTCAGGGATGGGAATTGACAGGATTTTTACGATTCCAATTCCATTTTCAATTCTGCTTAACGATTCGGTTCTTTGTCGATCCTCTTATCGATTCTCATTTGGAAAAAATAGAACGAACAGGTTGATTTGCATAAACTTCGTTTAGTTTAGAAGTAACATGACCTTACAAACCCAATAGTGAGGTGGTGCTAACATGATAGGCAGGGTTAGTTGGTTAGTTACGTGTAGTATTAACAGCAGAGGTTGTGCTAACTTTGGCACCGCTGCTGCTGGGTTGACATTCACGCCGGAGCGGATCGAAAACACAACATTTATTCAAAGTGATCACGTGCTGTGTGTGCAAATGTTTCTGGTAGTATTTCCTCCCTATGTCCATGTCATCCTTTCTCGATAAATGTAACGTAACTTTCGAGCATTTGTGCCTCTTCAGCGCCGTTTCCTGCAGTCTGCACTGGTGAATGACATCACCACACATGCTGCTTGCTATGCAAGGTGCGCGGCGACGTCATTTGTTCACACAAGAATCGATAAGGGAATCCTTTGCAAAATTGGCAAATCATTCCAAGGTGTTGAAACACTGGGAACCGGTTCTCAACAAAAACTGGTTTTCAATTCCCATCCCTACACAAGTTAGAAAGTCATAAACAAAATGTTCTGCGTGCAACACATTACTCAGATGTTTGTTAGATAAATATTAATTTTAGTGTTATGATCAAAAAAATACATTGTTCTCAAACTCAAGAAATGTTAGAAATTTTAAAAAAGGTCAAAGGTGACGCCAAATCCTCCAGCATTCAGCCTTCAGGAGGAGCCGCTCAGCCAAGAGCATCATGGGATATCTGCAGGCTCGATTTACGGTACAGACAAAAAAACATCTCGATCAAAGTACATTTGCCTCTATCAACCTGGCGGAACACTTCCACCTGCGTCGAACATTTTTAAAAGGACACTAACTGACTCCCACAGTTGTCCTGTTTGAATGATGCTACGTGAGGCACAGCTGTTATGAGGTAAGCTCACGTTGCGCCCGGTGTCAATTAAACTGTCTCTGTCCTTGGAAAAAGTTTTGAAACAGCACCCGCTGTCGAACTGCAGTCAGTATAAATCAAAAGGCTGTTGACTTTTGAAGGCTGTATAAATTGAAAGGTTTTCACGGAGTTGAGAGAAAAGGGAGGTAGTGAACTTTGATCTTGAAAGCGACATGTGACTTACAAAGATGTATTTTTCTCTGCAAACCTCGTAGGGTGTTCTTGATCGCACAACTTCGCTGTGATCCTTGTCAGAAAATCCTGCTTCAAGCTGAAATAATTGATCAAGATATTCCTGCAGGACTGATGAGAAAGCTGCTTCCAACACAAACCGCACAAAGAAGCCGAGTTATTTTTATGAAGATGGATTTGCTGAGTGGAAACTCTAGAGGCGTGTGGGTGTGTTTTCAGTTCTGAGGCACATGCACGCATAGCTTCTCATATGCACGATTGTCGTGTAATTACAGCTTATGGGAAACTAGCAGGCATTGACATGACTTATCATCTATCAGGAGAGTACACAGCAATGTCAACCCTCGAGGGAGGGAATGATCCCAAACTTTAGAGAACTGGACTGTTGCTTCAACGTCTTCCACAAGCAGTTCAGTTTGGGTATTTAAAGTTTGTGATTTTCTTTTCTTCCAATTTTCTTTGTTGCTTTTTCTTAGGTTCTTTGAAATGTTTCTCAAGTGCGTGACTTTTTGTCCAAAACTGTAAAGAAGGGAGGGGTTTACTCCATGAATAAATGGCACATACATACACAAACTTAAAAATAGACAGAACATCTCTAAAAATCCTTGTTTAAAACGAATCACGCCTCACCCTGGTAGAGATTCACACACTCACTGTTTTTGTACAGGCAGAGATGGTTTCAATTCGACTTAAATTCAGCCACTGCAGGAAGTGAAATTTCAAGAAAAATAAAATATAGCATTGGCCAGTCTCCAGAGAAATAACAGATGTTACCAGCAGGTTATTTTCAGCTTCAATCTAATATTTTCGTCATGTCTAAAGACGGCGTATTTAATCTTTCTGGAGACGTACAGTGGCTTCCTGCCTTTAACCTACAGATAAGAACCATAAAAATATGGCCCCCAAAAAATAAATGCATACTTATTTATTTTTTTAATTTACTGATGTTTTTCCAACATCTCTGAGTGTTCCTCGTCTAGTCGCTAAAGGAGTGTGTGAGGCGCATGGCGGGGTAATGCGGGTTAGAACAGATATCATCGTTGACCTCATCCTCATCCGTGGCTCATAAATTCAGTTGCTGATGAGCAGCATCTGCACCACAGCAGACCACTGCATCTCCTCCAGATTAAGATACACAGAAATACTCTTAACCAATACTATCATGCATGTGAGACATCGTTTGTGCAAAGAAACTATTAAGTTCATCGCATTAAGTCTTTAAAAAAAAAAGCATTTCACTTCCGTCTCATTAAAAAGCCTGATTACATAAGAATTTTGTCGTCTAAAAAAGCCGTCTAAAGACAATGACATCAAAATGCTGCTCAAAATGCAGTTCAATAAATCGATGCCACACAAAGTGATGTCACACATCTTACATGTAATACTGCCTCTTTACATGTCCACGATGGGAACGGCTTTCCATTGTCCAAGTCGACACATACATCATCCTATACAATGAAGCTTAAACATTCTGTGGGAACAAGATGAAAAAAAGCCTCTCTGCCCGGAGGGTCTTTAAAATGTTTGTTTTGCAATAAAACTTCAAGCATCGGTGAAAGATTAACTCACTTTTAATTTATTTTGGAGGAAGGCTGCTAGTCTGACATCCTGCATCCGCAAGCTCCATGTGGTAAAATAATAGGAAAGTCGAAGCAGGGTTTGAGGAAGGGAAAAAAAAAAAAAAAACAATGTTAAGTTTTGCCACTTCACTTAATATTAAGTTGAACTTGAAGAGCATGGAGTTCAAATAAATAGCTGGATCATTAGAGTGTGAAAAAAACTAATGAGAAAAAGATTTTGTTGGCAATTGTTTCATGCAAAACCTACAAGATGCCTGAAGTTCTCAACTCATTTTCCTGTTTGATAGAATTAAAAGGTGTGAGTGTCTTACTCAGCTCAGTTGAAAGAGTTGAGGGGCGAGCAGAAATAGACTTTGGGGCCATGTTACTGATAATCACACTCGTGAGCACTCCAGCGTGACCTTTTACTCCATGTTAAAATCTTTTCCTCTCCTTTGGATGATTGTAAGTTTCCGCTGTCAGCAAACAGAAGTCTGTACAACAGCACGATTTCACAAACGACAAGCATCTTTTTCTTTTTTCTTTTTTTTTTAAATTTTTGCCATTCTCTTTGAGCCATGAAAACAAGGTGGGAGTGTAGCGGGCTGCTGGATCTGCAGACATTCATCAGAAGAAGAAGAGAAAGACCATGACTGGATCTCAATGTGGACACTGTGCCAAAGTTTCAGTGCCAACACTCTGTTTCAACACCTGCACCAACCATGACTTTTCTAGTCAACAGTTATTGGTTGTTGCATGAACTTTGGGCTCTTCTCTTCTGGACTCCTGTTTTATTTTAAAAGTGTTACTTTTCATGTTGTCAATTGTTAGTTCCTCCCATTTTCCCAGACTGTGCGATTTCCGAGCCCGCCGTGATGCCATGTACCTGTGTTAATGATTACTCCATGATTTATTGTCCTGTTCTCCTTTTTAGTGGTCAGTTCATCTGTTTGGTTTCCCTTCTCCTTCTTCTTCTTGTAATCAGCGGAATGTTTGCTGCATTTTACCCGGGTCAGACTGTCTTTTCTTGAGCTTGGCTGCTTTTTACGATGATTACTGATGATTTGGGGCCATCCCACGGCTGACATTCATGATGAAATAGTTGACATGCAGCCAGTGACTCCATATGTGACGGAGGACACGTGTGATGGTGATTGTGATGCTCTCTGGAGTGGCAGAGGGGGTGGAGCAACCACCAGGACAGGTGAGCAGCAGGCGTTTGTGTGACAGGAAGCAGTAAGAATGAATGTAGCACTTACATTATAGTTGAATATGTGCAGTTTATGCTGGTGACGAACTGCTAAATCCTAAAGTCCTCTTGTGTGTCACTTGGGGATACACTGAAGCAAGTTACCCCCAAAGTTTGCAACTTTTTTCATGTAAAGGTGGCGGCAGATATGTATCATTCAGTTTAGACTGGTCGCAGCAGCTACTGCAGATATCAGCGAGTCGATCTAAGTCTGTGCATCTGTTACCAGACAGTCCTGGTAGGGTGAGGAGTTGTTTTTAATTCAGTCTCAGTCATGAACTCAATTTTTCGTTTAACATTTAAGGTTCTTAAATGCCAAAGCATCCATCAGCATCAGATTGCATCCCTGCGATGGCGGTAAATTACCAATCAAATCACAGCCACTGAGCAGTTTCGTACTGACATGGGCCTCCTACGACTACAAAAGAAAAGTAGAGCAGTGATCTGATTGCAGTGCAGGCACCCGACGACAACAAACATTGTAATTTTGTGTACTGATTATGCGTTTCACAATGTAATCTTCTAAAGATGCAATTTATTAACTAAAATGCATTAATTCTTTATTTCTGAACATTTTGTTTCAGAAATTGAAAATAATTCCAACAGTTTTCTTTTTACTTTTTTTCCTTACTTTTACGTTCACATATTTCTTGGGCTCAAACGTAGAAAAATATCAATTTTCTCATTCCGCTCTTTTGCTGTCTCTCATTCATTTTAAAGCTTAAGTGCGTCCGTCTCCTGGCAGCGACTCCGCCGTCATTATTTGCAGCTTTAAAATGGACCGACTCATTTCAAGTCCAAAATTTGATCTTCTTGCTCGGAAAAACAAGACTTAAAAAAACAACTTAGTTATTTAGCCATGTTCAAATCGGTGACCTCCCAGCGGCGGTGGTGGTGGGGGGGGGGGTGTTGTCATGGATACCAGCTCCGTATTTCGTGAAATGAGAGACTGACCTGGTGGCGGTGAGCTTACTGATTGTTCATTGTGTGAACTCATTACACGAAAGATGATTTTGCTCTCTGTGTCAAGATTAAGGCTGGTGATTTTCCAGACAATTACAGGACAGGCATGACATCACCTCGCAGTGCAGCAGCTCATTACTGCCTCGTACCACGCCAGAGCGCTCTGCTGGGATCAGTGACCGGGCTCCTCTGCCGCGCCTGCCATTGGGATGAACAGTGGAACGCTGGCTCAGTAGGCGTATCAGTTTGAAGATTCTTCTTTCACTCTGTCCAACCAACTGTGCTGGCCCGGCCTGTGAGACACCGTGGCCTTTGGCCCTCCGCGTGCGAGTAGAACTTTGAAAAAAAAGAATAAAAAGCTGATGACGTGCACATCATGCCAAGAAGACAGGATAGCTCATGAAGCAAAAAGGCAGCCAAAGACAAACAATCAATGGATTTTTTAAATTTCTATGTGTACCGAGCACTTTTAAAGTAACACAAAATCATCTCATTTAAGATATTTGAACTAAACCACCTTTGACGTCATGTCCACAACTGTTTTCCCCTTGCTTTTCTTATTATTGGGACATATTTGCTATCTCTTAGTGGAAAAAGAGCTGGTTTGTGCCTTGTGAATAAGCTCTCTTAAGACCCTGCTCTAAGGGCACATTAAGCAGATCCATAACCTCTGAAATAACAACTTACCATGAAACTAGAGACTTTTTTAGCTTTACTTGGCTCATTTTGTGCTGCATTTTCATTAGCTGATGATCCATGTGACAGATACAAACTTAACCGTTGCTACTCTTTGCCTTCATTTCATGTCTGACGTTCTTGTGTGCACCTTGCAAGGCTTCTTAGGGTTCTCAGCATTTATACGAGCTAAAACTAATGGTCAGGCAGAGTGATGTATTCCTGGAGACCTTTCTTTTGCACATGTTGCTTTAATTGTATTAATACAACATTAAATTGATGTAATGCTTTTTTGAGCAGGCCAGAAAACCTGTATATTCTGATCTATTGTCCTACCATCTTCCACCTTCACATTTACTCCATTTATATTTTTTTAATGCTTTTACATCTCCAGGTACTTTTTTACAGACATGCAAAATGAGTTGTTGTTTTTGTTTTTTGTGCCAAATGAGTCTTTAGAATTGTGTTTCCACTCTGCCCTCAGTTTCTGGCACAAGCGATGTGCCGAAAGGTACCCATTATTTCAAATGAATGTCATCACTAACTGAGCATTACAGGGTGAGCCGCTGCAGTAGGTCGCTGCCAACATGAAATATATTGCCAGCGCTGACTGAAGGGTCCTGATTTGTCTCTGAGCCGGCGTCCCTCTCTTTCCCTTGCATGTCAAAAGGTTGTCAACTGATAAGAGATTCACTCTTCAAAGGCGAGGGGTTTTGCTTGTGCATGCAGCTGGTGTTTGGTTAAACCTCTGCGCAGTATCTTGTTTGATATATGCTGTTGGATTAACCTTAGACTGTTGACCCAAGTATCACATTGTGTGTGTTAATGAAGATTTAACACCATCACGGATGCTACGGTTATAAGAAAAGCACAGCCCACGATGCACGCAACCTGAATTAAAACCCTTTTCCATATAGATGCGCATACACAGTCAGGATACCACCGGCCTCTTTATAGCCACCTCAGTTCAGCAGGGTACAAAATTGTTGCATGAGTCTCTTCAAATGACAAATTTGGGCAGCGCTCTGAATGCAAATCATATATGTGTGCACGTCTCATTCAAACTCAGCTAGAAAACAGGCTCTAATTTCCTCCTTCGCCGATTGTGTCGACACAGAAGGTTCAGCACCACCACGTTCAAACGGAGTGGCTCCGAAACTTGTCTCAACTGACGGCAGGCCGCATTTCCTCGGGAGGCCACTTATCATGTTTGTCTCAACATTCCAGGCCTAAACAACATGGAAACGCAGCACAGAAGATTGACGTTTGGAGCGGAGCTGCATTTCTGGCAAATGAAATGTTTGGATTTACCTTATTTACTTCCACAAACACTGGATTTTTCTCCTTCTACCTTCAGTTTAGAGGTTAATTTTTTCCAGAAACTTGGTGTTGATAAATTGGGGGACTACGCTCAGACCAGAATGACCGTCAGAATATTGTATTCATAATTTCTTTGTGATTCTGTTTCATATTTAAAAGTCATTGATCTTCCAGACTAGCTTGGTGGAGTAAAGTTGAAACATTCATGTTTCATACTTGAGTGGATCCAGCAATTCTTTATCATTCCCTTCATCATTAGGAGAAAAATGTTTTGAGTTAGAGAGTGAGACCCGGGAGGTGCAGGGGTAAATCATGTACTGCTGCTTTTTTTAACCACTGCCGCTTGTTAATTGATGGCCTATCATGCTGCTGCTAGCGCCGGTGTTCTCGCAATCTATGGGTCTGTTTGGGTCAACCACCGTTTGCATCAAGACTTTTTATTCTTGGGTGTGTTTGGAACATGTCTGACTGTCCTCAGGTCACAGAGAGAACTGTGGAACTAAAGAAGAAGATGAAAGAAATGAGTAAGAATAATAAAAGACCTGTGATTGTGATGATTTAAAACCGGGAAAACTGCATCTCAGTTGTATTCCTCTGTAATCTTGATCTTTGACCTCCAAAATGTATTCAGGTAAACCTTGAGTGGATTTGTGTACAATATTGGGAGAAGTTTACGGAGCGAGTTCCACAGCTATGATGTTTGTGTGAGGTGACACTGACCTGGAGTTTGAAACAATCTTTTGGGTTTTTTCATGAGCCCCGGTAGACATTTGAGCCCAGTTTGAAGATGTTCCTTCAAGTTGTTCCCGAGATCGCATTAACAAAAAAATGGGTCATACGGATGTATTGATGGACAGCATGAAAACGGAATCCCTCCAGTCCACAGCAGGCATGAGAATAAAATAGTTATGGCCCAATGCTGTGGACAAATGCTTCTTCTTTTTTTTTTTGACATCAGCTTTTTATTTGTAACCAACTTGCAGTAGATACCAAGCTAATGTGCAAGGTCCCAATAAAGAAAGCTGCATCTGTTTGTGTCGTATCTCCTGTTGCTCTGGCTCAAATGTAACCCGACGACAACAAACAAAAAGCAATACCGTGTTTAAAACGAGAAAAAAAACAAAACAATCAGTGCCCGGCTGAGGGATTACAGCTAAAGCACAAGTGTAATTTAAACTAGGGACAATGAGGGTATGTTCTGACTTCATAAAAAGAATCGGCCCCACCAAGAACTTGATATTACAAAGGCTTTCCAATCAACTAGAATCTCCACCGGCTCTACAAAAGTGTGAATTCTTGCTGGATAAGAAAAGGTGTTTCTGTCTGTGTTTGTTTGCTTTGTTCTCACCTCCTTTACATGCTGCGATGTGTTTGCAGGAGAGCCTCCATGAATGCAGTGCTACCCTTAGAGAAAGGAAATACTTTGCCAGACCACAAAACAATTCACGCTGTTGCATCACAGGAGTTTTGCTGAGCTAATAATAATTTAATACAGTCTTCTTCATTGATATGAAAGACCCAGTTAGCTGCCCTGGCCTGGCGAACTAACTTACTGCGGACCAGGTGTATCATGATCGACAAAGGATAATCGTCCTGAAGTTGTCACTGTATGAAACGCCAAAAGAAAAAAACATGTAAAACAATTGTGGGGCATTTTACCGCGAAGATTAAGAGCAAACAGGTTTTGGTGGATAACAACCAAAAAAAAAAGCTGCTTGTTACTAAGTTACAAATGAGGCAAACAAGCAAGGAAAGACCAAGGACACGAGCAGGCTCATTATCCAAAGGATGCTGCAGTGCAGGGCTAACATCTCAAATTTAGCAGAGCACCTGAAGGACCAAAATGCAAACCCTCGCGCCAGCTGCCACTTAAACATCACCAAGACGTTGAAGGATCATTTGTAGGAAGGAATGTTCAACCTCTAAAAGCTAGCGCCGGCCTCCTCTCCTCTAGTAAGCCACTCTGTTCCTACCGAGGGAACAGTGCGTCAGTGGAGTGCGAAGGAGTTCGTTCCAGTTTCCAAATGTCCATGCGTGCCCTGTACCCACCTGACAATTCCACGTATCACATTTAGCAATGCAACTAGTTAAGCGTTCAAAATCACTAAACAGTGTTTATCACACAGAGAGCTGAGAAAAAGTGATGTCAAGGGAGTGATTCTGAACAGCCCTGGACATCACCCATAGTCCATGTCCTGAAACTCAGGTTATTACACCAAAGTGGAAAGTTCCCCGATTTGGCAAAGTTCCCTTTGCGCTTCTACACGCAGCAAATGTACACAGGCTTTTCATTCCAGGGCATTTTTATTTAAACGGAAAAATAAAACCCTGCTCTTGTTTTGATGTGCAGAGGTTAGGAAAGGTTCTGACAATCACAAAGATCACATTCCTGTCTTTGCAATATCATACACACTTCCTCAGAGGTCAGGCATCATCGGGTCTCCTCAAGCTCGCTAATCTCCTCAGCAAAAACATCCACGTTTTTTTTCATTGTGATATTCCAAAGCACACAACTTTTTTTCTTTTCTCTTCTTTTTTTTTATTATTGACAAAATGTTCAAATGTCTGGAGCAGTGGATTGACCTCAATCCAAAATTCTGGTCCAAAAGGCAATCACTGCTCATGGCCGGTGGTTTTATTTTAGACAATCATAACAAAGTTTCAGTCTCATGTTGGTTAATGGGTCTCTGTGGATTCATACTATGTTATTCACCTCACATAACCCAACATGCTCCCAGATCCTACACGAGAGAGGCAATCGACGCAAGAGTTTTGCTCCGTATGTTCCAAAAAGCGTCAGACAGGTGTAAAATTCAATTCCTGATGTTGATTTATTGATGGAATACATCATTTCTGTGCTTTGCTTATTTTAAGCATGTGGTGTTTTTATATAAAAATGTCTGGGTTTTCAGATGAAGTTGGTTGACAAGGAATAAAAGAGAAGGAAGAACAGGCTGTAGACGAGCATTCAAAAATACTTAACTCTCTTTGTGGTGCAATAAAATCTTTTAATGTGTTGTATTACAATATTTTTCTTTTTTAAGTTTTCATTATAAAATGATAATGTAACGGCAGAGAATAGCCGCCCCGTTGGAAGAAACAGTTCACAGTAAGATCACTTATTTGTCCAACTTGTTATAGACGTAACTGAGATTTGCAACATATTTACATAGTTCATAAATTTAGCTCCTGAGAATTAGCTCTCCTCTCGGCTGAATTTAAAATATCCCTCTCTCTCTCTCTCTGTCTTTCTCTCTCTCTCACACACTCTCACTCTTTCTCTCGCTGCACAGATTATTTGTCTGAAATTATCAGCTGTTGAGATAAGAGCCCCAAAGGACACAGTATTAGTTTATAAATGCACGATGTCAGAAACATGTCGCTGGGATTGATCACTTACGTCTCAGTTTTGTGTATTTTATCTGAGAAGCCGTGGCAGAAGACTCCTGCTTTTCTTGTTTTCATTGTTGTAAAAGATGGGGGAAAAAAACACCAAAATTTCCTCTGAGCACAAACGTAATCACTGTCAAATAAACAGACTGATAAATGTCAAGATATTATAAGGCCAAGTGGTGTTTTATTTAAGTATTTACACTTCACATTGCTCTGCTCTCCAACTTCTCTCTTCCTCTCCTCTGGTCTCATGTCCTCGTCTCCACACTTCTGTCTCCTCATCTCTTCTACCGTTGCGCCAACATACAGCATGTGAATGTGTGTGTCCCATGAACAATGCACATCATACGCAGACACACACACGGCTTTCAGAGCAATGTAATCATTATGAAGTGGAAGTGGAAAAAAGCAATTGATCGTGAAAAAAGAAGCAATTTCACTGAGCCTAGATTTCTTATCGTCCCAATTACAGACACACACACACACACACACACGAGTTCTTATTGTTGTCCCTTTTACGCAAAAATTTACATTTGAAACAAGTTTTATTGAACCCAACAACCAGTGCTCATTATGATGCGCCCTATCAACCATACCCCTGTAAGTCCAGCCAGAGTAGCTCCATAGGAGATGAAATTTACGTGCCCTCCAGAAGGGAACATCAGTAATCCACTCCACGCCAAGGGCAGTGGATGAACTGACTTCCTAGCTGAGCTACAGCCTCCACTCCCAACCATGGAGGAACTTTCATGTTGCCATCTTCAGGACTGCAGGCGGTAAATATTGGTTATTTGGTGGTCATTTCAGCGCAGTGAAATTGCAGCTAAATTTCAAAAATGAAGCGGAAGTTGGAATTTCTTCACATGCTGTAAAACATTCTGCAACAGACTTGAGTCCTGATTGGAGCTCCGCTGCAACAGTTGGTTCATCGAATCAATGAAAAAAAAGAGGGTTTTTGTTCCAAATTACCCATGGCGACAATAATATAACGTGTCGCATTTTAAATAAACCTATCTATAGTTTGTCTCGGTATATTCCTTTTCTTACAAGATTAAAAATAGTTTCCATTATGTCATTTTGTTTACAATATGTAAATAAATGCAAAATTACAGTCAAACATTATTTTAAAAAAAAACCTCCATAAGTAACGCTGCGATAAAGTCGTAACGTCACTTTTCATCAGTGCACAAGCTTCTCTGGTTTATTTCATACAGCAACATACAGTAGCTGTTTGACCAAAGGATTCAGTGTCTTACTGATGTTATAAAAAGTCTAGGTGGTGAAAAACAGACAAAATTAAGTTCTTCTACATCTGAGATCTGTTATAAACTATCCAGCAAGCAAGTCAATTAAAATCAAAACAAAAGTTGTAACGATGACATGTGCCGCTTGATAGAAGGCCTCTAACCTGACAAGGAACAGGGCCACGTGAGATGGGGGAATCCCCATTATTTCTGATTTCCTTTATGTGACTGTAAAGTTGCATGGAATTTTTGTCGCATTCAATTTGCAACCTGCAACGAGTATCATGAAGGTTTTACTGTATACAGCCTAACAAATCAAATGGTGATGTAGTTTGATGATGGACTGATCGAAATCAAAATGAAAAACACTCTTTTCCCTGGAGGCCCAGCGGCTCGAGTTCCTTGAATTGTGTGTGGAACGATCCACAGGTCTTCCTCTTGACCATAAAGTATTTAAATATTGGTGTTTAGCCAATTAAGGTTGTTTGGTCGTCTCTAGAATAAAATGTGCCTGAGGGGAAATCAATACCACACGTCCGGACTGACATCAGCCTGGGAAAAAAAGAAAATCAGATAAAAGAAAAGTCAGAAAACATCACACTTGATCAGACCAATGATTGCGCTAGAAAACATGACTAATTATAAAAAAAACCATGTAAAATCTTCACTCTAAATAGCTCATTTTAAGTAAATTATTTGACAAAACTTATTTCATGAGAATAAATCTTGTGCCTACACGCTGAAAACGGTTGAAGACTGGAGTCACTGTGTGTTTAGGTTTTACGTTCGTCCCCTGAGGGGTTTCTCCATGTTTGGCTCTTATGTCCACCAGGTCTCAGAGATGGTCTGAATACATTTCAGTGGCCAAAGGTCAAAGTGTAAGGTCACTGTCGAATCGCCTGTGCACAGTACCTGGAAGAACTTGAGGATACTTTCCCACCAAAATATACTACAAACATCCACTGGGACAAAAGGATGACCTGAAGAAATTTTAGTGGTCAAAGGTCATGGTCACTGATAGGTCCAGGTTGCAGAGAGTACAACAGTATTGAAGCAT
Source organism: Aulostomus chinensis (assembly GCF_037954235.1). Lineage (NCBI taxonomy): Eukaryota > Metazoa > Chordata > Actinopteri > Syngnathiformes > Aulostomidae > Aulostomus > Aulostomus chinensis. The sequence goes on from NC_141326.1 coordinate 25,253,299, forward strand.
TCTGTGTAACTATTATGTTGCATGGAACATAATCAATGTCACAGTCAGTTCACAGCCTGCAAGCTGCGTTGAAACTGCAGCCATGTGCTCTCTGAAGATGGAAACTTTAATTTTCCACCTTTTTGCTCCGCATGAGACTTCATTCTAAAAAAAAAAAAAAAAAAAAATCCAACTAATAATAACAAACCAATTTGTTTGTGTCAAACATTTTTATTAGTTCAGCAAGTAATTTTCCTTTTCATATTTGTCACCTCCCCATACTGAGTCTGTGGTAGAAGAATGTTTTAATTAACTGCACTGAAATTCAAAACATACCGTGATTTATCGACAGAAAATCCTTTTCAGAGCTAATTTAGATTAATTTTCAGTTCTCGCTTTGGCTGATTGCAAATGAGATGACGTCCATGTTCTGAGTCTTGAACACAGGAAATAGCTGCAGGGCTCGTTTCCTCAACACACGCTCGAACACACAAATACTGAGGAAGAAATAAAGTTCTTGTAGATGTGACAGGAGCACTAGGTGGCTGCAGGTTGACCAGCGTGAAAGTCATTACTGTGCACTGGACAGATTATTCTTGTCACGCTGCTGCCTTTGTGAGCAGTCCTCCCTCTGGACTGTCTTCATGCGTGCACATTTGATCAAATGGCAGCAAAGCACATCTTAACCCCCGACATTTATGGGCTTAATAAACTTAATTCCCTTTTATTTGAGCAGCAGCGGTAAAAACGCAGTTCCACCTCTCATCAAACACGATGTCATATGTGCAGTGTGACCCACCTATCACCCCACTGGTTGATATCCTCCTGTATCTTCTTATTATATATTAGGATTTGTTGCCAGACCCTTAGGCAACAGTGTCATGTCTCTGCTTCTTATCCTAAATCCCCTTCCCAACTGTCCAAAAGGACAGCAAATATTGATCCTTCGCTTCCCTGGCAAATGATTGCACTCAAATATCAACTGGGTCTTTGTTTCTGATAAGGTAGCATCAGTGGGAAATGTCAACATAATTTTGTCGAAAGACAAGCAGGCAAGAGTTTTATTTCTCATCTTGAGCCCACAAATTTATGAGATTAAGAACCATGTTATTAAAGGTAGCATCTGACATTCAACATCCAGCGATATTGTAAAAAGTCCCGTATAAACACAGAACGTTAGCTTCACTCAAACAAGATGAATGAATTCCAGTAGTTCTGAATTAACGGTACAAATTGCAACTAACACAGTCCATGGCAAATATAATAAAATTACAAAAAGAATTAAATGACACATATTGGCTATAACTCGTGTTTTCATACTTTCAAGTAACTGATTACTTTTGCATTGCGCTCACCAAAATAATCTTTACACAAACTTTTGTATTTGCATGATCACATTTTCAAACATTAAATTTATGTGATTTGCAACATAACTTGTTTATGGTTATTGTTTTTTTTAAAATTGCAATGCCTTTTTTTGGTTGCACAACATCAAAAATACCCTGGTGTTACCGATATGTAAGACTGAGACACCAAAATGTATAATGTGAGGCTTTTTTTTTTCTTGAAATGAAGCCGAAAGTAACTTAATGCTAAATCACAACATTTTCTTGAAGTGAACCTGAATTCTTTGGTTGGGGTTGACCTCCAGGCTCATTGCTGTGCCCACTGGTCTGTTCTCAGCTGGTGAGAGACATACTCACAGAAACACACTCCCCCCTGCAGGTGACGAGCGGAGCTCGGCTGGGGGAAGGGGAAGTGCCGTTTGGCAAGGCAGCATGCGTAACCTGATGAGTAGATGGTCAGAGCTTTTTGAAACATATCCTCAGCAATGACCTGCACAGAAAATGTTTCTGCAAACGTGCGTTTGCAGCCGTCCAGAGAAACATACACCAGATGAAGTTTCGTACTGGACCGACAACCCATGAGCACCTTCTCATCAGAGAGGATTATATTTGCCTGACCTACAGCTTTCTGCAGCTCCCTCAATATGTACTTCTCATCATCCCTCTTCCAGAGACCAATCTGAATGAGCAGCCCAACTGGAACACTGTAGAAAGCAGAAATAAAAAGCACCCATGTTCCCGGAGAATGTGAGTGCTCTGGCTCCTGAGCACTTCTTGAAAACATAACGGACAGATATAAGAAAAACCCTAACAAAACTAAAACAAATGTTACACCAGTGGTGTAGATCAGAACTCGCATCCAGAGAGGGCGCAGCCACACTTTGTCTTCAGACACATTGTTGATGATCCTCACAGCCTCTCTGTACTTCTCTTGGTCCTCAATGATCAGACGCAGTTGGTCTGGTACCTCCATGTCACTGAACAGACCACAATCCCATTTATAGAGACCCTCCTCATTGACAGCAGTTAGGGGTTGCAGGGCCTTCCCATTGTAGATGGAGGGGGGTTGGAAGGGTACCACAGTGGATCCCCGAAGCTGCTGGTTGGGGGTGCACAGCACCTTCAGCAGCTTATTGATGAGCTCAGGGTCACTTGCCTCCAGGTATGTGAGGTGGCAGAGGTGGAGAGGAACAGAGACTCCTGGCTCCAGCAGCACTGGGACCATTGGCTTCCTTTCCAGACAGTCTCGGAACAGAGACATGTTGGCTTCCAGGAGGCACCAGCGGCTCCTCACAAACTCTGGACTGAGAACCAACAGGACCTTCTGGCTCTCTTGGATGCAGTCAGACATGTTCTCCAACACGGTGCGTCCGGGGGTGAAGTCACGCTCGTGGTAACAGACCTGCAGGCCGCTGGACTCCAGCTTGTTTATGAGGGAGTGTGTCCACTGGTAGTCTGTGCTGCTGTAGCTGATGAAGACATGGTAACACTCGCCTTCTCTCAGAGTGGGAGGAACAGGAACAGAGGACGACAGTAGGACGGCAGGCTGGGACTGAAAGTTCGCAGTTTCAGCAGACCCTATTGGCTCCATTATCAATGAAAATCTGGGGAGCAAGATAATATAACTTAGAAATGAAGACATGTTTCACCAAAACACTCCTTACTGTGGTTTATGTTCGTACATAATCATTTATGCTGATTCACAAAATAGTTCTGGTTTTTAAATCGTGTCCTTTACAGGAGAGTATGACTATAAAGCAATAAATCAAATCATAATCATATATGAACCATGCATTTCGGATGTAGACAAAGCAAAATATTTGAAGTATTTTTAAGAAGATGTAGAACCATTCTGTTTTGGCTAAATGACTGTCTGCCCTTTTTAAACAGACCGTGTTTCTCAAAGGTCACGAAGGATTCAAAAAAACCTCCTCCATAGGCACACAAGCTTTCTCACTCCTTCGCTATGACAAAACAATTTTTTTTTAACGGCTCATTTTAGGAATAAAAACACTAAAGTCAGTAACTCTTTAAATTACAACATGCAGCATCTATAATATACAATCATACCTGTCAATAACAAAGTCACGGAAATACAGCAAAGAGTGTTTCCCCCATTCTTGGGGGAAAATACAGAACTGAAAGTAACTTCAGGAAAGTTAAACAGGAAATGAGGTCACTGCTACTCTTTTAGATTTCTTAAAGGGACATCGCGCACTCCCTGGCTAAGGAACTTCTAACAGATGTTACTGTGCTTTTAAAGACTTGATTGCTTTCTTCTTCAGATTTTAAGGTTGATTTCTTTAAAATGACAATTTACCTGACATGTAAGGATCTGTTAGAAGAGTTTTACTATCCTATAGTTATACATGGACTCTCCCCCCATTCCGGCTTTTCCTTCAGGGGACCAGTGGAGCTGGGCTGGAGAAAGAGACTGTTTCTTTAGACAAGGCAGCAGCAGTGATGAGAAACAGCAAAGCTCTTTCAACCGTATTCCGGGAGCAACCTGCTCAGGAATTGTGTCAAACCCCTTTTCACCACAATCAAGAGAAATTTCTATTACAGATACATTTGTCATTTTGAATGTCTGACCATTAACACAATCTCTTTGTCTTACAAAAAAATACCTAAACAAGAAATAAACTGACGAACTCTCGTCATTATCATGTCAAGGCGAAGGCCCTGAGCCCAGCATGGTCTGCAGTCCTCCCTGCTCATTTCAAGAATGAACGATTTCTATGTTATATTTTACACGAAAATAAAAACATACTGTGTAGATACATACCTATTTATGACAAATCAAAAGAAAATCTAGCCACGAACGAACATACTTTGGGGAAGAGTACTAAAATTAAATTCAGGAAGGAAAACACCCTCAATGATGCATCTTAGGGAGACAGCCTGCATTCTGCTTCCTGAGGGGCTTTGTCCATTCGTGCTATAAATAGTTGTTGTTTTTTTTCATCTTGTCACCGACTACATTGTAAATGATTTAGCTAGAATGATGTGAACTGGACTGGATTTTTAATGTCCTATAACTTCATTCTGACTTGTTCAGCTGCTGGGACTGGACTGGACTGCTCCATTATTTAATTCATACTGTTATTTTACTATGTTTGGGATCTTATCATTATTGTTATTATTATTATTGAGAATTATAACTCACTTTTTCAGCGGGGAATAGAGGTGCTACAAGTGAGCCAATAAAGGTCTGTAAACAAGGCCTGTCTGAGTGACCAGGGCAATTTTAATATCTGTGTGACATGGAAGACCAGAGGGAGTTCTTTTAATCAAAACTCTTTTCCTATTTTAGCTGCCATTCAATGACAATTTAGAGGATATGACATCAAAGAGGACCATCTCACATCTTTCTTTATAGCTAAGAAAGTTATGGGGTTCCAAACCATTAGTAAATATCATGACAAAACCAAAAGTGAGTATTTATTAGCCTTTATTTGTCTTTTTCTCCCTTGCTCCCCTTCAGGGTTTTCATACAGACCAGTGACCACCTCTAATCTTTTGTTGACAGAAGTGAACAAATGCATCAGGGTTGAAAGGAGAGAACTCACAGTTCTATGCAGCTGTAGTCTAGACAAACATCTGCTGGTCTCTTGTTGCACAAAGTCTGGATGAGCACTGAATGGACAGGATGCTGGATTTTGCGGTGAACGCATCAACAATCTTCACTTAACGCAGACCTCAGTCCAAAAATAGATTATTTTTATTTACTGTGTAAAGAAAACACACCATAGAATCAGAAAACCAGTGATCTGCAAAGGATGCATAAATCAAATATATTCAGCTGAAAAGCAAATGGTTTTAAGTGTCAGACAACCAATTGGTTCATTCAGCCTATCCCTGCTGCCTTCGGACGAGAGGCAAGGTTCACCCTGGACGGGTCACCAGTCCATCGCAGGGCCAACACAAAAAGGCAGACAGGTCTTTTTTATTCCCTTAATAATTAATGTTATATTGTACACTTTCCTTTTCAAAATAAACTAAACTAAACTGTTGGTCTGATAACATTTGGAAACTTTGTATGTATCCTCATTCATTAGCAGGGAGCTGGCCAGAAGTAGGGAGTGCAGCTAGCGTACCGCAGCTCTCTGGTGTATGCGCTCTATTATGCGAAGGACATTCATGTAAATTTCAATCAAAATTTATGACAAACAACTTCCTCGCTGCATGTTCCTTCTGAGTACACACAAACACGCACACAAACACACGCACAAAAATATCATCTCGAAATTAGCCTACAGATATAGGCAGGTATTAAAGGCCGTCTTGTGAAGATATACGTACATAAGAGTACTGAGTGTTGAGTGGAAGGGAACTTGTGACCTCGGTTACCTTTTTTTTTTTTTATGAAACCGAATCTACAAACTGCATCAACTACAAGCGCAGCAAAAATTTTCCACTTGCATAAGCATGATCCCAGGTCCAACAATGCATGAACCATTATTCATGCTGTTCTCTTTCACTTTGGCTGTGATAAAAGCATTTAAACCATCAATTCGTTTTGACAGTTTTAGGACAGGTTGATAGGTAATGAGCTGATGGAAGAGGCAGTGGAAAATTATACATCGTCTCCAGGAAGCATTATAGTATTTGAGCTGAACGGATGAGAAAATTAAGTTTGACATTTTCTTTTCTCTTCCTTTTTTAATTTTTTTTTTTTTTATTCATCCACACGCTGAAAACAAATTTGTAGCCGTGCTACTGTGGCCTTTGTGGTTTAGCTGTTTATATGCCAGCTTAGACTCAATTAATGGCCTCATGCCTTGGCAGCCATTATTGCTGGCCTGTCATAATGATTAATATGGTAAATTTTTGATGACTGTAGTATCTGTTTGTACGACCGAATGTTATTGTTTACAAATGTAATAATCATCTGTTCATCGGGATGTGTGTCCTTTTATGTGTAGCCTGGCTAGCAGTTCAGCTCTGGGGGTTTCACACTGAAATATGTGAGGAATAATGGGGACGATTCTTTTCAAATATTGTCCACTCATTACTGGCACCCAGATTTGACTTTGTTTTTTTGGATGCTGTGACTTTTTTTTTATTGAGCATCACTAACGAGGTCAGAATGGAAATAATAATAGTAACGACCAAACTGGGACACTAGTCAATTAGCTTTGCTTGTACAGTGTGGGGAGAAGATTACACAATCATATCTTATGCTTTTACAAACAGTGCATAATCACAGCCAATATTTAACTTTCATTTCAGGACATAATCTGTCAGTCGGTTTGGATCGAGGAGTTTATTTACTGATATTTATTGATTTAATGATAGTATGAAAAGGTTTAAAATGTCCTGAGGGCTGCTTTACAGCATAAGATAAGAAAATTGTAATTACAGAATGACGAGTGCAGATGTCGGTGGGGGAAGAAGAAGAAGAAGTAGGAGCAGCAGGGGGAAAATACAACTCACAGTTTAGGGTATTCCAGAAAAGCAGTAGCAGGTCCTAAGAGAGCAAAGGAGTCAAGATTTCTGCTGGACAGCTGGATATTTATCGTTTTACAACATGTCTGGATCTGTGAGAGCACCGCATCGAGAAATGCGTGTTGTTTTTAACAGAACCAGATTTTTTTTAATGTGTGTGTGGGGGGGGGGGGGAGGGGTTAAGGACACGATTCGGAACTGTTAGGATCCTGAAAGCAGGTTTTGCAGAGTAGGATGACTTTAGTGTGGGATGTATTGCTTGGGGTGCACTGGAGAATTATCCCGTGACTCGGCAGCTCTCTTCTCTTTGGGATGTCTTCATTCATTCAGCCCACCAGAAACCTTCGTTTTGTAAGCTGCCATTTACATGGACAGTCCCACCAGTGTGACGCGAATCATTCTGATCAGATTCCGAATGAACTTTTTTCATGATTCACTTCACTATTGGGCAGTTATGAAAGGTTTAAGCCACCTCATCTAAGAGTTAGAGGGAGGCACCTGAACTTCTTTTTGGTGTGGAAGACATTTCACCTCCTGCTGGATAAGAGGCGAAATGTCTTTCACACCAAAAAGAAGTCCAGTTGCCTCCAGCTAACTCTTAGACTACCATGACCTGGATGATAGAGAACCTTCACAGACATTTACACCCCCTCTTTCAGGTCCTTCTAATCTGACTAAGAGTTCTGGTATAGTTGTTCACGTATGGCACACCTGTTAATCACCTCATTATCTGCTGTGCTCTTCTCCTTTCAGTTTTCGTACCTTCTACCACCACCACCTGCTTCGTTACCATCCATCCATCCATTGTCTTCCGCTTGTTCCTATTAAGGGTTGCAGGGCGGCTGGAGCCTATACCAGCAGCTACGGGCGAGAGGCGGGGTTCACCCTGGACAGGTCGCCAGTCCATCGCAGGGCCAACAACCATTCACACTCACATTCATACATGTCTTTGGGCTGTGGGAGGAAGCTGGAGTACCCGGAGAGAACCCACGCAGGCACAGAGAGAACATGCAGACTCCACACAGAAGGATCCCGTGCCCAAGCCGGGACTCGAACCCAAAACCTTCTTGCTGTGATGCGACAGTGCTGACCACTGCACCACCGTGCCGCCTGCTTAGTTTCCGTTTTATGAATAAAGTACTTTAAGGCTCATTTTTGTGAGCTCAGTTTCTGCTTTGGGTCCAAACACAAAAACAAAACCTAACAGTGTCTTTCACAACCTCATGAGGGTCCGACCTGATCGAGGTTCTACGGACAGAGGTTGATGCATAGTGTGCTGATTGCGAAGCCGCCCGAGGCACACTCGGGGGATTTTTTTCAACCAGTCTTGATTGAATTTGATCGATCGAAGCAGTTACGTGAGGCATTTTTCGTCTGATTGGGGTATTATTGTGGTCCATGTAAACCCGGCGAATGTTCTCATCATGGTCTCCTGATAAAAGAGACCGCTGTGCTTTGCGTTGGAGGAAAAAAATGTCACATTAATGGAAAGATTGCATTAAAAAAAAAATCCAATAAAAACATACAAACTAAAACGCTGGAAGAGTTTGGACACATTCCCACATCATTATGAGGTCAATAACACGGTGCCTGAAAAACTACATATTTAAAGAAGCCAGTGATTTATATTAGCAAGTAATACTGAAAACTAAAAAATAGTAGATTTAATTGAAATATTAACTTGATACTCAGTGGTATGGTGGCTTGGCAAAAACAGGATGAACAATTTATTTTTCTCCACAATGTAAATACCGCACAAACTACGACAGTGTTTGGGTTGTCAGAATGAAATCTCTCAGAGCTCAAATGGCTTCTAAATGAAAATGACTTGAAACCCCCCCCCCCCCCCCAAACAAAAACTAAACCCCCCCCCCCAAATCTCTAGAAACGTCAAGCTGGAACCGTCTGAAACTCAGCTGGAATTTCAACATCAGCGTTTTTTTCCATTCAAGCATCAGACAGATGAAAGCTTAATGGGAGGAAATATGTCACTTGACAATAACTAAATATTCAACATGCATACCTGCATTTAAAAAGTCAAATAGCATAATTCAACATACTTTGAATCTAAATTTTAGGCATGTTGAAGTTCAAAGGTTTCTTAAAGCGCTCAGAGGAAGTGCTTTTTGTTTTGTTTTTTGTACCTGCAGCGTTCGTTTACAAGTTCTTTGCTTACATGTTGCTTGTCATGTCGTGAGACCCACCGGCCTCTAAAATGTCAGATATGTAAACTCATCCAGGGTGAACTCAAGAGTTCAGCGTCAGTTCCCACATGGAACGGCAATATGACGTGACCTTTGAGAACTCTATGAAACTGGATGCTATGTAGATTAGAGGTTTGAGAGCCTGACCTCTGAGGACTGAAATAAAGAGAAAACACACCTCAGAGTCGACAAGAAAAAAAGATGCTCAAGGATGTTACAGAAAAAGCCTATGAGTGTCCCCACGTTTCCTTTCTTCGAAGTTATCTCTTGTAGTTGAAAAAAAACAACTACAAAAGGTATGAAACTAAGTCAGTTTCTTGGAATGTTTGTTGTCAGTATCCTGAAAGAGAGAGGCCAGAGACAAATAAGTAACACACAGGCAGTGGCAGTATTTTGAATGACAGAGGATCCTGTGTGACTCAAAGACAAATGATTGTGAAGGTCAGTGTTAGTGTCGCCTCACATAAAGCCTTATATCGGCAATGTCTTGAGCCAGTTTCTCTAAAGTTGCCACAAAAGTTTAGTGGGAATCAAGGAGAAACCTGAAGGATTGTGGCGTTCAAGGGTCAAGTTACTGTTTGAGCGCACCTCTGCCAATGCGATATCATGCTATTGGATGATTCCAAACTCCAAATGCTTGTTCCTCAAACTGAGCTCCATCCATCCATCCATCCATCCATCCATCCATTTGTTCTCCCTGTGCCTGCGTGGGTTTTCTCTGGTACTCCGGCTTCCTCCGACAATCCAAAGACATCAAGAGGGGACGAGGCTGACTGATACTCTAAATTGACTGTAGGTGTGACTGTGAGTGTGAATGGATGGATGGATGGATAGCAGGGGGAGGAGCCTTTCCCAGCAGCCTTAAGGCAAGAGGCAGGATTCACCCTGGATGAGTCACCAGTCCATTGTAGGACCAACACATAGAGACAGACAACCATTCACACTCACAGTCACACCTACAGTCAATTTAGAGTATCAATCAGCCTCGTCCTCTCTTGATGTCTTTGGACGGTGGGAGGAAGCTGGAGTACCAGAGAGAACCCACACAGGCACAGGGAGAACATGCAATCTTAAGGGTTCGAACCCAGAACCTTCTTGCTTTGAGGCAACAGTGCTAACCACTGAACCACCATGCCGCCCCAAATTGAGTTCTGTTCCACCAAATTTAATCAAAAATCAACTACATATAAGTCGTCCGGGGAACAAACAAAATGAACTCGTGCTCTCACATTACCTCCTTGGTTAGCAATGACATTTGGTGTATATTCAACAACACTTTTATCACCTTTGGCTGCACAGTCTATGTAAAAAGCATCAAATTTAAAGTTGCAGTATTGTAATGATGGAATTCTTCGTTAGCAATTCAGTTGTAGCCTAATCTTGCTAACAGACGGACACTTGGAGTTTAAGGATCTCAGCAACAAAAAAAGAAAGCATTTTATAAATGTTTTGTTGCAGTGTTAAATGGATCAACCCCAAAAATGTGTTCTTCCTTGGTTCCACCAAGTTTGGTAAAAAGTTGGCCTCATAAGTATTTTTGTAATGTAAATTGTGTGATAGACAGACACATAGGAGGATATGGGTATTGTGTAGTTTCGCTTGAAAAATTGAACCATTCAGTACCTCACTATATTTCTATTTATAATCTAAATATATGCATGACAATTTATGCACATACTGCATGCCAAATAGCATTTGATGGGAAAAGTTCAAAAGCAATATAAACATTATGTAAATAACATAGATTAATGGTAATCAGGAAAGTATGTGAATTCATGAGTTATTATGGTCCAACCATTTCAGTGTTTAGGTGCCGACATTATTTAGAGTTTTACATATTTGGATATCAGAACCTTGGTTGTTTTTCATCTCAGGAAAACTTAACCTTTCACAATTTGCCAAGGTTTCCTTGATCCTACTCCAAAGGAATATGTTTGAAGGAATGCATACATGTCTCGGTGAAGGTACAGGCAGCTGTGTAAATTTACGGCCTAAGTAAAAGCCCCTGGGTCTTTTACACTCTAAAACTTTTGAATATATTCCTCCTTTAATACATCCAGCTGATCTCCCTTGTCTGTCATCGAGTTACGCTAATGCCTGAGAATACTGAAGCTAAAAAGAAAAGAAGGAAAAAACACTGCGTATGACCTTTTTCAGAAATTGTTTGTGAGAAATGTGTCAGCCAACGAAGGAAAAAAAAATACAAGCGTGTAGCTCTAAAGCCCAGCAATGATAAAACATTTTAAAATCCAATAAGCTTTCTGAATATGTCAGCGTAATAATGAAAGAGGTCATGCGCACGGTCAGGTCTTCATAGCATCTCATCTGTCGTAAATAAAGTGGTACAACGGAGCATGAACTCATTTGTACTCTGTAACATTTCTGGGGTTATTAAAAATGTATGATGTTTGATGTGATGTGAAAAGCTATGAACAAAGACTTCAATGAGATGAGACAGACATAGACGGTCCCTCGTGTCCCATGAATCAGCGCTGGTAATTTACTTCATCCAATCACTTGTTTTTAATTGCGTTTGGCTTTGTTTTGTCTTTTAAAATTTACGTGCTGCTGCTCGTCCTATGTTGGATAGTCATGTCTCCAGCAGCTAACCCACACATCCATCGTCCCAGCAATGTGCTCCAGTTCCTTTCAGCAGGTGTTTCAAGGCCAGATGAGATAAAAAAGTCCCTGAAGCATTCCACCTCAAAGGCCTGAGCCTCCTCAGCTGACTCCTCTCAACGTAAAGGAGCACCAGTTCCCCTCCAAGCTCCCTCTAGGTCTCTGAGCTCCCTATGGTCTCAGGCAAAGAGCAGCAACCCTGATTAGGAAACTCATTTTGGCTGCTCGGATCCTTGATTTATTCTTTTGGTCACAACCCAAAATCTGTCCCTTCTTCACCACAATAACGCTGCATGAACAAGACCCTAAGATACTTGAACTCTTGAAACTCATTTCCGAGCCCAAACCCCCAACCCTGGGGGAGCGATCCCATTTCCACAGGGAATCATGACTTTTGACTCACAGGTCGAGCTCATTCCAGTTGCTTCACAGTCTTCTGCAAACCGTCCGTGGCTTGTTAAAGGTCACAGGCTCACAAGGCCGACAAAACAGTCCCTCATAACGGTCAGAATAGGTGACAGCCCCGGCAGACCCAGCACCTGCTAGTCTTTGATTTAACTGCAAAATTATAGACGCAGCTGTAACTATGGTTACACAGTGGCCAGATAGCCGAAAGCCATGCGCCAACATAGCCTTACATTGGACATCCTTAGGGACACAGTCACACCTTATGCCCTCTCCAAGTGTAAGATTCCCCAGAAGCCCTGTGAGGAAGAGCAGCTGCTCCATTGTTCCACAGCCAGGAAGTAATACGCATTGTTCCTCCTCCTTTCCAGCACCTTGCATTTCCCTTGGGGAGCTGAACAGGAGGATTCCCCTGTTATTAGAACAACCCTGATCAGCCACTGTCTAAGTTGATTTTACTTGGTTAGCAGCTGAGGTAATATAGTCTCTTTTTCATATCTTGTTAACTGCTGTTTCTAACCGTTAACAGAAAAAGGGCAGCAGGGTAATCTAAACCAGTTGTTCCCAGAGACTAAAATCCAGCCAGACTTCCCTGGTCGTCATCCAGTGGTTTCCTAACTGTACCTAATAAGAATAAGATCCAGAACCATAGAGTCACATCAAGAAAAGGACCATGTGATGAACTCAAAATGAAATCTTGTGAAAGCGAATTACACGATCCATAACTTTTATTGGGTTTGGCATCGCAACAAAATCAACAGGTGTCTGGCACAGGCAGCATTTGAGACCAATCCTGCCATTATATTCAGATATTGAGGACCAAGTGTTGAAAGACAGCAGAGGCCCATCAGGAAACCAGAAATATTAAGTGAAGATCAAATATTACACAATACAAAATGCTTCATGGTAAAAATATTTGAGGAGTTGAACTTGAAAAAGCAGTAAAAGGTCAGTCCTGAAATGGACAATTAATTAATAAAATTGTTTAAAACTTGTAAATAAGTTATCGTTGATCATCGGGTTCTCCCGACCCTGAGATTTTTTGGGTTATTTGGGGTTTTCAGTGGTCTGCTTGCAATAATTTCCAGTTCACACTCGTTAACGACAGTATAATGTTTTGTTCTACTGTATGAAATACATCAGTAAATACCATACTTGCACATTTTGAAACTTTTTAGAAGTTCTAAAAATGGCCATTGCAAAAATGTTGTCATTTAAACATCCTAACACCGATGCTGGATGTGTCTGCGGTGTGGTTGGTTCATAACACAATGTTGGCTTTGCACTTCCAGAAATCCAGAGATGACGAAAGTAGTGTTGGACGAGCAAAGGACATTTCTGAAGAATTCATGAAGACAAACAGAGAATGCAGATAAGGAACAAAGCAAAAAGGGAAGTAGTAAGACTTCTTATCCAAACCCCCTTTGGAAAACCAGCATTTTGAAAGTGGCGGCAAATTGTAGACAAACTTGTCGTTTGCTGAGTACAAATGTATTACAATGTAGTAGTTTTGGTTTTCTCCTCTTGACGTACAGTTATTTACAGCAAAATATTTCCTGGAAGCAGCAGTTTTCCAGGCAGTTTCTCGCAGCTGGCTGTACGCGCCCCTGGCTGTACGCGCCTCTGGCAGTACGTGCCTCTGGCTCTCCTCATCAACACAGACAGATGCCGTTCAGTTTTATGAGTTATCTGGGACGCCCACAAGTACGGCAGCAGGGATACGGTTATTACGACAGCAGTCGATGAGGGAAAGACGGAGTGAATATTTGAAAGTTGATTACTTAAATGTGTGTGACAAGATCCTCTGTGCTCTCTCTCTATTCATCATCTCTGGCGACTAAAATCACGTGACTTCCTAACTCTGTTTAAGGAACAAACAAGGCTGCGTCTCCGTGGTGATTCATTGAGTATATTTGTTGTTGTTGCCTCGTTTGTCTGTTATGAATGACCTTGTTGGCCACCATAGCATTTTCCTGAGAGGAGGATGAGGTGAGGGTTAATGCCACTAGTTCCTATACTCTAGTCCATAAAATTATTAAAAGTATTTAGAAGAAACAGATTTTATTCATATTACAATTTACTGTATTCAGATTATCATTAATTTAACATCTTAAATACTTTGACTTTTATGTGTTTATGTATTTTTCCAAATGAACACATCCTCAACACTGCAAGTGCAGCAAATTCAATGCTGGATAGACAGCCTTTCTTTGTAGAGGAGAGATGGAAATATTTTTGAAATTGGTTGCTGCATGGCCAAAATTAAACAGAGAGAGAGAGAAAAGTGTTGTTGTAGTATTCCTTTCTCCTCTCAAGAAAGAAAACTTAAACCAACTGCACTGCACAGGGTAAATGTTCCCCCAAGGCAGTCAGTGAGTCAGTAACAAAACACTGTTGCTATTGCATTTACCCCGTGTGCACACGTCATCACAGTCTCGCTGGCTTTTCTTGACAACATAGCAGGCGTGTTGTTTTCATTTTGGAACAGTAATGAGCTGTTTTCTGGTCCAAATGTCTGTTGGCATGCAAAAAAAAAAAAAATCCCAAAATTCCAAAGTAAAATCGAGTTTGAACAAGCTGGTAAAAGCAACATCTGGCAGATGTTAAACAGGTGGACACAACCTGTTAAAACAAAAAGCACACAACAGGTATGAGGAGGAATCCGCGCAGTGACAAGACAAGAACGTTCGCGGATCGTAACGATGATAGTTAGCGGGAATAAAGGTCTAATAGTAGCAAACTAATTGATATGAACTACTAACTACTCACCTCGGTCACCGCTCTTCATTCAGTTTCTTCACGGTTGCAATGAAAATCGGTGATATTTGAACCGAGAGGGAGATAAAATAAGTCATTAGGGACCAGAGAGTGTGAAATGGCAGGCAAAAACTAAGAAAATAAATAAATAAAATCATGGCGATTAAGTTCGATTGAAATAGCCATTATTCATGTATCATTTACCAAGCTTTTTTATGAGACACATTAAAAGATAATGTCATAGCTTCAAAACATGCTGCATGTGCGGTTAGAATGCTCAGAAAAACGATCTTAATCCTTTTTAAAGACACGTTTAATTTCATGCACTACTTGAAAAAAAGCATGAGCCCAGATAAATTTGGCAAATGATTGGCTGGGTATTATGATTCAAGCTGTGTTTGACAGATTTACCATATTCTCATAGAACATTCGGCAGACAGAACTGGACTGTATTAAAACCAGATTTTTCATCTGTGTCCTCATTTCAGATTCAACATCAATCATTGCTCTGTTTGTAATCATGGAGTCAAAGACACAAACAGAAAAAGGTGTGAGAGTTTCATATTTTGTAAACGGTTTCATGTCCAAATCTGTCGTCGTGTCATATTACATGGGCACACATTTGTTTTTGTGCTTTGTGTATCATAAACAGAATTTTTTTTTTCTTCAATTCCTCTAACGGCTAAGCTAAGCGGAAACATGAATCAGAGGGTGAACTTGACACTAGCCTGGCATGCCGTCTTCTCCATCCATAATTCATCTTAATCCAAGCCTCCTCGGCTCAAGCATCATTCCAGTTCTGCAGTCTGAAGGAGGGAGCAGTCGCAGTGTGCCAGGGCTGAAACAAGCAGGCACAGAGGGAAGTTTGGCTGTCATGCTTGTCTGATCACTGAGGATTTCATGATTGTATTATTGCATTACAGTTTCCACTTACTCTCACTGATATGATAATTGAGCAAAAACACACAGGAGCAGCACTGCTATTTGTACGTTTGTATTGAGATTTCGCTTTATTGTCTTCTCTCAGAGCGGCTGAACCCCCACAGGCGATGTGAATTTACGATAGTGTAATTCTGATAAGTGAATGCTGGAGTCTGTCTTGGCATTGCTCAACTCAGTAAGAAACATGAAATACACAAGCCGACAGGAGACAGACAAATAGTTGGCGCTGATCTTGCATTGATTCAGCAGGATGTTGACCACATGACACTCAAGATGTGAGTTACCTGTCCTGCTATTTCAAACATGATGGCTCAACCTCCACTTACAAAGTCACAGGGGCGAAAGCAGCATTCTGGCTACTTTCAAAATTATATTTCTTTGCAGATGTCCATGTTTTTCCTTCCTTTTCTTTCTCTTTCTCTGTCTAGGCGGTGAACAAATGTCACAACGGGCTGGGGGGGCGGGGATGTTCTCATTCATAGCTGCAATGTACAACATCATTGCCAAGTTTCTGTAATCATTCTTATAAGCTGTTTTACATTGTTGTGTAAGAACACAAATATTGTTTTTGTCTGCCTGCCAAGTTTTAACTCTTCACCGTACTATTAATGATCTGCCACATTGAAGGATGGAATTATCCACATTTCAAAATGCCTTCACCTCCCAGTTAAATCATGTTTCAAAAATTATTGAACTAACCTTTGTGGGAAAATAAGTGATGGCAAAGATGTAAAACATGAAAGCTTTATGATGCGCTTTCCATTCGCACGCATCACATCATAATGGGCTCTCCAGCACAATTAAAACAGTTCGTAAAACAGAATCAGCTATTTAACATTCGAATTAGAGGTGGACTCAGTGAGCACATGAAATTAACAGCCCTGTTTGACTGACCTATCTGAGTTTGACAGGTTTTAAACGAGAGCGGCAGCACGAGGACTTCATGCATATTCCTCTCATAGTTGAGGGACTTGGAGAGCATGAAGGAGTCCAAATTAAGATCTGGATTTTTGGCATTTTCTTTATTTCATTGTTGGGCTTCACACCGTGCAAATATTTCAGTCCTTATAGGTAATGCAAGATGGAGGACCTCATGTAGGGATTACTAGGCCGGGGCTTCATTAAACTGTTCATTTGGCAGCAGGTGAAATCATGAATGTGAAGGCGGGTTCGGAAAAGTAGAAAAGTAGACATACTGAAAGAAGATGAGTTTTGTTTTTTGTTTTTTTGAGGCGATAGACAACATGTTCATACTCCAACATTCACATATGTTTTGGTTGCTTACATAAAGAAAGACGCACAGTAGAAGACGTCAAGCAAATGTTGAGGTCCCTGAAGAACAAACTTGCCGTATTCACTCAGTAAAAAGCAGAACAGAAGAAGTTGTTTTGGTTTTCCTCCTCTTGACTTTCACAGCAAGACACTGTTACTTTACCTCAGAAGAAATATCTCACCATGACAGGAGACAAGCAGTATCGACTTTTATTGTCTTTTTTCTTCTTTTTTTTTAGTGTTTTTGGCGTCTCAAATATTCACTGCATGTTGGACACTTTATTTTTGGTTATTTTATCATTCAGTTTTATAGTTCCTTTATATATTTTTTATTTGTGTTCTATTCAAAATCATAAAACAGATTTTACAGTTCATTAAAGAGTCTGTATTTCTGCACTTTTACTTGAGGGACTAGCTTAATCAGTACTTTTACCAGAATGTGTACCTTTCCTACCTCTGCAAAGCTGGACATGTGTCAGGTCGCAGCCGGCATCAGAAAGCGTCTCCACATGCATATCGAGCACTCTAGTGATCAGATCTCACTCCCTGTTTGTACTCACACACGCTGGATACGGATGTCACTGATGTCCTGTTGAGTCAGACTGTGGAGGATGAGCTGATGGCCGCATGTTCTAAAAGCTCCAGTGTTTGTGCACCACAGCTGATGTGTTTAACCACACTGGTAGATTTGGCAAGGAGGGCTCAAGCTTGGCAGCCATTCTCAGAGCTGTTGTCAACAGGAATTGCGAGAGCCATCTGTCCTGGTGAACAAAAGCTGGAAGTGGATATAGCACGCAAGCAATCTGCTGGCAGGGAACGCATCCAGACTGATGTTGCACTGGCCACAATTTGTCTCATTTCAGTTTTTCATTGGTGGAATTAAGTTGAGGTTTGCTGCTGGCTGGAATGTCTCTGTAGTGTTTAAACAGGAGATGTTGTCAGAGAGCAGTGAGTGAGGACATTAAAGCTAACTAGCAAGGCTCTGCAGTCACTGGTAGACGTGACTCTCCACCGCCGAATGCTTCATGTGAGGTTGGCAAACAGTAGGCCCGATCTGGTTAAAGTGACCACGGATTTCCTGTTGAAACGAATCGAGATCTGCCGTTGCACAATTGCCTGCAATAATGATTGCTGACTTATTCTAATGCATGAATCTAACCGGCCGTTTAAGCTTATAACCATCATCTCACTACAACTCAACCAAATATTCACAAGGCCCACTCACTTGTATTTCTTTTTATTATCCCACTGTGGTTATTAAAATCAACCACCTTCTAATGGATGAATGCAAGCAAATCTAATGTGTGTGTGCTGCACTTACACTGGTCATAACATAAATGTGTCATAATACATCAGTACATTTGAGATAAACCCTCCACAGTTTCTCTCTTTATTTAATGACTTATTCAAATAAGTACTTTTGTTTGTTTGTTTTATAATATGACCATCACCAACACACAAACAGTAAAATGGGTCCAGGGTCGTGTCTGCGTTTTGAAAAATAAACATGAAGTCAACCTGTAAAGGCGTGTTCACCCCAAAGGCGACGCCAATTTTTGCGGCGCTTTATTCCCGCGTATTTGATTGCTGGATCATTTGTTTTTATTCACGTCATTCGTGCAAACTCTTTCCCCTGCGAGGATAATGCATTTTTACCATTTCTTTACATCATCAACCATGGCTGACGTTACAACTGTTGCTGGCTTGTACCTGTTGTGGAAGTCCAGAGGAGCACACAGCCAGGTGAATTGTGGTACTTCAGGCTGACAAGAGCCCAATTCGAAGACCTGTTGGTGAGGATCGGTGCCAGGATGTCATGGATGGACACCAACTACAGGCATGAGTACCATTGATGAGACGTCACTGAAGCCAGGGATATCTCAACGCTGATAAGCTCTCTTGACACAACGTTACACAAATTTGTCACGTAAATTGAATATTTATGCCGCCCGGTAAACATTGCCATTACTCTCTCGTTACTCTCCCACCTCTTAAGCACATTCACACAGTGGACGTTTCCACATTTCACCACTATTTTTTTTTTTTGTCAAAAAACAGGATTTCAAGATTGTGGGACAGCAGGTGGATGTGATTCTGCCACTTCCAGAGGATCAAGAGTCAAAAAAATGTTGAATTTGATGGAGAGACTGGAGAACAATGAAGAGTGTCTCCAGAACAATGAGGTGACTCTCAAGGGCGATGGCGAGGCTCTTGAGAATGAGAACAGTGAGGATACTGTCAAGGGCAATGAGGTGACTCTCCAGAACAATGAAGAGAACCTCAAGAACAATGACGGTAAGAAGAATGGCTCATGCACGGTGACCCTTAAGTGTAAATGAGTACGACAAGTGGCAAAACCCAAAGGCAATTTGAAAAACAAGAGCAAAAATGCACAAAAGCAAATCACAAAGTGTACAACAGATGAAAACACACAACGGCAAATTTTAAATCAAATTTGCAGAGCAGACAAAACTTTGTTGAAGCCAACAGATCTCACTGTGTGTATAACTTCAGGACACATGACGCAACATGTAATTAACGTATTTGTCCGATGCCTTTCAGCACTGGAGGATAACGAGGGCGTCACAAACTATGTTGTCCCATCCGGTTCCCCCACAATCGCAACTGAGGCCAACCACTATGATGCTGAGGTAGGAAAGCTGCACACCAACACAAACACGCGTAACAGTACATTTTTAGTACAGGACTTTTGCCTCGCCACACTTGTACTGAGTGAATGCAGCGTTGTTGAGCTTGTGTTCATGTGGAACTCAAAGTTTCTCCCATACAACCTGGAATTCTAATGATTTTTTATTGATTAATTTATGGTTAAATATGATAAGAAGCAGAAGCTGAATTCATAACAATATTACAAGACAGAAATCCAGCTTGGCGGCAA
Organism: Aulostomus chinensis; assembly: GCF_037954235.1. Classification (NCBI taxonomy): domain Eukaryota; kingdom Metazoa; phylum Chordata; class Actinopteri; order Syngnathiformes; family Aulostomidae; genus Aulostomus; species Aulostomus chinensis. Next base: position 25,273,170 of record NC_141326.1, read on the forward strand.
GGTGGTGCAGTGGTCAGCAATGTCGCCTCACAGCAAGAAGGTTTCGGGTTCAAGTCTCAGCTGGAGCACGGGGTCTTTCTGTGTGGAGTCTCCATGTTTTCCCTGTTCCTGTGTGGGTTCTCTCTGGTACTCCCGCTTCCTCCCACAGTCCAAAGACATCAAGAGGGGACGAGGCTGATTGATACTCTAAATTGACTGTAGGTGTGACTGTGAGTGTGAATGGTTGTCTGTTTATATGTGGCCCTGTGATGGACTGGTGACCTGTCCAGGGTGAACCCTGCCTCTCGCTCGAAAGCTGCTGGAATAGGCTCCAGCCTCCCCGTGACCCTTAGCAGGATAAGAGGTAGAAAATGGATGGAAATCCAGCTTCTCACGGTTTGGTTTCTCACTGTCTGCCAGTATGCTACTGTAAGTGCCCTCTTCCATGTCCATCTACCAGGGGGAGCCCATCACCCTGGTGAAGAAACAGGTCACAATCATACGTTCTCTGTAGGACATGAAGGCACTCGTAGATGAACCAGTTCACATGGAGAGCCTATCAGACGGCGATCTGGAGCTGGATTCGCTACTGAGGAAAGATTGACCGAGCCCTCTGAGTCATTACCATCGACCCCGGCTGACAGATGAAGATGCCAGTGACTGAGCTCCCACAACTCAGCCATCAGCAGCAAACTCCAGGAGAACAGGGCAGGAGTTCTCCACCCAAGACTTGGCCTGCTACAACCTCCAATGACCCACTGCTTCAAATCCAGCAAGGGGTCCACAATTCATTCCTGTCAAATACTTATACTGTTACTGTGTGATTATAATAAATATTGATGATATATTGTATTTAATGGTGTCTTTAACTTCACTCAAGAGTTACAGTTAAAGATTTGTTTAAAAGGATTTCTCTGGACTACAATGTTGAGTTTAAAGTGTAAAATGTGTTGTTTTTTTTGCCTGAGTTTTTGAATAGAGACATGAAAAACACTTTTAAACACACATAAAAAAAAAACAAACAGCAGACAATTAGAAAAGATCCAGAGTGCGTTCAAATTCAAATCCAGTCTTTCAGACTGACCCCACTTCACAGGAAGCTGGCGATGAGGTAAAAACATCATCAGAGGATCTGAATCAGCTGGGCGGCATCAACTGCTGTCAAAGGTCAGCACGATAATCCTAACTGCTAAAGGAAGGACTGAGCTGAGAGACAGTCGAAGCTGCTGCTCACGGTGAAATACCCTCCACGGAGTCAGAAATGTTCAAGTCTCAAAAGTCCCTTCGGCCTACTCAGTCACTCTTACTCAAAGGGCGGTTATCAATTTTCATGACGGTCGGTCGGTTTTCTTTGTTCCACCTCTGGCGCCCGCTCAAACAACTGGAATAAACAGGCAAGGCATTCCATCGCACTACGCAGAAGCTTGTTGATCCAAAGAGACTCCGGAGAGTAAACAAAGACAAACTGGCAGACAGAAATTAGGGACTGGTGAAATTAATCAGGGTGCTTAACGACATGAACAGGAAATGCAAAAGGACAGGAAAACAGCCCAGGTTGGTAAGCGTGAGATCTAGTGGATTTATTGTCAAATCCTCACCCATAAGGTCTGCTATTTAGCTTTTTTTCGAGTGAAACTACAGAGGTATAAAAACTGTATTGACATTCAATACTTGTGTAAAAGAAGAATTACTAAAGAGTATGTTGTTCAGTTCGTCTCATATCTTGTTGGAAATGTAAAAAAAAAAAATCGGTATATTGCCGATTCTGTTTTCTAAGCTTTTTTTTTTTTTTTTTTGAAGTCTCATTATCTCTGGACCATCACGTCTTGAATGAAAACAGCTGGGCAGAAAAGATGAGCCCAAGGGAGAGTTGAGAGGCAGTGATTGGTACAGACAAGTTTGGAATAACAGTCTCAACGATTTAGAAAGCAGAGACCTTTTTTCCGTAAATTGAAAAAAAAAAAAAAATTCATATATGGAGAATATATTCACAGATCAACACCATTCACCAAAAATGGATCCCTTCACAGTGTGTGCTTTACAATTTATGCGGTGAGTTTTTGTCAAACATTGTAATTCAAAATCTGTAGTTGAAAAGATTTGACGGCTGGTGGTCGCCAAGGCCATCTGAAATGATCCACATCCTCTTCATCCTCACCAGACCATTCAATGGCTCCTTGAGTCCTGACTTGAAGTATCCGCTTCCATCCTGTGACGGGTGTGTACAAGTTTTTCCCTTTTAATTTGATACTCAGCCGTATACTTGGCATTGCCCTGGAAACAGTTTTATTTCTCCCTATATGAAAAGGCTTAAAAATTTTTTTTTTTTTTTTTAAAGCCAAGGTTCCACAGAACTTAAGGTTACATAATAACCTCTGATTTATTTTCTTCTTCTTTTTCTTCCTCAATAATGACTTCATAGCTATCTAACATCGGTCAGACACACAGGGTTTGAAAAAAAAATCCCATCCCTGTTTCTTTTCGGTTTGATTGAAGAACATAAACACAAACAGAAGCTTCCCATATTATATCACATTTCTTCACTATAGCAAATGTCCGAATCAGTTAATAGTTCAAGCTGAATCAACAGAATATTCACTCTGCAGATCTGGGGCATACAGCTGCAATATTTCAACCCCAAACTATTTAGAAGTGACCTTATTTCCAACCATCTCTACTAATAGTTGGCATAAATGGACTGTCGGAGCGTGGGGCATTGACATTGCACCAGCTGTAAGAGCAGCTGAGAGAACCAACAGAAATTTAGTCCCGAAAACACCAGACCGATGTGACCTATCGACATCCCGCTGCGTAAAAAGGGAGTGAAATGAATATTGAACTCAATATTGACAGCACTTGTCGGCTGTCATTGAGGCCTTCTTACCTTTCAATGTACTTAGGGTTTCTTTGTCACAGCCCTTCAGACAAAATGGGTCAGTCAGTGCCGTGGATGTTTTTCATTGATGATGACAAATATGAGTTTTTCTAAATCGTTTTAGTGTTGGCCCTGATGATGTGAGGATTACACACTCGTTTCCTTGAATTATTCATTTTATTTTCTCTAATCCGATGAGTGCTCCAACAACTCTTTCCAGAAAACAAAAACAAACAAAGCAAATGATTAAACTGGACTCTCCTGCCAGTTTACAGCCGTGCTCTCCTGGAGGCTGCAGACTGATGCGCCCTTTTCAATGATCTATAAATCTACTCATGAATTACTTGGATGCTAAAAGACATTTTTTTGTAGTTCTCTGTGGAGCTTTATATCTGTGCATGAATATTGGCAGGGTTGATTCTCTGCTCTTGCCACATCATAAGTGAAAATAGAAAATATTTTGGAGCGCAGCATCATTTTACTGGCATGAACGTTTCCGTGGGATTATCTGAATCAATGGGGGGGGGGATCCAGTTTAAACTTGACATCAATTGACAAATGGTGTCAGGGTCTGCAAACACTGTAGGTCATCCGTAGCTCGCTTACACAGTCATTTTGAAACGAGTCGTCACAAATTAGGGGCATTTGTTAAATTATACATTAATTAGCCTATTTAAAGTTATGTGGAGAAACTTGTTTATATGAACACATTCGGTCAACTCTTCTCATCCAACGTTTGTAATAAGTGTCAGGAGAGTAATGCACTTTATTCATGCTCGAGTCTCGAAACGGTGCCTGTGCAGCAGCAGCCCCTGCTATCGTGCTGTGCATGGTAAACCTCCCTTCTAACACCTGAAGGGACGCGCTTTGGCTTCTGTCCGAGCATGTCTGCCTACCATGCTGTGGACACAAGTTTGAGGCCGGCGTGGGACTCTGCTTGTCTACATCATAAAGGCATGTTGCAAAGTTTTAACGTTTTGAAAATAGAATCATGCTGAATGATGTGGTTTTTGTATATCTATGTGAAGTATAACTGACAAGGAACGTGTGCATTTCCCAAAAGTCTACAAAGACTGCAAATGCTAGAAAACTCCACTCAGAAGTTGACGCGCCTGCACAGAGTCCTTAACTAAACCCTATTCAGAACATCTTGGATGAACTGGTGTCAGCAATCACATCTCGGGTGTCCCCGTTCGTGTCCCGGTTCGGATTGAAAACACATTTTCAACACCTAAAACAATCAACAGTAACATGAGCCGGCCACAGTAACAACCCACACTTGTGGTAGAAAAACTTTCCTTGCTGCTCAACTGTTTTAACGGCTTCTCATTCAGTTGTCTGGGTTTTAACCCCAATTACAAAACCACATGGAAAAATCTGCAAACACTCTTGTCCATCAGCCACTTGCTGTGTCTCCAGCTGGTGATACAACATTAACCATGTGTCAGATGTATAAGTGGTCTCAGTGACCTCAGCTGAACGTGTGCAGACTGAAGGAAACATGACAGTTTAAGGATTTTTTTTTTTTAACATTAAAATATATTAAAAATGAGACAGGCGGGGGAATCCTGTAGAGACGTTTAATTTAGGCTCCAACATTAAGCAATTATGACAAAATCTTAATAGCTAAAAGTTTACAACAAACCAAGTGTCAGACGTTTATGCCAAGATCATCACTCCGCTAATGTGCTTCAGTGAATTATGTATGTAATTATAGTGAAAACTATAGTCTGAGCCAAATGTTGGCCTTCACCTCAGCGTGAGAATGCTGTTGTAGCACAAAACAGGATAGCACAACTTTTTATGGATGTGAAGCACATCCAAACAATAATATGACATAAGCTCCAAGCTATTCTCAAGGCATCAGTCAGCAGTAAATAATTAATGTATAGCATCTTGCAGACTTGGATACAAAATGGAATTATCTGGGGTGTAATTACATAGAGGCCTATGACTCAAGTTTGACTGGTTTAACAACTATATTGCCTCTGGTGCTAGCCTAAAATGCATCCCATGCTTCAGGAAACCAGACAACTGACATCATTTCTTTTATCTTGTCACTTCAAATCATCTACCTCAATTGACACAAAGTGCAGTTCCCAGTCCCATTTCCCAGTTTGGTGGCCTTTCCCAGTGCAGCTGCCCAATTGTACATGTAGCCTACATACTATACCATATGGTTTATTATCATGGCTAAATTGTGGGTTTCTGGCAGCACGGTGGTGCAGTGGTTAGGAAGCTGGAGTGCCGGAGAGGACCCACGTAGGCACAGGGAGAACATGCAAACTCCACACAACAAAGCCCCGGTGTCAAATCAGGGCTCGAACCTGGAACCTTCTTGCAGTGAGGCGACAGTGCTGACCACTGCACCACCGTGCCGCCCAGAATTTCTATATTTACATACATTTCATGAGTTCCATACAGCTGGGGTTGAGGGTGGGTCAGACTGGACCCGGCTGAGAACGTGTATGTGAGCAGCAGGGGCTTGGTCTCTCGCTAAGTCCGCCTCTTGATTTGTGTGGAGGAGCTGCTTTTCTCTCAGAGAGATGTAATGGATCTGCCTAAGAAACAACAACAACACAAAAAAAAAGGAGTTAACTTACTTCAAGTTTGTGAACCCAGTATTAAATTCGGATGATTTACCCAGCCGCACCACATGCTACAAGGTAATTTATATGTTAAAACTGAATTATGGGAGCTTTAGTGGGTAAACCAGACCGCAACTGATTATACGTGTGGCTCGAGCCTTCCTAATTGCTCCTGTTACCTTGAGCAGTAGATGTACATTACTCTGCTTTTCAAATACAGTATATGAAACGAATATTTATATAAATCAAATGCATGTTCCCGTCTTATACAAGCACAGAAATAAAAGCTACTTTACCCTGAAAAAGAAAGGAACAACCCTGGCAGGGAATTACAGTCACGTAATTAATTTGCAAACAGTAATTTGTGTCTACAAGTTAAAATTAATATTTGAACAGGAAGTAGGGTGATTCATACTCAACAGGGACCAAGGAAGAATATAAAGTTTCATCCTTGAGGACTACATTTGTTTAATTTTTCCAATAAGTAACCAAGACCACAATCTTTTTCCAAACCTTAGAGGAATACCCCAAAGTACATGTTTGTTTTGAGAATCAAATACTCATTTTTCGTAGGCATGAAAGGTTGCCTAGGAGTTTTCTTGAGTCGCTTGTTCGTTGAACGCTCATAAATGTTGTCAGCTCGACACTGGATGGCTCCGGTGTCTCAGAGTCAGGATAGAATATTTAACTCCTCTGCTGTTTGGGAATGTGTGTAACTTCTTATCGTCTCTTTGCCAGTGTTCTTTCTGCATAATTTGATTAATGAGGATGCAGTGGCACAATACAGTGTTAACAATAGATGGAAAATAGTGAATAATCCCTCACAATTTGTAAGAAATGACGTTCCCATTTGTGGAACTTGAGGAAGAAGCACACTAGTATTGGAGTAGCCTTTTCATCATGCTTTTCTTAAAAAAGGCCTAATTTTTTAAATCTTCTTGCACACAATTTGTTCTGAAATATTGTTGTATTGGTTTGTTGGGTTTTTTTGCCCTGAATTTATTTGTACGGATGGGAAGGAATGCTTGTTGGCAACTAGCAATCAGCCAGGCTTGCAAAGATTTACAAGAGATACACATCAGATTTCAGGAGCAAATTAAGGGCTGAATACGTCTTAGACTATGTAAGAATAAATTTGTGCAAGATGAGAATGATTGATTCCAAGTGTAAGAATATGTACTGTATATTAAAATTTTTCACCCAGCTGTAAGTCTCCAAGGTGAACAGTAAAGATTCCTCATGAAATTCAAGCAGACTCACACCTCAGCCATTTTTAATCACGTCGTTGTTCTTCTGTATGATCAGACTTTCAGCCCAACACAGCCTGGAAAATGTGAGGCTTTATAGCTGCTTCACTGTACCAGGATTCACATCATGAAATGTTCCCCAATTATTTGCCACAACAGGTGGGAACAGTTGCACGTCATCATGTGTTTATATTAGGAGTTATTAACTTTGTTTTTGTTGCCAAGGATTTAATGTAATTCCATGCTTGTTTCTGTGCATGAGTAAGGAGTGGGTTTGTTTTGAAAATGGCAGGAATATGTTTAGAGATCATTACATTCTTTAGCGAAACAATCATGCGTACGTCATAGTCTTCGTATAAATCAGTTCGTATTCGTTTCTGTTACTATTTAGTAAGCCTTCATTGTTTTTAGTGGAGGGAGCATCATGTTAGAAACGTCTGTTAGCACAGTATAATGCTGTACAATGCAGCGCCAGAACCTGCCGCCTCTTGAGTTGCTGTTTATTCATCAGCTCTATGAAACTGCTCGGTTGAGCGTCTTAACCTTGATTAGGGAAGAAGTGTTACATCGTGTCTGTTGTGTTTAGCTGTGACGTCCATCAGAGAACATGAAGAGAGGACTGAGGTCTTTCTTTACTCTCTCTCTCTCTCTCTCTCTCTCTCTCTCTCTCTTTCTTTCTCTCTGTAAACATCCTGCCAAATTCGAATTTATGAATTTCAAAGTTGCTTTTTAATATCCCCCTCCAGTCAAAAAGGTGTTTTCCTTCTTGTTACAACAGTTTAAGGTTTGAGATCCACAGTGTGGAACGATATATGACGCAGGAAGGCTGTTTTTACATTAACTGGGGAACGTGTAAGTCTTCTAGACGCTCAGTCTCACAAGCAGGATTTGTGACATAACAGATATTTTGGAAGCTGGTCCACACTTCAGCTTACAAAATGTGGAACTTTGAACCCTCCTGTTCACAAATAGTGTGCACTGACTCTGATACATCTTGTGTCCAGCAGTTAAATGAAAAATATGTGGATATTAATGCAATCTGGAATTGTTAATGAAGCAGAAGAGTAGAAGGCGTTGAGAGGATTTGAATGTGGTCGTGTTTGTTCTCCCGTACAAACAATGTCAGACGCACATTTGTGAAGAAACAATTCTGTATGAATACAACGCTGGGAGGCGAACGGACGGACCAGCTGACCGCCCTCAACACAAGAGAGCCAGCGTGAGGACTTCATGGGGGTCAAACAGGTGATGTGCAAGTGATGGAGGCGGTTGAATACAGTTGTGTGGCTATTAAACTGCTTTTGCTTTTGGAAAATGTCATTACAGGACAAAAATATGTAGCAGTATTTCCATGTTTCCATGTCTAGTCATAGTAAATTGATTAGCTCAGAAAGCTCTTGAACAGATGACCAGCCAATTTTCTATCTCTGAAAAATTCTTCTTCCTCTTAGCCCCATGTTGCAATAACTTCATTTCTTTTCTTTTTTTTTCAGAGGAGAGTCTCTGTTTTTATTTTCAAAAAAATCATTCCTTGAGGAATTGGAAAGACCTTGCTATCTTATCAGGTCAGCTCCTCAAGCCACACTTTTCCATTGTCTCTCTATTGCAGCGTGCCAGCGTGTGTTACGATTGTTACTTCACACACTTTTCTCCTTTGGGGTCAGGGGTAACTGTATCACATTCAACATCTATAGGATAAAGGATGTCGGCCAACATGTAGATTGAATTTGTCTTGTTCAGCAACCATCCAACTGTCAGGGGACCTGCTGCTCCATTGTCCCCTGCGTGTTTTCCCATGGTCAGTGGCTGTTCATTGAACATTAATCATTCCATGCTCTTACGCTCCTTCCCACCTCTTTGATTCTCAGCTAATGTGAGTTGGGTTTTGGCTGTGCTTTCCTGACTGCAAGCCAAAGTTCCCAGTAAGAAGATGAGAAACGAGAAAATCTTTTCCAGATGTTCCAACCAGTGACCCTCATTTGTCGACTGAGGAGTCCAAAAACCAGGGGTGATTTCCTTCCTCTCCCTCTACAGCAGCAAAAATCCCTCCAGGTGTTCTTGTTTGGTGGTTAAAATATATGGCTGTGTTTCTGACCTTGCTCCCTGACTGTGTGGATGCCATTCAAATTGAAAAAACACATATTAGTGCGGACCACTTCAATTAATGCTACTAGCAAATAGTGTTAACATACCCAAGAGAGGGATGAAATCGTACAGATCAGTCGATCAGATTGAGCCTGCTTAAAAAGTTTGCTCTTAAAAAAGCAGATCATGCAGCTCATCCTTCTGTGTTATCAACACCAGTAAAATCTTTGCTCATGCTGTGTTTGCCTTTTGACTTTCACTCACTTGTGCCGGCCACCGTGCGCTCCTCAGGCAAGGGAACCTGATGTTTTGTCATATTCAAATATCATGTCCCTGATTATATTATGGTTAAAACTGGAATGCATTTTTTTAAATTTATTTTTAAAAGAATAGTTTTCCATTCAAATCCCTAAATGGTATTCTCAGTCATAGGTGATTGAAAGGCATTGCGTGAGGTACTGTAAGGTAGAAACAGTCTTTTGCTACCGAATGTGAAATCAGCAGGCGTTAAAATAGCCACAGACAGCTCACACTTCAGTTGATTGCCATAAACAGCTGGAGTTTTGCTCCAGCTTGGATGAATGATGGATGCGACTCAGACAGCAGCTGTAGGGAATAATGGTTAGGTCGATTACTGACCCTGTGTAGTGCAGTGACAGTGCCTTTGACCAACAATTCTAAAATATCCACTTAAGGAAGATTTATGTTCAAATAAGACCTCTAAATATTGTCCAGTGAACAAAGAGGTCAGGTATTTGGACTTTTCACACATGAAAATTGAGTGTAATTGCCAAAAACTTTATCTCAGCCGATAATTTGTTCATGGCGGATATTTTTGATTGAATTTTGTTGAGGCATTTACCAGGCAGAAAACAAGAATGCAATGAGGCCAATGCTTCTGTCCTCACTGAGCACACTAGGAATTTATGGGTGTGTTATTAGGCGCTCAACTGTATTTTTTTTTTTTTTTTTTTTTTACCCTGGCACCCCTTGGCTGGAAAAAAAACGACTTCCAACACAGGAAGATCGTAACACATTAAATTCTGTATGTAAGAAACCGAACACATGGTCAAAACCAGGATGAGTATGGATCAGGATGTTCCACAGAGGAATGGCCTGGAGGAGGCTCAAAGGCTTTTAACTTGTCTTTCAGTTCTGCAGGCCATACCTCATACCACCCAATACAGTCACTACTGCTTCTCATCATCACTTTGGAAAGCCTCCTTGTGAGATAGCTCAGCAACACATGTTGTAAACACCATCAGTCATCAGACTAGTTCAGCGTTGCGCTGATGAACTTTATTCAACCTCCCACTCTTTCATTGCATCAGTGTTGTGCCATTCCTTCTTCATTTTTAACTTCAGTGTGCAGTGGTCAATTAGTAAGGTATTAGTCAAAGACTTTTATCACGTTAAATGACAGCTCAAAACAAAGATGGCCCTCCTTGGAATTTTTTTTTTTTTTTAATCAGGGTTCAACTCTCTGTCATGAGAACTGCACTTGGGGTTCTGAACTTTTTCCTGTTTTCATTACAAAGCACTTTAACCCTCCACAGAGTTTAAAATACATGTTTAAAGATTCATTGAAAATATAATTGATAAACGATGGCGGCGTGGCTCGGAGGTAGAGTGGCCGTCTAGCAACCGAAGGGTCGCTGGTTCAATCCTCACCCCTGGTGACCATGTTGAAGTGACCTTGAGCAAGATACTGAATCCATAATTGCTCCTGATTAGTGGGTTGGTGCCTTGCATGGCAGCCTTTACATCAGTGTGTGTGTGAAAGGGTGATTGAGATGACGTAAAGTGCTTAGGTAGGTAGGAAGGTGTGTTTTATAAATTGAGTCCATTTCATTAACACAAACAAAAGCAATATCACATATGAATGTCTAAACTCTGCTTATGGTACTAGGGGATACAACCTGAGGATGGGGGTCATGGCAACTGGGAATGGTGTCATGGCAACAACATCGCTGCCTTTCATCCCCAGCCTCAATGATGCAGCATACTAATGTAGTCATTTGACCCACCTGATAGTCAACCTCACTTCATTTAAATACATTCCTTTTTATATCCTGTTGTTTTTAACTGATTTTATCGATGATTTAAATGATCGTTTGAATTAGCCTGTGATTGGTTTTTAAATAGCAGCACCTCATTATGATCCAGCACTCCACATTCATGTGCGCTGTAAATTATCCATTGTATTTTTGAAATTATGATCTGTTTGAACGATAAAAGTTACAGTAGTCTGATACATTAAACTTAACAATCACAGCTGCCAGATTAATTTGTCTGAATGGCGAGTGAAATGTCATCATCCAGGGAGCACATTTACCATTGGCTGCTACAACTACGACACGTGTGGCATTGTATTTCCCTCAAGACATCATGAATACAATGTAAACGGCCTCTGCCCGAAACAGGATCTTGGGGAACACCCCAAAAACAGAGATTCTGTTGAGGAGGCATAATTATGTACTTTTACCGAGAACATCCTGTCTGTCAGATAAGAGGAAAGCCCTTCCAAAGAGCCTGTTTCAAAAATGCCCACCCGCTGCCTGAGCCTCTCCTATGATATATGGCATGCTGAGGTGGGCTGTCACACTGTGGACAATTTTGAAGATTAATTGAAAAAAAATCTTATTTTGTTCAGACTTAAATGATTGTTACAGAGACATGTGGGTTTCTGGGTCTAGTGGATAACTATGACTGAGGTTTGGGAGGCATGTAGTTGCACTGGGGCAGTTTCCCTGACAATATTTTCCATTTCAGTGTAGACAAAGTTGCATTTCCCTTGTTGATTGTTGTGCAGAGCAAGAGAACAGCAGGGTATGATCAATGCTCAGCTTCCTGGCATATCTTGCACCACAGCTCACCGCAGTATCAAAAGCAGCTCTGAGATCTTACACTACCACATATAGAGCTATTTCCTTCATCATCTTTCAGTTACACATCAGTCAGGACTCTGAGAGGAACACTTTAAATTGACAGAAACCAGATTCAACCTCAAAAATAAATGTGTGCTGCAGTTCTAGTGGAAGGCATTGTTCAGAGAAGTAGCTGAACAACAGCTTTTAAAATATGCTGGGACCTAAACAGATGTCAACAAATTATAGATTATAGAGAGAGCACATAAGGACCAATGGGATGGATGGGATGTGCTTGGTGTTTCCGGTTGGACTTTCCTTTAATTTTTTTTTTCCTTCAATTTTCATGTCCTTCACTGTTCAGTGATTTGATCAGCTCAAGCTGTGTTTGAATGTGATTGGTGGTTGAGTTAGTGTCCTTGTGTAAGAAATAATTGGTGTTTATATCATTTGTGTAGGAAAGTGAGTGTGTGTGTGTGTGTGTGTGTGTGTGTGTGTGTGTGTGTGTGTGTGTGTGTGTGTGTGTGTGTGTGTTTTAATGGATGTGCTGTGAAGCACTAATGCACTTCCTTTAACCATTCAGGAAACAAAAAACAAAACTGGACCTACTTTGGCTGCAATCAGCAGATGATTCTTTGCTCTGAATTTCATCACAAGTCACACATGTGAATTCTATATTCCGTGGTACATCCTTCTAGGTATGCTTCAAGTTGGGGAGGAGAGGGGGGTTCAGACAATTTGTGGAAGAGGATATTTCTACATGTACTTCCTTCGAGCTTGCCCCATCCTGGGCTAAAAATGAACTGGCCTTAAGTAAAGCCACTTGAGCTGTTTAATTACACTTACCGCAAACTGCCTTTCAAACATGAATGACAATAGTTCTCAGATGGCAAAACAGCAGATGGTCCAGATAAGGAACATCACTGACTTCCTGTGTTAAACCCATTAGCCCCGGACCAAAAGACCACTCCATGGGAATGTTGTGTCACTGTTTAGTTCCCAACTTCCAGATTAATGTGACTTACTCACACTCATGGACTGAATAAACTATAATATTTGTGGTGGAATTGGCTCACGGAACATTTAATGCGGTGCACATTTAAACACGGGATCCAAGAGGCTGCTCCAGTGATTTATAGTAGTAAAGGGTAGGCTGGAATGTTAAACAGTTGGATGGTGGTTGGTGTATGATTTTTCTATTGAAAGGAATATTTATAGAAAACATGACAGAACAGTATTGAACAACATAAATAGTAAAGCAGGTTGTTTGAACCAACATCACATGCGTAATCTTTAATAATTAAATACCCCAAATGTAATTTTTTTTGAAAAAGTACAAACCACATAAAATGATACAAAACCCGACTTGTTATACCTCCTCAGCAGTGACAGCCTTGGGAAAGGGGCACAATATTTTAGGAATGTTTGGATGGAATTTCTTCAAATTTGGCACTGGGATTCTAGGCTTAACTAGAATGATGTTGGTGGTCAAATGTCAAGGTCAAAATATGTGAAATCTCAGGGACTGCTACAAGTAATTTCTTCAAAATTGTCACAAACATCCACCTAAACTCTTGGGTGATTTAAAAAGGTCACTGTGTCTCCACAAGACACAATTTTAGCCAATAACTGATTTCTCTCTCCCAGACTTTCTTAGGCTTTTCTGAAGGTCTGCTTCCAGAGCCCTGACGTAGACTGTGTCCTACACATCTCCCACGGGTGCTCATGACCTCATCGCCCCCGGCATTTGGTTGGTTTGGAGCCCGAGTCGTTTTTGCCCGTAGTGTTGGGCCAGTGGAGCTTGAGCATTCTTAGCAGACATGTGTTGATGAAGGTCTGCACTTGCTTTATGGTTGTCCTGGGTTTTTAGTGTCAGTTCTTAAAAGCTCCAGATGTTCTTCATACGCAGGGAAGCTGCTCTTGCTTAGCTGATCCACATATCAACAATGCTGCCCGGACAGGTGATGGCATCCACCTCCTCCAAAGAGTCGTCTCCCAGTCAAACTGGCTCGGCATTCATTTGACATACAGTTCATCCTGAAAGTATCATGACATATAATGTCAAGTCAAACACCATAAATGTTCTGAGTTTTCTGGAAGGTACAAAGATTATTTCCTAGAACCAGGCGATTTGCAATAAATCTACCTGGCTCTCAAGAGAACATCCAGGCTTAGAGGATTTTTAAAAAAAAATATCTAAATATCAGCAGTGAGAAGCACTGTGAGGGAAATCAACACCATATTAAGGACAGATGCAGTGACACGACATGGTTTTATTGTGAAGAACAATATTCTTAGTACTGTAGCCACGGTAGCGGTTGCATAACTGAACTATTCCATGCATCTGCTCTTGTCAAATTATTTGATTGTGTGTATCATAAACCTGGCATCTTGTACGTGTGCTGTCAAGAAGATTCTTTGATGGTTCGCAGATTTGCATTTGAAAAGAAATATGACTCTGACTCATTGATTCCTGGCTCAAAAACATCCCAGATTCCAGCAACAGAAGCACAGCTTCTTATTGTTGACTCCAGATATCGTGCCTTATGTTCGGACATCACTCAACCTTTCCTCAACAGTATATACCCCTCAAGTAAAATACATATTATTATATACATATATTTTCATTTGATGTATCTACTTATCTATATTTATTTCTGTTAAGCATTTTTTTTTTTTTAAATAGATACTGTACATGTTTTTTGTATTAATTCAAATTCTTCCTTGTTGCTCATTCTGAAGATGTCAGATTTTTCTCAAACAATTATGCTTGAACTTCTTTTCATGTATAGTTTGTAACCTCTCGAAAATGTAGCCGAGGATATCTCCCGTGAAACAATGTACCTTAGCTTAACGAGCTCAAATCAAGATGGTTTCATAATGCTGAATTCCTATTTCTGGATTTCAAAGCAATCTTGAGCTGTTGTGCTCCAACGGAGGTGAAAGAACTTAATGGCAATTTAATGATTTTTACCATGGTGCACTCTGCTGTTCTTAATTTGTACCAATGTGTTCTATTATAAGTTCAAATACCCCATAGAATATAAAGTCCCCCGAGCAAAGCTTATGCTTTACGTCCAGTATTGTATTGTTCTCGGCCTTTTTTTTTTGCAAACAACTTTTGCAGGTGAACGCGAGTGCGGTCATTCTGCAGTTCATTCAATCTGGCAGGGCGATCATTATTATTCACTGTTAGAATATTCTACAATTCTACTAATTTCGTTTGGCAGATGCTTTTGTCCAAAGTGACGTACAACACAAGCAAGAATTTATACTGGAGGGAAAGTGACTGACAGAGTGAATGACTCATTCTGCCCCTGGGGACAAAGAAGAGAAGGTTGCGATTTAAGTGCCTAGGTGTTCCCTGAACACTTGAGTCTTCAAATGTCTCTTAAAAGAAGAAAGGGACTCTGCAAATCATTTGGAGTTGGGTGGTTCATTCCATCACTTGGGAACAACAGAGGAGAAGAGTCCAGTAGGTTGAGAGCCATGCTGAGCTGGGAACTCCAGCCGTCTCTCACAGGCAGAGTGGGCGAGAGGGAGTTTAGACCTGCATGAGTGATTCCAGGCTGGCAGGAGCCGGTCTGAATATCTTACTTTGTTGATCAATTGTTTGTTTGTTGTCTGCAATAATTGGAATTTTATGCGGTTTTATAAACAAGAGGTTCTCATCGCCGTAGTTTGTCTGCTCTGGTCTGTAGCAGTTGAGTGTCTGAGCTGCGAACAATTTCTCCTTGGTTCAGATTGTTTTCTCCTAAAGAGAAACCAAAGAGAAACCAAATGTGTGACTAAAAACCATGAGAATATCGATTAAATTTGTTGGTTAGATTGACAAGACCACCGTTTCACCAACTTTTGGTGAATGACTATACTTGAGAAGGGTTCGAATCAACAGACCAAAATGAGGAGGAGGTGAAAGAACCCTTAGAAACCAAGCTGCATGCATGCTCAGTAGAATCAAACACGTGTGAAGGGAAAGAATTATTATAGTATGTTAACAACACACATGACGAAATATCAGTGATTACTCCAAACTTAGAAACAAAGTCAGCAGCCTATGACAAACTAAATTCCCATTGATTTGATGGTATCTATATAAAGGATTACAGAAGAGAAAGATTTCATTAAGGACAAAAAAATTCAAACTTAAAAACAAAACAGAGAGCGTAGCATTTCAGCAGTACGGCAGAACTGAAAGCACACGTCAGAAATTTGAAGTGGGGCAACCGTTCTTGTTTGTAAGTGGAAGCTTGAATGAATCGGCAAACAAAAAATGAAATAAAAAACACAACATTTCACAAAACACAAGCATTTTGCTGTTTCACGAAAGGGTTTTTGTTTTTCCTTCAATCTTTACCCACTTCAGCTGTTCTCACACGTGCAAAACATATGTTGTTGGTTTTTTCCCCCTGCATTTATGGTTTTATTTTTGAAAAACAAACGAATAAATTATTCATGCATTCAAAATATTCGCTGGAGGTTGGTTTGTTTATGAACGGGCATGGAATGGACCCCGCCAGCTCCCGATGTCCATGTGTTGAGCTCGTCATTGTCCAGACGTTTGTGACATAGTAAACTACAGTCTACTGGTGTAAAACTGAATGGATACAAACATCAGAAAGTGAGGAGGAAGGCTCATTTACACACAGAAAAATCCTTAAATGAGGAAATGACAGGATTTGTTCCGACTCAGTGAAATTTTCAGACACATTCAAAGGTAAAACTAGAGACTTGGGTGTACAGTATACAACCAAATCATGGATCTTTAAAAGATACATGAATATTCAAAGCCAGCACAAGTTATGAGGACAGCAGGGAGTCCAGCCTTGAGCTGCTTGGCTGAGGTTTCATCCGGACTTGATGAAGAAAAAAACAAACAAACTCAAATCACTGGTCAGTCAGAGGTGTGGATGTACTGAGTGAGTAAGGCAGGAGGGCAGGTCTACACTTTGCCGATTAATAGGAGTTTACAAACAGTTGACATCACAACGTACAAGTAAGTCAACTTTCTAACACCGTGACTGATTGCATCCAATCAGCACCACATCGACACATTCTGTGTGGCAGCTGGGCTCCTCCCTTTATTGACCTATTTAGGCCCGTGTCTGATGTGACTGTGTTTTCTGTTTTCTTATGAGTTATGAGCTTGATGTCGCTGTGGTTCCCCATGAAGTCATATCTATTGATGAAGTGCATTTTGAACTTCCAAGAGGCGATAACGGGAAAGGAATGTGCCAGCATCAATGCTCCTGGGTGGGTGGGAGTGGGGGAGGGGGGGGGGGGTATGGACATCAACAGTCAGCTCTTGAAACTAACAATGCTGAAAAACTCATCACTTTCCCGCCACAGGACACATAATGAAGCCAAGCAGATGGATTGCTTTGGCACACCGCTGAAGTCTCCATCAGGCTGCTCTGCTTTGCTACTGGCTCATCATGAACCAACCATGTTTTTCTATTTTCATCTGCCACCGTTTTCTCCGTTACTCATCCCTTTTTTTCCTCAAACGGCGTTGAAAGTTATATTAATGAAAGCCCTATTAGCATATACATCCCCTCTCTGGAGGAAGCATTAAAGTGCTGAAGCATATCAAAGCTTGATTCTTTTTGTCAGGTGATATTTCCCCCGCTGCTTGCTTGGCCAGCAGGACCATTGACTCTGATGCTGATGTGACCAGAGAGAAAAGAAACGCATGCTGCAGACTAATTTTCATTCCACTCATCCGAGTGTTTTCCATTGAGCGCATCAGTGTTCTTTTATTCACTTGTCTAGTCAGGGCGTAACATTTTTTGAATACAGAATTTGCTTTTGCAATTGATTGGTGGAGATTTGATTATCGTGTGTGAGATTTGGGTTAAGGTTATTAACACAATGAGTCAAGCTTTTACCGAGCTTTTGTAACCACTTTAGAATTTAGAAACTGGAATTTATTCCTGGTCTATTTGATTTTGAGGGGACTATGGGTTGTGGGATGTCACAAATCCTCTCTGACTACCTCTGATCTCAGTCTACTGACTTTGATCTTGTTTTCCAGACGTAAATCTTTGACTGTGGTTCAATCATCCATCCATCCATTTTCGATACCGGTTATCCATTGATGGTTGCGGGGGGCCTGGAGCCTACCCCAGCTGACAGTGGCTGAGAGGCGGGGTTCACCCTGGTCACCAGACTGTCGCAGGGCCATCAGGAGCAATTAGGGGCTTAGTATCTTGCTCAAGGACACTACGACATGGTCACTGGGGGAAGTGAGGATCGAACCAGTGACCCTTCGGTTGCTAGACAGCCACTCTACCTCTGAGCCACGCCGCCCCATGATTTAATCATTTTACATTTTTTTCATTCAGCTCAAGGTGAACTGTTAGGAACAAGGGACATTTTAATTCTCATCCTAAAATGTTATTTTGTGTGGGTTTTTTTTTTTTTTTGGTATTTAAAAAAATGTCAGTATGTTCAAAGTTTTGAGCATGGGAATTTTAACATTTACTACCAATGTATATCTCCCTGAAGTATTGATTCTCGGTCTCCTTTACTCACTATTACTGCCACGTGTAAGACTAGTCAAACTGAATAGCATAAATTTGACTAAAAAATCATATCCCAAAGTTCAAATGCTTTGCAAATTGAATAATAAGTTGTTTTTTGGGTTTTTTTTTTTTTGTATTTAAGGCCCCCTTCTGTCCTTTGAGATTTTGATATTGTAATGCTGTATATTGGATTTCATTTTCTCCCTTTTACCTAATTAATTAGTGTAATTTAGCAAATAATGAAACATGACTGTTAAATTATTTGGTCATTATAAAAAGACCCTGTTTTGGGCTCGTGTATCGTTATGGATCTGAAATACTTGCAGTGAAAGACATGTATTGGTGTGATTTCAACACAAATTGCACCATCTAGTGGTGAAATTTTAGCATTACACATTCCTCGCGTCCATGTTTAGTCAACCAACCTTGAAGTCAATCGAAGCGGTTCATTGGTCAGTAATAAGAGTCCCTGCTTTGAACTCCTCTCGGATTGGTGAAATCGAAAGCAAAAGACCAGCACGTTCTCTGAGGGGTTTCAATCTCTGCCCTTTGATTGCTGTCTGACTGCGATAATCAACAGGTTAGGGGTAAGGATTTGAGTTATTATAACCTAGATAGCATTTAACTACACACCACATTGTGTGGATTAAAGCTTCATACCTCCATACACACCATTTGTCTTTGTCTGAAAGTGTTCGGTCTGTATATTACCTATCGTGGCCTTGCAATGAAGCCTTGAGTTAGCAGGGTGAAGTTTGTTTCACTTAGCTTCTAGCTAACTAATGGACATACACACTTTTTGGCAGAACAGCAAATGTATTTTAGCGCCAAACCGACACTGGGAAGGTGCACCCATGTGGTCACGTTTGCTGCTCGGCTCGACTGCGCAACCATTTCATTTTAAATGTGGCGGTTTGCATAATTTGTAAAGTGACGACGTGGGAGGTGCAGCACGGAGCCAACTATTTGCTACACGGGAAGCTAGCACAGGTTGCTAGGCAACTATTAAGTCCGAATTAAAACCATATTTTCACTACTCACCTTCATCTTGTTACAAGTTACACACACAAAGTGTTTGCGCACGTCGCATGGATGCGAGAGAACATTCGGAAAGCGAAATATTCAAGTCAAAGCCGCCAGTAAATGACATTGTTGTCCTAGCCTTGCCCTGTCAGTTACCATGGTAACAAGCTACAGGAGATAACGCTAGCTACCTATGAGCAGATCGCTTCTATGCCCATTACAGATGTTGACAAGAACATTAAAATGTTGGCATGCTATGTCAGTGTATGCTGCCGTAAGTTAACGTCATAGGAGACGTCCCGGTAGGAGGTGACGTTATTGACAGGGACATTTGTGTTGAGTCTGTGTTTAGTGAAGCGCTGCTGTTAGCATGACAGCTGTGTTTACCGTGTTCAAGTAATCGGATATTAAACGCTGGTTATACCCTCCATTTTATTTAAATGATTAATGCACTGCGCTGTTGTATGTGTGTCTGAAAGCTGCTTATATATTTCAAGTCTATCTCAGGTAGTTTTATCAAGATATGCCGCTGTCGCATCACGGTTTCATAGGCTCCTGACTCTAATCCGCTTTGCACGTCTTATTTTTAGGGATGGGACAGCCGCCTGTGGTGATCCTCCAGCACCAAATGAGAGGCAGGTAGTGACGGTGCAAAAGCAATGCTTTGCTGTTGTGTACAATGAAGAAAATTTTCAGCTTTACCAAGAAGAAGAAACATCCATCAGGTACCCCTGACAATGGGAGTGTACTCTCTGCTGGCTATGAGCTCAAGGAGAAGGACCTGGGGAAAGTGCACAAGGCTGCCTGGCTGGGTGATCTGGCCAAGTTGAAGCAGCTTGCTAAGAAGAATGATCTCAATCAGCTTGACAAGGAGAACAGGTAAGTGTGGGGGTAGCACTTCTTGAGTCAATGGAGGAAGTCTAAAATCATCCTTTTTGATATTGGAGTACGAAAGAATATATTCTCAATTTATCTCGATTCATTTTTTCATTTTTTTTTATCAGTGTGAATTCTCAAATCCTGCTTGACTGACATTTAATTCATCAATGAATACTGGATTAATTGATGTCTTTTTTTTGTGATACGTTTCACTTGTGGTACCTATGTTGAAATTCTTGGGCGTTTGATGTAATGAAGCAAGATGTGATGATATTGTGTCAACCTTGAAGTTCTATATTTTATGAATTAAATTACATCTTTTCTTTGATGAAAACAACTGAATATAATATTAATCATAAAATATATCAAGTCGTGTTTGAGTGGGGTCGGGAAATAGCCTTTATTTGTGTGCAAATACAACTGGTAAAAAGAAAATGACACTTTACCATATATATTTATACCAACTCATTTAACACAACACATTTCACGTCACAAAAAATACAAAACCTTTATTTTTGTACTGCCCATAAAATAACCTAGAATATTAAAAACACCACAAAATACAAATTCAGTAAATGAATACATAAATTTGACTTTGACTTCTCTTAAGTATTTAGCATTTTGAGGCTTGACAGGGTCACTGTTTTACCTCGTAGCTACAAAGTGTCAGCTGTATTATGCACAGAGTAAAATGTGTATGACACACTATTCTTTCTGCTCATCTTATGTTACAAGGTCGGATTTAGTTACCAGTGACCGTTAGTATATGTCAGAAGTAAGTGAGTGGTGGAAGAGGAATCCTTTGGGCAATTTACAGATTGACCTGTAAAAGGGAAAAATAGTAGCAGATACAAAAGCTGCAGAAGTCAGAAATTGTGAGTTACAGTATTTGCTCAACCAAGATTTGTCCGTCCATTTAAAATGTTAAGTCTTTCACACTGTGAAACATTATTTTTCTACTATAATAGCACATTAGAATTGAAACAGATTTGCTAGTTTCTATGTGAAGTTATAGCAATTCAGTTTTGGTTGAATTAAGATTTGTTATATCAACTTTATGTAACATTATAAGGATGGTATTTAGTGATAATCTAGAAAAGGTCACCTGCAAACAGTCACAAGGAAGAACTATTGCACGGTGTACAGTTGATTAAATGGATGTAAAATCTGAATAAGTGCCAGTAGTAGTTAGAGGTGTTCTGATAAATGTTGGAATAAACAAGGTGGACATGCTGGAGCGCTCTCTGCTGTGCTTGTAATGCAACGCCTTTTTTAAATCCTCAGACATTGTTGTCTGTATTTTATGTGCTGTAAAAAAGTTTCTTTATGGGTATATAATGAAAATCATAAAGGCCAATACGATACATCTAGCCGATATGTTGGCCAACTGACATTTGTCAGGCCGTAAGATAACAACTCCTGTGTTAGTTAATAGTGAGAGCAAAACTGCCTGCATTCAAGAAAATCTCTCTTCTATTGCAGAACAGCACTTCACATTGCGTGTGCCAGCGGACATGTTGAGGTGGTGCAATTCCTTGTTGAAAGCAAAGTCAAGCTGAACCTATGCGACAATCAAAACAGATCTGCCTTAATGAAGGTGAGGGATAATGAGACTCCTAAGAATTTACTCTCGCATATTTTGATGACACTGTCTAAAGACTTGTTGCAGGCCTTGCCTTTGCATTCATGTCAAACTCCTCCACTCTGTCAGGCGGTGCAGGGACAGCATGAGCGCTGTGTGACCATGCTGCTGGAGAATCATGCGGAACCCAACCTGGTGGACATCAATGGCAATACAGCTTTACATCTGGCATCAAACATCCCATCTATCTCCACTGCCGTCATGCTCCTGGAGCATGAGGCTGACATCAACGCCTCAAATAAGGTAATTCTCTCAGGCGGCTTCCCACCATTAGATTTCTCAGTATTATGTGGATGGTCGTCCATTAACGAACACTGAAATACATGTATTTGATTGGAGCATCAATCGCACTAAGGCACTGGTGTTCTAGTATTTGGCAGACGCAGTCTTACATCTTACATTATTGTACTGATGGAGCACTCACAATCATAGCCTCATGAGGAGTTTCTGCTGGGTTTGCACCACTAATATTTGTGTGTGTGGCGACACTCATCAAACTCTATCAGAGCTTCTGCCACCTTTTGATATTTGACACATATCATTCAACATACTATTGCAATGCTGATCATTCTGATGCTTGTTAGTCAACAAGTTAACTGTGGTATAACTTCTAGGAGAGTTTTACACCCTTGACTGTAGCAGTTCGTGAGGACCATATAGAGATGGCTGAGTTTCTCCTTAAGGAAGGTGCTGATATCAATTTTTTGGACCAAGACCAAAGGTCAGAACTCAACAGTAACAAATCTCTACTTTTACCATAATCAAATGTTGCTAAATGACTTGCTCACACTTTGTCTTTTAACCCACAGGTCTCCATTAATGATGGCTGCTGGCAGTGGACAAATCGGTATGTTGCGGCTGCTCTTGCGGTTTGACGCAGATATTACACTAAAGGATACCAAAGGATGGTCAGCTGATGACTACGCAGTGATGAACGGGCATCATCCGTAAGCCTGCCATCTTTTCTTTTGTGCAGTAGGTTTTTTTTTTTGTACGTTCTCACGTTACATCTAAGACATTCTGACAATGTCAGTTCCTCCGATCTCTCGTAGTTGTTCCCTCCTTATCATTGAACACGGTACCCAGAGGAAAGATGGGCCCTCCCTACCTCACGGAGCTCTCGGCAAAAAGAAGAAAAAGCCTCTGCTGGGCAGTCCCTCCCGAGACCTTGATGCAGGCTTCTCTTTGGGAGGACCAGCCACCGACAAAGATGGTAGGGAGACTTTTCATCACAAGTTAATGAATATAAATTGAGTGAGGATATTAGATCTTTAAGGTGGTTTAGCAATGCACCGTTATTGTGTTTAATCATTATTGACTTTGATTATTTCATTTATCCCTCATGCATTACCACATGACTGGATCTAGAGCATGGATCAAATGAAGCAGGGGGAGGTATTACTTTGCTCGGATGTAGATGTGTTTGCCAAATCAGCCCAGTGCTGTCAGTTTCTTGCCAGTTCAGAGTATTAACAGTTAGTCACTCAACCTACTTTTTTACTGTAGATTAGATGCTTTCCAGTTTCAGCCATTTCATAGTTTTAAAATTAAAATCTGGACATTTACCTGTCTGCACTTAGATAAGATTTTAATAGAGGTAACAGTTAGCTGAAAAAAGTTCATTTGTCTTGTTTCAGATTTTGAGGACAACTCTCAGTCCGAATCCCTAAGTCGGTGAGCATATTTTTCTTGTCATGATTTGCAACCTAAAAGCTCAAGTGATTTTCCTGCTCAAACTGATCTTCCTCTATTGTCAGGGTTTCAAAAAGTGCTGCTGATGAATGGCCTTCATCGGAGGATGATGATGAATCTGCTTTAGTTGAAAAGGTTGGTTGTATTAAATTTTCTGTTTAATTTTATTTCATTCTACACTTTATTGTGACCTTTACTTCTCATGGTGTCTTTCAGAAGTTGCTGAAGGTTAACCTAAGGAAAATGATTGCGTCGAAAAAGGGAGAAGGTACTTGAAATCTTCTAGCCTCATGTTACTCTTTGTGTCCCTCCATAGTTTGTATTTTGTAGTAGTAATCTTGAATCCCTGCCTACCCTGTAGCTTCTGCATTGGCTGACAAATCATTGAGCGGTACAGAATCTGACCCAGAGAGTGAGAATAGAATCCAGAGAATCCCATCTCTCCTCAAGGCTTTACCTCCCAGCAAATCCCTCCAGCACCTACTAGATCCCTCTCCTGGTTCCTTCCTTTCCAAAGCACCCCAGATGACTTCAACCCCTCTTCCAAGCAACAGAAAGGTAAAATATTTGTGTGAAAGCTTTGTCTCATGCATTTTGATGACATCGTTCTCCCTCCTTCCTTTCTCCTAAACACTAAAAAAACAACAACAAAAAAACAACAAGCTGACAGAGAGGAAAGCAAACACTGTCAAGTAGAGCAACCGTCAGGAAGTAAATCAAGATCGGAAGACGAGGATTCTGAAGAAGAAGATGGAGAGGATGAAGAAGAGGAGGAGGAGGAGGAAGAAGAAGAAGAGGAGGAGGAAGAAGAAGAGGAGGAAGAGGAAGAAGAAGAGGAAGAAGAAGAGGAGGAGGAGGAAGACAATGAGGAAAGTGAGGAGGAAGGAGAGGAGGAAGAAGAAGAGATTGAATGTGAAGATGAGGATGACAAGTGTGTGGCTTCAGTTGAGGCCCCTGGATTTGAAGATGAACAACAAGCTTCTGCGACTGGTGCACCTGAGATGGCCGACGGTGCTGAAACTGAAAACGTTTCTCACGCCTTTTACAAGAATGAAACTGGCTTAAGTGAGAATCTAGAGCGTCCAGAGAACGCTGCTGAAACCAGACCTCATAATGATGATGTCATCTGTTCAGCTGCAAGTTTAGCAGTGGCGGGTTCATTAGGTGTGGAAGAAGACTGTATCGTGTCTGCCATTCGGGTAGAATCCAAATTTTCCGATGAAGATGACAGCCTTGGGAAGGATCACGTGTCGTTAGAGCCGAATATCCTTTCAGACTTTATTTCAAAAGGATGCCCAAAACCATCCAGATATTCTGCAAGCCAGATTAAAGAGGTGGAGATTGAAGGAGAGTTGGAAAAGGATGAAGGTGATTATTCCTGTAGCAGTAAACAAGACAGCAGTAATTCAGTGTGGAATGATAGCGACGATGAGGAGGATAACCCAAAAAAACAACGCGGTCCCAACCTGGTGCTCTCTAATCGAAGGAAGATGGCACCTGATGATGCAGAAGAAAGAAATGCTCACAGTGCCTCTGACGCTGAAGATGATGGTGGTTCAAAAAAGGCAAAACACAAATCCTCATGGGGCTCTTCATTAGAAGAAATTGATAGCGACAATGGCAATTTACCAGAGGAGGATGAAGTGAAGGACAATGTTGATCCAAAAATTCAAGCAGCAGATTCGCTGCCAGGAGCATCGACACTGTTTTCAAAATGCACCTCATCTCGGCAAAATAAAGATCTTCCAGATACCTCTTGGGATTCTTCATCACCAGTGGCTTCTCCAAAATGTACCAGCACACCTCAAAAACTGATGGATAAACATAAATCCTCTCTCACCAGCACTCCTCAGTCCAAAAAGAGACCAGCTAAAACAGCAGGAGGTGAATCGGATTGGGATTCATCTGAAAATCAGGAAGTTTTGTCACCAGTTCCTGGAAGAAATATAACAGCAAACCTGACTGTAAAAGAGCAGTGTTGTGATGGCTCTTTGATTGGTGAAGATAAAGACCGTTACATTAAAGAATCCCATGACCCCTCCCCTGCTGTGTCACCAGTGCCTGAGAATGAAAACGCAACTGGTAACCAGATATTAGATGATAGAGATGATGTTGAACAGTTATCACAAATGGATGGAAATACAGACTTGGAGAATCAGAAAGGAGGTGATGATAGTAGTTGGGATGATACAGATGGAAGTGTTGAGTCTGATGAGCAGAATACAAAGGTCAGTGATGAGGATGCAACCTGTGACCATGTCTCGAAGAAGCCTTTGACTCGAACCAATTTGCTGTCACCTCAGGGGAGAGCCAGAGGTTCGGTTATAGTGAAAGAAAGTGAAGAAGATCTCTCAAAGCCTAATGAATCTGCCATGGAGGCAGATGAAGACAATGACAATGTTCCTCAATGTATTAGTGGTGGAAATGATAAGCCTCTGATCGATAGAGATCCAGAAGAGAAGAAGCAGTTTGTTGGTAAGGACGAGGAGACAAGTGAGGATTCTGACAGCAAGGACCAAAAGTTGCAGTACGATATAGCCAAAGCTACGGTCGAAGCGTCTGATGTGGAAGACGACAAGTCTGAAGATAATGAGGCGAAATTAACTGCATATGTAAAACTGCAAGATAAAAGTTTTGCCCTGTCGCAAGTGTCATCAAATGACATAAATGAAGAACCAATTAGGGAAGAGAAATTCGCAAGCTCGCCCACTAATGATGTTGCTGTGAGTCAACATGATTTAGATGGGAATGTGTGTTCTGACCAAGCGTTACCTCAGACTGACATTGACGACGTTGACCTAGACTCATCTGATGAGGCGGAGTGTTTGGGCATGACGTGTCCAGAGGTTAGAAACACTGAGGAGCTTGCCTTCAAGGTAAAATAGTTTTTGCAATAGATTATAATGTACATTTTAGTAGAGTAGAGTGGCTGCCATGACTTTGGTCAAAAAATGTCCAGTTTTTTAGTTTGTGATTTTAACTACAATGTTTTTTATAACCACTGCTTGTAGTCAACTATTTTTCCAGTCTGTAAAGATACACATTGATTGATTCTTTTTTACACAGAACGAAGAGGATTCTGAGGATGAGATTGATGATGACAAAGACAAAGAAAGAGATGATGATGAGGAGGAGGAAGATGACCTCTCAGATGACCATTCTGAAGACAGCGAAAGGTCTCTTGATGCCACCTCAGATGCTCCTGAGAGAGAAATTCCTGAAGATAAGAAGAGAGGTAGGAGCAGATCGTTTTTGTTGGCTAAGCGTATTCTGGACAACTGCATCAGATGAGATCCAGATTAGCCAGTCAACCCCATGGGCGGGCCTAAACTAATCATTAACCTGTGTGCCATGTCCTCTCAGTATCCTCCCAAAATTGTAGGTGTTAATCCTTAGTTTGAAGAGAGAATTGTCTCACATTGTTTAGATTTTGGCAAAAGGGAATTCAAATGTAATAAAATCTGCAACCCAAAACAATTGCAACTTTTCAAGGGTGTCACCATAATTTGTTTACATCTGTCGAAATCTCATGCATAGATTACTTTTCTGAGTTGGGTCTGGAGAAGGGAGAGGAAGAATCAGACTCTTTTGATTCTGAGGTACAGTAAGAACACATTTTGGAGTAGTTTGTTGGATGGGATAGTTCGCACTCACAGTTTGATCCTTCTGTCTCAGGATCGGTCTGAAGACCCTGGTATGGCACAAAAAGAAGAACAAAGCTTACAAATTCCAAAACAAGAGACTTCCACTGTTGAAGAGAAGGAAAAAGGAAGTAAGAGTGTTTTATTTATTTTATTTTCAAAGCAATCGATCATTTCAAGCACCATTTCATGCTGCAGAAACAATGTGACCTTGATGTAATCATAATCCTAGAAAATGGCTCTCTACTGATAATTAATGCTCTCATGAATTAACTATGAAAAGCTTTGTATTCTCCATCCATATGTAGGTTAGACTATGCAGTATAATGTGATTTCCATTGATCAAAATGGCCCTTCCAACATGTCACATTTCTTTTTGTAGACTTGTTTTATATTCCCTCTTTTTTAAGAGGGGAAGGAGGCAATAGGATGCTAGAGCCTTGGAGGAATGTAGGCAGGCCGCGAGGCAGCCAGGGAGAGGGTAGGAATGTCTTGCCTCATAGGTCTGAGGAACAGCATGTTAACTGAACCAGTTGCCTGACCATCATCTCATGATCTCCGCATGCATGCAGCATTCACTACCGCATCCTGCTTGCTACTTTTAAATCCCACTTCCCCAAATCTTACACTCAAAGGATGGGTGTGCATTTTTTCTTTTTTCTTTTTTTTGTTAAAGAATTATCTCATGCTCAAATGTACATTTTGTCATTTATTGCTAATTATGAAAAAAAAGGTTCCTATTCACATCCCTTATTATGTGATCCACTTAATGTTTATGATTTCGTGGATGTCAATAATTCCGCCATTGACCTTATTTTGGATAAGACCATATACACCCCTACCAGTACATTATATACTGGAGTTTCCCTCCAGAATTTGATCTGAAACAACTTGTGTCTTGTCTGGTTGAGTAGTTTCTTAGTAATAATGTGAAATACTGTGCACAGAGTCAAGATTGTATCACTCGCTGGAACTGGACCATGAGTTGTAAAGTAATTTGTTTGCTGTCATGTTGCAAAAATGCTGCAAAACTACTATAAAGATGTACACATCTACAGCACTCTGAAATAATGCGACTATGATTGGTGTACTTCACATATTTAATCATACTATTGCTCTTATTCAGGCTAAGGTCGATAGAAAAAGTTGTAAACACAGCACTGTCTTGTTCAAAGTATTCTCTTCATTGGTTTTAAAATCAGAATATTGCCGTCCATGTAAATGCAACCGTCATGACCTCGACAAGAGGACTGCTGAATGATTTCCACTACTTTTTCTCACCTAAATGCAAAAAGCACAGCAGTGCCTAATGATCCATTTAATGTACCAACAATGAAAAAATGTAAAGTTTCCTTTCTAAAGGGGCACACGTAGTAATTTATTCAAGTTTCAATGTATGTTCTTGGCTCATGAATAAAACCAATTAAAAACATAACAGGGGATCTAAATGTGTTGTGAAGTCTAACCACATGTTTTCATGCTGATTAACTGTAAGCACAATTG
Source organism: Aulostomus chinensis (assembly GCF_037954235.1). Classification (NCBI taxonomy): domain Eukaryota; kingdom Metazoa; phylum Chordata; class Actinopteri; order Syngnathiformes; family Aulostomidae; genus Aulostomus; species Aulostomus chinensis. The sequence continues at coordinate 25,301,715 of NC_141326.1, forward strand.
CATGGGAATGCTTTATACATTGTGTTGGCAAACTCCCCTAACATCATCGGTATATCAGTTGTCTTGGGAAGAAAAAGTTAATTGGTTCGTCTTGTATATAACAGGCATTCATTCCCTTGTAGCTGCAAACGACAATGACAGCGATGGAGCTGATGAACAAAATCTTAAAGATGATTCTACGCCTCAAGAGGTGAGCGCCGCTACTGAAAACCATGAAAACCAAAATGAAAAAAAAAGTATCAAATATCATTGTCCTTTCACTCTCGCAGACTGAGAAGGCAAAATGGGAACCACTATTGAGCAAACTAGAAGGAGAGCACAACCAGAAGACAGGTGAATGGAGTACTTCCTAGAGATAGGATTTCTATTGGTCTACGATGTATTTGACACGTTCTTGTTTGTCTTCATGTCTGCCTCTGTCTGACAGATGTGATGGAAGAGTTTGGGGTGGGTGACTTTGATGATATTGAAGGTAAGATTTCATTTTTAATCTGTATTTGCTGTCTTTATTGTTTTAACTGTACTAATTACTGTACTAATTGTTACATTTGTCTGGTTTATCGTGTGGTGGCTAGCTAAGGTGCCTTAGTCTAAACCCAAGTATCACCCTGTGCGCTCATTTTGAACATCTGAATACTGAAGGAGCTTTCTTTGTACAACTTTGAATTGAAATGTTATCTCTACCTGTATAGTTAACCTTTCTAATCCCTGTTCAGAAACTCTTGACTTCATTTTATCACTTTAGAAAAGAATTTCCAAAATAGGAACATATAAACAAGTTTTGATAGTTGGCCCGTTAAGAGTCAAACACCAACTTGGGGCAATGTTGATATCATGGCGTGCCTCAAACTACAATTTATTTGGTGTTGTGCTATAGATGCATCAGACTGGGACTCCGCCAGCATCGCCAGTAAAAGAACCCTACCTGGATGCAGAATGGCTTCACCTGGACTGGAGGAATTCCCAGAAAGCTCAAATCCTCCTGTTGAGGAGGAGGAAGAAAATATTGCTCCAGGAACACCCCTCACACCAAGCAACGCGGACAAGAAACAGCTCAGCCTGCCTCCTCTGCCAGTACCTCATCCCCAACCTCGTGCAAGGAAGATGGTACTTCAAGAGAGTGAAGGTAAGATGTACCTCATTTATGTGTTTGCTCTTCAAAGGAGATAAGCACATAATTTCATATGTTCCAACTTTGACTTGCTCTTATTTAGAATCCGATTTGGAACCAGGCAACTCAACTGTGCCTTGCAAAATGGGCAAAACTGACAATCAGCTTCAACATTCAGCTGAGCTTCAAGCAGCAGTGAAACCAGGTAAGGCTCACCGGCTGTTTGAATCAGGCCTGTTAGTCCTGTGCTCTGTATCAAAACTCCGTCTTCTCCTTAGATTCCAGTGAGTTCTCACCAAAGGCAAGAGACAGAAAAGGGGATTTACATTGTGACGTGCAGCAACAAAAGGTGAGAAATGGCCGCAGGATACCATCACTCAACAGCCGTGTCATATTTTTAATCTCTCCCATCATAGGAAGACTTATTTCTGATAGGAAACAAATACAGCAACAATTTATCTTACTGTGTTTTTTTTCTAACTTTTGTCAGTTAAAACACATGTAAAAACCTACTGGTTAGTTCCGCCCAGTCGTAAGTAACTGCATTTGTAATTATTGTCCACTGCTCCAAAGACTGCAAGTCACAGCTATAGGACATATATGAGGGGCCAGACAGCTCCTTACTGGTAATTGTCTGAGAAAATCCATGTTCCCATTAGGGCTCCAACGATTAGTCGACGTTGTCGACAAAAATCGATAATAGAAGTAGTCGACAATGAATTCCATTGTCGACTGTTGTTGCCAGACGTGTTTTTCCAACAGAGTGAGGCATCTCACTTGATTATAATCTCTGCTGAGAGTCGCTCATGCGCAGTAGCGTCTCTGTCTCTGAGCGGTAACATACAGAAATGGCGGCATCAACATCAGGTACGCGTACCAAAACTTCTAAAGTTTGGGAGCGAATAAAAAGACTGCTTGCAAAGTTTGCAAAACAGACCTTGCGTATAATGGCAGTACCTCGGTGATGCACAAACATTTAAAGAGAAAGCACGTAGGGCAGTTGAACGAAACGGAGTCTGACTCGCCTCGGTGACATTCAAGTAACATTCAAGCCAATACGGTTTTTATGATTGTACATTTTCTAAGCGTATTTTCGCTATAAAAGAGAACCTGAGCGTTATGCCAGACTGTGCCTGAGAGATGTATTTTAAATTAAATGCACGCAAGAAGAGATGCACCATGGACCCCTTCCCTCTTGTGTTTATTATCATTTGCCACATAATTAAATCAACTTTATGCTAAATTTAAGGAAAAATTAATAATTATCCGATTAGTCGACTAATCGTTTCAATAGTCGGTGACTAGTCGACTATTAAAATAGTTATTAGTTGCAGCCCTAGTTCCCATGCATCAAAATAAAGTTTTCATGGAGGTCCAGTCCTGTGCCAAACATCCTCACCTGTAATTGAATGTATATAAATACAAAACAGGGATTTTTCACATGGATACCTGAGTTTATTTTTCAAGCATAAACAGAATATTGGGTCGCCATGGAAATGAATGTATTGGTAAGAATGTGTATCAAGCCTGTTGTTAATATATGAAGGGGTATGGCAATGCAGTCAAATGCTTCCTCTAGGGGCTAAGGCCCCCTTTTCGAAGCCACTATGGGTTGATAATACAGAATTGTTTAGAGCTGCGGCCAGGCCGCTCAGAACATAACGAACGGAAGTAAATGTTACAATAATACGGTGGTTTATTTCCATATCCAAACACTGACAATAACCATAACTCGTGGTACTTTAACAAAAATAACAAACTGAATGCTGATCATCTAAAACTGCACAGGGCACAGTTGAAAAAACTGTTTGCTCCCCATTAGCAGCACCTTTTACTGGGTTTACCTGGGTTAAATGGCCTACCTGGGCTGACCATAGGTAACCTCAGCCACACCCAATACAGCCCCCTATTGGCATGGAGTGTAAACACATGAGAAGAATGTATAAATACATATAACTCATACACCTCCATAGTATTTAAAGGTTTTATGTTACAAAGTCAAATCTTGGTTTTTGCTTTTTCTGTGTGTTTTGTCTGTTTTGTGTTTTTCTTGCTCACCCATGTCATCAAAGGAGAAAGATGGTGCAATAGAATCATGTGAGTTAGAAGGAAATAACACATGCACATCCAGCCATGTGAGCTCTGGCATTGGAGCAAAGAGTAAAGAGTTTAGAGGTCGGCACACTCCTGAGAAAAGTAGTGAAACGAGCGATGACATTCCATGGGAGAAGCGTTACGAGAAGCTCTGGGTCGAGGTGGAGAAAAGGGAAGTGAAGTCCACGTTCAAGAATGTCGCTGGTGAACTAAAAGAGAAGTTTGGAGAGCTGTTTAAATCTGAGCAAACTGCAGATGATGTCAGTGAAGAAAAGCAGGCCACAGCTGAATCTAGCTCTAGTGAAGAGTCCAGTGATGATGAGGAGGTGATAGTACGTCCAACAGCCAGAGCAAGAAGTACCGTCCTCCTTACCATACCAGAGCAGAGAGAGTCTGGACTCGAAGACTCTGTGACAGACTCAACAGATAACTCACTGTCAGAGGACAGGTTTCAGGTCCAGAACAGCGTGCGTCGAGAACCGGATCTACCAAAGGATGATGCTCCTGAGGAATTCAGATCTCACTTCTCTCAACCGACTTCAGCAAAGGCACACAGCCACGTGGATTCTGCCACCACAGGTGTTATTGATGGTCACATGACACCCATGTCTCCTGCTCACTACGGCACTTCCTTAAAAGATGAGGCCAAAGTCGGATCTTTACACAGCAACCACATCCTGAAAACAAAGAAGAACCAGGCTGGTTCAGAAGATGATCCAGAAGAGTTTGTGAAGTCTCAGCATTGCAATCGAAGCACACGCTCAACATCTGTCCCAGGTGTTTCTGATGAGGAGTTGGAAGAGGACATGCAAAGGTTTAAACGTCAGGTAGGAATGCCGAAGGTTGTCTTCCTGGATTTGGAGAAAGAAAAGGCCCAACTGCAGAAAGAGGTAGAGGATGGCCGCCCTTTACTCAAGTAGCCGCTTCTAGATTGCCTCTCTTTCTCTCATTATTACTCTACTTCATTGCATTTCTCTTTTTCTTTTGTGTGGTGTTGTCTTATGTGTGGAGTTTGAAGTCAAAGAGTGCCATTTTTACTTCCATTTCTGTACGTGTAACAACACATGTAGAGTTAAACTAACAGTATTTAAAGGTCATTTTCAAAGTTTTTTGATGTTCGAGTGTTTCTTTGTGAGTTGTTGGTCATCCTGCATGGACTCTGCATGTGTCTTGTTGGGATTAGCTTTGTTGCATACACTCACTTTGTCCACATGATGTGATGTGATATTAATAGCCCTCTTTTCCTTCAAAAGAGGAGCAATGATAATGAGGACAATTTTTCTTTTATTGTTTGTTTTTGTTTATCCTTGAAATGCATGTTTTTGGCCTTTGTGGCTGTAGGCGTTTCTTAAAAAGACTGACCTCTCAGTGATAAATGGATTTGCTTACACTAGTTTTGACAGCATGTTTAACATTTGGTGTCTCTATTCTGAAAAAATACATAAAGTAAAATTCTGTTTGACATAATTTATAATTTTTACTGTTTTTCAAACAATCTGTTTGTTAAATTCACTCAGAGAACAAAAATATGTATTTAAGTTTTGTTTAGAGCGCAATCTTCTGTATTCAGCTCATGAGGAAGAGTCTTCTCTAATGTCTTAAGTGTCTAGCTGTAGCTTGGAAAGTTTTCTAGATGAAATTTATTGATTAGGTAATTTACAAGTACTGTAAAAAAAATCTTTTTTGTAGCACAAACTGTGTGTTGCAATATACATAATAATTTGTCTTTGTAATTAACTTAAAACTCCCTGTCAAGTTGAGTAACTACATGTAGGTGTTAGGTCTCCAAAGGAAATGGTGACACTAAATTATGGATGAGGAAAGGGTACAAGTACTTGCTGCATAACAAATCTTAGTGAAATAAACATGTTTCACTTCGTATTAATCTCTCCTGTCCATGTATTAAATACTTTTGTATTTTCAGGTTAGCAAAGAGACAACAAAGACTGCTCTTGTGCTGCAAAATTCCAGTGCTTCCTTGGATATTGATGGGACGGCATTGGAAAGAGGGGTTACAGAGAAACCTGAGACTGGGTTAGGATGCGGAAAAGCGCTTCCAAGTCAACCTGGAGCCACGCAACAAGAACCGATGCCTGCATCCACCAAGAGGTATGCACGATTTTACATAATCTTCTCATTAGTTGAATGTTAATTTAACACTTCAAAAACATTTTTATGATGCTCCTGAATTTAGGAATCAGATATTAGGATTTTTTTCCCAAATTGTTTTGATTTGTAATTGTACTTTCAGAACTCTTTCTGATGCGTTTTTCTTTACTGACACATCCAACACAAAGAGCTTAACTAAGTTTTCTTTCATTGACTCCATGTAATGAGGTATCTCCTCAGCAATTTCCACCCAGGACTCCAAAGTATAGATGTCACAGGTCATTGACTATCAGGTCGTTTGGTCTCCATAGCACCAGCAGGGCACCAGTGCAGTTGCAACTGCCACTCCAGCAGACCTACAATAACAGCAAACAGGAGGGACAAGCTGTAAAGGAGACGTTGCAACGGGAGCTGGTTAGAGAGGCCCGGGGCAGCAGAGCCCCTCAGACCAACACCCATGTTAACGGAGATCTTCTCTCTGTGTTTGACGATAGCAGTATAAGTGATGTATCGGACGATGAAGGAAGGTATATATGCAGTATGCCATTTTTGTTTATCAATATCACTTCTTTTATACTAATCCGGAAAAGTGCGTTCAGTTTAAACACAAAGTGAATTCCGGAGATGGCATGATGCCAATAAATAAACCCGTCTGTCTGAGCAGGAATAGGTTGTTCAATCTCAGGTCTCTATGTATGCTGACAATTTGAAACAAAGGTGATGTCATTGCCAGTCTGTAGGACATCACTTCTTGATCACAAAAAAAAAAAAAAAATGGAAAAGAAACCACAAGAGTTCTTTTGCTTTGGAAATCAGAAGTGTAGTTGGTGCATTTGCTGTTTGTGGAGAAAAATCACAACCATCTGAAATTTCTTAATGACACTATCTGGAAAATTCACATTGTGTTCAATCTGAATGCATCTTGTGTTCTTGGTGATAATCGGGAAGGACCTTTTTTTTAATTTTATTTTAGCGAGTTGCATGACTAACCAGTGATCATCTTTTTTTCCCTAAAAAATTGAACTGTATACTGCATTATACCATTGAAACTCCGCTCCACTGCTCATTGCTGCTGAGCTAAAGCTGTAAAAGCATCTGATTCCCCAGTCATCGCTCTTTTTTTCTTCCTTGTGTTTGATGGCTGCAGGTTTCACACTGGAGAACAACAGAAAAAACAGGTAAAACACAAATTCTGTAACTTAGATCTTCATATAGAACTTCGTTTTTTATATTATATGCCATTTGCTTTTTTGTTTGTTTGTTTGTTTGTTTTATTAAACTGCACAGCTTGAAAATATGTCACATGATGGCACATACTTTTTAATATTCAGAATCCAGAAGAAATGGAGATGGCCGAAGACTTTGATGACCTGACTCAATCATCAGACACGGCCACTGATGACATTGACTCGCCCACTTCAGGCTATCGTCATGCATCCCTCCTCATTCAGAAGCTGGACTCAGTCACTTTAGGTACTGAGACAATTTTTTTTTTTTTTATACACCACACTGAATTTACTTTTTTTTACAATTTAAAACCAAAAAACATATTGTTCCACTTTCTATTGTTCTGGCCACTGTGTCGTTGGTGTTATGACATACCATTCCATCTTTAATGTCTTTACAGGGACCCTTTCTTAATTTATATGTAACATCAGTATATATATTATTAATTACGATTAATTATTTCTGCATTGTAGGAATTAATATCTGGAGCAACAGTACACATTTTTAATTACTTATTTTGCAATATATGCTCATGCAGAATACACCGCCACTGGCTAATGCTCATTAAGCACTCAGAATATGACTAGACTTATGTCCCTCAGATTCTAGAAGTATGGTGAAGCTGCAGAACATTTTCCATGAATATGAGCGCTCCATCCAAAAGGCCAGAAGCCGTCATGGGTACCTGGTAGACAAGGTGAGCCAGCTGGAAATGGAGAGGGCGGAATTAAAGAGCTCTGTAGAGGAAGTAAAAGACATTAAATCTGCCTTGGAGCAAAACCAGCTGGAGCTACAGACTGAAGTCACAAACCTCAAGTAAGAGTGTCTTTTTTTTTAGTAATTTGTCACAAGTTCTTGTCATTTTCTTTATCTTTCCACATAAATTTGACTGTTGATTTTATTGCATGGATTTTTGGGGGGGGATTAATTTATTGAATTGAAATTTTAGATTTCAGCTGAAACAGGAGCAAGAAAACGGCCGCAATGCCACCATGATGTACAACACCACCAGAGAGAAGCTGAGGAGGACCGAAGAGCAGCAACAATTGGAGGTTCAGGAGAGACAGAAGGTGGAGCTCACACTCAGGAACCTGGAGCTGGAGATGAGAACACTGGTCAACAACAGCAAACAGGTACATCACCTCGTATTGATATATGACTAAAAGTACCATCTGTAGTCTTGCTAAGTTATTGTTTGGTGAAATACAGGTTGAGTATATTTGGTTTTTATATTTGCATGTTTTCTGTCAACTGTCCAGCTGGAAGACGACCACGCTCAGACCCAGAGGCTGCTGGCTCAGGAGCGCAGTGCACGGACCCTGCAAGAGAATCTACTCAACTCTCATCTCCGTAAGCAGCAGGAGATAGAGGAGGAGAACAAAAGAAATATAAGCAGAAGCAATGAGGTAATTCTCATGAGTAGTGTCTGTCATTTGACAACATATTTGTCATTGGTCATATTGGTTGCAGCGGTATTAATTATAGTGTTCTTGATAGATATGCATATATACATCATAATCTGTCAATAATTTATCTTCTTAATAATCCATAGGCCTTGTCTCAGCTCACTGAGGCCAGCGACAGGGAGAAGGAGCTTCTCCAGCAGAACTCCTCCTTACAGGAGCAGCTAAGCATCCTGAAAATTGACCTTGAACATTCACACGCCAACAGCAGCATCAAACAGAGAGACCTTTTGGAGGAGAATGAGGCCCTCAAAGAACGGTTAGAAGATGCTCGCCGAGATCTCAAACTCAACAATGACACCCTGACCCAAACTGTCTTCACCTGCAATAACCAAATGACCACCTTAAAGTCTGAGCTGACCATAGCCATGACTCGCCTGGAGAAAGAACAGCAGTCTCGTGAGACGCTTGCCGTGGAGTTTGAGTCAGTTCGTACCCGCCTGACGGGGGCAACACAGGAGGCTGAGCGCTGCATGGTGACTCTCACACAAACAGAGAAAGCTCTGCTCCGGGAGAAGGAGGAGCACCAGCGACTTAAAGATAAACTCACAGGTAAATTTCAGTGGGAGTGGCTCAGAAGGTCAAGTTCAGTTTTTATATGTACAGCTCAAACATTTTGTGAATCATTTGCTCACACCACGTAAAGAGAAATACCTTTATTCTGACACATGAATCTGTTCACAGTGTGAGATGGTTCTGCTCTCGTGGTGGTCCAGCCTGAAGTATTTGTCTATCCATATTCATTTATTTCCACAGGTGAAGCATCCAGTCAGCGTGAGGCTGTCACTGGCCTGTCCCAGAAGTTATCCAAAGCAGAGGCACGTGCTAACAGTATGGAGAATGAGGTTCATCGTGTCACCATGCAGCTGACAGAGAAAGGTGTGCTGCTGGACGTCCTGCAGCGAGAAAAGGACCAGATAGCTGCACGAATTAAAGAGCTGGAAACCTCTCTGCAGGCTGAGAAGGAGCTGGTCAGTCGTGCTGGTGCACGCCAAGAGGCCACACAGGAGCGGCTAGCCCAAGCCCAGAGTGAAGGAATGTTATTGCGGCAACAGTTAGAGGAGGCCCAAAACAAAGGTGTTGCGAAGGAGCGAGCTGTAACAGATGCTCAAGAACGTTTTAGTGACATTCTGTCCAAGCTTCGTTCTGACTGTGAGGAGAGGGTACAACTAGTGGAGGAGAGAAATAAAGAGCTCGCCAGTAAGGCTGCTGATCTACGAGGTCAGATCTACAAATTAGAGGAGGAGAAAAACGAAAGAGAGGTAAGATGCCCTGGGGCTCTTCAGGGTAACAGGATTACCTCTGTCTCTTCCTCCCGGCCCACTTTTAGCCTTTCTTCCTATGGCTATTTCCTAGAATTAAGGATCTCCCTTTTTATATCTAACCAAACATTACTTCCTTTGGTTTTTCTGAGTATAGACAAGTCTCAGGCAGCTGCAGCAGGAGCTAGCTGACTCATTAAAGAAGCTGTCAATGAGTGAGGCTTCTTTGGAGGTCAACACACGGTATCGGAATGATTTGGAGGAAGAGAAGGCTCGGCTCCTCAAAGACCTGGATAGGCTCAAAGCAAAGGTAACATTTGGGGACATTGCCACCTTGTGGCTGCTTATTCTCATCGCATCTCCTCTTTCATACCAGCGTTGTTCCTGATGAGGAAACACTTAGATTGCCCATGATCACTTCCTTGGTCCTAATTACAGTCACCTTGTAATGTTCAGTAAATTAACAGTAAGTCTGCTGTTAGAATTGTTAATGAGGTGGCTGCTGTGTCTCTGTCATGTAGCTGGAGGACAGAGAGGCCCAGTGTGTGCAGGTCGAGAGGCGTATTAACAGTCTGAAGAGCAGTCTGGAGGAAAAGGAGAAGGAACTCACCACTGCTGCTCAGAAACACCAGGAGGCGCTGTCTGCCTCAGCAGCCTCTGATATCACTATCAAACAGCTGGAGGAAGCTGTGCAAAGGTGCATAGAAACACGCAGTCCACACTCAGCATTTACTGTGATCTCTCACACACACACACACACACACACACACAAACACAAACCCCACACACTGTAGAGCAGAAATATTTCTATCATTTGCATAATCACAGCCAAAATAATCAGACATGGAACATTGGAATGGGACCGAACCACTGGTGCACAAGAGTTGAATGTATATTTTATAATGTCAGTGATGCTATGTTAATGTAATGTCACCTTAGGTTGGAGATAGAGAATGCCAGGCTGGAGGCTGCTGCAAAGCAACAGTCCAACAAACTTGATGCACTTCAGAAAGGCGCTCAGGAGGCGACTATGGTGAGTACTGGTTTGAATACTGACTAGATGGTTTCTCTCATGATCTCATGATGTTGCGATCTTGCAAGTTAAGCACAAGCTGCCAAGGAGGCCTTTTGTGTTAGACATACAGACATTATAAGCACTAGTAGAGTATTCATACTGGTGTGACTGCACGTGTGTTAAGGCAAGCATTTCTGAAGTGTCATGAAGGAAATTTCAAAACGGTATATCACGATATAGAATGAGAATATTGAGAAATATTGGGCAACATCTAGCAGCCTTAGGGTCAGTTTTATGACTAAAAGTAGAATTGAACATAATATGTGATATAATACTATAAGCAAACAGTTGGCTTGCTATTATTTCTACAATTCAAAGTATTCATTTTCTTCCAGCTATCTGACAGCCCAAACGGAGGAAGGGTTGGTATTATGGGTATAGATGTTTACTCTGTGTGGGTTAACTGCTGCTGCTCAGCAAATAATCGAAATATTTAATCATGTTGAAGCTCTGCGGTGGCCTGGGATTTGCTTGGTGGTGATACAATGTAGTTCTCCCTGAAAGTTGATCTTGGTTTATGGGGTCTTTCCCTCCTTTTGATTGTAGCTGCATGATGCATGTTACATCTTTTAGTCTAAAATGTCCTCTCAACTCTTTATTTATCTAAAGTGATGAATAAAACAACAAAAACACAACCTCAGCTAAATGTTATGATGCTTTCCATATATCTGTAGGTCAGAGGTCATTTGGAGGACTTGGTTGCAAACCTCCAAAGCAGTAAGATGACTTTGGAAGACCAGCTCAATAGAGAGGTTAGTGCTATAATTGATTTTCTCACAAGGAAAATCTTCATCTTCAGTTTCCATCTCTTACTCTTTTTTTGTTTTTCAGTCTTCATCTATGGAAGTCATCTTTCAGAGAAGGCAATTTGCCACCTATATGACCTATAATAACATACGCAGTACATTTTAATGAAGGGGATGAAAAAAATCAATGTTTCTAATGGAGAACTCAATTATTTAACATAAGATTGGCTCCAGATTGATTGAATCTGACGTCATGCATGTTTTATGTGAATGTAGGAAATCAAACAAAGCAAACATAAACTGATTAAAGCAGATTCTTGTAGATAAAGTGAAGAGAACAAATGTTCCTGTCATTAAAGTTAGAAAGATGCAACACAACAATATTATACAAAAACTAATAAAAATGAATCCTTTTCACTGAAACCTGTGAAACAGATCAGTGTACAGGTGTGAGGACTAAATTGCTTCTCTACCACAACACAAACTAAGTGTGTTTCAGCTTTCTCAGTCATGAAGAAATAAAAACAACAGAATTTCTAACTTTCATAGAAAATAGTGGCAGTGCAGTTGTCAACTTTGAGTGCTCAACGTTAATAAGAGACAGTTTTTCACAAGTGTAAATTTCACATTAATTTTTGATGTAATATCTGGCCTCTTTCTTTGTCTTTTTTGTTCTCAGGTCCAAAAACAGAGCATGCTTTCTCACACAGCCCAGGACTCCCAGGCCTTGTGGGAGGAGGAGCTAAAGACCCGCTCCAAGTTAGGCTTGCGCCTAGCAGAGCTTGAAAAGGAAAGAGGAGAGCTTAACACCCAGGTGATCACAACCATGCATTCATGTGCAGGCTAATATGGGATTTATTACATTGCCAACACTCCTGAGAACAGGCTGTGATCGATGTCCTGAGACTTGTCTTCATGTGGCATCTGTTCCAGATGGAAATAGAGAAGAAGAAAGCCAAAAAAATAGCTGAGCAGAAGAAGGCTATGGACTCACGCCTGGATCAAGAGATGAAGAGAAACACAGAGCTTCAAAAAGAAATGTATAGGTGACTTCTAACCTCCTCCTTGCATCCTTCTCACTTGCAGCAGAACCCCTAACACCTGTTTAGACACATCCAAGACCCCATAGAACGCAGTCTTTCCTGGCTTATGTGGCTGTGACATACAAGTAAGTTTGTAGCTTGGTGCAATTTGTAAAAATCTAAATGAACTTGTGGTGCGTACTCCACACTCCACACCGATAGGGCCTGCATATTTCCAGAAAATTTGAGTATCCACCCCAATTGTAGGAAACAAATGCAACTTCTTTCGCATGAGCCGGAATGCAAGTTGAGTTGCATTTTCCTGTCCAAACTTGAATCAAGTTAGACCGATGGGAGAGTGATGCCAACCCCAAACCAACAGGCATTCCGTTTTTTTGTGCCCAACCCAAGCCAAAAGATCATTTGTTCAAAATAAACCTCAACTGGAAGATCATTTTGAAATATCTGTCCACAACCAACCCTACCTGTTGGTTCTGTCAGCCCCTGGTCAAGGTAAGTTCAACTCTGGTCTCGAGTTTCACACAAGCAAGTGGTTTGGGTGCTCTGGTGACTCACGGTGGCTTCTCCGAGGGAGACTTACTATCATCTCTGGAGGTACAGTGTGGTATTACCAGATGAGACGAAATGACGGAAGCTTTTCATGTTTTTACAAATTGTACCCTTTAGCCTTTAGTTAGAGGTTGTTTGTGTATCTTAAGTCTGTTTCATCTGCTAGCACTTCTTGGAGTCACATGACTAACCTTAGTTGTAGGATGTACAAGTTACATACCAGGGCAATCTTTCAGTAACAACATTTTAATCGTTTTCCAAACCAGTATTAGACAGCACTTCAGAGATTCTTTTTAGACGTAAAATCTTTTTTGTTAGTCATTAAAGTTTATGCTGGATATTGTCTGTATGTGTTTGTGATTTTTTTTTTTCTACAGGGTAGTTTACTGTTTCTACACTTATGTGTTTAAGGTTGCGAACTCTACTAAAGTCTGCAAAGAAGAAACTGCGGGCTCAGGAAGCCAGTGGAGGGGAGTTTGCCTCTCCAATGAGCAGTCTGCGGATGGACCTGGGCAGGCACAGCCACGATGAAGGCGCGTCTGGACGAATGAAAGACAAGGTTTGTCCATCTCATCCAACACTCTGATATAGGTTTAATGCATGAATTTGATCAAGCGGAGCTTGTTTTAAGCAACCAGCTCCCTTACGTGATGTATTTCACGTGTTACAGAGAACTTAAAACGTGTCCAATGTCTTGTTTTGATTTGTAACCAGGTGGATGACCTGCGGGTACAGCTGGAGAGGGAATCATCTCACCGCACCCAGCTTGAGACTACAAACCGGGAGCTTAAGGATCAACTGGCCTCCCTGAAGAGCTTAAGCCGGAATAACGACCATTTGGAAAGGAGTAACAGGCAGTTGGAGGAGGAAGTACTGGACCTGAGACGCAGGATCGAGGCCGCTCAGATGGAGCAGAGCCAGGTGGAGCAGTTGCGACGTGATGCAGGGGAGAAGGCCCGACAGGAAATCCAGCAGAAGCTAGAACAAGTCAACCTCTTCTTGCAGGTAGAAATTCTAATGAATGAATGAATGGAGCTGTTAACTGTGATTCTGATTCACTTCCATATTCCATCTGTGTAGCATTGCAGCAGAGTCACAGGCCGTGTGTTAACTGTTTGTGTCTGTGTCCCAGTCCCAGGTAGCATCCCAAGAAGCACTGGAGCAGATCAACGCAGCCAACGAGGCCAGCCTGCGCTCCCAGCTGGAGCAGAAGATCCGGGAACTGGAGGGTGAACTGGGCCGGGCCCGAACCACCCAATATGACAGCCTCAGCCAAAGAGACTCCACACGCACAGAGCTAGAAAGATACCGCCAGCTGTACACAGAAGAGCTGCACCTAAAGAAGTCGCTGGCTGCCAAACTAGATCGGTCAGAGTGCAGCTAGTTATATACCAAAATTCTGAAACAGTGTCTGTCTCATGTCTACCAATTTAAGTTTTTCTAGTGGAGTTCCTGGGAAGTGGGGGGTATTGTACCTGGGAGGAGTGCAAAGGCTTCCAGATCAGAGTAAATAAAACATTTTAAAATTCAGCAGCACACCAAGGAAAAAGGGGTAACTTTTTGACATGTTCTAAAAATTCTGAAGCAGCAGGGGCAATAATTCGACAGTAAATGTATCTTCAAATGTATCATCTAAAGGAAGCACTGGTGTCCTCCCGACAGCACATGCAGTGTTATGCTGTAACCAGACAGACCTGAGTTATTTGCTGTATTTTCTGTCTAAAGGGCCAACAATCGACTGTCAGAAGCCAATTCACGGTTGCTCCAAGAGCGCAGCAGGTCACTCATCACCAGCAGCTTTGCAAATGGCACCTTTGGAGCTTCTTCTCTGGACGTGGGCTCTTTGGGTTCACCAGCCAACTATGGGGCCTCACTGGGACCCCTCAACAGGAGCCTTGGGCTAGGACTGTCCCTCCTCAGCCCCGTGACTGAAGGACAGAGCAGCAGGGTGGAGGACTACCTGGCTAAGGTCTGTCGAACATGAACTGACGCATTCATTCATTCATTCATTGTTGCAGTTACAGACAAATCAGTTTAATTTGGGTCATTTTCATTCTCAGTGGCGTTACTGTGGCTCATTGACAGTGTCAGGGTAGTGTGTTGTTTTTTTCATAACTGCTGAAATGAAATGATTTATGGGGTTTTGAGGCTATCACTTCAAATATAGCAGATTGTGGACAAAAAATCAACCCCCACCCCCAACTCCCCTCCTCCTATAAAACCACCTCCCTCCTATTACAGCCCTTCAAAACCAAATTTATATCTTCTCCTTTTGACTTTTTTTTCTTTTCTTTCCTCTTCACTCTGTCCTTAGTCTTAACAGTAGTGGGACTTCATACCTAACCTTTCTTCTTTTTCTCACACTTTTTAGCTTCTAGCTCAAAAGTCTGTCTCTCATCTCTCCTCTCTTCAGCCAGACTCATAATCAGGTGTGTAGATGCTGGTTGCTGTTCCCTTCTTCCTCCTTGGTGTGCTGCATTGACCTACATGCAACCATGTTGGACAGGGTTCATGCAATGAAAGAGAAGCCTGAAATGTAAAAGTTACTGAGTTCTTTAAGGGCCTCTGAGATAGGAACACCTTTATTAGAGGAAATGTGATTTCAGGGCTCAATTAACCATTGGAAAATATTTCCAGCCATTTAATTGAAATGCCCTTTTTAAAAACACATTTTTCAATCACTCCATTAGAAATGGCACCGTGAGGATAAACTTTCCAAACTTGACACCAGATCACACGTGACGTTTCACAGGTAGAGATATTTGTTTAGTGCCTCCGCGTGATTGGCTCCTGACAGCTGGACTCATTAAGCTGCATCTGAATGAAGAGAAAAGATAGCGGTGGTCACCAGTCAAGGTCGCTGTGACCTCACATGAACACAGCATCTCAGGGAACGCCTCGAGGGAACGTCTTCAAACATGGTGCTAATGTTCTTATGGACATTAGAAGGAAGTGATCTGATTTCAGTGGTTGTAGGTCAGAGGTCAAGGTCACTATGACTTCACAAAAAACTGACAGTGACTATGACCTCGGGTGACCTTACAGACTTGGCTTTTGTCTGAGGCAGTCAGCATCAAACCATCCACAGAAACTCCTCACTGAAGCAGAGCGCGCATGCCTGCATGTCTTGCTGTGTCACGCAACACTTTTCTTTCTCTCGTTGTTTATCATTACACGTGTCACCATCTCATAGCTTTGTGTTTGGTGGAGACTCGTCTTTTACACGTCTCTACACATGTATTTCAAACTATGTTTTAACCTTTGTTAGCCATATTAACAAAAACATGGGTACCTTTAATCTTTTTCTTTGTTCTCTGCAGATGCAGAGCGAGTTTGACAGAAGCATATCAAAGGAATTAAGCAGTGGTGAGTTCCTCTCTCCCTGTCATAGAAATCCTATCAGGAGGTGGCTGTAGTTTAACGATGTGTAACGATGGCGTGTGACCGTGGTGTTTAACCTATACGTGTGTGTATCTGTGTTCCTCAGCTGCAGCAGAGCTGGACGTTGCTTCGGCCCGCATGTCACCGGTGGGCTCTGCCTCCAGGGTGGAGCTGGACCCTCTCACCAGAGCGAAGCAGCAGTACTTGGAGGTACTGAAGAAGAACAACATGATCTGACCTCTCGGGATGTTTCCACCCGTGCTTGTGATTTGGCTGAGTTACAAATGTGTCTTGACATATCAGCTTTAAACGACTACATCTGGCACGAGCTTCATAGCTTAACAAGTGAAACTGAAGGTAAAAACTCTCAAGGTTAAAAGTTTATTTGATTGATAAAAGAAAGAAAGTTTCCATTGAAACTACATGAAAAATCCCTCCACTCACGACTGTACAGAGTTACAGACGACTTTCTTCCCTCACAATCAATCTCCTCAGTGTGCAAAGCAGGAAACAGACGTGTTTTATTTATTTTCCTGTTATCGTCTTTCTCACAAAATTAACATTGATAAGCAGGAGATGACCTCAGTGGCTCCAGTAACCTTTCAAAGTTGAACAGATGGAGGTGCCTGAGCGCGAAATGCTCCCACATGAGAAGTGTGTACACAACTTTTTTTTTTTTTTTAAGTATAAAATAGGCTGAATAACTGATCTGCCAGTCGCGGTTACTTGGACTTGATTCGTTTTTCACATCACAATCATGTTGTGACGTCGTGCCACAAATATGCACTCAGCTGTTGTTCTGGAAAGCTGCACTGCAGCAGGATGAGACGACTACAGGACAGCATTCATGCTGTCAAATACTGATCAGTTTGAAAAGGTCTTGGTGATAACACTTGTGATCAGTCGCGACATTTCTACTGACGCCACATCACAACAACTTTGTACTATACTTTATCAAGACCAAGGCCAAAGCCTCCAGCCAGACATGAACCAGCACGAATCTTTATGTACCTGGAGCACACCAGGAGGTACCAGGCCTTTACTGGAGGCAGGTTTGTTAGAGCTGGCCTCTATTTCTAATTTCCCTTTGTTCAATAAGTATATTCACTCATATTTAAGATGAATTGTCTTGTTTATTGTGATCCGTGGTCAATCTTTTTTTTTTTTAAATATCTTTTTTTTTTTTTTCTACGTTACAGGAGACATCACTATCGATAAACTATAGGATCACATTCAGTGAAATAACGAGAACTTTAATCTCCCTTTTAAAAAAATGGAAGCAATCATGAATGCACATTGCACTTAACCACTCAGGAACAAAGGGTATAGTCATATAAACGAGTATGTGTTACATCATCGATGGGTACAGAGGAGAGACGCTCAAAAGTAGTCGTCCGGTCTGTAACTACACTTTTTTTTTTTTTATGAGCAATATGCGCCAATTGCCAATTTATTAGTAACACGGGATTAAAGCCAACTCCTCTCACAAAACTCGCATTAACCTCCAGAAGGAGGGTTTATTGCAGGATTGTATTAGTTTTATTTATGTGTAGTTAATAAATTGGCAAGAGAGTGTATATACAGTTTATATACATACACCTATATATGTATAATCATGGTTGGATTCTTATTTGTGAATATTGGTGTTGCTGATTTTGTTAGTATTGGATGTATGCAGCATTAATAATTTTGCCAAGATACTACGTTTGGAACGTGCCATCAAATGGTGCAATATTTGTCTCGGTCTTACTTATTTAGACCCGTTGGAGTATTGAGTTTATTTATTACTTTTTTAAATGAACGTGATATACTTGAAGACGAGCTGGAATGCTCTCTGGCCACATGAAACAGGGTGTGTTTGTTCAACTGTTAGTTCATCTTGTTGCTTTTAGGGACACTAAAAGTGAAAGACCTTATATTTCTCCATTATTATGAAATACTGTAAAAAAAAAAAAAATGCATATAGGAAAAGTTGTGACGCCTGTGTATTACAGAAGATTGTATGGTTGTAAATAAAATTATAGAAAAACCTGAAGTTGAATGAGCTATATATCAAGAGTTTACACTAGTAATAGGCTATATACTGTATATATAATATAAGAGAGAGAAAAATTTAAAAAAAATCATATCAGTCTCAAACATACACATTTTCAGAAATAAACACACAGTATAGGATTAAATCTAGTGGACACAGATCTACAGGCAGGAAACACTGATGTGACATTTACTTCTGGTCATAAATTCTAATCCCTATGTGGATCTCAGCCAGGTGTCCGTGTGTCTATTAAGCCCAAAGTCACAGAACTTTATGTTTTTGTGGCCAACCGTTGCAAACATTCTTACCCACAAAAAAAAAAGCGATTAATAGATTAGAAATTAGATTTGGATTCTCTGGACCTTTGAACATTTTTCGTCTGTTGACAAATAAACCAGCTTTCTTAACTGATCTGCGTCTGAGAGTTAACGTGAGGTCAGATTATACTTTGAAGTAAATCCCAGAACCGATTTGGATGGAATTATCCGCAGTAGATACAGATCACATATCAATCCCAGGTGCGAGCAGAGTTGCCGTGACGCTCGGAGCCAAATGTTAACGTTAACGTGAAGCAGTTTTAGCATTTACCGTGTCAGAGTTCTCTAATGAGCACTGACGGTCCTCAGGCGAGCGCGACAGGGCAGATATTTGGTCTTCGGTTCTCTCTTGATAAAAGTGACATGTGACCTGATGATGAGCAATCAGGAGTTCACCAGGAAGTTTTTCTCTGGAGAAGACACGAATGTAGGTTGCACATTTCTCAACAGTCCAGTCTGTGATTTTATTGGAAACATTTGCCCTAAAAAAAAAAAAAACCTACGAAAGCGGTAAGAGATTAGAAAGCTGTGCGAAGGCTGCGGGGACACAGAACATCAACATCATCCAAGTTTCTTCGTACAATTTCTTCTCGACCGCCAAACGTAGGTCTCCAAAATCACCGAACAGAACACGATCCATTCATATTTCCCCAGATCTTTAATACTTCTGCCTCTAATTTTGATACATAACATTATCAAATTTCATCAAAGTGTGCTCAGACTTCTTCTTACAATCATGTCACATGGGCCCAAGGAATTTGATCAGAATGTGTTGATGACATGCTTAGAAAAATACAGCTAATCGCAACATAACAGTCTCGAGGGTCAAGAGTCTTCATTTTTACGTATAATTTTTTTGATGTTACCAATCAGTCCTATAACTCTTGAGGTATCCCGCGAAAAAACAAACCCGCAGACACACGTCAACGATTTCATTACCTCCGCGGTCGTGTTACGGTGAAATATTGATGGTCTAGGGGACCATAATTTCCTCTGTGTGTGTGTGTGTGTGTGTGTGTGTGTGAGGGAGCGAGTGATGAACGGCTCAGGCGGTGACTGACAGCTGTGCGTCTGCTGACCTCTGTTGTGTCTGAATCACTGCTCGTATCTGCTTGTTTATAACTTCCCTTTAGATTGCAGGTGTCTTCTACTCAAGATAAAAAAAAATCTGACTCGCTATCAATATTTCATGCACACCCATTTTTAACCCAACCCTCATTAGCTGTGTTTTGATGTGCTTCACTCCCCCCCCCCCCCTCCTCCTCACACTCCTAAATACATGAAATTTGATGGTATGCGCTGGTTAAGAAACGATTCCCCTCACTTATTAAAATGAGACGATGTGGTTATGATTGCCCCCCTCTGGTGTGTCTTTCTTCCCTTTGATCCATCTTCTCTGCGTCAGCCTCAAATGTAAGATATTCAAATCTAGTTACATTTATTTTTGTTTCTTTTACAGCAGATGTGCACATCTGACAGACTGACTATTAGCTGTTTTTATTTCCCTCTTTTTTTTCTCTTTTTTTTTCACTAGATGCCAGTTCATACACTACACATAAACCTTGTTTTGATTGAGGAGGTTACAGCTATTGTCACAAAGCTTTGCAGGCAGGCGGGAATACAAATAGACACATTCTGAATATGTAAAAAAAAAAAAAAAAAAAACAACCTAAAAGTGTTGAAAGGGTTTGTTTTTGAAAAGCTGTGCAGGTTTAAAACAAACCGCTCCTCGCTGGGTCATCCTCCATCAGTGATGCCCAGTCTTGTTATCTCTGACTGCCAGTCCAACACACGGCGGCAGCTGTTCAGAGAAAACCACGCTTCGGTTTTCAACCTCAAGGCTCAGACGCGTGACAAGGTTGTCTACTCAGCCGTCCGTTTTATTTATAAAACTCCCGTTCATCAAACTTTGACTGTAACCTCATCTGAAAGAACAGACAGGGAACAGCGAGAGCAACAGCAGATATTTAAAACATCAAACGGCCGAACCTGCTGGAGGTGAAACACGAGCAGGAATTCAGGTTAACAGTCGCCTCACAAAAAAAGGATGTTGCACGAAGTGCTGACCAGTAACTAAACAGTTCTCATTGTCCATCCATAACTGTTCATTTCCTCTTCTATTGTTTATATGTATGTACTTTACGAGCGTGTGCCGTGTAAGTTGTCTACGCTGGAGAGCCATTTATTACAGCAGACTTGGCACCAGAATGTTCATTTGTAAATGGCAAAGTGAGTTTTCATTTCTCTATTAAGACGGGAAACTGGACCCCCGCCATCACGTCAGTGTGTGTACATCAGTGGGTGTAAAGTCAAGTCACTACAAAGACGTGTCGGCTTTTATGAAGAAAAGGGGAGAGAAAAAAGACGTTTATTTTGCATGTTGAGAACAAAGTAAAAAATGTAGAGAGTAGAAGTAAGATTCATGTCAAGTATTAACATTTTATGATACGACGCAGGTGTAAGTTTAGAACCGAGCTGTTCAACTTCACTCACCTGCTCATGCGAGGATGGAGGCTCCACACTCTTGCAGGGAGGCCACGTCATTTTTCATACTCCGATTTTGATTCTGATGAAAAAAAATCATTATTTTTTAATCATGCCTGGCAAATGATGGCTCTTCTGTAATTTCTAGACAACATCTTAAATTCACTGAGTAAAGAGACAAACACTTCTTTTTTTTTTTTTAACCCAAACGTAAAGGTCAGGCGACTGTTGGTTAGGTGGTTTTTGTATGAAGCATTTCAATGATGGTTTCAAATCCAAGCTCGAGTATTGTAAGCGTGCTGCAGCCGCAACGTATGTGGGACTTAGATTTCGCTCAGAATGGTGGAGGTAGACTTCAGCGGCGGGTGAGGGGTGTAACAAATTGAGGGGGACAAGTGGAACAAACCTGTGTTTATTTGTTACTGTATGCTCGCCATGCTCTAAATTAGACGTCACCACTGTTTCTTGTCACTAGCAGAATAACAAGTGTGCTGTGGGCCACAGAGATACTTAAATTCGATTTACTCGCTCCAACATGATTTAAATGAGCCTCCTGGCTCACCCAGACAGATTGACAATGTTGTCTTTATCTGCGCTTTGTTTTATTTTTGGCTGTTTACTCTGCATCTCTGCTGTCATCCCTCACAACGGCTCTAAAGGCTTCGATCTTCAAGATCTGGAGAGAATGAGCATTCTTTTATGTTCTAAGTGCTTTATATGACAAATATGATACGGGATTTAAGGAAGAGATGACAGGTTCTGCGTTGCCCCGTTCTTCAGCTGCAAAGAGCTCTTCAGGAAGAAGTCAAACCTGCAATCTTACAACATGAGACCTCGCACCGAACTAAGAAAAGAGGTGCACCCCTCCTCTTCGGGGTCAGAGTCGTTACACGCAACTTCACGCACAAGCAAAAGGCTTTTTGTTGGATGGAGGCTGGCACGTACACAGGCTGCTGTGTCGGCTTCTCTGGCTTGTTTGTGCTCTTTCAACATGTTAAATGGCCACTGAGCTGACATGAGCTCAACACCCCAGATCCACTATTGCTGAGTCCCACGCTGCCTTCCGTTAGTCCCCGCGGTCATCCAAAGAGACTCAACAAACACAACAATGGCCTTGATGAAGGTATTTAAATATTTCAAAAGGTCCTTGATGTTTTTGAATCTATTTTCTCGAAAATCCCGAAGGAGGTACATCATTTTCTCCGTGTACTGCCGTGCTGGCTCTAAGTGTAAAGGAACTGCACTTCCTGTTCACGTTCTTCTATTCTCAATTCTATGCTCTTTGACAGTTTAAGGAGAGTTTCATTTGGCGAGAATAAGCTGGAGTTTAGTTGAGTTTAGCTTAGCATAAAAATGGAGGCGGGAGAAAGAGGCTGTCGCAAGCCACTGTATATTAGGAAACATGTTAGGAGGAAATCATTGGAGGGGCTGCGGAGATAACGTGACTATTTAACTATTCGTGAGGCAGCAAAGTGTCCTTTTTACATTTCAGATTGTGTGCAAATGAAACACGGTGCTTTAACAGGTGACTTCAGTTTCGTCGTTTTACGATTTTATTTTTTTTTTGTCGAAATTTTGTTGAGTATATCGACATCAGAATTTTTACTCCCAGATATTATTATTGGCTTCAAACTCCAAAATCTGGCTCGAAGCATTTCAGCAGCATTTGTAAGAATAACAGGCCTTATTCATGAAATGCTCTGAAAGAGTAATTTACTTTTTTAGCCCTTAATTTAGTCTTACAGGCAGGAATGAAAGCCTGATATTATTTGGAAACACCTAGGTCCTGACATCATCTTCAATGCACAGACACCACAAGGTCAGTATGACATGTTTAAGTTTATTTTCTCAAAGATGGAACCTGCATCACTTTAGTATCTTCAGTTTTTGTCCCGTCACATCTTGCAAAGTGATCCTCAGCTTACTAACTGCGATGGCAAATCTCGCAGCAGTCCAGACAGAACTCCAGACACTCCGTTGGCTCACAGCAGGACTCGAAGAGGACCGAGTGACAGTGGGCGTGGCAGTTGAGCTCCTCCACGGGCGCCTCCTGGATGGCCGAACAGCAGCGGGAGCATGCGTGGCAGCAGGAGGAGCAGATGTTGTGAAGGCAGGAGGAGCAGGCCTCTAACAGACCCAGGAACAGCACAGAACACTGACAGGAGAGGCACGCCAGCAGCAGGTGAAAACAGGAGTCTGGGAGGAGAAATGAGACACATCAGTGATTGAAACAGCGCATCAGGGGTCACCAAAAGCTCCTGAATCCTCTAAGAGCCCGTCAGTCACCATCAAACCCAGGATTAATAAGTCTATTAACCCTAAATTAATCTCTCCCGTGTTTGTTTGTTATGCAACAAGAACATAAAAGAGAACCAACTATGCTGCCGTGATCACGTGTGATTGTGTTTACTTAATCACAGAGCCTTGTTCAGTCCTCGGGGGAGAATAAAAAGGCCACAAAGGCTGCCAGTGATGAACAATAACTGGGAGGAAGCTGTCACCAGATAATTGCTCTGCTACCCCAATTAGGTGCACATGAAATTGCATACATTAACCTCCTTGGTGTGTTACAGTTCATCTCTGGCGAACTGTTGTATTATTACTCATCTGCTGTTTTCATCCTCACAAGGACCAGATAGCGAGTGAGCTCATGCAAATGGAGCTGTTTTATCCTGTTTACTCAAGGAAATAAATGAAAAGGAGACGCCACAATTCCCCGGGGAGTGGGGTTCAGCGTTTTCCTGCTTAGCCGCCCAAATTATACACCCCCCACACATAACTTATGCTAATACCTGCGCGTAGAAGAAAAAAAGTAGCGTTATATGGGGCTTCTGCATTGATTTTTAATGCATAACTTCATAGAGAATACAACATGGACACAATGGTAAACAAGCGGCCCGTCACATGCTTTGATAAAACTGCCAGAAAGTGCAGCAGCAAACTTTTTAGAGCTTCATTTGATGATGGTTGGTCTTTGGTGGCGACAGAAAATTCATTCGGATGTCATGTTGGGGATGTTGATAGGGACGTGAAGTTGTTAGCGTTGTTGGGTCTGACTGTCAGCGGTATTACACAAAAACTAGCGGCTGAAATTCAGGAAACTGGGTGAAGGAGTGGAACATGGATGATCTCTCTCTCTCTCTCTCTCTGCGCGTTTGTGTGACTTCATCAGGTTTCTTTCTGAGTGTTTGACTGACAACTTGTTATTGCAACAGCACCCCCATCAGCTACAAGGGGCTCGTTTAGCTCACCATACAGGCAAAGACGTCAACTCACAAAGCTCTTGCTGCCAAACCGAATCCTGCTTCGGTGTAGGCTCGGAGCAGACATCTGATTTATTTTGGCCGTCTTCAGTTGATGCAAAATGAAATCGTTACGTTTTTGCACGAACCCAGCAGTCTGCCGTAGTTTTGTGAAGGATATTTTGGATTGAGACTAATTTTAGCCATGAAATTAACCACTTAACAAGACAGCAAACCTGAAGCACCCACAGAGCAGCTGTGCGTGATCGGCCAAACGGCTCACACGCCTCCGTCTTCACATTTCTCATCAGATTTGGTCGCAATGGATCATCCAGCCTGTCCTGTTTGGTTTGGGTCCAGTTCTACTCGGTGACTCACATCTGCCACAATCTAGCTGGAAATTGTGGATGCTGGAAAAAACTGTTCAGTACAGTTGTTCCCAGTGGATGCCGTTCAGGTCCAGGCTAACAAATGCAAGGAAAACATGCACCAGAAAAGCCAACACCGTGTGCTGCTCATGTATGAGCATCACAATATCTGCAAGGGAGCTGCATGACTGTGCCTACCGCCACTGTTAGCAGCCGGTTGTTGTGAGCCGGCCGAACTGCCCCGGCTTCTTCTTCTTCTCCTCCTTCTCTTTCCTCTGCTGCTGCTGCTGATGGTGTGCACCGATGAGCTGGACCCCTGCGTCCGGCTCAGGCTCGGGCAGAGAGGGGGGTCATCAGGGATGGTGAGGCCACATCTCGGGCAGGTGGGTTTGTGAATGTCACATTGAGGGACCCCTGTTGCTCCCTGGGAGACGTCTGCATGCAGAGCAGCAGGAGACTGAGGTTGTTCTACAGGCACAACAAACAGTAATGACCATATTTTCTCATCACAGAAGAGAGATGGGAAATTTTGACATTGACAGTTCAGTAAATAAAAGCTGCATTTTCAAAAATGAGCAAAGGGATTGATGAGGTGGGCTGTCTGCTCACTGTGGAGGACCTTGGCGCCAGAGGAGTACCGTTTTAGTATATTTTCAACATTTTGAATATTCAAATTCAATTGTTTTTTGTTTGTTTGTTTGTTTCATGCATTGGTTGAGTAATGTGCTTTACAAAGAGCCTTTTGAGCTTTTGTTAACCGGGAGTTAACCGGGGTCACCGGCGGGTGTTTGTTGTTAACAGGACAAATGGACAGATTTTTTTGTGAAACATGGCAGAAAAAAAATGTAACATTTACTGAAAAAAGTGATTAACTATTGGAGTCAATTCTCTTCCTTGATATAACTTTCCATATTACCCCAAGAAATTGTAATTAAATTAATGTGGACCGTGTATTTTTAATTAGAAAGACAAACATCAAGCTCCAGGTGAGCCGGAAGAGAATTCCTGAACAAATTTTGCAAATACAAGTATTTTCATATTTCCGTATCCATGTAGCCTGCTTGGGGGAGCCACGCTTCCTCTCAGGGATTTCTGGTTTATAATTTGATTCAGCAGGGAATCTGCAGCCCATTTGGGGCTGATTGGTTGTTTTCCTCCCCCCTAATGTTTTGCAGTGTATCACATTTGGGTTTGCTCACACCTGCAGTTACACACAACACACACAGAGCAACGCTGATGTCCCTTGACCTCTCTTCAGCTCTGCATTTCTTCAACAACATCACATCTTTTGACTCTGGTCACTGTATTGTTAGCTGTCCAGGTCTCAGTGTTTCCACGTACTGGTGATGAGGTCAGCTGGGGTGGTATTTCCTCTCTTAATGGGGTCACATGCTGGAAGGGTTTCCGGTGTTGATTTTAAAGACGCACTGCCTTGAAAAACATCAAAAGAGAGTCAAGTGAGCCGACAGTCCTTAAGGCATTTCACATGAATTTAGCATTGAACGTTGAGATGAACTTCCCTGGATTTAGAGTGCAACAGTTCTGTCCTCGCATAGATAAATGAGGTGTTTCCTGGTCCCACTGCTAAAATCTTACATTCGACTTTTGTGGTGATGAATCCAGCACAAAATATGCTTACAATCCTCTGACTGAGCCAAAGTTGTGTTTGCTGTGTGTAATGTCAGATCGTGAGCACTTGCCTTCAGATTGGTTGTTTGGTTCCTCTGTGTCGTCCACAGGTAAATCCTGGCCTGGTGTCATGTCTGATGAACATGTCTGCTCAGGATCTCTGTTACACCTCCTTCAACCGATCACTCGCTTCATCCTCCTGCTTCTGACCACGCAAAGAGATCAGGAAACCACCACCAACACCCAACATGCCGGCCTGAGTCACCACACTGGAGACTGTGAGCTGGACTGTGTGTGCGCGTGTGTGTGTGTGTGTGTGTGTGTGTGTGTGTGTGTGTGTGTGAGTGTGAGTGTGAGTGTGAGAGTGTTTTGTTGTCCAGTGACTTAATAACTCCCCTCCCCAGCAGATCCTACAGTAGCAGCTCTAAACAGCACAGAAGGCTCAGGCCTGTTTGTGTGCCGCCTCTGTTCTGCTTTTAGTCACCTAACACAATGGAGATACATACCCCACAAGTGTGTTAGCTCACACTCAATTA
Organism: Aulostomus chinensis; assembly: GCF_037954235.1. Taxonomy (NCBI): domain Eukaryota; kingdom Metazoa; phylum Chordata; class Actinopteri; order Syngnathiformes; family Aulostomidae; genus Aulostomus; species Aulostomus chinensis. The sequence continues at coordinate 25,328,386 of NC_141326.1, forward strand.
TGCACGCGCACACACACGCACGCACACACACACACACACACACACACGCACGCACACACACACACACACACACACACAGCCCAACTCTCAAAATGCTTTCATTATATAAAAGAATGCAAGTGATTCAAAGCAGTTAATTCAAAATAAGGTTTTAAAAAGTACAAGGACATGAATGCAAGTGAGGTGTAACATGAAAAGAAATGCAATTTAAAGCAAAGCAGACTTTTTTTTGATACAGAAAGTAATCATATTGCATTTTGCAAAATCACATGTTCTTTTTTACAGATTATTTGTACAAATACAGCAAAAAAAGCAAAAGCGAAAAGTTTTTAAAGAGGTAATTTTTTCCATTTTGACAATACAGAAGTGAGATAGCAGCGAAAAAATCGTATTCCTCGCTCAAAAAAATCCCATGAATAATATTTACTCCAAATATCACACATGTACAACCTGCCAGCAAGTTCATAACTTTTAGCTTTGAAAAAAATATCAAATCGGTGTCCCCTGACTGGCTTTAATAGCATCTCATTTTCTTCCTGCAAAGCCGAGGAAGTTCACGTCCATCACCTGAGTATCGAATGGAGGCTTTAAATCTGGAGCGGTAACAAAACCTACCACAAAATAATTTGCAGCAAATATTTTATTAGCGAGTCCACGTGAATTCTATGTTTCCATGTGATTCATCCAAGCAAGAAACAATCACAGAGTTTTGACTCAAGAAAACCAAATAAAACCCATTTAGATAAATAATTAAAGTGACATATATGTTGGTTTATGGAAGTGCTGTATGACTTCACGATTGGACTGGTGCGCGACAGCATCGTCATTACGTCTTGATGAGGAGATGAACCAGATGAGAGCAGCCCCTTTTCCCGCGGCTGTTGATAAGTGCTGTCAAAAACATGTTGACTCGCTCGCCTCACACTGAGTGTGTGGCACATCAAAGCAACACATAAGTGAAATTGTTGAAGTTGTCGAGCACCGTGGCAACTTTCAGTCAGTAAACACAACGCACGCGGAGGCAATCACAGGAAAATGTCATCTAATGGGCTGACAGCGAATCAAAGGAAGCCCTGAGAGGCAACAGCAAAGCTAAAGCTAACTCGTTATCAGCCAAGACAATTACTGACATTAGTCAAAACAAGGAGCTGGAGGAGGCCTTTGTTCTCTATTTGATAGTTAAGTCTGCAGCTTCAGCTTCATTTCACGGTGATCGTCAGTAGATGAGAGGGTGGCACGCTGCTGGGACTGTTTATCCAAAGATGCTGTTGTTATTTTAGCAGTTTTCATGATGATTTGATTAAAAAGCGAGAAATTAATCTCCTGTCAGTGATCATCAGGAGACGAACAGCCAAGAATATCACCAAAAAACTGACTTGAATGAGACGCTCAGATTGTGTTTAATGAGCTTAATTAAAACGCGTCATGTATGAGGTACCTACTGTTTTAACTAGATAAAGCACATGAATAAATATTGCAAATTACATATTGCAGCAGTATGATCAGATTTTTCTCTGATTAAAAAAAACAGACATTTCTAATTTGAATGAGCTTTTATATATATAATCTTATCTATAATCTAAATTCTCTGGGCTGAAATGGAAACATCACACCACATTCAGTGTGTTACACGTCATATGCATACATGATTGTTCTGCTCAAAATGAAGTTTCTAATTTTTTTTTTTAATTATATGATCTTTTTTTTTAATCTGGTGTATTTCAGTGTTAATTACACTTAGCTTTTCTAAACTGCATCATCTAAAACTAAATGAGATCTAATGACAATCAACTAGAATGAAACATTACTAACAAAAAAAAAAAAGCATTTTAGTCAAAAGACTCAAAAACCCTAAAGAGGCACATTATGGCTGATCTCACATAATTACAAGTCAATTTGCAACAAATTAAACCTGATTAAATCTGATGAAACCTATCAAGGACATTTCACACAGGACTGGGATTAAATTTTAATAAAAAAAAGAAATAGACAAAACTGAGATACGGTGGTGGTCATCAGTGCAAAAAAATCCAGTTTCATGTTTTTAAATGGATTTATTTTACAAGTGCAATCAAGACACTACAAGGTGTAGAATTCCTCAAGAAAACGGGTTTAATTTCTTTGTAAAAATCGGAAATACTCAACAGTCTAACCAAACCAGGTGGCCGACCTAACAGTGAGTCACATCTGAAGTTATCTTGGCAAAAACTGTTACAGATGAATACAAACGGGTTATTTGACAATGTCATTTTTGCAAGATCGGCATTATGGTATTAATGACATCTTAACAACAAAGATTAAATACATTTTCAAAGTGGTGTGTTTTGGACAGCAGCTGATCTGAGTTCCTCGGGAGGAGCGCTGGGAACAGTCTGAGGTGGAGAAGTTACACGCAGGCAAACAGGAAAACACGCACTGACACTGATTCTATTTACAGATCCAATCCTATAAAACCTGCTTCTAGTTGAATATTTCTTCACACAAAGGCACCACAGCACAAATTTCTTGAAATACTTCAGTGATACGACATCTCTGTATTTATGGTCATATGTCATTCACCCTCTCTGTACATCGTTCAGTTACTGGTAGACAACGACAGCAAGTACACACGGTGCTAATCTTACAATGTGATAATGCTGTGACTTAATTGCTTTGGCTGGTGGGACACAGGTCAAACATAAGAGAGCTAATTTTCCCTATCATGCAATACTATTGCCTTTCTAAATGCAATTTTTCATTTTAATATCTGAATTGACAAACTTAAAAAAAAAACACAGTGAATAAACTATATTTCATTTAGTATTTGATAAAAAAAAAAAAAAAACGGCCCAGAGGCTGACAAGGTGGCAGGTCGAGCGCGGAGCCTACAGGGGGCGCTGCGTTACGACTCCTTTGCTTTAATGTTGAAGTCCCGGAAGAAACCTTCAACATTTACTTTTTTTATTCAGGCTCACTTTGTAACTGCAGTGTGAAAATGAACTTGATGGTTCGAAGTCTGAGAAAGGCCATGCTTGCTAGATAACTTGTTTTCTTCTGATAGCAGGTTTATTTGGGTCGTTATCTGGAGAGAACACGATTTCTCCAGATGTGGTTGACATGGTTGAATACTTGTGTCTGACATCAGCCCTCAAGGTCATTGATTAATGAGTTGATCGGGAATGTGCGCTACTGGAACTGACATTTTCATCTTGAAGCTTCATCGGCAGTGTAGTTGCTTGTTGGGTCTTTGTTGTTGCCTGATCACATGACCACCGAGGTAGACGCCGCAGTTTCTTTGTCAACTTTCTATAACAGCGAGCAAACATTTTCAGAATCTGATCTAATAATTTATTTTTTTTAAGTTACTTTTACTGAAACAAATATAGTCAGAAAAAGGTTTAATCAGAGAAGGAGATGCTGTGGAAACGAGCTGTCGGGGGAAATGTGGTTACCAGGCGGACCGGTCACAGCTGCTGCAGCCAGCATTTATGTGATGAGTAATCCCATTTCCCGGAAGGTGCAGTAGATGAAATAAAAATGACAAGAACTGAAGTTCTAAGCTTTCATATGCATGGTCCAAAATTCTATTAGCTTTTTTTTTTTTTTTTCAATGTGTTTGATTCTGGTGACAATTGCAGGCCGTCTGGTTCCTCGTACAGAAGACTCTTGGAGGTAAACTGTAGTCCACATCCCTGACTGGTGTGTGTGTGTGTGTGTGTGTGTGTGTGTGTGTGTGTGTGTGTGTGGAGTCATTCAAGGTCATTTTCAGTCATGTCAAACTGCAAACCAGCAGCTATGACTGTTGGCATCAGAGATTCTTGGTCATTCATATTTAAAAAAGGAGGCCTGCAAGAGATGAACCACAGAGACATGTTGAGCATCTACTGCATCACATGCATCCTTCTAATGAGGCGACAGAACTCACTGCTGGACTTGTGCGGGGGAGTCTGGGCTGCTGTCTGCTGCACCGTTCTCCTGGATTCCACTCTTTGAGTTTCTGCTAACGCACTCCCTCTTGAATCCGGGCAGAACCGCCTCCCTAAACACCGTCTGCAAAGATCAAAAATCAAACTGTACCTCCAACAAATTCCTGTAATGGCAGAATGTCACACCCGAATGTCCTCTCACCTGTAAACTAGTATTCAGAGCGACACCAAAAGCAAGGCTGGAGGGCACATTTTTGATCAGCGTTGGACTCCTGCGGAATAACAAAAGTATGTCTAATTCATGCCTGACAAAACAATAGCTGGTGTATGTTCATCAAAGCAGTTTTAGGTTTGAGGGAAGGTCAGTGTCTTTGTTACGGCAGAATTAATGAGTAGGAGACCTTGTACGGAAGCCTTGCGAGAGTTGCCAAAAGTATTCTATTTTTCACTGATTTATTCCCACCTTGAATCAAGAAGTAAACGTTAAAGTCTGTCACTGGGAAATGGAAATAAATGTTCTGGTAAGGTAGGACACTAGGACAGGGCTGCAGCATGTATTTGATCGGTCATTTCTACTCATGTGCACGAGTAAAAGCCGAGAGCCTGTTTGTGTGCCACAATCGAGCTCTCGTGTGATGTGTACAGCCACGTAACTGGATTTCATAAAGTTCTTTAAAGGAAATCTTGAATTAAAACAAAACAACCTAATAATCAAAACTTTTCTGAGAAATTTCATCTGGAACAACGTGTTTTATGCATCCATATGGATGTTAAACAGCCTGCGACTACATAAACATACAAACATTAAATTTAAATTTGATTTGATTTCATCTGAAAAGGGACAGTGTACATGGATCGATACTCAAATGAATGCGAATGTACCAGAGTTTTAGAAATAATATCACACTACTTACTGAAGTTCATATACAATCTAAAACAATGATCCATTATAAAAACTGAACAAAAAAGAAGGGGAAACATTTATTTTCTTTTCCTCAGAGATGTGGAAACTGCTTTTTTTTATAAAGGGAAAGTCAGACCTGATGTGGTTGTGTGAGAGTGTGTGTGTGTGTGTGTGTGTGTGTGTGTGTGTGTGTGTGTGTGTGTGAGAGCGTCAGGACAGTGAAATGAGAGTAATTCCAAACACTTCTCTGTCCTCCACTCCCTGGTGTCATGGTGCGCGCAGATGCCCTGCTATCGCTGTTGCTCTAAGCAGTAAGTGTGGACACAGCGTGTACCCTGTAATCTTCTGGGATCTTCTCCTCTGGTATTCCACCTCATCCACCGTCCACACGGCTCCTTTCATATTCTCCACACGCACGAAGCACTTGTGAAGGCTCAGGTTGTGGCGCACCGCGTTCTGATCCAGAGAAAATCAGAGTGAAGGAGATATTACTGAATACATGCTGCTTAAATCAGCCACGCTACAGTTGATTAGCAAGCGCAAGTGGTACCTTCCAAGTTGCGGCATTACGTCGGAAATAGGCAAAAGTCCTGGTGAACCAGTTGTATATCTCATTAAGTGTTAGCTGCATGTCAGATGATTCCATAATAGCCTGTAGGTGGAGAGGAAATACGGCACACAACAGGATCAAATTCCATCCCTGACCCTTTCCAGCAAAATAAAAGCCAGTAATTACCTGACAGACCAATGAACAAAGCTGGAACTTCTTCTAACACCATTGTTGTTAAGAGTAATTTTTGGAACAGTCCCCAGCTGCTTTATGAAATCAGCCTTCTTATACATTAAATCTAAATTTAGCACCCTTTTATATAGTGAAAAAAAAATGAGTAGACACAGTAGAGAAATACTGAGAGCTGAGTTTGGTTGTTCAGTTGCTGTTATTCACAATAAGAGAAACAAGGAATGACGTCAGTTCCACCCCCTAAGCACCAAGTCTACACAATGTTATAAATACACACTCAGATAACGCGCACAATATTAAGGTCAGGTAGGAAGAAAGTGCTCCCGACACCCAAGTGCTCGAGCGTACCTGTCTGATCAGCGTGGCGTAGGTGAAAGGTGGTCTGATATCAGTGTTCTTGTAGAGCTCAAATTCATTCTCTGCAACAAGGAGAGGAGTTGGTGAAAACTCAAGAATTTTCTAAAGTCAGAAAAACATGCATTGAAGTGATGTTTACGTCTGCTGTGCGTACACAATGTGTGCACATTCGTACATTAAGGGATTTACATTCAGTTAGACTTTGACCTGGTAGATCAATTTGGCTGCAGACACATTATTTCTGTATCTCTTTAAGATAATTTGGAAATGTTAGCAAAAAAGTAAACACACACACACACACACACACACACACACACACAAAAAGGCATGTTTCTATCAACTGGTTGGGGCGAGTAAACCAGTCTAGGTCACGAATGTTTTCATCACAAGATGGCGTTACGGGGAACTTCAGTTAACAGAGGAGATGAAGAGGTCAGCTTGGCCACCAACATCCACCGACCAGCGTAAAAACGGAGAGACGTCTTGACCAAGTTCTTTCAGTTGCTCGAGTTGTTTCTGTGGTACCAGCTAATATCAGCTAAAATATGCCAAAACTGAAAAATTTCCAGAAAACCCTGAGACGCGGAGTACTGAGTTATAGATTTGCTACTTCAGAGCTTATTGAAAAAAGAGGTTTCCATCTCCCATTTTGCCCAACCATTCTTTCACTCAAAAAGAATCGCATAGTCACTGCCTCACATGAGCATACTTCTTTTTGCAAAATTGAGTGAGGTTTTCATCTTCAGATTTTTAAATTCGAAATCCATTGAAAATGCCACTGGACACACACCTTCAGCCTCTTAAAGAAGGAGAACGAGAAATTTCTTCAGCGCGTTTTCGAAACACAACTGTCATCTTTGATCTATTTATTTTTTTTAATCTCCCGATAATTCTGGCATCTGAATTCGATTACGCTCATCGCTACAGGTGTGTGTCTCTCTCTATTTTATTCGGTTTACCTGAAGACAGAGAGTAAACCAGAGGGTGACGACGACGTCTCATGGCACCTGGACATGAGGTGTGAGCGGGCGACTCTTCCTCACTCCCCTGGGATGGAGTGCAGACAGGGGCCGGAGGCTGGGGGGACACCTGGGCTGAATCTGGAGGGCTCAGTGAGGACAGGTTGTTGGTGGGCTGAGAGCAACACAGGGGTGAAGAGGAGAGGAGGATTGAGGAAGACTGAGAGTGAAACAAAGAGGGAGATCTTTAACTGAGCATAACTGAATGATTTGACTCGCCTCTTCAGAGGCGATTCCACTTAATATCACAAAAAGAAGGAAGCCAATTATTGTTAATTATAGGGTGAAATTGTTTGGTGAGTGTTGTGATTAGGGGGCAGTATTTGGAAGATTAACAGATGATTAGCTTCCATATTATCAGAGTATGTCTGAAAACACTGACCAGTTGGCACACTGGCACATTTCGGACATTATTTCTCTTTTGAGTCCCTAAGCAAAGCTCTTTTTTTAAAGAGTGTTTCTGAGACAACACCACCCATTTTCCTGAGTTATCTCATGCTAAATGTCTGTGAAACGACTCGTACAAGTCTCCAATACGGCCTTGGTGGCATCTTTATCAGTGCGCCCTGCAGGGTGGAGAAAATGAGGCTGCAGACAGACGGATATTAGTTTCACTCCCCACCACCACCACCACACAGAATTGTGCTTACACCTCTGAAACATCACACAGTTTATGGTTCATTTAGTTTGTCTCTGTTGTTCACACAGCCATCACCGCGCACCACCTACCTGTGCACCATGTGGGTCAGCTGGCGTATCAGATCGTGGCGACGACAGACGTGCAGGTGCAGAGAGCGAGCGAGATTCTAAAGATGGCAGATGCAGGTGAGCCATCATCGCTCGCAGACGCTCTCGTTCTTTGCAGAGCTGCAAGGGGAGATGAAGGGGGGGGGGCAGTCACATCAGAATCACTGAACACGTTACACTGAAATAGAAGGCTGTGAACTGAAGTTTGCCAAGTACAATTTCCTACTGTTTCAAACACGAGGAAGGAGACAGTAGTGATGGAATATTGAACGTGAGATGAAGGCTGTTTAGACTTTACGACATTTGAAAAACGCAAATATCGCTTTTGCAGAAATGCTGAGGGATATTTTTCGAATCAATAAAAAACTTGATTGAAAAACACAGAAGGTGCTGAGCTCTTTGTGCAGAAGCAGCAGTTTGAATCTGACAAGTCGTTCAGGAAAAAGAAAATGCCCACCTGAAGCTCCAGCTGATGAACCACTTGCATCTGAACTCTACACTGGGCCGTACTTCTGTCATCCAGGGTGTGTTCACAGCTCATGTGCCTGAAAAACACACACACACACACACACACACACACACACACACACACACACACACACACACAGAGGAAATACTTGAGAATAAATAGATTAAATACTCCCCAGCAGGGAGGCTCTAAAAACATCATCTGACTAATCAGATGACTAATTGTGATCCATCAATCCATTTTTTCTACCACTTATCCGTTGAGGGTCATGGGGGGGGGGGGGGGTATCCCAGCTGACATTGGGTGAGAGGTGTAGAAACTCAAACCACTCCTGCAGAAATTGACTGAATCTGAAAAGTGGAGTTTGTAATAGCAAAGAAGTAGTGTTTTGATTTCTCCATTATATACTGGAACTACAATATAACCATCAGAATCATTTGTAACTGCTGAGGCTCAAAGCTCATTTACACCAGTTGGTGCCTATTGGCTCTTTTCCTTTAATTCATATTTGAGATTGACATATTTTCATTAACTCTCTGAACTTTGGAAAAAAAAAAGTTCAAATCCGCCACAACAGTAAAAACATTGACTGTCTAGTAGCTGATGCACACGTCTCTTAAACCTGCATTCTTCCTGACAGCCAGGAGGGGGCGACTCTCATGGCCGCGCAAAGAAGTCAGATTATACAGCAGTGAAAAGGATTTAACTTCCAACTTATTTCATCGCAACAGTCAACATTTTTCTTACGAACGCTCCACCGCAGCCCCACCCTCTGGTTCCAAAAAACAAAGATGGCGACGTTCTAAGTTCAGCCTTTACAACAAGAGTCTGCCCACCTCTTATACACAGTCGATGATCTAAAACTTAGTTCCTTTTCTGGTCTTGTGTCAAAGTCTAGTCCTCTTTAAATAACGTCACCCACGAGACAAGTGTGGTACTCTCATCCCTCCTATATCACCAGAATATTATGCACCAGTGTGCTGTAATCAGCAAATGTGGCAGCAGAGGTCGCTGTTGAACAGCCATCTTGGTTTTTCGAGGACTGCAGATCAAAGAAAATGCGTTGCTTTGATCTGGACCAAAAAACAACTTAGAAGTCTTCCAGCGGGGGCGACTACCTGGCCCTGATAGACTTGCAGCGGAGTTTGCATTTCAGTCATAAACAAAAAGGTGCAAAACGTCAAAGCAAATATCAAAAGTTAAATGCAAGACGACGTTGAGGCCTACTTTAGAAACTGGTTGAAGTTTTCACAGGCTGACTCACATCCAGGCCAATTACACACACCGTGACCGTAGAGAACGTTTGCAGCAGCACGATCAGCTTTAATAGCACTAGATGAGGAGAAGGAGAAGAAAAGTACTGACATGATTAAAAACTACAGCAGACAGTCAACACCAAGATAACAAGAGCCAAACAGCAATAAAATTGTCTTTTCTTTTCAGGTAGCAAATGTGAGAGAGAAAGGTGGAGGGGAGCACTGAAACACAAATGGAAAACTATTTACTTTTGATTCAGGACGTGTAGTCATGTAAACTTTTTCTTTGCTGAACCACTGCAGGTGGTGGAATACAAAGCAAACAAACAAAACAAAGTATATCATCCCGAGGGGAATTAAAAGTGAAGTCTCGCTGCAAAAGCAAACACCTCTCCACCCTCACCTTGAGAGAAAGAAAAAATGTTTGATGTTTACAAAAGGCAACATCATCTGAGTTTTCACAATTTATCTACAGCTCAAAGACACAAATCCTACCATTCTGCGCTGCGGGGAGACGGCTGGTCACCCGTCTGTCTCGCTGCTGGGACTTTATTTGGCTTCATGTTGTTGGCAGTGGAGTCATGATTGGCCTTCGTCGCGGTTTTATCTTCTGTTATTCCGTTTACCAGCTCTCTCCATATCTGATGCATCTCAGAGGAGCTGAAACCAGCTGAAAGGTTCAGAAATTGACTGTTTAATCTGAGTGGTTTTACACGTTGTTTAGGGAGACTTTCTCTTAAATGTTACATCTAAGGTACCTGAAATGGAATTTCTATTGCGCAGTATTTTGAATGATATGAAAATTCAGTGTATTAAAAAATACAGACATATCACATTGGCTTTATCACTTTAGTTTACTTGATTGATCTTTAGGCGTTATCACGGGTTAAAAAAAAAACATGTCACTAAATAAATGAATCTGTTTCGCCGTCACAATGAAATATTGATGCAAATAAGCCAGAAAATTCCAAGTACACACAAATTTGCTTTTTTTTTTTTTGTAGTCCCTCATAAGAAATCCTTTGAAATTTGCTGTCATGTAGGGGTTTCCAAATGTACGGTCCAGTTCCCCACTTTGGATGGGGTTGGCAGGGATTTCCAGAAATAAAAACATTTTTAAAAGACTGAGAATTTATTAAGAAGACCTAAATTATTTCTGAAGATGAAATTACTACATTAACCACTAGAAAATACTAGCTGGAAGTTAAATTACTCCAACGTGGTTACTTTCCAGGGAAATTTGAATCAAAGACGGAGGAGAAACAGGGTCAAGGAAAGAAGAGAGGAGTTACGTGGAGGAAGGGCGGGGGAGGAGAGGATAGGCGCCTGCATCCGGAGGAGCTGCTGCTGCTGGATCTGGAGGAGCTGCTGGAACACCAGCTGCTGTGCATGGAGCTGCAGGACCAAGAGTGAGAGGGTAATGTTTCCCTGTGTGTTAGTGATGTCTGAAAGGTGAATTTTAGAGCAGGAGCTGGTGCTTGACTCTTGGTGTTTGAGACCACACAGAAAACAGCTGCTGATGTGTTCACTCTCATTTCAAATCAGCCCCACTCCTACAATTCTGTTGACTTTTCCACTTGATTAAAGTTTAACTTGTTCTATTGATCTTCAACATCAACCTGTCCTCATCATGTATAGGTAGAAGAAAACAAAACAAAACAAAACCCATTTACCTCTTTGCTTTTCTTGCCCGGCTGCTGCTGAAGCAGGTGAATCTGTTGTTGTTGCTTCTTGTAAAAGTCTTTGAGATGCTGCTGGAGAAATGATGAGGGACCATCATTAATGTGCACACACTGACAAAACCCAGCAAAATGAGAGAAAGATGAGGAACACGTTTGACTTACAAATGTTTTCAGAAAACCAGAACAGATTATGCACACAAGTATGTTCTTCTTTAACTGCTCCCTCCACTGATTTATTTTGACAGGGATGTAACTGACAGAATGACCGGACGGCTGAGCAGTGAAAGAGTGGAGTCAAAGGAACAGCCATCCGAGCAAAATCAACAAGTCTGATGGTCACGCTGGAACGGTCACGCTTTGAATGACTTTTTAAAAATGCCGTTATTGCTTTTAATGCTCCGGTGATTTTCTTGTTATTAATCAAGTCGTACTGAGGTATGAATGGGTTAGCAAGAGAGAAACCAGCTTTGTTATTCTGAGCTAACGGAATTAAAATGATCTCACAGGTACACGAATCTGTTGAACGAATGATTTGTAAAACTATTCTCAATCCGATACCTGCATGGCCGCTCTCGGCTTCCATATATTTGTGAAGTTAATACGTTGGTTTTTTTTGTTGTTTTTTTGGCAGACTGCGTTATCATACTGCAGCTCCAAGCTGACGCTGATTATTCTAGTTTAAACTTAGTCGGCTGATGCAATTATGCACTATGAGAGCATCAAATATTTTGTATCTTCAGCTAAAAATCTATTTATTAAAGTTAACTCTGACATCATCTAGCTGAATATTCTTAGAACGGAGATGGTCAGGTAATCTAACACTGTTACTAAAAATATCTTAATCTGTACAGCCTGACATGCTCTCATTTAGTTACAGTAGGTTCATTTCCTGAGACATGTTGGCTTGATAGCAGTATTTGTCCTCATCATCAACAGTATTAGTAGTGCATAAATACCTGCTGGAGCAGAAGGGCTTGCTTCTGGTGGATCAGAGCCTGCAGCTGGTTTGGAGACAGAAGCTGCTGCATCTGCTGAGGTGCCATCATGGCCAGGGCGACCTCCACACAGACAAGAGGACAGTTAGACTGAGCCGAGGCAGCGGGACCTGCAGCCAATGAGAATCTGTCCAAATCCAATAAGCAAACAACTTCATGCTGCATTGTGTCATTGACCCTAAACGAGATGGAGATAGGCTGACCAGTTAATTAGCAACACAATTACATGCTTGTTGTGACTCCTAATAGAAGTGTATGGGTATTAATAAAGGCAAACACTCGCTGAATAATAACTGACCTCAACTGTTACTGATCGACTGACAAATAACAGAGTAGTTTACTATTCAAGTAGAGGCAGCGGCATGATTGCATTATGACTCACCTGAAACCTCCTCACAATCTCAACATACTTACATACTTAATGTCGTGAGCTTTAGCCCAGTCCAAATACATCATTACAATGGAGTGTATCAATAATGGAGCTGCTTATTGATTATCAGAAAACACACAGTATATTGCGTTTTCAGTTTGCTCTTCTTTATGAAAAATTCTTCCCTCCGCTGCTTTTGCCAGTCCGTCCAGTGTTTTAAAATGAAAAGCTGTATGACGTGTGTTAGTTTTATTTGAGTGTACAAAGTAAATTGTCAAGTGGGCTGCAGACTGGAGTAATATCTCAGTGCTTTGCAGGATTTATTGAAAGGAGGACATGAGGGACGTTGAGCTTGTCATATCTTGTTTGTCATTCTCGCCAAATCCTCCACTGTTTCCTCTGTATCGATAAACCACAACATAAATACATTAAAAACAACCACAGCTGTATTACTTGTTTGCACATGATTTGATCCAGTAGTATTGAAATAAAAAGTTGATTGACCCACTAATCAAAGGCAATTTTACTGACTGATATCATTCATTATTTATCTGAAATAATGCCAAATGCAGTGGCTTGAACAGAATGATTTACTGAATTCCAAAAGATTCTGGATGGCCTGTTCCTATTTAGAAAATGTATAGACTGGAGAAATAATCCCTTTCTCAAAAAAATGTCAACAGATCTTGAACATCATCCGTAGTTGCAGTTCTTCTATGAAGCCTTTTGTGTTGCACATCAAATCATAAAGAAGACACCAACAGAGCAACCGGGGTCATTACTGTGCTTTCTAAATCACGGGGGAACATTTTCTGCCGTGTGCTGAGAAGAAAAAACTCTTGTCTTTTACTGAGAAAGGACAGAAGTTTGACGCAAAATGTCATCATTTATGTTTCTGCGCTTTACATACCATAAGACAATGTTGTCCATCACCTGACAGCAATTTATCTCAGCTAACACCTCCATCAAACAGGGATTAGAATTGCTCTGGACAGTTTTTGTTTTAACTTTAAGCTTGAAATTCTGTAAACCGACAAGTTAAGGACCGCAGCAATTACAGGACGTGAAAGTGAATCAAATGCATGAGCAAAAGTGACAAGATGAGAGAACAGACAGACACAAAGGGAGGCTCATTATGATCGTCGATCCCTTAGATTAAGATTCTCGGGGATGGAACCCAAACACACAACCATAAAACGATGCTGGCCCACACTTATTTGCCTTGGACTTGCATCAGTTTGGCCTGGCTCTGTAGACGATTATTCCTCCCCGGCTCTGACTCACACACTAATAATGAAGGACAAACAAAGTTGTGTGTGTCAACTCCCAACCAGGATCAGATCTCATATGAAAAACCCTGCCACTGTCAACAGAGCTGGAGCCTCTGGGTTTTGGTGTCCTGTCAGAGGACGTCCAATATGGAGTCCATGCAGTATTTCTCTTGACATCTGGAGGAGGAGGAGAAGGGAGTGGGAGGACGAGGAGGGGATGAAAATACCTGTTTATAGTGGAGACTCTGCCAGTTTTCTCTGCTCACTCCACTGCAGGAGTCCCCATTAGCCACTCGCTCTCCTGTAATGGTGTCTGTGTGACTGAGGAGGCTGCTTGCTGGGCTTTGACGGACAGCTGAGGGGCTGAGAGGAGACTCAGGCATCCCAGCTGAGGTGCTAAAAGAACACAGTCAACATCCAATAAGCTGTAAGGCTCAATGTACAACATGTAGTTCATTATCACCGCAGAAATTTCCCCCTGTTGTAGCACTAAACACATGGTGGGCGAGATAGCAGTGAATCCATGAGTGAATTTGATAAAAATGTTCGTCAAACAGAACAAAACAAGACATCCCTTTGAACAAAAAGACATTTGTTTTTAAAAATGAATGCAAGTCATTCAATTGAATAAAATATTTGGAATGCAGTTTACCACACAGGTTGAGTGAAGTTGGAAATTAATACATTTTTTGCATACATTTGCAAAGCAATTTTGCATGCAACTAAATAAATAAATAAAAATTAAAAAATCGGCCTTAAATGAAATCATTTTTATTACAAAAGTTATTTACATAATCATGATAAAATGGACACATATATGTTGCAATTATTACAATTACAAATGTATCTGATTTTACACAGAAAAAAATTTATAAATATATTTTTTTTTTGGTGAAAGGTACATGACAGCTTCCAAGCAGTTTTCCGCTTTTGTCTACAAATGTGTTATTTATCTCAAAGCATCTAGACTTTTGTTCTGCAAAACATAAAAGGGAGCAAGAAACTGCAGGCACAGAAAGAGTAATAACCAGCTTTCCCCTAAAAATGTAGCTTTATTAAAACTCGACTGTTAACTTTCATAAAAATCTGATCACTTGGTTGAATTAGAAATCTCTCCCACACCCAAACATGCTTTTATTCCTTCTCTTTTGACAGAATAATAAAATCAAACCTACTTACTGTAAAGGTGAGTAGTCAATTCAGAGCAGCCAGGCTGTGTTGACGTCTCCAAATAATGCAGTTTGGAGTGAGGATGAGAGATGGAGTTGTGTGTCTACCTGAGTGGGCGGAGCTACAGTGTCAGTCAATAAGTCAGACTGTGAAAATAACACATACTTATTGGAGGAAAATAGTAAGAAATCAGCATTTTAGATCACAGCTACTTTTAGCTCAGCAACTGGTGGGTGGTTTTTTTTGTTGTTTTTTTTACATTTGTTGTATATGATCACTTAAAACAATCTGAATATCTGATTCTTTTTTTTTTTATTATTCTTTCCGGTCTCCTTATATGCAGCAAGACTTGTGTTTTAGAAGCTTCTCTTTGTTGATATTCATAGACATACACAATCCAATAAAAAAAATATATGAGGAAGTTTAAAAAAAACTCAAAACAAGCATCATTTATTGTCTTTTATGATTAAAACCCAGGGTCTTCTTTGAGAAGAGACAAGTATAGTTGTCTGTGACTTTATTTAGATATGCGGCATCCAAGAGTTTTGAACCACAAAAAAGAGAAACACAACTGTCAAACTAGTATCAAAGTGCTATTTACAGTAGCGTCCGCGCATTTATTCCAGTAGCACATCGGTACAGCTATCAAAAACAAGTACAAGTGTTTTAATTTGGGTTGTTGATCCACTGAAGTCCCACGCAGCCATAATGACAAACAATACCTTAAATCTGTTTTCTTTTTTTCCCTCAAATTTCTGTCTGCATTTTTCTAGGTATTCTTTTAAATATCACAGCACATTTATCCCAGTTTGGCTTTGGCTTCTTCTAAATCCTCTCAACAACACAGTTCTTTACATTTGTTCATGACGAAGACAGGAGGACGAGGATCAAAGACGTGGCTGCAATATCGTAATCAGGAGCTGTCAGACTTTGATTTGCAATACAAGAGGGATATCAAGGAAGAAAATACATGCTTTCATACTAGCGCACATAAAAGTGTGTGTTTCAGTTGCGTAACAATTAATAAATAGCATGCGTGAGAGGTGATAGAGATGAAACAACCTTCATTTCTATGTGATTCATTTTGCGAGTGACAGCTGAGCAGAGGCCAAACTAGATGATTTTAAGTTTTCTGCTTGTTATCACAAAAATATCAAGACAAATCAATGTGAGCAATTCATGATGTAGATCATGTTACCAAGGTAACTTTCTGCCACCTACTGGATTATTATTTACCTGCCATTTAGCTATTATTCATGAGAAAATGTACATACATTTCCTAAAAAGAAGTGAAATGAAGCCACTTAGACCTGAAGACTAAAGAATGCAGGGAAGAACATACATCATCATCACATCCCTAAACCTGAGGGGGTTTTGAAACATCAACTAAAACCTTTATTTCTCCGCCTTTATTTTGCTGATAGGCCCGTGACATACACGTAACAGCTTTCTCTCCCATGTGAAATGACTTGTCTTTTCCCTAATATCTACTACATTAAATATTGAAAAGAAACTCAGTAAACAACAGCTAAAGATATCACGTGCATGCAAACATTAAATGGGTTTGTAACTGACTTTGTACGGCAAAGGTTTTGGAATCTCCGGCATGACCGGAGCCACACACCAGCACCCTGGGAAGCTGAGCAGTGGTAGTGGCAGCGTCATGAAGCTGCTGTCACATGACTCTCTCGTGCCTGTCAGTCTCGGGTCATTCTTCCCCCAAGAGTGTAGTCTGGAGGTCAGGGGTGAACTGGTATGCCCTCTCTCAATTACAGCCCCGCCATATGAGTCCCTCTCAGGGAACCAGTGATGTCTCACCCAGCTGGATGAATCCCCCCAGCTCATATTGACACCCCAGGGGTTAAAGTGAGCTTTGGTCCAATCCAAAAGACTCCTCTGATACCTCATAGGTTCCTGCAGAGGGCATTGTGGCTCCATGCACCTCAAAGAGCCACTGTCACAAAACTTTCCCAGAAGGCAGCTGGTCTCCATCAGACACCTGGCAGCCCTGTCATAGCGCTCCATGTCCCTCCTCCCCCTGGCCTTCCTGTATTGCCTGAAGTTCCCCTGCTGGAAGTCTCTCAGGTGAGCGTGGTGAATCCCCCAGTAGTGACCCCTGCCGTCCTCACAGCGGCTCACCTTCACAAAGCAGGTGTTTACAGACAAGTTGTGCCGGACGCTGTTCCTCCAGCCAGGACCTCGACTCTTCAGGTAGGGAAACTTCTCCTCCATGGCTCTGTAGATGGACGCCAGGTTGAGCTTCTGAGAGGGCGAGGACAGGATGACCTTGGCGATCAGGGCTATGTAAGAGAGTGAGGGGTTTGGGAAGTGTTGTGTGTCCTCTGAAGCTGGGGAAATGTTAGTTGGAGGGTTAGCTGGTTTGGGGGAGATGCTCTCACAAGAACTGACAGCATCTGCCATTTCTCTGCTCTTGTCTTCTTTCTTTGATTTAATAAAGCCACACGCAGCTTTTTCATCTTTCCTGTAGTCCATTTGATCTTGTCTTCCTTTTTCTGCATCCATTATGTATTCTTACGCTTATCTAATGTCACTCCTGCTAAATTAACCAGTTAGTAAAAGGTTTGTGCTCTGCTTCTTTCCCTTTGCATAAAATGTCCAAATGAAATATAATCCACTCATGCCTTTATACTGTTCTCACTCAAATCATGGGCGGGCTCGTCATTCTTCAGTTAACACACAAGACTCTTACTCACAGTTCAAAAATGTCTTTTATTTGCTCAGTGAGATTAAGGACTAACCACTTTGGTCATGGTTTGAGCTGGACACGCCATTTTATCACAGCTGCAAGATAAACACAGTAAAGAGTACAAACACAATGCATAACTGTAATTCTCTCACTGTGTGGAGGAACTTCAACTTTAATTCTGAAAATGGGATACGCTCCAAAAAGATAGGAAGATAAGCCTGTGCGGAATGTTTTTTTCTTCAATAACATGTTTTTTTTATAATAGGTGAACTATTGTAGAGTCAGTTAATGGTCAGTGGGATTATTTTGTAGTTCTAAACAATCTCTCGAAACCATTTTATGTTCTTTTCTCATGCAACCTAAAAGCAACGTAGGGGTAATGACCCTCTTGTAGCATTATAGCTCTCCAGGGAGCTGTAAGTGCAGTTGCATGTTCGAAAACACAAGCCTGCTGAGGTATATTACAGAGGAAATTGAGGAGGACAATTGGAAAATTAGTAGTTTAGCAGCCTAGATTTTATCATGCATGGTGTCTCCAAGAGGCAGGAGGATGATATGTTCTCCTGAACTTAGACCACTGTACATAGTTCAAGTCCCTTCTAGCCTATTTATAGTGTTGGCCCTTGCAACAATGTCATCTGTAACTGAACGCCATCTGTTAAGTCAGAGCTTGTTGAATGTCAGTTGCCAGAAACAGCGGCACTGCAGCTCACTTCCCACTGACTCTCTCATGGAGAGCCCCATGGAGTTTGTGGGACAACCCAGACCCAGTGGGGCCTGTACCCTCTTAGTGCCAGGCCTCAGCTCCCTGGACGTGGATGATGACGAGGGAGAGGTGGTGATCGGGATCAGGCCCAAATCTTCTCCTCTTCCACGAAGACGAAGCTCTGACTTTGATGACTACTCAGAACCGGAGTTGCCGGTGTCTGGCTCCAGGAGAGTGTCCTTTGCAGATGCTAAGGGCCTGAGTTTGGTGCAAGTGAAGGAGTTTGACCAGTGGGATGTTCCCAAGCTGCCAGGATATGATTCTTCTGAGGGCGAAATCAAAGATGCAGAGACATACTTCCTGTCTCCTCTCACTTTTTCCACTGCATTGTCTGCTGAAGAGCTGTTTGTCAAGGTCCTGCAGCAGAAAGTAGAGCTGGAGACCATTGAGTTGATTCCAGGGACTACAATATTAAAAGGAGTGATCCGCGTCCTGAATATCTCCTTCCATAAGGCTGTATACATCCGCACCAGTTTGGACACCTGGTCCACCCACTTCGATCTCCTGGCAGAGTACATCCCCGGCTCCAGTGATGGTCAGACGGACAGTTTCTCCTTTAAACTCACCCTGGTGCCCCCCTTTGGGGAACAGGGAGCCAGAGTTGACTTTTGTCTGAGGTATGAGACCCCTGAGGGAACATTCTGGGCCAACAATAACAACAGGAACTACGTGCTGTTCTGTCAACAGCAAATGAAAGCCCAGCAAGAGCAAGCACTGAAGGACAGTGACAGTAGGAAAAGCTGCCTTAAAAGTGTCAGGTGAGGATGGGCGTGGATGTATGAGGGTTAAAACTGATGAAGATTTACCAATAATCAGCTGACATGAATTGTGGTCCCTGCATCCACACTAATATGGAATGGAGTTTGTCAAATCTGAGATTTAAAGATAATATATTATATATATATAATATCGAATTTAAGGTCACTTGTACGGCCAAATGTTATCCAGTCCAGCGGCTGTGCCATCAGTGAGGGATTTACAAAGGAGGATATATTCACAGATGTGTCCATCAAACTACATGATTATTAGTGATGTAGTTTGCAATGATGTGGCTACATTAAGAGAAGTTTGTAGTATTTTTGGCCACATGAAAAAGGAAGAGTGTTACCAGCAGATTTTAATGTGATGCACTCAGGTGCAACTCAATCACTCAACACAAACTTAGGAGCAGTAGAACACTGAATTATTACCTTCCTTTTAACTTCTTAAAATCAAACATAGTGGATGTTCTTTCTATAAAAAAAAAAAAATCAGTTTTGGTTTGCTTGTTTTCAAGTCTGGTCACGAAAAGTAAGGTAACATCCATGATAACATTCTATGAGCTGAATTAAACTGTGAAGAAAGATCCAGTGCCTCAAGATTTATGTATGATTTACAGAATAAGCATCTTAAAATCCGAATGATCAGTGTTGTACTTTGACAAGAGAAAAAAAAAAGATTGGAATATGTTCTAAAAGTGCAGCATTTGAATCTGTTTGAGCATATCTTCAAAATAATTCATTTAATTTGCTTTATTTCATCTTTGATTTTAAGGAGTTATCATCATGAAAGACACTTTAATGTTGATATGAATGCCATTAATCCACAGTCAGAGTTTCTCTTCTGTGGAAAATGCATCAGCTCTGGAAACATCATCACATGAGAATTTATCAACAGGTACTGAACACATATGTTCTTTCTTACATTGTAATCAAAATGACTGTAACAATAAAGCTACAGTACTGATGTAAAATCTACCCCCCCCCTCCCCAGATGTTCCAGAGGAAGTAGAGACTATAAGAGTCACTGAAACGTCTGAGGAAGATGAAAAGAAGTTACAGGTGCATTGACTGATGTTTTACATTTTACAGTTGCATTTATCCACCTGTCTTCTCATGCGTCCAGTCACATGACTCAAGCTTGAGAAGCACCAGTGTAACATGATGTGCTGTGCACCTAAGGACACACAGCGCATGCAGTTAGCACTTCTTTGGGGTGTCATATTTTGAAATGCATACTATTTCTAACACCCCACCCCCTCGCCCCATACACCAGCACAAGCATTGTGTTAACGAACTTTGATTAATCTATCTTTTTTGTTGATGGACAGACTGAGAACAAACATAACTGCAGCCGAAGAGGCCAACGAAAGGCAGCACGGATGGCTCGGGTGAGGGACTACTTTGCTCAAAGAGATGGCGTCGTAAACGATGAAGGTGACATATCACTTCCAGAAGGAACACCGGCGTCCATAGAAGAAATCCCAGCAGAAACGCATACAGATATGATATGTTTTTGTGCAGGAAATAACAAAACAGTTGGTTCTCCATTTGTTGATGATACTTTTGCCAAACACGACAAGTCACAAGCACAAGATTACGCAGAGAAACCTGAGAAGATCAATCCGGCCTCGCTCGCAGGAGGGGAAATAGCCACAGATATCCCTGACTACTTACTGCGTTCACATGTTGAGCCATCTTCCTCAGATGGCCAATGTATCAGCATGTTGCCCTTTGAAGCTGACAAGAGAAGTCAGAACCAAGAATGTTCAGCAGACAGCAGTGAAAGCCTTGTTAACCAAAGCAGCAGCTTCACGTTTGGAAATCATCAGGTGTTTGGCAGACTGGGAAGTGAGAGTCAAAGCTTGAGTGCTAATCTAGGAGAGGCCTCACATAGCGATGCAGATGTAACTTATCCTCACACTAAAAGGAGAGAGAAAACTGGCATTGTTTCAACAGATGCTCGATGTCACCAGGATGAAATTCAGGGAAACCTAACGAATGAATCCAACCGAGAATTCTTAGATCAGATATGCATAGATGTACCTCCATTACCACTTTTAACACATCAACAGTCTGTAAACATTTTACAAACAGATTTCACGAATGCTCAAACACCTGGAGAGGGCTTATATCACCAGGGGAAAGCACAAGAAGACAGTCTGACCTTTGACCTACAAAACCAAACTGGAATAGAAACAGATCAAGTGCCAATAAAACCTTTGAATGAAACACTGAGTGAGACACATGACGTTACGGCCTGTCAACATTTCTCTTCTCTGTCACCTCCTCAAATTTTGTCGGAGCAAGTTAGCAATGACAAAGATCACCAGACAGGCAGTTGTGAGAGTGTAGATGAGACAAGTACTGAGGATGTCGCTGGCCAAACGGTAATAAAATCCATAACATCTTCAGAGGAAGATAAACTGTTAGATGCTCCACGTGATTTGGATCGGAAAAATATACATTTTTCTGCAAAAAAAGAAAAAAAGAACAGCCATGTTTCTTGTTTTGAAGCTGTGGCGGAAAAGGAGGTCAGAA
This sequence comes from Aulostomus chinensis, assembly GCF_037954235.1. NCBI lineage: Eukaryota > Metazoa > Chordata > Actinopteri > Syngnathiformes > Aulostomidae > Aulostomus > Aulostomus chinensis. Next base: position 25,350,045 of record NC_141326.1, read on the forward strand.
AACCCGACACACTTATGGAATTCAATGACGAAATAAACAAAAACGGGGCGCGTGGAGATGAGGTGACACGCAACGTGCATGAACATGAAATGAAGGTGAACGGTGAGGTAGTGGAGTCACTGACAAAGACCGTGATGAGGAGCTATCCCATATTTGAAGCTGACTCAGACATTTCAGAAAAAGTAGAGCAATTTGAACCAAGACTGAGGGATTTTAGTTTAACAGAGAAAACTGAGGGGATAAACTGGGAGATGATGGTTGAGGAAGAGGAAAAGATCATACTAACAAATGAGCAGGGGAGCACAGAGGACAAAGAGGCAGTGGAGGAAGAACAGGGAGCCCTAACAAGTGGGAAATATGAGGATATTTTAGAGGAGAAAGGAGAGAAAACAGAGGAAAAACTTATGGAGATCCTGGCCGCAGAGGAGGAAGAGGCTGACGATGTATTAGTGAACAACGGCATGATAAGAGAGGAAGAAAGAATGAAGATTGAGGTTGAGAAAGAGGATGTTGATGATGAATATATTCAAGCTTCAAAGATGGAAGCTGGAGAGGAAGAAATAATAGAGGAGGCAGAGTTGTGGGACAGACAGGAAGAAGCGGCACAAGAACACATTGCAGAGGTGCACGAAGACAAATTTCAAGGGTCATATGTGCAAGAAGAAAGTGAAATAGGGGGGGAAGAAGTGATGGTAATAGACCTCACCGATGAAGATGAAGCAGATACGCCTGAGGTAAAGGCAGAGGAAGAAGGTGTAGAGGAGGAGAAGTTGCAAGTCGATGAAGCGGGAGAAGCAGAAATTGTAGAGTGCTCAGTAATAGGAGAGAGACAAGCTGAAGTCAAGTGCTTTGAAGGGAGGTTAGACGTTGCCCTAAACAAGGTTGAGGAAGGTTTATCTGCTCTGCCGAACAGTGGGCAGGAAGCTGTTGACAAGGAGAAAAATACGAGAGAAGCGCAAACAGCACAGATCCCAACTGAAATGTATCTTCACAAAGAGGAGGAGAATGTGACACATGACCCTTCAGAAGCTGCCGGAGATGAGAGTGATTTCACGGCAGTTGAGAAAAGCTTGTGGATGTCAACTGATGACCCTGAAAGTGACCAAACAAGTCACGACAGCGGCTCAGCGGAGTCGGACTCGGACGACGAGGTGGAGTTGTACATGCACTGTCTACGGGCCGTTCACACAGGAGCGCAGATCGCCAAAGAGCAGAATAAAGATGCAGGTTTCGGTGTGAGCAAGAGGTCGCCTGTCTGCAGAAGCAAACTGCTGTCCACCCCCATGCCTTCGATCACGGAATCTCTGGATGAGGATCTCAACTGTCTTCTTGACAACCTTGAAGACACAGAAACCGTAGATTTCCAACCCACAGATGCAGCACCGTCAAGGTCAAGCAGACAGGAAGGAACCAGCGGACGTGTTCCATGGTGGAAAGAGACCTTTTCCTGCAGCAGTATCTCAAAAACATTGTTATATGCTTCCTTGTTCGTGGTATTTTTAGTTGTGGCCTACCGTTATGATTTTCTTGCCTGTTTTGGTCTGTATTTGATATCTGTGGTTTGGCTCTTGTGCCAAGGAGAGAAGCAGCAAGGGAAAAACAATCGGATAGGTTGAATAACAGTGTAAAAAACAGTTCCAGGTGTAGTTATGCAGTCAGAGGAGCTGCTTGAATGATATTCACAAAGTCTGTACGCTAAGCCGATTCAAAACACTTCCGTGCTACGTACAACCATACAATTGGACATCATAAGTATATATTATTTGTTTGAATACAAGGAAATATCACACAACAATAAATAGTAGTGGGCATTAACTACAACGTTGACACATCAGGACTAGAAAGCACTTGTAGAGCATGACATCATCAGACCTGTCCAGTGTGTTAGACTGTAAATTAAAATTGTCATGTTGATTCAGCTCACAGGCTGCGGACCATTGCGCGCGCGCACGCACACACACACACACACACACACACACACACACACACACACACACACACACACACACACACACACACACACACACTGACAACTTCTCCAGAGCATTTATTCATTTTCATAATGTTAAAGAAGCGCATCAGTGCGCCATGTGTATGAATGAAAATGCAAATCCTTGAATGTATATGTTACATTTTCTTTTCCAAAATATGGAATTAATAAATTGTTCTATTGACAAATCAGGGAGGTTGGCAAGTTACTTTATTGCTTACAACACTAATAGCGTTCTTATATTATGGGAGTGCGTACACTTCTGCTGTTTTAATTCATTCTGCAAAAAATGGGAACAAAGATTTTCAACACAAACAGTGTATAAAAAAAGTGTTGTCATGTGATCTCTGAAATCTGACTTACTAGAAGAGAGGATGAAAGTTTACCGTCATTCTGGCAGCAATTTTTCCGAGCAAAATGCCAGCACATATAGCCCACATGCACATGCACTAGGTTAATGAATCAGTGCCGGGCACTGTCACACGTCGGTCAAATTGGGTCTTCTTACACCACAATTCCCCTCAAAATAATATAAAGCCATTAGGGAATGAAATAATGTAAATCCTTCAGACCAACGACAACAAAATGCACTGCACTCTTGACATTTTAGTAACCTGATCACTAAGGAACCACTGTCATGCTGTAGAATAACAGGCATGATAGCAAGTTGAAGATTAAAGAAATGTTACATACTGTAGTGGCAAATCTAGAAGGTGTCTGTGTGAGGGAGGAAGGGTCCTGTGTGGTCCTGGACTGGTTGCAGACACCAGTACAATTTCAGGATGTCTGCAAAGTGCGCATGAGGATGATTTCAGGCTCATACCTGCTACCATGCTCACGTCTCTGTCTAAGTATGAGACGAATTACAGTTTTGTTTTGTCCTGATGATGGCGTTCAGTTCAAGGCTCAAGGGACAACAGAAAGAAGAGTGGGTATCCGTGCCCAGTTTTGTATCAGTCCATCCAATAGCAGACATTTCATTCAAAATAGCAAAAGTTAAAAGTTATTAGGATTCTACTTCATAGCCCGACCAGTACACTGCTTTTCTTAATTGTTTTTCTGTCCTTATTGAACCGTGCTAATATGGAATCAATAAGAGTCATGCATTTCCTCTCTGACTCTGCAGGTCACAGGTATTCTGAGCTGTACAGAGACATTCATATCATCAGAGGTATGGCATGTCAGAGATCTGCGGTTATGACCTGAAACTCAGGAACAGAAACAGAAACTGGATTCTTACCTGACAGCTTGATTTCCTATTTGTGTTTCTGGTGTGTTGAAATGTTTTTTATCTCAGGCTGCATTCTGCTCCATTCAGGTGTCTTGTTATCACTCAGCTATCAGTTTTAAAATATGTTTGGCATCAAGCAAAACACCAAGTTTTATCTCGCACATTTTTGACTATTTTGATGCGCTGGAGTTTCAAGGTACATGCGGAAATCATAGATTTAAAAACGCAGCTGCAACCAAGTTTACTCAGATCTCACCAATCTGATCATCAGATACAAAAGATGGGTATTATGTCTTTAAATTGTCAGACTTCAGAGCAGAAATAAACATGTTTATCATCACCTGGCACTACAGGTTATATTCATAATTCACTCTCTTTGAATGGCAGGTGAGAGCATCATGACACGTTTCACCTGTATTAAGTCCATAGCTCCAATGATAGATATAACTATAAAAACTACCATTGAAAAGAGTTAAATATGATATAATTTCATGGGTGTTTTAAATTTCTTTGTCTCATTTCCTGCATGTTGATACCTGCTGCCCTTTGCCTGCATGGTTTTATTCATCACATGAATTACTGATGCATTTGTCCTGCTTTGTGATGTTTACTTGATGTTATGAAACGTTGCTCTGCAGCTAAATAAACAGCCATCATATGCTACATGTTATTTTTGGGAGACAGAAATAGTAATGTTCTCTCGTGGGATTTAAAAGAATTTATAGCGACAGCTTGGATTTCAAAGCTTTATAATTGTACAACCCGAACACGAGTACAACTACAGCAGTGGAGAAACTGCAAAATTAATTTCCACCGAGAGTGAAGATCTGTCTTTGGAATGCACAAAGGTTTGCAGGCAGGCTAAATCTAACTTAAAAGTTACACGTTTATGAGAAGTTACATCTTGTAAATCTGAACAGAACACAAGTTCGTATCAAGTCACACTCAACTCTAAATCTATTGTTCAGACCCATTTCTGGGCCTAATCGGATTACTTTTGCAGTGGAAGCACTTGGCCAACAGCCTTTGCTGTGCTGCTGTATCTGAAAGGACCTTAAAGCAAAAAATGAAGTTTATTTATTATTTTATAGAGTTACAACAGTAAAACATCATGCCAGGTGGAAAAAGTAGCCTCCATGTACTGGTTACAAAAGATGTTTTCAAAGATTTGAATTTTTTTTATGTGTCACAGATACAAATAAGTGCAGTATTGATGAACATGGAAGTAAGGCTTCAATTAATTAATCAGACGTTGTCAATCGAAAACAAATAAGTGGTAGTGTGAAAGCACAACAATACATTTTTTCTAGAAATTTTAAAAACATTTTGTATATCCAAAGAATACTATTTTTAACAAGGTTAGTCGACACAGTTTTTCCCTGTCATGTCAATCAGTTGCGGGATGAGGTTAGAGTTAGAGAAGAGACAGTAGAATTTACGAGGTACAATTAAACGCTCCACCACTTTCTCGTCTCGTGATTGGCTACTGCGCTGTCACTTCTGGAGCATGTTTGTCAGCATCAACCAATCAACTTGCGCGTTGTTGGCCGGTCGACCGGTTCGCCGGTCGGGTTGCAGCTGGGGAAAAGGGGAAGCAGGCAGCGGAGGCAGCGTCGGCCGTTGCGGTGCAGTGATATGGACCCCAGGGACACTGTCGAGGCAAGAGAGACGGAAAACCACCCGGAGCTGTTCTACGTCCCCATACCAGATGTGTCACCTAGCAAGAAGGAGCAGGAGAAGCTGTCAGGGGTTGTTAAAAACGTCCATAGAAAACTGCGCAGGAAATACAGAGAAGGTAAGCAGCCTTAGCGGGCCCCTCTTGTCTGGCCCTGCTGCAGCCAAGTGGCTACCTCTGATGACACACGTTTAACAAACTCCGTTTTGTCAGCGGTTATCCGTGCTAACTTGTTCTGCTTTCTGAAATGTTACCTCCATAGCCAACGGGTTAGCTTCGGGACAGTGTTAGGGTTAGCTGTTTTTTTTGTTGTTGTTTTTTTTGTGTGTGTTTTTTTTAGGGGACTGCAGGCTGCAATCAGCAAGCAAGGCCTGGAAACCTACTAAACCTCAACACAACAAACAGAGTAAATGTTGCAGCTGTTTGTGTGCTGCAAGTCACTCATGTAAGCGCGGATTAGCTCCCTCCCAGCAGCACAGGAGCTCCCACTGACAAAAACATGACCCTGTGGACTCAACAAACAGCCTGAGTAGCTTCATTTTACTGTATTTGTGTCAATCCTGAAACAACAACAGTGACAAAAAAACACGTTATAAACTCTTATTGTTCATGTTGAATATAAAATGCTCTGTTTTGTTGAGACTAATCTGATATCAGTTTGCTTAACAAATATTTTGTTTGCGTAGCAATTGTCAAACGGCCAAAGCTAATCAATTGTGTGGCACTGGATGGGTTCATAGACTAGTATACTTACTTATACTGACCCCTCATGTTTTACCCAGTATCACCAGAGGCTTCCAGTACTAGCAATGGGAATCATACAGTAACTGATAATATTTTGCACACAGTAATAGTATCACAAATGAATGGCTTCTGCGATATGTTGCAAGACAATTCATCTACCACGCAACATAATATCTGTGAAACTGAAATACTCCTTAAAAAGCAGCAGTTGTATTTTTTGGCGCTTAATCGTGGATGACAGTTACACACAATTTGATAACTCAGCTTCAACATTGTTTGCCATAGTGCCCCAGTAGAAGTAGGACAACCCCTCAGTCAGTCACTGAGTCACTTAGTCAGTCACTGAGTCACTTAGTCAGTCACTGGGGGGGGTGCAGAAAAATGAAGTATCATGATTGGGCGATGCCAGCCATCCAGATGAAGTCTCAGTCTGATAATCATGTAGAGACCAGAGTCAGCTAGTTTTGGTGATGTCACACAACCCATGAAGTCCAGTCGACCTGGAATAAACTGCCATCAGCAAGTCTGTCCTCTCTCTAGCAGTGGACACGGTGCGGGGACAGCAGGACACACGATGTTTGGGGGTTTTCACAATCGCACATCCAAATTCAACTATGCTTTTCTTCATGCAGAATTCAAACTGTCATCCCAGAATGAAACGGTGTAAGAGCGTAGTTTGTACAGCTTATGTGAGCACAGTTTTTAATTATTGCAGCATGATTGGTACAGTAAAGACAACTGTGCAGACAACCTTGAGCCTTCGTTCTAGCAACGGCTAGACATCAAAATGCTAGTATGTATTCATACTTGAGCACCATAAATTAATGGGCAGAAAGGCAAGACATATGTATCAGTATCATATCACAAGAAGAAGTACCACCCCTATCCAGTACTAGTATGGGATTTGAAACTGCGGCAGCAGAAAGTCCCCCCTGTGTCTGTCACATGGAGATTTATTACTTTGCAAAAATTGGCAAATGTCTGAGTTCCCCTGGGCTGTTGCTCTCAGCGACTTCTATTTTTTTTGCACTCAGGATAAGCAAAGAAGAATTAGGAAATGAATTAAAAACAAATATAAAGTAGATTCAAAACAGTACAACAGTGAAAACAAGTTAATGAACACACACTCACAATGGCTAGGACAATGCTGCTTTTCTCAGTATTTGCATGTGTCGCGGCTCATGTAAGAGGCTGACATTCCCTCTGACCGAAGGCCTCATTTGAGCTTTTCAGCTGAGAATTGTGTGTAGCTTCCAGTGTTGAGCCTACCAACCAGCAATGCTGAAATGCCTTTGGAAATAAGAACTTGCTAGAATGCCTACCCACGCAGACACGCAGGCTTTGTGCTGTTGCTGAAGCTGTATTCTCATTTTTCTTTTTCTCAGAAATGCGTAGTCTTGCTAAAGATGGTGTAGGAGGAAACATGCAAATTCACAATGACAATGGCGCAAAAATCTCTGTAGTCGTAGCCGGATCAGAGCACAGCACTCTACATGAATATCTAGCTTGAAAGCAGTGCCCTCTCCTGGTGGGTACGTTTGGATTTGACTGTTTCAGGATCCAAAACAAACTATAATCTCAAAGTCAACAGAGATTAAAAAGGAGTTTGTGGATTGTGCTATTTCAGATGTGGCCACCTTCTGTTTCTGTTTTATAGATGTGAGGTCACCTGTTAACTCTTTCCTGGATCAACAGTTGGCAAACCACCGCCTAATCATGTGTGTGTTCTTCTGTAAAATAAAACTGTGAGGTTTTCTTTTAATAGTTATCGATGGAAACATTCATTCTTCGGGAGTGTTGTTGGTTGGGTTTTTCGGACTAAACCAGCACAGACTCCTTACAGACCTCATGATTGGTTAATAAGGAAAGCATGATCTGGTAGGCTTGACAGTGAATCACAGTAGTGCTGCTGTCAGAGTGCTGCTGTTTATTGCCCCTCCTCCTCCTCCTCCTCCTCTTCTTGTTGTCCTTTCATTTCTGCAAATCTGATGCACAGTTGCTTGTTGTGGTCATGGGATTTTTCTCCTTATCAGTGTGTTTGCCAATGCTACAGGCTGTAAAGTTCTCAAGATGTGCTGAAGGAAATGATTGTTGACATTATTGCGACTGAGAAGTGGCTATTGGAGGATGATTTTTAAAGATGTAGCACGATGTCTGTGTTGGCAGAGAAGAGGGAACGTGTTGGTAATGTTGAAACAAAGGAGAACCAGCAGTGTGTGAACGTGTTCCACATGTTTTTCTAAAGGATTACGGTTGATTTTTGTTGTTGTTGCTAAAGTTGGCAAGTAAGTTGTGAGGTTTTGTAACTTTTTCTGTCTGGGCCTGTTTAGATCATCATCAGAGGCTTACCTCACAGTCGTAAAGCTTCCTCTAAGAGGAGTGAACTTTCTTTTCTAAATTAAAAAAAAAAATGTTTTTTTCCACAGTGGGTGACTTCGACAAGATCTGGCGGGAGCATTGTGAGGATGAGCAGACGCTTAGTGAGTATGCACTCGCCATGAAGAATCTTGCGGACAGCCACTGGGCCACAAACTGCGAAGGAGAGGGTCGCATCGAATGGTGTCGCAGGTACCACTGACTCGAGCAAACCTCTTTCAGCTGCAGTTTTTGAACCCGTAACGGCAGTGTGTGACTCATATGAATGTGCAGGCTGTCATTCAGTCATTAGGATTTGAATGATAATCAGTTCTGCTTCTACCTCAGTGTTATTTCTGTCCTGGAATTACTGTAAAGGCCGTGCTGCTTAAATGTGTTGAAAGTGTTTCACGCTCGTCTCTTCCCTAAATTGAAATGATCATTTTAAAGACATTACAACTACAACTCTTGACATTTTGTTGACCAGCTTCTCTCTTCGCCGTGACTGCTTGTTGTTGACATGAGCATAAGCACATGAGATTGATGTCATTGCTTTAGATTGTACACGCCGGCACTAATAAGAGGAAGAGATGTGCAGAAAGGCGTGAGATTCCGATGGATTCCAAAATTTGCATCTGGTTGTCAGTTCATATCCACTTGTCACATTTAAGTAACAGTTTAAGTTGGAGCACCTTCTCCTCTCATCTCTTCTCTTCTCAGTGTCTGTCAAGAATATTATTTGGATGGTGGGATGAAGAGAATGTTAGAGAAGGACGAGAAAAGTGCCGCACTCGCCATCGGTCTGACTTCAGCATCTGTAAGTGCCCAACCGTCCAGCTCCATACCCAAGTAAGTAGTAAACTCCCTCCACCATGAAAGATGATTTCACACTGTCTCCACTCCACTCCACAGACTAACTGAATTATACAGTGAAGTGTGCACTATATGCTATCTTTCTAGTATTTTCTTTATTCTGTGTCCAGAAATAAGATTCTAAATTAGCAGCCACACAGAGAGTACATACCTCTGCCAGCGTGATCCGATGTCTCCAGAGTTTAAATCAGTAGAACTCTCAACATTTAAGATTGTTTAGTGTGCTAATTGTTTTTTTTTTGTTTTTTTAATGGATTCTAATCTCAGTGTCAGTATGAGCCACATTGGAAACTCAAAACCTGGTTAGAATTGGTGCTTAGTCTGGTACTGGGACACTTTCAGAAACTGCACCAGTTTGAAAGTCTCGTCTGTAATGGAAAAGCTGGATTATTAGTAACTGGCCTGATGATATCAAATGTTTTTTTTAACCATAAAGATTCACACCAGCTTTATATTCACTGCAAATTGAATCATAATGTCCTCTTACTGTGGCCCAGAGAGAGACACACTTGCTATACTGCTGTGTGGAAAACTGATCAATTATAATTATCATAATTATAATTACAATTAACTTATCAATTATTATGACTATAAGCTACCTTGAGAAGTGAAACACCTTCTACCACTGCTGTGTTACAGTTTGGTTGCTCAGCTGGGGAAAATGCGCCTTCTGGACGTGGGAAGCTGCTTTAACCCTTTCTTGAAGTTTGATGAATTCCTTACAGTTGGTATTGACATAGTGCCTGCAGTTGAGGTGAGTTTTGATTCTGTCCACTTTGTGTTGTCAAAACAAAATTTCAATTTCCATTTCTTATAGATGAAATGTCTGTGTGGGTTTCCTGCTTCCTGGATCAATGCTAGCATTACAAAGCAAAAGCAACACCAGAAATGACTCACGCAACTGTATGGGTGTTGTTTGCCCAACGACTTTTGTGAGCAATTGCAAATGAAAGCAGAAGAAAAAGCCAGAAACTTACTGCTGGTTTGATCGGCGAAGTTAAATGGGTGTTAATGGCAAATGATTAGGTTTGAACCACAGTAGGTGCAGATTTTTGCTGATTTTCTGCCCTTTCTTGCGCCTTTAGAGTGTGTACAAGTGTGACTTCCTCAACCTTCAGCTCCAGCGGCCACTCCAGCTGGCAGGTGACGCAGTAGAGGCCTTCCTCCGCCAGCTCCACAACCCCATCGACACCCTCCCTGCCCAGCTTTTCCACGTGGTGGTTTTCTCCCTGCTCCTCTCCTACTTCCCCTCACCATACCAGCGCTGGATCTGCTGCAAGAAGGCTCATGAGCTACTGGAGCTCCATGGCCTGCTGCTCATCATCACACCAGATTCTTCCCACCAGAACCGCCATGCCCTCATGATGCGCAGCTGGCGTGTGGCGGTGGAATCGCTGGGCTTTAAGCGCTACAAATACGTAAAGTATTCCCATATGCATCTCATCGCCTTCCGTAAGGTGTCTGTTGCCACAACCAGCGACCTGGTGTCTCGCAACTACCCCGAGATGCTCTACATCCCTCAGGACTTCCACTCCAATGAAGAAGAAGATGGCGCTGACACACCAGTGCAGGTGCGCTCCGAGTTTGAGGATGACCAGCTGGCTTGGGGCTTCATGGAGCTACCTGACACACCCTATGATTCAGATTCTGGGGAGAGCCAGAGCAGCTCAGTGCCTGGCTTCCATGAGTTGGAGGACCCAATCTTACTTCAAAGCTAGGCTAAACCAGCTTGTCCCCTCCCTTATCTCTCCTCTAGGTAACTTTCGTCTCCCTTCAACTGCTGCGCTGCCAAATTGAACCTGCTGCATTCGCCTCCTCCCTCTCCTCCAAACAATGCAGTTTGCACAGTGTGAAAGAGAGATGTTTACAGGTTATTTTCTCATATCCACACTCCTCTGAGAGTTCACACACACACACATATCCACATAAACACATATACACACACTAAGATGGATATATTTTGATAAATAGCTAGATTTTTTTAAGAGTTGGAAAGTGAATGCCCTCAAGATATCTGCTCCCTTCTCAATTTCCATCCCATCAGCTCTCAATAAGAAGTCTGCATCATTCTGTACTCTATTTGAATAAGCTAGTGTGGCAGGCTGATTAGTATAAAAGCCAAAAAAAAACCAAAAAACAAACAAAAAAAACAGAAACCCGAGTGTTCTGATATGAGTTCTGTTGCACTGGAGAGACTGAAATAGAAGGACCGAACTTGGTACGCTTGCTTCTTTCACAGTCATGCAGCTAGACCTTCTGAAAATCTTGATGTGCATTTAGTTTTCCAAGAAAAGAAAAAAAAAGTTAATTGGTTTTATTATATATATATATATATATATATATATATATATATATATATATATATATATATATATATATAAATAAAAATCTCAACTTTCAAAACATTGGTGTTGTCCAGTGTTAAGTGTGGCAATGCCGTTTTAACTTGGCATCCTCTGAACGATTTGTGTATCTTTTACAAGAAAGTGGTATTTGTAGCATTTTAAACATTTCCAGAACCATATAGTATGAGTATTACTAGATTTACTAATGTGAAACCGTGTTTACTCATTGTGTTACAAGGTACGAGTATTTCAGAGTAGGTATTACTTTTTCTCCACCCTCTTCTCACAAGTATCAATACTCAATTCCTTATTAATACCTTTATTTAGTTTTCAAGCAAAGAAACAATAAAACAGTGCATATTAACAGCAATATTATCCTTTAACAAAATGATTTAACCTTGGAAAATACATTGAGTACTCTGCCTCTGAAAAAATCCAGGTCTGAGCTCCTCATAGTCTGAAAATTCACCTTAACAGAAGAGATTTGCACTAGTTTTATCTGACAGAATCTTTGAAACAGGTAGGGAATTAAACATTTTAGCAATAGCAGGTGAGATCTCAAGATTCCTGCTGGGGAGGTTTTAGCTAAAGACACTACCAGAAGACGTGTTAAGTGTGTGTCCCTGCCTGTCCCCGAACAGGCCAGTTGTGTGTGTGTGTGTGATTGTTTGTATGAATGATAGAATGAGATTTGTTGTGCGTCTTGTCAGTGGCACTTTATCATTGATCCCAAAGGGTGTCACAAATGTGATTATTTTCTTATGACAGTTTTACAACTAGTACGATGGGCCCACATGGTAAAACCAGTAAGTCTAAGGTGCCTTCTTTGTCCACAATTCTGTCACAAGCAGATGTTCATTCCCCGGAGAAAAAGAAACTCATATCCATTTGAAAGAAGACGTCAAACTTCTGTGACCAAAACAGTACAGTTCATCTAAACAACATTTCCTGTGTAATACATTTTTCCAGTCATGCATATCTTCCTGCTGATGAATAAAACATCTCACAATATCACTCATATTCATATTTTAAAGAGCTGTGTTTTGTGATAGATTTGTCTTCCAAGGTTTCTTTTGGCCCATTTGCATGAGATGGTTCATCTTCATTATCAGCATTTTCAACAATGCAGAACAACGTGTGCTTATAGTATGGTTCTATTTCTCTTTTATAAATGAATGTAAAAAGTGCAAGGTGTCTCTGTGTGTGTTTTCTTTTTCTGCGTCATGCTTTGACTTACCTGCTGCTTGTAAAATTATGAAGGTGGCTGAGACTCTGTAAATGTTTACTTACAATCTTTAACTATACCTCCACCATGGCCACAGTTCAACGCGCTTGTGTCATCCTCGTTAACGCCTTGAGGGATCTCTGTCTAATTTGGCTCCATTGGATGATAAACAAAAAAGATTCTGGTGGTCAAAGGTTTTAGTAACTCACCTCACGCCATTCTCACCACAATGTCTCAGGAACAACTTATATTTTGTGCAAACGTCCAATGGGACTTGATGATGGACTGTAAATTATGGTGGTCAAAATTCAAGGTTACTGTGACCTTCAGGAGGACAACTAATTCTAAAATTCAATACTTTGTCCCAAGGAAAATTCAAACAGTATAGTAGAGTTCCTTCACAGCTTTTTGCCAGTTTGTCTGTGAAATTGGTCTTAAATTTGATTCAAGTTGGCCTTTAAAATCCTGAAATATTCCATTTAAACCTGCAGGAAACCTGGTGTTTAAAAGCTGGCACATTATAAGGCACTATGATACAAAAACTGCTTTATAGTTATTTAAGTAAAGTAAAGGTTCTCAACTTTACTTGCTTTATTATAACATATAACGTTCACAGCTGCTGCAAGCACCAAGTATGTGTAGTAAAAGTATTCCTGCAGTTTGCAGAAACAAAACTGGAAGCTGTTTGTGGTTAGTCACTGACACAAAACAGACAACGTCAAATTCATCAGTAATATTTAACATCAGTATCAGATGGAAACACAACAGTCGGGATCCCTACTTTCATATTTAGTAGTACAGTATGGCAGAAGTTTGCACTTATCACACTTTTAAGTTTTCCTTTAAAGCCAATGCCAAATTAATCAAAAAAAGCTCTACTTTAACGTATCTTAATATATATCAAATACTTATTGAATAATCGCCGGTATATCACGACTGCAACTTTTTGTACAAAAACGCCACTAAACCCCTGAATTGAACCTTTACCGGTAGCGAACTCTTTTTTTTTACCCTCCGCGCTTACCGTACTCAAAGCCAGTCGGACTTGTCATGGTTCCTGAAAACTTTTGACGTGACAAACTTTTCTAACCGAAATGTAGTTCACGTCAGTAGAAGCTGGCTTAAAGGCGCTTAACTTAACCGTCTCAAAAGAGCAGCGGACACGACACCAAACGCACTTTATAACCTCCACCATGTAAGTTGTATTTCTTGCTAGTGGCGACCGGCGCAAGGATGGTGACGTTAGCTAACTTAGCCTCCTCCAATAAGTTAGCTATGTAGCTAACCTTTGGGTGTCGTTTGATTGAAGAGTTCCAAACACCGTCTAACGCCTTTATAACGCACCAAAGTGCCCCAAAATGTGTCGTTTTTTACGGTACTGCGTCAGCCACTGCCTTCAGGCGGCGATGACCCGGTTAGATGAGGTCAACGGGGAGGCGAGCATGTGGTCCTCCGTCCGGTGGTTGGGCTACCTGTCCGGACTGAACCTGCTGGTTGCCCTGTGCCTTGGGCTCTACGCCCGTTGGGAGAAGACAGCGGAGTCCACACTTTTAGTCATTCTCGTTTTAGCTCTGTTCGTGCTGGGAATAGCGTGCATACTCTACTACTACTTCAGTATGGAGACGGTCAGCCTCAGCCTCCTCCACCTGTGGTTCGGCTTTCTGTTGGGACTGCTGTGTTTCCTCAACAGCCCCGACTTGGAGAGCGATGTGAAGGAGCAGGCGGCTAACAGCCTGCTGCTGGTCAGTGTGGCCCTGAGGACGCTGTGGGCGATGCTGGAGAGGCTGCTGGGGTATACCCACTACCGCCCAGCCTTCCTCACATGGGCAGAGCGCTTGGAGCTTGCGGGCTTCGCCGCCGCCAGCACGGTGTTAATCATCCAGAAGTCCCTGAGCATAATGGTGCTGGTGGTGGCACTCGCCATGGTTATGATTGCCCTCCGGATGAAGGCTGTATTGGCCTTGGCCAACCTCGCCTGCTTCGCTGCCATCACTGCTGTGCTCCTTTTTGAGTCGATGAACATCAGCACCAACCCGTTCGCCCTGACCTGCTTCTTCAGCCAGCTCATCTGTGACCCTCTCCTGGATGAATATTTCAGTGGTCTGTCTGTGACCGAGCGCTGGCAGCCTTTCCTGCTGTGGAGGGGTTTGTGGCGGCGGCTGTCCCTCCTGCCTCTGCTGATGGTGGAGGGGGCCTTCATCGTCCTGGCTGCAAGGAAGCTGGTGGATCTGGATCAGTGGTACCTGACTATCCCAAGCTTTTTGGTGTGTGTGTTGTTTTGGGCAGCATGTCATGTGGTATTCGTCATCACGGTTTGGGGCTTTCACACCAAGCTAAGTGAATGCCAGAGGCTGTGCTTATCCCAGGGGTCAGAGGTCAGCGGGTTGGATAAGATCATGGCATCTAAGGGTATGAGACACTTCTGCCTCATCTCTCAGCGGCTCCTGCTCTTCACACTGGGGTCAACCATTGCTGTTGCTGCTCTTTCCTGGCAGGTAATGGCAACCATGGATGTATCACGCCATCTGTCCTGGATATGTTGTAAATTCATCTCTCACTTTGGTCCAGCAATTGTGTGTCACTGACTCTGAATGTGTCCTGCAGGCCTCCAGCAGCATCTTCATCAGCATGTTCCTGTTGGTTCTGCCTCTGGAGTCTCTCTTTCATGGCCTTTTCCACGAGCTGGGGAACAGCCTGGGGGGAACCTGTGTGGGCTACGCTGTGGTCATCCCCACCAACTACTGCAGGTGAGGGGGAAGTGCTCGAAGTTTTGAGTAAAGTGCTTGAAATGGTGTTCACATTGCTGTCAGAGCAAATTTAATCATTGTTGTGTTTTCACCGAACATGAAAAGAACCCACTCAGGGGGCAGTAGCAGCTCTGAGGTACACGCCACAGAGCTGGGATGTAACCATAGGATTTTAAATACTGTAATATAAATGTGTTGGTTTGGCATCTTTTCAAATGTTGACAATCTGAAGGTTAAAAGTGTTAAGCAGCAATTTGAGCACAACTCATAAACTGTCTAAAAAAATCCCTCAAAGACAGAGATCATGAGTGACGCCACAGGAGGATGCGTCCTGTCATCTGGCGTCTAAAACCTTTTAATTTGAAAAATTCAAATTATTTTAAATGATATCACATTGATCGTTATTTTTATTTTAACTGGCAAACCCAGTAAATTATTATTAATTATCATTACTGAAATTAGTATGGTCATTTTATGCTGATCCACCTGTAAATGCTTTAAAAGTGTTTGAATTTTAATTTAAAAAAGTAAAAAGAAAATGGTGAAGGAAGCCTGCAGAACACGGAGCAGCACACCAGGACTGTCAGTTCTTTGTCTCCACCAATGATGCAGCTTAATGTCAGCAGAGCTTTCGTGCGACTGCTGTGAACGAGACCCGGCTCTGCTCTCTTCCAGTGTCGCAGATGATGTGTTCGGTTAAACTCAGCCGTCCTCTCTGTGTGTCCTCGTAGTCCCGACGGCCAGCCCTTGCTGCTGCCTCCAGGTCAGGTGCAGGAGCTGAACAGGCGCTCCACTGGCATGTTGAACAACGTTCAGCGCTTCTTCGCCCACCACCTGATTGAGACATTTGGTTGCGATTATTCCACCAGTGGAGTGACCCTGGAGGCTCTACAGTCCAAGATCAGGGCCTTCCTGGAGCTCCGCACTGCAGACGGGCCTCGCCATGACACCTACGTGATCTTCTACAGTGGCCACACCCACCGATCAGGGGAGTGGGCTCTGGCAGGTGCGAGCACTAGTGGAAGCATAAATATTCCACATTTTCTGGCCATTTTGAAGAAAAGTCATGTAAATGAAAAACATCGTAATGTCTGGGTGTCTTGTGAACGTTCTTGTGCTGGTCTCCGCCGGTCTTTAGGAGGAGACACTCTTCGACTGGACCACATCGTGGATTGGTGGCGGGACAGGAGTGACGGCTTCTGTTCTCGTCTCATTCTGGTACTGGATTGTGACAACTCGTTGCCGTGGGTGAAGGAGATCAGGAAGGTGGACGGTCTCTACATGGCTGTGCAGGGGGCCACGCTGGTTCGAGTGACGGACGTCGAGCTCCAGGACCCGCCGCAGCTGGGTGACTTCAGCTCTCAGTGGGTGGAGTATAACTGCAATCCCAACAGCAACATCCAGTGGTCAGAGAGGGGCAAGGCGGTCTCTGCCATCTACGGCATCTCCAAGCACTGGAGTGACTACACACTGCACCTGCCGACAGAAAGTGATGTCACCAACCACTGGAGAATGTACTTCCCCCGGTGCACCTACCCGGTGGTGCAGCTGGCTCTGTGGTGCGGCAGCCTGAACCTGCTGTGGTTCTGCACCGCCTGCCTAAGATGTATAAAGAGAGTGAAACTCAACTGGTTTCCACCAGCTGTACTGGACACTGGCCAAGGCTTCAAACTGGTCAGATCTTAAAGTTACCAAGAAACAACTTTTATCATTTTGTAACACATTTTACACAAAAGATATTTTAAATATACTGAGTGGAGTTGGGTTTATTTCTGGTTTTGTTGGTCTGGTGAGTGTGAGCTTAAACTAGTTTGATTTTATACAGACTGGCTGAACCAGCATCTGGTTTACCTTACCAAGGTTGGCTAGAGGTGTTGTGACTTACTGGACGTCATAAGCCTCTTCCACTGGGCTGCTGGGTGAAGTGCGACACTTGGTGGCAAAGTTCAGTAAACCATTCCAGTCCAGTGTTCATCTGAAGATCAAATTACTTTAAAAATGTTTTCAGCTGCTCAATTTGAAAAATGAGTCTTTTTTTGTCTTTTCTTTTCGGTACCCTGAACAGGCAGCTATTGAATTCTAAACTCCATATTTGAGCTGAGTTCATATCACATGACTTTGTGTGATCAGAATGCTGTAGTGATCACACAACTCAACCTGCTGTTTGGGAGTCGGGAACTTCACGCTAATGTGATTGACATGACAAAGGAATGCCAGGGAGGGTCCCGAATCACAGCAGGATTCTTCACAGGAGTTTCTGACAAGGTCACGTGGTCTCCAAGAAAGAGGCGGCACAGGAAATAAGGGAGGCGGGATCATCGGTGTCCCTGAGGAGCAAGCGATCAAAAGCGTTTGTGGCATTTTGCAGAAATGAAGAAAAAAAGACTGCGGTTGAGAGAATCGATTCTCATGTTCATGTTAGCACGTCACAACTCACGCCTGTTTCCATATATTCAGTATTTACAGCCTGGTGTCATCTCGGTTGAATGATACTGGGACAACTTGCCAAATGGGCCAAATTCAGACAAGGAAACATCAGTTGCGGATAATACAGACGACCCCTCCCTCTCTCACATCTCATAGCCGAAGCTCGTTGCAGACAAATCCAGGTATTTAGCCAGTGAGATATCTGGGATGCGACGGCGATGCTGCTCAGCAAATGTCCCGCGTAGCGACGCAGCAACAATTTGCTCCAAAATTTGGCAGCTCGTGAATCCGAGCTAAAATCATGAGGCGTGAACTCAGCACAACCTGTATCAACATTGGTTACTGTTACGGTTTGGTGTCCTGTGAAATTATTGTACTTTTAAATTCCTATCAAATTGTTGTTGTACATGTTGTGATTTACGTCCCAGTTTGTAACAGGAAAGAGAGCACAATGACACGATTTTGCACATTTTTTTTTTTTTTTTGCAGTTGGATTAATAATTCTAATTCCACCATCACATGGTGCCTTTTGACCCAAATATCTCCAAAGATTGTCAAACTTGCAGGGCTGAAGGTGGTTTATGCACAGAGGGACATCTCAGGCATAAGTTATATTTGAAGCAGTCTCTGTGTAGGGCTTAAACCTATCGTTTTATGTGAAAGTTACTGTTCTCTGGTTTTCTGTACATAAAGGCGCTGCTTTGTGTCTGTTGTGGGAGAATTGTCTCAAGATTATTTCTAACTGCTTCAAAACAAGTAAAATCTCTTTCGATGAGTTCACTGCCAGCAGAGATGAGAGAGCTACTTTAATGTCCTATGTAACCTTCAAAAGCAAAATGCAGCACATGAGATTTATCTGCTTATATATTTGTACTTCTATGTGTGAGCAAAAAGGGTTTCTTTTTTTTCCAGGGGTAAAAGATGGAGTGACTATGCAATGAAGGAGTAGGAGTGTCACAGGCAGCTGGTAATCTTCCTGTTGGAAAGGCTAATGAGTCTATAATCTTTTAATAAAACTAACGGTTTTGCACTTGCAAGGTGTCCAATGCTTTTCTGTCTGTTTTTTTTTCCTTGTTATACACACTTTTGTTTTTACAGGTTTGAGTAAAACAATTTTTATGTTCACAAAATAACCCTTTTTCCTCCAAGTTCGTTCACAACTGTCGTCAGGTGGATGGATTTTCTGGGCCAACATGAAGTGCTCCCGAACATGGAATTTGGAACAAAATGTGTGAGGAAGACACCATTCTTACTCATGTGTCTGATTTTTAATTGAACATGTGAAAAATGTTTAAAAAAAAAAGACTTGTCTGCTGTGAGATGTCTTTTGAATACAGAGTAAATTATGTAGTTATTATACAACACCTAGAGAGGCGTATTAAGTCGCGTGTTATCAGGTTTTTGTCGTGTTAAGCATCAACACTGGACTTCACCAGGGGAAATATTTGGTCTCTCAAATCTAAAACCAGTGAGTCTGATTCTAGATCTGTTCCATCTAGAAAGAACCAAGACAGAACTTGTGATTTGGCACTATGCAAACAAAACCGACCCGTTGTCTCCTAGAGACACTTTACACCCGAACCCCTTGTTGCTGTTGGAGCAGTTTTAAGTGAATGGGTGTCATTGTACACTGAGTCGTGCTGAAACAACAGCGGCGAGTGTTTTAATCAGAGTCACTGTAATAAAAGAAAGGAGAAAAAAAAAAAAGTCAGACCAACTCAATAACAAGCCCCAGCAGCAGCAAGCACACAACAAAAAGAAGAGGGTTGGGTAAAGCCTTAAAACTAGCAAAAATTAAAAAAATAAGAAGAAATAAAGGTTAAGGACCATTTTTGATATATTAGTTCCATATATAAATGTAATATGTGACAAAAGATCACTTAAATAGAATTCATCAGACGCATCTTATTCACAACACCGTCATCATATCCACATTAAATTAACGATAAATTCTCCATAATATACAATATTAATCTAGCTCGAAGAACAGTGTATCAAAATCAGGTTTCTCTGTTGATTTTATTGAAAACATTATAAAATCATGTGGTGCAGCAGCATATTCCTGTTATGATCACTTTCACATTTACACAAAGTTAGTTGAAAATGGCTTTTACAGCAATTTGCCAGTGATCGTTGTCTAGGAGACAAGAGGGAACAGGGCAGACAGTAAGGAACATCTACTGCCCCTGTGTGGCTGTAAATGAAACTACATTGAACCTGAAAACAGTGGAACAGAGGCCTGTTCTTGGGGCCAGCGCT
Source organism: Aulostomus chinensis (assembly GCF_037954235.1). Classification (NCBI taxonomy): domain Eukaryota; kingdom Metazoa; phylum Chordata; class Actinopteri; order Syngnathiformes; family Aulostomidae; genus Aulostomus; species Aulostomus chinensis. Next base: position 25,369,916 of record NC_141326.1, read on the forward strand.
TATTTCACTCCACTGCTCTTTTGTGGTTTCAGTCTCTAAATTCTATTTTCTTTCTTTTTGTTATTTAACACATGATGTGCAAATTCATGACCTGGTTTTAGGTCAAGACTTTGACCGCTCCATGACATGAACACGGGTACACAGAAGACCCCCAGCCCACATTTAGACAGCTTTCATTTATGACAGGAGGAAAATAAAGCACGACGAATGAACTTGTAATAAGTTCAACAAGACAGGAAGGACGAACGTTGACAAATGAGCTAAAAATCATTTCTAGTGTTTTACATCTGCACATTAACCTCTGCACTCTAAACAGAGGAAGAAGAAGAAGAAAAGCCAGAGTATCAAGACGATGTGCCCCGGCGACATGACAAACCTATCAGCCACAAACCCTCCGACTTGAACAGCAGATTACATTCACATCGTGACACATCAGTCTAGTTTACAACAGCAGCTCCACCCATGAGTAACACACAGAAATGTACGACTGATCTGATAACCACAAAACCCGAACAGGACAAAAGCTTTTTTTGGTGAGATTTTTTTTTTGTTTTTGTGAATATTTGGAATAAAAAAACTTAAAAATCGGACCTCCTGACATCCATTTCCTCTTGCTGTATGAAGTTGTGCTGACCCCAATGGCTTTGGAACTCTGCTTTGGTCCAAATTAAAAAGAATCTAAAATGTTTCAATGGCTGTTTGAGCAGCTCTGCAGATCTGGGTGAGATTTATGGCTTCAGAAAGAATGAGATGTCAGCTTTGGCTGATTACTTGTGCAATAGTGCAGCCTCCACAGAGCTGAAAGGTTTGGTTCCCTTGACAAACCAACCCCCCCCCCCCCCCCCACCAACCCCCCAAATGAGAAAAACATCAATGTCTGTCAGACACTCAAAAGAAGTCTGACATTAGTAAAGTTAAAAAGTAAAAAAGAAAACCATTTGGCATAAAAGGAATCCAATATTAATTTACATTCTGATGCGACTGAATGAGCCTGTTACAGGAGGAATGTGAGCCAATCTGTCTCCACCTATTAGTCCGATTGTCATGGATGTCTTAATCAGAGTTCAGAATCAACTAACCCCCAAAGACAGAACAACAAAGCCTCTACAAAGACACCCCAACTAGATCCCATTAATGTAGTATATCGTCAGCAGGTAGATACCTAGAATATGGTACATCTTGATTCATTTATCTATTTTTTTTTTTTTTTTTTTTTACAAACTAAGCATTCTTTTTAAGAACAAACCCTGAGAGGAGACAAGGGCTTTGGCCAGTTTTCCTCTCTGTCAGACTGAAGGAAGGACCTGGACAAAGGAGCCTTCCAGTCCTGAACTGTGAATGGATGTACATGTAAACAAAGTATCATGAACCTGGGACCCGTCCTGACGAGAAAGCACTCATGACACTAAACAGACTAATCTCCAAGCGTCCGACTGGAGCATCTTTCACCTTTCAACTGCTGCTTGCTAATGTTGCGGCTGGAGTCCCAGGTTGTCTCTTAGGATTGCATAGCAGTGGACTATAAATGGAACCACACATACAGACACTTGTCATTAGGCATTTCTGTAGCACTTGGAACTTTTTTTTGAGAGGAACTACCCCTTGAAGTGAGACCATGAACTTTTCAAGTTTTTTGCGTTTTTTTTTGGTTTTTAGTTTAAATCCACCAGAATTGCAGAAGTGACACCAGCCAGCAGTTTTGGAGCTGGAAATTTCAACTTGAACTCCCCGAGTTTGGACTTCCTTCCTACTCTGATCCTTATGCGTTAACTGACAAAATCCAAACTTCCCAATTCAAGTGGCTGCTGCATGTATCCATGGTTTGAATCATTTTTTTTTTGGGAAATTGTGCCTGAAGTCCTACACAAAGCGCTCTTTACCTTCCATCTGTGGACATGTTACGATGTTTGTATGTGCAAAATTCAACAAGACTGTGATGCCACTACCAACCTGTGAGGTAAAGCGAGCGCGTTGTAAGTGAGACAGTGAGAGGTGCAGCACCGTTACCTATGCTGTCCAGTGAGGTGAGTTTCATGTTGACACAGATGTCTGAGCTTATCATCAGAAGCTAATGCTAACAGTAAGAAGAGTTTGCGTGTTTGCATGTTCTCTTTGGGTTCTCCAGCTTCCTCCCACACACCAAAAACATGCAAGTTCAGACTCTAAATTACCTGCAAGTGTGACTGGTTGTCTTTCTATTTATGTAAGGCCTGGCGACCGGTCCAGGGTCAAGGCTCCACCCCTCCCCATGTCCCTCAACAGGAGTAGGGATATAGACAATGGATGGATGGATAGATGGACATATTATTATGTCATTCCGGGCTCCTAAAGACCCTTAAATAGGAGCAAATAAGTTCTTCAAAACCTGACCATAACGATGATCGTTCCAAGTTCCTGGATGTTAGGTCGTGGGTAGTTTCTTCTCCAGCAGTTCCAGAGTGTTAATAAAGTTCCTCCACGGGTCAGATGACGCCTATTGCTTCAAGTACTCTTATTTCACAAATCAGCATGAGTTGCAACTGCACAACAAAGACGAAAGCATATTTACAGATGCCAACACTTTCCTGACACTCATCTTTTGTGCGGCTGAGATGGAAACGTTCTTCTGTCAAGGATACATCAACTAATCACCTCCCATCCCTCTCAACTACTCTACCACGCTTTTGCTTCTACATCTTTTCCCTCTTTTCACCCAACATCCAAAATTATGCATAAATACCATAAAATTTAACTGGTTTTGTGTATGACTCCCAAAATGCTCTTAAAAATTAAAAGGAGGCAAAACCCTGCCAATAACTGTATAATGATGCCTTGGTTCATGTAGGTGAAAGAGCAGTTCAAGGTGCACACACTGTAGATGTGTCCATCTTTGCCTCTACATGTGTCTCTGCATCAAGATTTGCCTCCGTTCTTTCACTTTGAACCGTGTCCTTCACCCCTTCAGCCACAGCAGGCGGCGAGACCACCGCGTCCCCCCTCTCCCTTCAGGACTTCCTCTGCCGCAGCATCTCGGAGCTGCCGTTCAGTTTGCTCCGCCCGGATGGTGGGGCAGTGCTGCCGTTGCCCAGAGGTCGCTCACGGTCTGTGGGGACTTCCTGTTTGCGCCTACGGGTCTCTTTGTAGCGGAGTGTGATGTCACTGTGAGAGGATGAAGGAAGAGCAGAGAGTCACACTCTTGGATGATTCTTCGGAGCTACTTTTCTTGAGGTTTTCAAGCTAAATCTACAGTTATACTGAGCATTTTCCACTGTATCAGTGTTTGTTACTGAAGCTGCAGTCCAGGTGAGGCTCTGACAGCATCTGTAGTCCTTATCAAAGGTCAGAATCAGGCTGCTGGGTTGTCCGTTTAAAAACTCATGTTCTGCCAGCAAGCTGACAGTGGAGGAAGTCACTGAGCCCAAACTGTGTAAAAGGGACCATTGAAACACTCAACGTGCCTCTGATTGCAAAACGCCACCTTTTTATATTCTGTGTAACCAAGCAATGCGTCACGATGGTGCGGCTCATTTAAACAGCAGTACTCTGGAAACTGCATGACTTCTGACTCACATTAAATATATATAACGAACACAATAACTCATGAAACCTTCAAACTTTTCAATGTACTACCCAGAACAGCTGTATTTTCGGTGTGCAAACATAAAGAGGAAGCTGGACCACATAAACTGAGATTATTGATGTAGCATCTCATGACAGCATCAATGACATGAGTTCAGTGCGTACAGATCTTTCAGTGCTATTGTAACAGTTAGGTATTTACTGCTATAGAAGTCGTAGATAATTCAGTGGTAGATGTTCAGGCAGTGGTGGAATCCTGCAGTCAAAGGAAAATCCTGCTAATCTACCATCTCTGTCCCAGACGTAGAAGTCTGAGCTACAGTGACACAACGAAACCAACTGGGCCTAATAATATCTGTACACTGACCCAATACATGAATGTTTGCTTATTTTTCTCATCTCAAATATTTCAGCATGAGGCCTGTTATTATCTGTAGTTTTATACCATGATAATCAATAATCAAAGGCCTTCCAAGTAAGGGCCCGGCCGATTAAATCGGCCGATTATAGCCCGTTTGACAATAATTGGTAATCAGCCTAAACTGGCCGATAATCGCCGATTTTTTTCAGAAATAAAATGCAGGGAAGAGGACATGGCTTCACTTTGAAAGGAAAGGCCTTGTGAATATTTTAATTTTGTTCTTATAATTCTTGCCCCACACAAAATACCTCATTCTTTTGCAGTTGTTTTTTTCATTGTTTGTTTTCAAAGATGTGAGATGATGAACAAAATAGTTGGATGTTTGAATTACTGTTTTGCACATTGTTATTGTTATTATTTTAAAAAGCTAATGGTTCATTGTTGTTGGCCTTATGTTAAGGATGGTGATTGTGTTAATATGCTGCTTGCTTCAGCATTGAAAAAGGATTTGAAATTAATTTTCTGCCTCTAATTTACATCTTTGTAGAAGTCTGAAAGGCTCAAAAGCAGCCATTTGTTATATATAAAAAAACCTAAATCAACACAATTTCAAAATTTAATTTTAAAAAAATCGTCCAATTAATCGGTTATCAGATTTTTTTCCTCCGATAATCGGCATCAGCTTCAAAAAAGCCATATCGGTCGGGCCCTACTTCCAAACTCCATTCCTATTCCACTGGTATAAAAAAGGACTAGAACAGATGACAGATACAATCTCTCCTAGGTTTGCAGAACATGCTCGAGTGCCGGGTGTCTTCGATGCAGTGTATTGACTGACTGGAGGGAGGTGCATCATGACAAGCGGTGGAGCTGATCTGATCAGCTGTGAAGGAGCTGGCATGCTGACTGGTATGTAAGATGTGTGACGTGTGTGGCGTGCACCGGCAGTTTGCACGGGCACGCCCTCATCTCATTTACTCAACTGACTGGACTAGAGAAATACAAATTTTACAGAGGAAACATGACGATGACAAAACTGGACACTGCAAAATACTGAAAAGTGCCATGCGACATATGGATCCATGTGGAGTCGTGTTGCGTTGCCCAGAGACAAAGATCCTCCGTGTGAGATTATGAGTCCAGTCAGTCATGTATCAGAGCGAAAATAATAGAAAATACAACAATGGTGATAGGAGGGATTGGAGCAAAAGCTTCCCTCCCATACCTACCTCAGACATGGACATTACTGCAGAGGGAGGGGGAGAAGGGGAGGGGGAGGGGCAAGAGCGGGAAGCAGAGAGGAGGAGAAAACTAATGAGAAGCATCACATGCTGGGGCAGGGCTCAGCTTGACGGGAAAAAAACAACTCAGCAGAGGGTGAGTAAAAGCAAGAGGAAGCTATATGAGCAAAGAGAAGCTGAATCAAAAATACAGGCCCTCAAACTGATGACGCTGATCTGATTTAAATTCACTGTGTGCAAGGTTCCTTTCCAAAAAACACCAGGTTTTAGCTCAAAGCTTTTTGTTAGCCATTTTTTTGTCAAACATATTTATGCTATGAGTCTCTTGTAATCTGCACTGATAGAATTACCCTGAAATCAGAAAATGAATCCAGTCCATTTTTTTTTAAATTTCCCTGTGTTGTTTTCATGGAGTTATCTGTACTTTCTTTGTGTGATTGCTCTGCAATCTCTTCAAGCCATCTAAATCTTCCATATAAAGTAGTTTTATGACTCATTTTAATCTGTGCTGCTTCTTACCGAATGAAGAATCGCCACAGGGTCCAGATGAAGATGAGGAGGATTCCTAATAGCCAGCACTGCATGATGAAGAAGGGGATGGGCAACATGATGGTGTTGGGATCGTACTTCACCACTATGAGGAACTCAGTCACCGTGATCGCCGCCACCAGCCATGCCTGCTGTCCAAGCTTCTTATGGAATTTCCTGATGGGAAAATTAGAAAAAAGTTATCGTGGGAAATATTCAAATAAAGAAAACAAGCAGGAGAAAACTGGTCGAAACAAACCAGGACAATAGAGCTGAAGCAAATGCAAACTGATTACAATTATGTTCATGCTTAGTTGTCAGTCATGTAACAGGATAATTGATTCCCTCACTGGGGTGTGGCTTCTTATCAATTTCTTTGCCGATACTCACGGGTGATCCATGAAGTCGTAGATCTCCCTCATGGCTACACCGCCAACATTGACAAAGAAGACGAGTCGGAGCAGCACCAGGCAGTGTTCCGGAGGCATCCACAAGACAAACTTCAAGTAGAAGGTGTTCAGCTCCGCAAGGAGGAACTTGAATACGATAAGCAGAGACAGAGATAACTTGGAGTTCATCACTTGTTTCCCTTTTTAAATAAATGACTCTTTTCTAGAGATAGTATTGACCATAACTGACTAATCAAAGTCTTCAGGATCTTCATGTAATGAATCCCCCTCTCAAAAGTTCGTATGCAAATATGTGGAAGAAAATAAAGCAGTAAAGGAATCAGTGTCCTGATATTTTGCATGTGAATTCTCTGTCCTTACCTCTCGTCTCTCACCACGCCCCCTTTCATTTGTCAGTCACTTGTTTTGATAAGTTAAACATGAACAAGTTTGTTTGCCAATAATACCTATATGTACATTCATGACAAGGTTACACGATCCATTTTCAATATTTGTCATTCTTTTGTGCCGTTATTTGACAGTGAACCCTTGAAAAATGAACACAGTTTGCTGTAGTAGAAAGATTCATTCCCTACCATGAATATGATGCCCAACACTGCCAGCCAGCGACGCAGGTTAGAAGCAGGCTTCCACTCAAACTTCACCCAGCTGTACGGTGTGAACTGGAAGGCGATACGCTTTATCTTCCCCCTGAGAGGTCGCAGCAGGACCGTCGTTAGAAACTCAATGTTGGTATTCTAGCAACTAAACAAACACCACTACTCTACATAATTCACCCAATTCAATCCAGAGTTGACTAGTAAATATTTGTCAATGAAAGTTTAAATGTAATGTATATGTATAGACAATAAATATACATAACGGATGGTAGTTCTGAATCATCGTACTTGTATGTAGGAATGTTCCACAGCCCCTGCCACTGATAGGGCTTCATAGATAACCACGCCAGGGTCTTCATGCCACAGTAGATTCCTAAACCGTTACACACCAACACGTCCATGATCCACTGGAGAACAACAAGGAAGAGCATTTTATTTTGAGGCCAATATGGCACAATCGGCATTCTGATACCGGAACTTGTGTACCAGCTGATACCATGTCCTCGCTCAGTACTGGAATAATTCCACAAAGGGCCCCATGGTATCAGACACTGACATTTGAGGCCTTTTAAGACCTTCACAACATTTAAGACTGATTTTTGGACAGATCTTATTTTTCTTATTCAAGTGTTTCAGACAAGTGTGTGGTTTCATGTAGGAAGACGGGTCTTTGAAGGTGTTAGGGTTATTTTTCAAACAAGTACGTTCATGTAAAAAGGCAGTATTAGGTTCAGTGGAAGGTTTCAAGATTCATAACATCAGGAGTATGGACTTCAACACAGAAGACCTTGATTAGGTTTTAACTAAAAAAGGCTCATTTTTAATTTCCACAATGTTAAAAGCCTAATATTTCTAATACTGAATTCAAGACTTTTTTTTTTTACCTTTTAATGGACGTGTAAAATTTTGGTTGCCATCAATCATTTTGTAAAATAAAAAAAATTTAAAAAAACCAAGGGAAAATATGGCGCAGGTTTGAAAATGTAAGAATTATCCTTTAAATCAACACTCTATTATACGTGGCACACTTACACCGACTGACAGTTTCTTTTTCCTTTATCTTTATTGCCCCATATTTTTTATCTCCAGATTGTTATTAGCATGTAGGATTTGTCAGGTTAATGTTTCTATTGTCAACCAAATGTCTTAAGCTCAACATTTTTACATCTGCTGGATGAGAATATAAAAACATGAGCTACATAGAAAATATGCAAGAAAACATTGTGCAATAAAAGGAGAGGAGAAGTCATATTTGTACATACGTGGTCCCACCAGCACTCAGAAAAATTGGGTAACTGATGCTCCAGGCTGTATTCCAGGAACTCAAACATGACACTGATTATCATGCACATCCACCAGTCCCGAATCATCAGCGTCTGAGGGAGAAACCAGAGCGAAGAGTAAGGCTGAGTAGGAGGAGGTCAGAAAAATACCACAGAAAGGAGCATAACTGCAAAAACAAAAGCTCAGTGAGATGCTGTCAATCTGCTTAAATATAAATTGTTTACTTTCATTTTCATCAAAGCTACAAAAACTCTGCCTCGTCTTTTAATCAGTGACCATCATGTCAGAACTGACTCCACATACATCCTGTCGTACTACTATTCCGTCTACTGCTTCTCTGAAATGTAAACTAAAGCTGGTTGGAAAGATGTGAACAGACATTTACTGGATGATTATGGTCAGTTAGTGCAACCTGTGTTCAGATCAGTGGTCATCACCATCAATATCTACCTTGATATACCACCCCAGGAAGTGAGCTGGAACAAAGCCATCCATCTTGTCCTGCAGTGACAAAAAAAACCCAGCATGTTTACTGAAGAATATATTCTGCTGAGACGTTATTGAGGTTCGACTGACACCAACTTCAGTCTGTGTTGTATTTTCTCTTGAGTGAATGAGTTTCAGAAAACATGATGCACTTTTGACAACAATATGCCGTGTTATAATGAAACATCTGGTTCTGCCACCAGCCAGGAATGAGAACAGTCAGTGCTGTTCAGGCCTGGAATGAACAGTATGTATGAGAATGGGTTTCCTGAGCCACACTGAAGGACCACTTAGTCAACTGATGAGTTATGTACTAATTTATCTACCACGTCTACATTTAATCATTGCTTAATTATGATTCCTGATTATATCAAAAAAGACCATGAGGATACTTTAAGAGCATCAAAAATGTATTGTGATTTTGGCTGCCTGGAAAACAGAGGAGGTTAATTATGTTATAGAGACAGTATGTAACAAAATACCATTCTAAATGAAGTACTGTGGTGCTGCAGACAAATCCCAGCACACAAATTGTTTCTTCAGCCCAATCTGTATCCAAGTAGTTCAGCCCTCTGTCAGATGTTAACATGATCAACACAGATGCATGTTGATCGTGTTTGTCGATAAGAAAAGAAATTGTTTTTTTTACCAAAAGTCGCAATTTAGCTTGTCCGATAAGTTTGTATTTCTTTTCAAGAGGACAGGTCATCCTCATAGCATATTTATCTATGATATCCAGTAAAAATAAATACATGTTTTATTGTGCTTTTTTTTTAAATTCATACAAGTGTACCAAAAGCTTTGTTGTATATTTTCTTTCGACAAAGCTCCCACATGGATTCTATTCAAGTGTCATAAGTCAATTAAAAGAATCTTGAAGGACTATATGTATCTGTGGAGGGAAACGTAACATACTGGGGTGAAAGCCTCTCGACATAATAAAGCCATTTTTCTAAAGTGTTACTGTTGGTGTTATTTCTTCAAGCTTGTATATTTTCTTTTGACAAAGCTCCCATTCTTGAATGTCAGATCAACTATATTTAGGGTTGTTGTGTGGAGGAAGTGGTGGTTTGACCCACTCAGAGGCTGAAAGCAGGCCAGTGGTTGTGAGGTAGAGATGCTGGCAGCAGCAGACTGTCTCCAAGGGAAGAAGGAGGCCTGGTTTAACTGACAGCAGGCTATAATCTGCATCAGACACAAACCTCCAGAGCCGAGCAACATCAAGCTACACCTACACTGTGTGTGTGTGTGAATGCGTTCATGCGTGAGAGAGAGAATGAATAAAAGCAAAAGAGAAACCAAAAGAAATGATTCTCACCATTCCCCAGAAATTCCTTGTATACGCTTTTACACACTCTGATATGTGGGTCATTTGCTTATTAGTAATGACAGAGGCCAAAGCTCACTGCAGTAGAAATAGCTATACACTGTAATAATTGTCTCCAGTAACTTGACACAGACTCAGGACAGATGCGCTGAGAAAATAAATGGTCTCACCCATATGTTGTGGAAGGGGTCGCTGGTGTTGCCAGGATCGTACATAAGGCAGTTTCCTCCATAGTCGCGCTCGGGGAGGGGCACCCCGAGTTTGGGGTCGATGAACTTCATGAACTGTCGCCCATCATGCACTGTCTGGGTAAGAGGGAAAAAAATTAGGAGCTTGGGTGCTCATCAATCCATGATTGGATGCAGAGTTTGGAATCAGTCAGCCAGACATCTTCAATTTATTATAACTTGACAATAATGTTCTCATGTCAATGATGGTGTGCTTTGGTCAATGTACAATCTTAGTTTTCCTTGGATACGTGCAGACGGCAGATGGCTTAAGTATTTAAACTTTCCTGTGAAAAAGTGTCCAGGCCTGGTTCAAACTGGCAACTGTAAAGGGTTATATAACAGCAGAGAATTTAGCTATTTTTAAGAGTCTAGTTCTGTGATAACATTTTAATTAAAGCAGGGTGAGCAAAGAGGCTACCATGGTTTCAGATGTAGCAGGAAAATACCAGAAGTTGGAACAGAGCTCTAAAAATCCTTGATTTTGTCCAATTTCAGGATGATGTCTAAGATGTCTTAAGGAACACCAACATATGATATTTCAGGAAGGAGCTGCTTTGCTTCTTGTGGTTTCTACTCAGAAGACAAAATTTAAATAGATGAACACCTCTAATTAAAAGAAAATATAGCCGTTTTCTCCTACAACAGGAGATTTCTCATAAATCTGTTGCGTGTGACATACTTTCTGAGATGGTTACTGTACTCAAACCACTAAAGCAGAAAATGAATTTTGTCAGTTGGAGCTGATGTCAAATCTGATAGTCGTTTCAGGTAGTAACAGGTTCAGGGTGCATGTGTGACAGCAACTTTTGTCACACAACTGACATGCATGAGCGTGTACTTGCCTTGAGGCTTTTCCTTTGTTAGTCCATTTAGTATTTCTATCAACATACTTTATGTACTGTTGATTTTTCTGATAAAAAGTGTTTCAATGAGAGTCGTTTAGTCCATCTCAGCATTAATCACCTGGAAGAGGATGAAGATGAGGAAGAGTTCATAGACGACAGAAACACAAAGCCAGAACCGCCAGTAAGCTGCAAAGGAACAGAGAAAAAAAAAAGATTCAAGATTCAAGATTGCTTTATTGTCATTGACCATGGTGGACATGTCAACGAAAAAAGTGATGTCAAATCTGAATGATGATGTTATACTGGACATAAACTCAGGTACTTTCAGAAATTAAAAAAACAACAACAACAAAACAATACAAACCCCACAAGGTTCAATTTAAATACTGGGTCATGTCTAGTTTAGATCTGTGTAACTGCACTGATTTTACAGTTCCTCTTTTGATGCCCTTAATGCCACGTTGTGTGTTGTTTTTGTATGTTTATTTGGGTCGTATGTCAGGACAGGAGCACGAGAGTCTGAACAAGCAGGTGTTTGATTGAGTGATAAACAATGTCTCTCAGATATTATAATTTTAACACTGCAGAGTTATCCTTCTATCACATGTTAATTTGTTTGCTTTGCATTAGTTACGTCGCGTTTCTGTTCAAGATGTGAAATTTAGTCACTCTTGACAACTACAGTCAGCACTGCAGTATTGTATCAAATAATCTGGATTCTATTAAAGTGTCATAAGTCAATTAAAAGAATCTTGAAGGACTATATGTATCTGTAGAGGGAAACGTGATGTATTGTAACATACTGAGGTGAAAGCCTCTCGACATTATAAAGCCATTTTTCTAAGCTGTGACTGCTGATGTAATGTCTTCAAGCATAACAGCTCAGTTTGCCATGACACTCCCAGGCAATGATCCAGTGGGAGTTGCATGAATGATGTAAATCTTAAAACCCCTCTGGGTCTGTTCCCAGGATTCCAGTCTGTTGAGTGTCAACTAAGCTGCAACAAGCTGAACCAGTGAACCTACGTGGCTGGCTCTACAGGTAAGGGACTATGACGCAGTCAAGCAATACAAATCCAAACAAAGCTCTTTGTGTTTGGTTCCACATAAAAAGGGGCAAGAAGGCCCAAGTCACGGAAAAACAAGATGCCAAAGCTATTAACTGGCATTCAGTAACTGCCATTCAGTGTCTGCCCTCCACACCCTACTACCTTCCTTCCTTCCTTCCTTCCCTCATAGATGTACGTAGAAATGAGTTGTGTTAGAAACGAGATGCAAGGATTCTGAAAAATATTTCATCTTACTAAGAAATCAATTTAATTTAAATACAAGAAGGGTTGGACATGAAAATTCTTGACTGGTTAGGTATTTGTTTTTCATTTTTTTGTCTTGCTATCAATAAACTAACAATACAAGCAACACTGGGACTGGGTTTGTGCGCACGTGACACGATGCACGCTGCACAGCAAACTCATGCGTAGGCAAACTGCAGCTCTCCCTGTATGCTAGACAACCCATCCTCATATCCCTGCTGTCCATTCCGGCGAGGTTCCACTACATTGCCAAAGTGGCAGTCATCCCACCCCTGGAGTCCAACAGTTACATAGCTCCTATTGTTGAGGGGGAAAAATGTGTGGTACTGTGAGTCACACAAGATGGTGTTTGCTCCTAGAAGAGGGCAGAACAGCAGGAAACACTAGCAGGATCATCACAACATCATATTCAATGTGGGAAAAATGAAAACTTGGTTTACTGTGTCTTGGGAGATTTAATTTTTAAGCCATTTCCCTCAGCCCTAATCTGACATTATATCATTCTGTTATTAGAAATGTATGGACACCAGACAGCCAATCACAATTGAGTTTGATCAATAGCCATGGAAGAATGACATGTGATGTCAACCTAAGTGTATAAAAAGACTGTTGTCAATCTCATGGATTTCCTTGTTAAGATGGGGTGAATTCTAAGACATTGAATAGCAAACATTTTAATGTTGCAAATGTCAAAACCTGAGATTTGAAAGAAATTGTGATATATTTTGAACATGGCTCAAAATAGCAGTGTAGAAGCTAGACTGAGACTATGACAATGTGAGTAAGAAAGTCTTGGATTTTGCTCTGGAGAAGAGAAAAAAAACAATAAAAATACATCTCAAACAAAAAATATATCCTAAACGAGCAAACATAATAGGGTCTTCGCCTGAAGTACCTTCAGGCTCAGGCCCTAATAATGGCAACCACCACCTACCTACATTGCAATGCACCATTATATAGTTGTCATTTTATTTTTTACTTTGTAAGTCATTATAGAACCTAGAAAAGAGTGGACACATAAACAGAGAGGAAAAAGAGATTCAAACATCACCACTTTGCTCATTTGTGTGGGCTGATCTTACCTGGATGTGGTCGAGTGAAAGGCCCATCCTTTGCTTGTGTGACTCCAAAACAAAGGAACACCAGGATGCTGGCCACAATGCCTCTACAGGAGATTTTAAAGATGGAAAAAAAATTATTTAAGTGTTGTTTTATAAAAAAACAACAACAACAACAACAAAAACAGTCACGATAAATAAATAGATGTTACACTGCCAATCACCGCTGATACTAATACCAGTTCTATAAAATAAATAGATCAGATTTTCTGGTTGTGAAAAAACATCCTTCAAAATTGCAGCCTTTTCTCAAAGTTCTGTAATGTCCCTGTTATGACAAGTGCAAAGGGCCGAGAAGTCAAATGACAGAATGGAATACAACATGAATTTGGAAGCCTGTCTCAGCAACAGACTATGAAAAATGATTTCTTACAGCAAATTGCATTTGTGTTTACCCAATCTGAGGTTGTGCTGCTTTTCATACCTGCAGTAGTGAAACTCGAGGACTCTTTTCTTAACTTAAACATGAACTGGGGGAGCTCAGACACTGGACAGTCAGAGAGATAGAGCATCATAACCAGCGTGGGAATGTGAGTGTCAGTGACTGATGCTGTCAACACGTGTGGGTGGAGAGAAAGCATGACTATGAGTCAAAGCGAGTGTGCATGTTTTAATAAGTGGGAGTGATAATCCAGAAAAGTATGTTTAAAATGGAATGGATGTATCAAACTGTCTACCACTGAGTAAGTGTAAGTGAAAGTGTGTGTGTAGGTGTGTGTGTGTGTGTGTAAGAAGCTCTAGTGTCTTTATAACCATGAGCCAGTCTGTGCTGACAACAGCAAATCCTGTAAAGAACTGTTCCACTATCCCTCACAAAACACATCTTTGAGTCACATTCAATATTTTATTAGCCATTCCTAGACTATTCAATCCAATCAACACATACAATTTGTTGCTTAAAAGCAAATTCAACTTCATTATCATAAGACTTGATTAAAGAGTCTTTTATTCTACATTCTAGGTTGATGCATGAAACTGACACAAACCAATTGGAAGCTTCCTAAGAGCCATCAGAGTTTTTTGGGTGTTGGGGAGGAACTCAGTGTAAACCAGACAACTGACCCATATGTCAGTTCAGGTAAGTCTGTAAAAAATGAGTCCTGTATAATCAATTGAAGGGTCAGCCTGTGTAATTATATGACTGCAAAAAAAAACCCACACAATCTTAATTTGAACAAAACCACATGAATGTTGTAGACATGGCTTTATTTCTGTAATTTTTAAGCCGATTTAATTTTGTGTGTTTGAGTTGAGAAATACACATTTCAAAATTTTCAGTAATTTACGTATATTCGTCCTGATAACCCAATTAGACACATGATATCATGTGTTTATTAAGTCACAAATCACTACCAAAGTCAGTCAATCGTAGCATAATCTGTTATGTGCTTTTGCAGTTTGCACTGATTTAATTTAAACTTGTAACACTTTGCAGAGCAAACTTGTGATTGCTGTTGAAAAAATGTCTGTTGCTAATGTTCATTGCAACTGTTTTATCACGCCTACTTCGATGGTTATGCAGAGATACCATGCTTAATAAAATCATGATGTGCATTAGCACTGGAATGCGCAACTTGAATATTTACAACATGAAGCAACTGAAAACCAGCTTGACAGTGCAAACAAATCTTTCAAAGACAAAACAAGAGAGTCCAAAAAAACTGCCATATGCCTTCTAACTTTATATGATGCTATGCTGCTAACCCAACACTAATAGAACTTCCTGCTGGCCATTCATTTGGCCACAGCATAGCCATTTATGCAAGGACACACAAATGCACTTAACCATACCACAAAAGGGAAACTAGATTACAGTTATTATATTACATATATCTAAATCTGCATGCTTTAGTTAATGTAATCTACAAAAAGAATGCACATGCCAAATCTACATCTGATTAAAGGGTGGTCTGATGTCCATGCCCTTCTTTTCATGGTCATCTGAGCTTCCTTCCTCTGAAAAGCTCCACATTTTAACCACAGCGCATGTGGCCATGAAAGTGGGCCAGCTGGACTCAAGGTAAACACACTAGAGGATACTGATTCAGTTTGGAGCGCTGAGTGTTGTTTCCCCTCATGTCACTGTGACTTGTGCCTCCATGCTAAATAGAGTTGAAGGTGCAACAATGCAGCATGATGACACACAAGAGACAAACACACAATTCCCTATTCCCCACATATCTAACACAACGAGGCAAACAGCTGTGTTCACAGTAAAACATGTCAGCAACAAACAGGACAACACTCTCTTTGAGGAATCAAATGAAAGATTCATCATTGATTTGCTATACAAAAGCCTATTTTCTGAGCATATTGTGAAATAAAATTCATATTAGTGTACAGACCAAAAATCCCAAGTATTACTTAACAGGGCATTTTACATTTATTTGTAAATCATTCCATACGTGGCCGAGTTCTGCGTCATCATTTAAACACAGCTATTTTTCCTCTGTTCGTTTCATATCAATCAATCAAATTGACGCCCGTCCAGCCCAGCTGACATGGTGCTGCTTTTCTATTAGTCAAATGTTCATTTTCACATTTGTGTGCATGTTCGATTACATTCTCAAACATGTAGAATATTCACTGACAGCCCCACTGACAACATCACAATAGTGTAGCCCCATGTGGTTTTAAGTTGTTTGTGGATTTGATTGTCGTGTCCTTGTGGTGGTTTTGGCTGCAAGGACAGTGCAAACATAATGGGAACAGCTGACTGACCTCTTGGTATTATAGGCCGTGTCCTGTGGGGTTTCTTCCAACAGTGTGACGTAGACAAGAGCGCAGGTCAGAATGAAGAGTACGGTCACAGTATGGGCTCGCCTGCAGAGACAGGAGGAGAACAACAGTCAGAGCATAAAGTGAATGAAACAAACACAACAACATCCTGGAGAGATAAATTTTCTACTGATGCTATCTGACGTATCATGAGACGAGAAGCTATTTGACGTGGGAGCACACGTGGTGATTATTTAAAGCATTCACTGGACTGGAGATGACCAAGCTTTCATCTCTCATGAGCCAAAATATCAATTAGAAAATGGATGTGAACACATGACAAACAAAGTCATATAATTGTTTAACTGATTAAGGAGGTCACGACAAAAGGTACATATCACCACATGGAGAGGGGAAAACATGTTGGCGTTTGTTGGTCCATGGTTACAAGCCATAGTTGCTCGGACATTTCTGCTGTCTGATTTGCAATCAGACAGTAAAGTTATATTCATTCACAAAGTGATTTGAGCCACAAGACCATACCACCTGAAAAGGATAACCACAGGAATGTTCTCTGACTTTAATTGAATGTTTCTTCTTGATCTGATAAGGACAACAACAAGTTGCAGACCATTTTAGGGGAGGAGACCACATGGTGGAGAGAGAGGGAGAGGAAAGTCAAGGTCTTGTAGAAGTTGAAGAGCTCACGTCGAGAGGACTTCAGGTAGAATCTGCTGCAACTCATAACAGAGAGGAATCATCTCTAGGATCAGGAACAGTAAATGTTTGAGTCCTAATTTAAATCCTTTGATTTTAGAATGCAGGTTCTGTCGAAACAACTTACTTTGTCATCAAGTGACCTGCAGCTGAACCAGAAGCTGACTGTTAAGTCAATACATCAGGTAGTTCCACCCCAACAATATGATTCATTTTGCTTCTTAATGTACAAATCAAACAGAACAGAAACTGAGACCCAACCATAGGTTTGTATCTTCAGTAGCGACAAAGTAGCGAAATTTATTCAGGTGACTTGAATAATAAAAAAATAAATGCAATAAACAATAGAAAGATAGAACATCAGCCTCATCAGTTGAGGACACAAAGTGGAAGCACTGCTTACAAAGCTTCTTTTTATCATAGAGGTCATCGCTGTCACTTATCAATCTATACATCACTGACTCCGCCTGCCCCTTGGCTCAAGAGCCTGAGTCACAGAGATGGCATGCCACATGCCATTAGCATTTCCCCTTGTTCAACCTTCTTATCCAACCTGTTTGGCAAGAGACACAGGGGAGGACCAACCAACTCACACACACGCACGCACGCACGCACACACACACTCACTCTGGAGATGAAAATATAATCAGAAATACAACCCTAGTGCAGCCTGGTGGAGACATTCACAAGACTGAGGTTTAGCATTTAGCTTAAATTAGCTAATAACCAGCAAGTCCCATGAGGGACTTGAGGACATGACAAATAATCTGGTATTTCATTCCTGATGCAATGTCCATGTATAAAATTAAAAAAAAAAAAAAAATACAAGGACAACATAGATATACAAGCACTACATTTCCCTTATCCGGTGATGGGGACAAATACAGACATTTGTTCATATTTTATCAAAAAAAAGGCAGGAACATTTAGGGCCTGTGCCCACCAAATGCAATTTTTTTCGGCTAGAGCCACTAAATCGCTCTCTTTAAAGTGCCCAGCTGGGAGTGTTTGAGAGCGCATTGGAGGTGCAGCGTTTGGTTGCTATGATACATAACATCCGTGGAAGTAAAAATGTCTGTATAAGGTACTTCCTTCTGTCCTCGCTCTGGATGAAATAACGACTGAACAACAGAGGGAGAGAAAGACCGACCAGCCGGTTTGTGAGATTTCGTGAGTACCGCTGCCTGGTTCAAGTACACCTGTGCTGTCACTGTTCGGCACTTGTACATTTCGTACAAGACAGCTCACATTTGTGGTATTTTTCCTGCCCCTCCTCAGCTGTGATTGGATGACTGTGTAAAAAGTGACAACTGCTGCATTCTACCTGGTTAAACATTTAACAACTGTCAGCAATGAGAAAATACAGACTTCAAGCAGTTACTGTAAGCTCCTGCTAGAAGGAGACATAACGATTAAGTCATCAGCATACATCAGATGGTTATTGAGGCTCTTACCATGCATCCCCTACACCCAACTTTTAAAAACCATCCATGCAAAGACTGAAGAGGACAGATGACAGTTTTCCCTTCTCTAACTCCATTAGAAGAGTGCACATATACTTTTCACCCCTTCAACTAGCACACTTAGATGCAAATACCAAAAGTGCAAGCGCTCTGTCAGCTACAGGGTAACCCTCAGCTGTCTTTGTTAAACAAATATTCAATGACTACTTTATTGTTATGCTTCGATATTTGCCAAAACCTCCCTTGAATTTTAGATTGTCAGGGCTGGAGAACTGGTTTTAATATGACAGGTTATTTGCTAGTAGCAAGGGGTACTGGACTGGGATTTTCTATGCTGGATATTGTCCAGTTTTGTCTTTGATTACTGGCACCAATACAACAGACAAATAGAACTAGGTGGTGCGCAATCAGAAACAATCCAGGGAAACACAGCTGGAAATGTCATCAATACTGGGGGGAAAAAAGATTGAAAGACATACAGAGGCTCTCATGGGCTGAAGATTTTTTGGGTTTGCTACTGTTGTTTTTACAGCACATCTAAATCTGGCATTTGCAGTTTGATACTACACTAATAAACAATTAGTCCATCTTTAATGTAAATGTTTCATTCACTTCCCAATTAATTAAAAGAAACAAATGTAATGTAAAACACCAGCTTGCAACAAATTCTCCCTTCAGAAAGATATAGTGTTCAGTTCTCAATTAATGTATTAATTCTAATGAGAATTATTTTTATTTTAAGGGCTAAAGCCTGATGTAAATGTTATATTTTTTTCAATAAAAATAAACCTTTTCAAGACATCATCAGTACATAAACCAAACTCAGAAGTCTCTCCCCGCTGACATTTGTGTGCAGCACTGCTATTTCAGGAACAAGTAAAAGTTCTCTCTCAGCACAAACTGCTCTTGCGTCTGTCCAATATCTGTATAAAGTCTTTCAAAGCTGTTCCTATTCTCTAATTGAAAATAAAAATCCCTGACTCTAGGCTATGCTGATACTACAAGGTGCATGACACTTTCAGTCTCCTTTAAAAGCAGAGAAGCTGCTAACACCAGCATACAGTTCTTTACTCAGTTCTCTACTATCTCTCTATAACTTGTGAGCTCAAGTGCTTCTATAACACTCAGCTTTTTAAAAAACATCTGCAGTGATACGTGGACAAATGCATCGATTACTCTAAGTGGATTTCTGGTGACAGGAAAAAAGAAAGATGCTGTGAATTCTTCCTAAAAACAGGGATGGTGTCTTGTGTCCTACATCACACAGAGTGTGTCTGACTGCTTTTGTTCTGGCTTCACTGCTGGCACAGTGAGAACCACAACTAGACTTGCCTGCAGATTTTGAAGTGACTCCAAGCTGACCATTAATAAATTCTCACGCTGACCACCACAGGGTTCATCCATCACACATCTATTCTGAACAGGGTCATGGAAAGCTGGAGCCAGTCCCATCTGACACTGGACAAGAGGCGGGGTACTTCCCAGAGAACTAACCAATCACGAGGCTGACATGAAGAAACAGACACTTATGGGTCATATACTGTAAAGTGAGACAGTTACAGGTCATATACTGTCGAGTGAGACAGATACTGGTCACATATACTGTAGAGTGAGACAGTTACAGGTCATATACAACAGAGTGAGACAGATACGGGTCATATACTGTAGAGTGAGACAGTTATAGGTCATATACAACAGAGTGAGACAGATACGGGTCACATACTGTAGAGTGAGACAGTTACAGGTCATATACAACAGAGTGAGACAGATACGGGTCACATATACTGTAGAGTGAGACAGTTACAGGTCATATACAACAGAGTGAGACAGATACGGGTCACATATACTGTAGAGTGAGAGTAACAGGTCATATACTGCAGAGTGAGACAGTTATGGGTCAGACTATAGAGTGAGACAGTTACGGGTCAGACTATAGAGTGAGACAGTTACAGGTCATACCGTAGAGTCAGAGTTACAGGTCATATACAACAGAGTGAGACAGATACGGGTCACATATACTGTAGAGTGAGACAGATACGGGTTATATAATGTAGAGTGAGAGTAACATATACTGCAGAGTGAGACAGTTATGGATCATAGACTATACAGTGAGACAGTTACAGGTCATATACAACAGAGTGAGACAGTTACGGGTCAAATACAGTAGAGTGAGAGTTACAGGTCATATACAACAGAGTGAGACAGTTACGGGTCAAATACAGTAGAGTGAGAGTTACAGGTCATATACAACAGAGTGAGACAGTTACTGGTCATATACTATAGAGTCAGAGTGAGATAGTTACAGGTCATATACTGTGAAGTGAGAGTTACAGGTCACATACAAAAGAGTGAGACAGTTACTGGTCATATACTATAGAGTCAGAGTGAGACAGTTACAGGTCATATATTGTGAAGTGAGAGTTACAGGTCACATACAACAGAGTGAGACAGTTACGGGTCATATACTGTGGAGTAAGAGTGAGACAGTTGAATGTAATCTACTGTAGTGAGACAGTTACAGGTCCTGTACAGTAGAGTGAGACAGTTACAGGTCCTGTACAGTAGAGTGAGACAGTTACAACTTAAGCTCGCTTGCATGTTGTTGTGTGCCTCCAATCTTAGCATTATACTGGAAAATATGTGCAACTATACAGTGCTAAAATGAATTAGCGTAATGCTAAATGCCCACATCTATCATGGGATCACATCAATAGTTCCAGTCAAAATAGGCTTAAAAGGCATACAATCTTTGTCATTTGCACCTTTTTTTATCATTTATCACTGCCAGCTGTACTGCTCTTTTATCCCAAAAAACAGAATGTGTATATATATTTATTTTGTTATATTTTCTGTACTTTTTAATAGTTTATTGGATTGCATGCACCAACAGCGCCACAACAACTCGTATGTGTAAAATCGTACTTGGCAGCAAAGCTTTTTCTGATCAATTTTCAAAGTTGTGGGACAAAATATTGCAAAACATGAAGACTAAGTCACAGAATGTAAGCTGAGGCGGTCACTGTGCTCTGCTGGATCCGTGCCCAACCGTGGGCATCAGCAACCATGCCGTCTATCTGAGTGAAAGCCAGGCTTTTAGGAGTGCCATGTTTCCTGAGGCTGGTGTTAAGCAATTAATACCCAGGCGGGTTTTCAATGGCCACAGGTTTCTAAGTTGACCACAAAGTAAATAGCTACAAAGTCATTCTTCATGATCAGTTCTCCATGAAAGGAAACCTGGGAGCGCCAATCAAACACTGGGAAACCAAATTCCCCCACAGCATTCATATAAATCACAAGCAGAATCACCATAGTAGACAATGTCCCACCAGCATTTGTGACTTATAGTATTTATTGTTTTATCGATACTGTAATATTTATCTCACATCTTAATGCAGTTATTAGGTAGGCCTGGCAAACAGTAATGTAGTACAAAACAAATGCCTACATCCATACAGGTAATAACAGGCAGTTTGTGTTCAAACTGTTTTACACAGGTGCTGCTAATAAAACTTAAATTATGCGCCTTTCTGTTGCAGACTCCTCTTTTAATGACTTAGGATTGCCAAGCAAATCCCCACCCCTCTCTCTCTCTCTCTCTCTCTCTCTCTCTCACTCACTCACTCACTCACACCTACAGAGGCATAAATACTGCTGGCGGGGCAGCTCCAAAGGCCATGGTAGCAATACATTAAAGATGGCTGCAGAAGAGAATGTCACCTTTCCAGACAGGCCTCATGCCCGCACACGAAAACACCTACATTCTGAAAAGTTACATCTTTGATCAATAAAAAAAATAATTACAGTTTGACCAGAAAAAAAAAGGATATTACATCCAAATGTGTAATTTGCTTTTCAGTGACTGCATTACTTCTTACGCCAAAATTTCAGGAAATGTCAGTCACATGTTTGTAGCTTAATGCTAATGAGGGCTGACTAACGACCACGAATGATGTTGCACCAAACTAGAAGTGTTCTGGTTTGATTTGAACAGGAGATGCACAATGACACGATGACAACATAACCGTTTTTTAGCAGATATCAGTCATTTATTTAAATTACTGTATCAGTATGATGACCAATATTTATCGTGGCTCAGTTCTGTTCAAGTCTTTGCTCATAATCTGTTGTTTATGCAGAGAAAACAATGCAAGTATCTGATTTATGGGCTTTTCAAAATGTAATGGAAATCAAGTAACAATCTGCTTTTTCAAATTCCCAATGTTAACACGCGTTTTTCAGTGTGTACAAAATGTGAATAGCACATTGATTTTCCCAGACAGGCACCGTAACAGCAACGGTAAATACCGACTATCAGCCAAATGAGTTGTGAAAACACAAGAAAATTATGATATCGCATCAATTTTTAACTCAAATCAGTTGGACATATCGCTGGATAAAGAAGATTATAGTAGATACAGCATTTGTGAACTGACATTTTGGAGAGTTTTGCTGTTGTTAGTAATTGGTCAGAAGTCAGAGGGGAACAATTCTTCAGGAGATCAAGACTCCTGACGGTAAGCAATGAACAGGAAGGCTTCACATTAGAGTGAAGTATTGTTTTAACGTCATGTCTCTCTTTCTGCTGAAGATGTGGGCAGTGATATTAGCTTGTAGCCTCAGCCTCCAAGCTTGAGTGCAATGTAATTATCCATAACAGTACGGCTAACAGCAACCATGCACACATAAAAGATGCTTTTGAAATAAAGCCCTGTGATTCCTTGCAACCATTATACAAAAGAAAATTATGACAAAACCTCCTTTTGAGGTCAGTCTTTGATGGCTTACGATAGATGGGTGATGAGTTGAAGGAAAACCTGAACAAACGAGAGGAAAAAGAAATGACAATCTTCCCAAACATAGGGCACATGGGGTCATGGAATATTTTTAGAGGAGTGGTAATCTGAGGTTACATGGAATGTCTTTCCTCCCCCCTTCTGTGTATTCTTCTATAAATATTCTTAAATTGTAGAGAAAGGTCACAGTAGTTGTAATTAATGGAAGGTCACCTGGGCCTCTCTTTCTCTTCACATTGAAACCAACCAACAGCACACCCTTGAATTGGAAACATTTTCATCATGGCAATGACAAAACACCACCATCACTTCAGATGCCACGGTGGTCAGGATCTGACATTTACGCAGATGACATTGCCAGAGAGCACTCACCAGAAAAAGGTGTTGGTCCCGTCGTCATAGACTTCACTCTCTGTGTTTTTCCGGTGAAGCATCTCCCTGGAGCTCTGCTTTATCACCTTGGATTTGATCGGTGTGCTCTGATCCGGACAGCCCGGTTCGACGGAGCCGTTGTTGACCTGTTCTGCAGCGAATGCGGCGTTGGCGTACTTGCCGGTAGCGCTGACCGCGGCCACGCCACTTTTCTTCATGCCTGCACCGAACAACCGCTCAAGGTGCGGTGGAAGGATTCTGTGTGGTTTGTTGTTCCCTGAGCTCGACTCCTGTGTACAGTCATCCGAGTCAGCCGCACCCAGGTGGCTGTAAGCATCCTGGTGTGGTCGGGGGGAAATGAACGTTATTAAAACCAGACGAGGGAGGAGATAATAACCTGAAATCCTGCTGTCGCCTCAGCTGACTCTGAAACACCTCCCAGCTCAGCACCGAACGGCACCCTAACGATATATGATGAAACAGACGTGTTGCAAAGACTTCTCCTCCGAAACAACCTCCGTTTCAGCCGACACATTGCCTACATATGTAGAGGTTTGGACTTTTAACGACCACACCGACTTTTTTTGATGTAACGTCAACAAACACTGTTTAATTTAATTTCTATCATAAAGGGGGGGGGGGGATCTCTGTCGTTGCATTCCCGGTGTGAAGCCGTGATGCTTTGCTAACTACGTTAGCTATTTGTAGCACACTTTTATTACTGAGTGACCTTGCTAACAAGGTTAACTAATTGACAAGCTTGTTAAAAATTAAGTGACGCACAACCGTATATTTTTTTTCAAGGTCAAGTTATATATGTTGGTCGAAGTTAACTTAGATCAAGTAATTAATAGGGACAGTGTTGCCCAATCTTAAGCTAACATTACTCACCAACTGAGTTTAAGGGATTACAATCGGCAGTCCGGATAAATGAACGGACAAACGTTACCGAGGTTACATGCAAACAAACGTTCACATTTGTCTGGTAAATAAACAGAAGACAAAAGCCGGTTAACTCACACTGTATCTAAAATGAACACGGAGAGACAGCCCGCTTCTAACCCAGAGACTGTGTACTCCAGACAGACATCATCACATGGGTATGGCGTCTGTTTGGTGTCAAGTTAGAATGCAAGTTACCACCAGCCTCAATACCACATCCGGTCAATTCACTTCAAAATAAAACATGTCACTATTTCCACGTAGTGTTGTGATTTTATTTCAGAATATACCTGACTTTGGATATTTTAGTATGCTGCTTGCCTTAATTTATATCACGTTACCAAACCTAGATCTGGCGGGTTTAGCAGTTCCTATTATACATTTAAGAGTAAGCTTTGCTTGAGGTAATGATTTACAAACTTAAAGTTTTGAAATTACTTGAAAACAGTCAGTGACAGATGAAGCAACTAAATAGAGGTGAACCAAACTGTGCAAACATGCTGTCCAAAGTAGGTGACTAACATGTTTTGTTGAAACATGTCGTCACTTCCGTTTCGCCGAGGGACGTCATTAGCAATCCGGACCAAATTATTGACTATAAGGGAAAACTTTTAATTGTGCACATCTTCCATTCAAGATTAAAAATATATTAGCATAGGAAATGATAATAATAAATTAGGGTAGCCATATACACATATAAATATTTAGATCTACAGTGATATATTACAAATAACAATATCATATGATATTGAGGAAAAGTAATAAAGTCATTCCCACAGACGTTTTTTTTCAATGACAGTGTAAGTTATCTATTCTTTGAATGGATGCATAAACTGAGAGAATAAACAATGCTTTTTCCAATCTCTTCCTGTGAATCATTCATTCAATACTTTTCTGAATGGCAGAGGAAGCAAAACCACTTCAAGAAAAATAATATTCCTCAGAACATTTATTTTATACTTCTTAATCCCTAAATCTTACACTATATTGTGCTGTAGCCGTTTAATTGCAGAATACTGTAGGTTATATGGATCAGTTTGTATTTATTTGCATTTTCCACAAATGTAAATGTAGTTTTAAACATGAAAGGAATCATGACATTAAAACAACAATAATACATCACTAACTTTTATCACTGGTATTACACAATGATTTCAACCAGTATGGTAAAGCATTTATGGTTGTAAAGAAAAAGAATGAGCCAGTGTAATATCTCCTTTCTCTCTCTCTGTCTCTGTCTCTCTCGCTCTCTCTCTGTTTGTGTGTGTGTGTGTGTGTGTGTGTGTGTGTGTGTGTGTGTGTGCGTGTGTGTGCGTGTAAAATGACTAGTATTGTAGTATCAACGGCCAAAGGGCTGAGAGCCCAAGCTACTGGCTAATGGCTACTGTAGATCATAAACCAGGAGGACTATGCCATTGTCAGCTTGTGTTTGGGACACATGAATGGCCTCAGTAGCCCAAGGCCTCAAGTGTTTGTCTCTTACCATATGCTGCTGATGTTTTACTGCATCACAACTACAAGAGTTTTTCTCCACAAACAATAACTCTTTGATTTTGGGGAAAAGGTTGTCGAATTTAAAGCTAATTATGTTTCCTAAACCCCAAAAAAAAGAAAAGACCTTTGATATCTTGACAGTTGCTTTGATCCAGAGCCCATCAGAGGGCACACTGAAGACCAAAATCACAAAAGAAACTTTAAATGACAAGACAAACATCAGCAATTCAAATCTGGGATGGAAATCGTTCGACAACGAAATGCAGAGACGGCTTTCATAACTAAAATTAGACCAGACTTATTTGTGATTGTTTCCCCCAGGAGGACTGATTTTAACAGAAGCATCAGCACCATTTAGATTTTTAACCCAAGAGAAGCTTCCACTGCGTCAGGATTTGACTTAAAAAAAAACAAAAAAAAAAAAAAACAACAACTATGTCCAGATTTAAGCAGAATTCAATTAAAGTGACAGAAGAGTCCCAGTAGCTGCA
Organism: Aulostomus chinensis; assembly: GCF_037954235.1. Taxonomy (NCBI): domain Eukaryota; kingdom Metazoa; phylum Chordata; class Actinopteri; order Syngnathiformes; family Aulostomidae; genus Aulostomus; species Aulostomus chinensis. The sequence goes on from NC_141326.1 coordinate 25,396,206, forward strand.
TGTTTGAGTAAAATATACTCAAGACATAATTTGTTTGTTACTGTATATAATCTGCACTTGGTTCAAGAAAAGGTTTCAAATACTTATACTTAAGTGAGCTTAATCAATTGATACTGGGCAATAAGAAAAACTCAGATATTGAGTTGTTTTGACCAAAATCTACGTGTAATTTATTTATCTATTTATTTGCAGTGATTCCTAAAATGGACATGGAATATTTTACAATTTATGAACAAACTTTATTGTCTAAAAATGACACCAGTGCACTGAAATATGTGGTTTAATGGCTGCAAATGATCACAAATATCTTTTTTTTTTCTGCGTCACAAATGTTTCAATACTGGCAAATACTGGACAGCACGCATGCCCGTGGTTATAAACCAATCAGGCCCCCTTCAGCCGATATTATCGTTCAAACTTATATATCAGCCTTCTCATTTGTCAGCTCTATTTCTGCTGTCTGGGAAGCTCCAGCGTTTCACCCCATAGGATTGTATAACGCACCAAACCTCCCTGTATATTTACAGCTCATTTCTTGCCATACACTGCCTCCGATGAGCTTACGGGCACACTTATATCATTTGGTGGAGTGGGTCATTAAGTAGGAAACAGTTGCTAACTCTTTCAGGAAATTACTCCTGCTGGGTGTGTCAAGCTGCAGCATCCAGCTTAAAAGACGACATGCAGTTTTACAGGTCCCGCGTGGAACTGAGGGATCAAATGACCGTCTATCCTCTTTCCAAAAGGCATTGTGGTTTTGCCTGCAGCCCCAAACATCAAAAGGCTGAGTTGGTTCAGGTCAGTAGTCAAGGTGGAGATGTGGGGTGTGTGTGGGTATGGGTGTGTGTGTGTGTGTTGGGGTGGGGTGGGGTGGGGGCATGGGAAGCACCTTCTTAAAAACAACACCCAACCACAGCAGCAGCAATAACCGAAGAGCAAAACATTTATCTTGATGTGTTTTCACAGCAGAAATGAAAAACGTGAAATAGTGTCTCTAGACGATGTCGCACACACGCTGCTTTCCTCCACCCCCCCCCCCCCCCCCAGTCGAACAGAGAATATTGTGGTTCATAGATTTAAATCAGTTTATAGTGTCACGTGAACAGTATGGACTAAGTTATGAATTTTACGTGTTTGACGTTGATGAACAGAATAGGAAAGATCAAAAGTACCCACATTTGGAATTTGTTCGTTTAATAATAACGTTTCTGAAACGCAAGTCTAGACAGACAGTGATTTATTGAGTCTCAAGAGGTAAGAATATGTTCTGTCACAGCAGCGCTTAATGCAAATTACTGTGGTTGTACTCATCGTTATGCTCTGGACTCCATTCAGTCAATTATTTTTGTATTTTTATACAACAGTTAATTTACGATGGAATCCATCACGGGAGTGAAGTACTTGCAAATTATTTATTCTTTGCAACATATTCTCAAAATAGCTTGTGTTGCTTTCAATCAAGAGCAACTCATGTGTTAGGTGAATTTCACCACTAGATGGCGCCAACATACATATATATATTTGCCAGCCTTGATCACCGCACCTCAGGGTTTTCTTCAATTCTCAGAGTTGAGGAGTGGCATTACAGCGTCTGGGCCATTTGATCTCATTTGTATAAGATCAAGACAGAACACTTGACCGATATTCACCCCAGATAAGCACCCATGATTAAAGCATCAGTGTTTCTCAAAATAGATTAGCAGTTAATTATCGTCAGTCCTCTCATCTTTTGTTGTCTGGCATCAGAAATTCAGGTTTCAGCTCCAGGATTGTATGAAAAACACCAGGATGCAGTGAACTAATCATGATTTAGATCTCCGAGAGCAACCCTTGATTCCTCTGTATTATGTAATAATGTCTGAATCGCTCAGCAGCACCAGCGTCACAACATCAACTGGGAAGACATCTGACCTTTGGTGGAACAGATCGCCTCAATTATTTAAACAGCTGCTTCATGTCAACCCTCCCCACGGAGTCACACACTGTAGTTCATGTGACTTTAATTTTCATGTAAACTGTGACCTTGATTCCTCCCTACATGGGTTTTTTTTTTTATTTGTGGAACTTTTACGGTTGTAGATGTGGTCCTGTTAGGTAATTGCGGTTTCATATCTTCTAAAAAAAAAAAAAAAGTGATTTTTTTTCTTTATCTGAATAGTGACACAAAATGAAGCCCAAAATAGATGAACAATACTTGCCAAACCATATCACTGAATCTCTCTCTCTCTCTCTCACACACACACACACACACACACACACACACACACATACACACACACACACACACAATGTTTGGTTTTATGCTTTATCATCTTACATCAGCGTTTTAAAAATCACACTGCAGATCCAATACACCACCACTGGGTGTCGCTGTGCCCCCACCAGCCCATAAAAAGGCGTTGGCTTTCTCTGCTGCGTGTGAGGACCTGAAGTCAGCGGAATCAGAACTTTGCAGCCACTTTGCACTCTCTTGATGGTGTTGTGACGAGGGGACGTTTTTAAAAGTGGTTGTACAACGACGCACTCACCAAAAATCACCTTCCCTCGCGAAACACGCCTGCGTGCATCGTAGTTCCGTGAAATCTGTACCTTTGTGCACAATTTCTGACACATGCAATGAGAGTCATTCTTACCAAATATGTCTTTTAATGCAGTCCTTTATTTGTTTTCCAGATCTGTAAATCGTAATCTTACACTCAACTGGATGAAAATAAACTATTTTTTTAAATAAAAGAGGGATATTTTACGACAGGTTAGACATCCCAGTCACTTCATGAAGTCTCACCGTAACAGTAATTACGTAAAGTGACCCACCCAACCAATCCTCGCTGTTGTTTACTTTTGTGCGTAACCCCCCCCCCACCAAAAAAAAAAAAAAAAAAAACCAAGGCGGCTCGGTCAGCGCGAACTGCTGAGAGAGAAGATCTGACCCGAGACGCTCGGTTCTGTTATTGTGGTGAGAAAAGAAGTGTGTGCGCGCGCGCGCGCGCGTGTGTGTGTGTGTGTGTGTGTGTGTGTGTGTGTGTGTGTGTGTGTGTTGAGACAGGATGTTATGTACGTAAATTGAAGGGTCACACATCAGGCAGCAGAGAGTGAGGTTCTTCATTTGTGCCAGACTGGATTTTACTTTTCAAACAAAACAAACCAACAAACAAACAAACAAACAAAACAGTGCAAAGTGTCTTGGAGTAGGCGGAGCTCCATCAAGCCCGAATAGAATATCTCATCATAATCGGACACATGGAAGAGCGAGCAAGGAAGTGTTTATTTATTTCCTTTTAGCAAGGAGGAAGAAAAACAAAGGAATGGAAGCAAATAAATGGCCCAAATTGCAGTTACAATAGAGTCACGCTAGATTCAGGAAAGTCCGCTGTGATTTCACCCGGAGTTGACACTCTTCAGATAAATCAAAACGCTGCGCTCTGCTCGGCTCAACGCCAAGTGAGCACCAGTGGCTGACGGGAAATCAGGGTGGGGGTTTGTGTGTGTGTGTGTGTGTGTGTGTGTGTGTGTGTGTGTGTGTGTGTGTGTGTGTGTGTGTGTGTGTTTTAAGATGAGGATGAGGGCTGGGCTTTGAGGAACCAATGACAGAGTGGTCCGAGGTGGCTGCTCTGACTGACGAGTTGACGGGAGGTTATATACTCTGCGTCTCACTACCAAGGTACATTTAAACAGACGCGTGCGTGGAGAGAGAACGGTGAGACGCGAATTTCAGCCACAACAAAAACATTCGTCACCTGATATCCTCATCAGGGATCAAGCACCCTCCACCGGGCATCTCTGAAACTGTTTTGTTTTTTGGTTGTTGGCGAGAATTTGGAGATGTCGAACGTGCAGTTATCGAGCATCGCGCTGGAGAGGCTGGTGGCCAGGAGGACCTTCCCTCTCCACAAGCGCACCAGCGTCTGCCGCAACCTCTTCGGACCGGTGGATCATGACGAGCTGAGCCGGGAGATGAAAGCAAAGCTGAAGGAGATTTCCGAACGTGACCAGCAGAGATGGAACTTTAATTTCGAGGCCAACACTCCGCTGGATGGGGATTACCAGTGGGAAGAGGTCCCCGTGGATAACACTCCGGTGTTCTATCAGGACTCTGTACAGAACGGCAGGGCCCCTGTGCCGGTGACGCCTGTCAAGCAGAGACCGACCCCGGACTCTGCTGCTCCGGAGACCCCTCATATGGATGTACTGGAGCGCTTGGCCCCGACCGAGAGCGGCAGCACTCAGTGCCCGGTGGAAGTCAACCAGGAGAACCGCACAGACAAGCTTAACTCAGGGAAGACTCACAGACAGGTCCCGTGTGTTCGACGCAAGAGGCCGGCCACGGCTGACAACAACACCCACATCACAGGTAAACGGAAGATTTGATGTCAAGCCTTCGTGCGTAAAACAACTCCTACCCTGCCATTTGTCCATCAATCCACGATGTTACCTTCGCTTCAGTGCGTAATTTCACTTTCGGCGTGTTTAAACAGCGTTTCTTCTCTCCTCCAGACTTCTTCGTGAAACGAAAGAGGGCTGCTGATAGAAAATCTCTTGATATGAGCGCTTGCCATCACTCCAAGTCTCCAATCCCGGTGGAACAAACTCCACGAAAGAGGATCCGTTGAAGGTATGAACTTTTACTATGTACTAAGATTTACATTGAAAACCAAGTCGCGTATTTGACTGCGTCCAATAGTACATTTAAATTACTGTCACAGTAAATGTTATTATATATCATTTATATGGCGTGGTTAGCAGTTCTCTGGTTGTGCAACCGTGTACTTTTCTCATTTTTTTGATGTAATAGTTAAAGATGTAATGAGCCAAAAAGGATGGCAGCCTTATCTCAGACAGCGAGAAATAGCGAGAGAGAGAGAGAGGGAGGGAGGGAGAGAGGGAGGGGGCGAGGTAGTGATAGTAAGCGGTGGTGCTGTAGTAACACTGGGGGAGGGGGATGTGCGTCACAATGTGGCGGGAAAAAGCTTGGGTAAAGGGTGACGCCTGCTGCCGAGTTTACTTCTCCTGTTTCCTCAGAAAGCCAACTGACGTCCTTCTGCGGAATATCTGTCTGAGTTTTCTGTTGTTGTTGGAGAAACTGATCGGTGATTTACGTCATCTTGCAGGTGTTTTCTTTGCACTACCGGCATGCACATGTTGAGGATCACCGGGGAGGTTTTGTATCTCCGCAACTTAAACGCCGGAGAAGGGGAGTAAACAAGGGGACGGTGTTGGAGAAAGAAGCCCGATCGGCCGGCTGCCTTCTCGGCTCGGTGCGCCCAGGCGGAGCGCAGCCTGAACACCGGACCAGACTCTCAGGACTGAACGGTTTGGGGGAGGGGAGGGAAGAAAGGAGAGGGAAGAGAGGAGATTTCGCCGAATGACTTCTATCCAGTACAAATGTAGCATTCATTGTTGCTTTTGCATACAGCCACTCGACAGTGTTAAATGTTTTAACATCTGTGCAATCCTAAATTACTTAAAAAAATGTCTACACTGGCCAAAAGTGTACAGCTTTATAGAGACAATAGCCTATAAATGTTTATTTCTGTTCTGGGTTCTCCGTTAAATGTATATTTTTTAAGACTATTCTAACTTATAATTTATTTATGTTTCTTTATATTTGTTAATTGTTGATTTAGCCAAATGGCATATTTTATTTTATTTACTATTTTTATTGTGGTGTTTTGCAATCATGTAGCTTCCCAACAGTAGTGTACACTAGACTTTTCTTTGTGTCTCTGAGCCGTTTGTTTGTTTTCGAGTGCCCTCGGTCGTGCGAAAAGAGGACAATAAATATTTTACACTTCCACTTGAAATGTATGATGTGTCTTTTTCCAGCTGATGAGTTCAAATACAATCTTTTTGATAAAATAGTGTCTATTTATACTTATTTAGTTCATGACAATGAATAGAACCAACGCAGAGTTGGACTTGGTCTTCATCCACCTCAGGGACGCAGGTACATCACCTCACTGAGCTCCTCCTGTGACTGTCTGCTTCCGTGGGCTCATATAGCCTACCTTCCAGGGTTGGTGGGTGGGGGTAGGTGGAGGTTGGGAGGGGGGCATTCAAACGTGCAGACTTGAGCAGCATGGCAGCTGCGGGATATAGGCTGGGATTTAAAGGCCCTTTCGCCCCTCTATAGAAGCAGCAGCTGCCTTTGGATCCCCGCTTTGTCCACAACCAAGACACCCCCACATCCACCCGCACTCAACAAGCCCCCTAAAGACCCACTCACACACACTGTTTACCCCGCCGTGGATACACCGGGCGTGGAAGCCACCTGCCAGAGCTGGAAAGAGAAAACTACAAGTCTTTGTAATTGTCCTGGGCTTTTGAAACAAACTATTCAACAGGTCATGCTTGCAAGTTTACCCTAAATTGAAAGACGCAAAAATGCAGCGTCTGAATACGCGCTGGTTCTGGTTTCCGATCTTAAAAAAGTGTTTCCAAAAGAGTGTTTTTCCTGATTTGTCATAGCAGTGAGCGCAGACGCAGATGATGCCGAAGAAAAACAAGGATTCAAGTACGGTGAACCGTGGCTGCGCTCCGGTCTTGACGGCTGAACGCGTGAATATTCCCTCTTTATTTTAGTGCGTAAAACAAAAACCCAAACACATCAAAACGGAAACAAATTGAACAAAACGACCATAAAGATTAAAATACATATTTTGTCTCACATTATCTCCATTAATGAATGAATATCGAACATCACATCGTTGGATGGTAAGAAGAATATGGACTGCACCACAACTGTAGAAAACAAAGGTTCAGGTTCCCTCTGCGGGTTCTTGGTGCTGATTGGTGACGAACTCATGAATCTACACCATTTACACTGATACGTATCGTCAGTACACATTTATTAAAATGAAAAAAAAAACATTAAATCCTTCATCTTTATTATTTTTTTCATCTTCATCTGAGCTGAAAGATGCGTTCTGGGTAAACCAGGGCCTGAGTTTTACCAGGCATTCAAGCGCGCGCGCGCGCACCCGGGCGTATGGAGCATATAAGGCACATTTCGCGATTATCCATAACTTTATCCATTTGTTTGAATAGCTTTGACTGTCTGACATTAATGTTTGAGTTAAAAATGGAGACTTTTGATGGCTCGAGTGACTTTGTCAGCTCTATGCAGCCATAAGCTCTGAGGGCTTGTTCTGATTTCCAACACAAAGCGCTCTCCGGCTCCATTCTTTCCTTTTTGTTGCCATATGGCAAATCCATGTAGACATAGCCAAGACCCATTCAGTCAGCCACAGAATGTCCTGCATCAGAGAACAAAAGACACTTTGTCTGGCTGCTCTATTGATACGAATGGGCGAAAAAAAAATATTATAATTAATCTATGGCTATATCCAGCTAATTAACGCCCATATGCCCGCGGGGAGCTGCGAGGCCATTCAGTGTAATTTTAAAATCTCAATAGTTTACATGTTAAAGACAACAGCTGTTCATGTGTTACTTTAATGAAGTCCCCTCCATGTTGGATGGAGACTGGACACATTCAAGGATTCAAGTCCCCCCTCAGAGTCAAAGGGGTCATCTTCCTTTATTTATCATCAGCTGTGTAACTATATATATATATATATATAAAATTGTTCAAATAATTTGTTTTTGGTTTCCCAAAATGGAACTGAATTTGAGCCACAATAGAAAAGGTCACAGGTTAAGGGCTGAGGTAATTGGAAGCCTACTCTAGAAGTATTTTAAACAGTATATGTCATTATTTTGCACGACAAAGAATCATTTGGATGAAAAACAGCACTGAGCTGTAATATCAATGCCCATCTTGTAATTTAATTTATATATATATTTTTTTTAGATTTTGTGGATGGATTTGTATGGCTCCACAGGTTGTATAGAGGAAGTGTGTGACGTTACAACTTCATTTAGGGCCAGTTTGATGGACATAAAGGAAAGAGATGACAGTTCATATACAGGCCTCATTAAAAAGCCTGCTACAATAGAATATAATTACCCACGCAGCTGCTGATGGAGAGAACCAGTCTCAGGGGTCCTGCAGGCCCTCATGTGACCCCTGAAGCAACCTCACTCTCTTGATTTATTTCAGTTGTTAGCCAAAAAATATATATATTAGATGTGTTTGATTTGTTGTGAGAAAACCCACAGAATGATCACAATGAAAAAGAAAGGAAAAATCAAAAAGTGGAATCATCATTTTAGAAAAGTCATAATGTGAAGAGGCCTTATTGCACCTGTTCTGGTGGTCCAACAAAGGTTTTCATGGAAATAAAGAAAATGTATCCCATCCTGAAATGATCCTGTAATAACAACACAATAAGAATGCAAATATTCTTTGCAAAAAAAGGAACTTGGACCTGTGCTAATTTAAATCTGGTTTTGACAGTCAGCAGTGCAAAAATGCCTTTCTTGCAAGGAGCATGGAAGAGCAAAAGAAAAGCAAAAAAATTGTCTCCACTGTTGCAGGAATTTGTTAGTTCTCTCTCTCTAATAATAAATCACATTTATATCACTTCAGTTTTCACTAAAACGGCGTGTTTTCTCGGGTGTGTTAAAGAAGGCGATACATCATTTAACGCAGCAACTTTGCCTTCCAGTGGCCTGTTGCAACCACAATCCATGAGTTAGAAAAAGAAAAAAAAAGAAAGAAACAAAAACCTTTAAATCACATTCTCTACTCTCTACAATCACAATTACAGGGACAGTCTGCAAAGTCTGCAATTAAACATAGAAAGACGGAAAATCAGCCAAGGGGGAATTAGCATTTTCCATGACCATCTGGCATCGGCGCAGGCGACAGGGAACAAAGGCGAGCTGGATGGAGAGGAGAGGCGAGTGTGCCATCGCATTGACCTGCAAATGAGGCTTTGTCACCGAGTTAAAGCTCCCTGACCCCCTTTACCCACCCACCTACCCCCCCCCCCTCTAAAGACTTATTTTTAAACCTATAGTGTGACGAATGAGAGGCTGAATTCGAGTCTGCTTTGGAAAAAAAAAAAAAAAGACGGTCAAAAATTGTCCAGGGGTTATCGGGAAATGATCAGACATCGATCATTTGTATACGTTTCTACAATTACATTTTGTGCACACAGTTTTCACTTTTTTCAATTAATATAAAAAGTGAAACTGAATGTTTGAACGCAGCCACTGCCGGTGGGACTCAGTCCTCCGGACGCTTGCAGGGCCTGTTGGGTCAAACGGATTTCTGACGTGTTCTCATTATATATTATTAGATCAGGGATTTGGCGCAGTGCACCTGGTCACACGAACACCCACGTGTTAGAACAAAGGTGATAGTATCCGGAGGAGGATTCTGTTGTCCCCCTGCATCGGTGTGTGTGTGTGTGTGTGTGTGTGTGTGTGTGTGTGTGTGTGTGTGTGTGTGAGAGAGAGAGAGAGAGAGAGAGAGAGAGAGTGTGTGTTTCTGTAAGAAGCTGTAACACGCTTATTGTGAAGTAACAGGCCAGTGTTAGAGATGCAGTTCAGCCTCTATCGCTCAGCATTTCAAAAGATTAATGGAGTCCGTGTTGAAAATCAGAAAAACAGATCATAAAACAAAAGTATTATTATGAATAAACATTTTATTGAAGTTTACGGTCCCTCTTGATGACGTGGCTGGTGACGTGATCGTTAAAAGAAGGCCAGCGCAGAGCTCAGTGAGAGCAAGAGTGTAAAACAGGAGCTCCAAGGCTCTGGGGTGATATTGCAGGTTCGCTTTCCCTAGCAGATACAGACGCGTCTCCATGTTTTTTTTTTTCCCCCCTCTTCTGTGCCTTTTTCTCTTTACATCCACTTTGTATTCATGCCTGTGTGTAACAAAGAGCACGGCTCAATCCACGCAGGAGGCGGTGTGACAGGGAACTCGTGGCAGCTTTTCAAATATCTTCTTTCTGTCTCCTCCTTTTCTTTACATCTCGACTTTGGTCTCGGTTGGAGGAGGGGGGGGGGGGTTGACGAGGGGGGTTAATCAGCCTCCCACCTCAATCTCTAATTCACTTTGCTCTCCACACGCATCAAGGGGATCGGATTTAAAGCTGGCCAGAAGAAAAGCAGATACTTTACAATGTTTCGAAACGTGATGGAGCGAGAGGCTAAATGTTTACTCTGTGCGACAGAAACACCCCAAAGCATCAAGTTGGTCTGTTTGTTTGTGGAGGTTTTTTTTTTTTTATCTTGAGAAAATTGGTAAAGTAAACTTAATGGAAAATATGTGTGCCCTGCAGTTTGTGGGCCTCTGAATGCATAAGTGTCACAATACACATTTGATCACACTTTTTAAAATAAGAATAACTTAAAGCAAGGTTCAAATTAATCTATTGTGAGATTTTGCTTTTAATAGGAGTCCTCCTCCAAGGATTCTTTGGGGCCTTGATAGATAGCGTTGCAGATTGTTGGTTAAATAGCTACTCAACATTTTATTGAGTAGATTAAAATAATCATAGATTGTATTGGCCTTTATTGTTTCGCTTGGGAGGATTTTGAACGTTCAAGAGAACTCACACACCCACACAATACAATCAAACTTGAATTACCCCCCTAAACAAACACTCCATGGGTATTGCACAGATGCCATAAATGCACAAAGGTCATTTAGAAAATTATTGAACTTATTGCACAACTGGCCTGCGCTGCACTTTGAAATACACTATAAAGTAAGTGACTACTGTGAGCTGACATTTACCTCGAAGAAGAAAAAGTGGTGTATTTGTTATTGATGGACATTAATCCAGTATAAAGAGCATCAATTAAAGGGTGTCTCCTCTATGGGGCAGTTTGTTTTCCCACTTGAAAAGGTGAAAAGGTCAAGCTGTTGCTTTGGCGCCAAGGCAGCTTTAAAGTCTCTCTTATTCCGCCACACAAGAGATGTCTACAACTTGCTATCTACTGACCCATAAAAAGAGTCAGAAAGTCTAATCTTAAGTCCGGAGAGTCATGATTCAGTATTCACACCAGGAACCTGCTGCTGGCACGCAGAAATAAAACTGAACCAGCTTTAATGCTGCTGGTTACGCCTGCGCTTTTCATCTTCCGTCAGATCTAAATATCTGCTGTGAATACGGTTTGTAATAACGTAACAGCCCGTGTCTCTTATTTTAGGGTTATTTATATGACCATGGAAATAGATTATACGATCAGCTTCGACTCAATTGAAATGGATAATAAAAATTAATGTGACTTGTGGTGACGTTTTAAGCACCACTTAAGATCAGATGAGTAAGTGTCCTTGAGGAAGCCATCTCTGATTTATTTTCTGCTGCTGACCACAAGTTCCTATGGAACACTGTAGCACCATCAACATGTGGTGTGTGAGTGATAATGAGAGTGTTGCATTCCCACACACCAGTGATGCCTCCATGACGCAGACGTCAGGGGCCATTTCGATTCAACTCATTTATAAAGGTGACGTGAAAGTGTCCTCCTTTAGAACTCCTTCAGGATCGAGGAGCAGTTTTCCTCAAATTTAAACAGCGTGATGAAAGAAACGAGGCCCTGTGATTTAATCTTTTTTTTTTTTTTTTTCCTGATTTGACACCACGAAATTTAATTTTGCTTGTTAACCTAACTGGCGTATCATGTCCAGACAAACTCTGTGAGGAGATCCCCCGCTCAATCTAACGACAGCCTACTGTGGCCCTTTGAGTCTCACACATACTGTACCAATCAAAACTGCATAGCTTCACTCAGGAGTTATGGCTTTACAACCAGAGAACCATATGCAGCTCTGCAGGAAAGGGGTCCTTTCTCATTGTGGCAGTAATTGGACAGAGAGGAGAGAGGAGGAGACAGATAGTGCGATGACACTTGAGAAATGAGATCTAACTCCATCCCAGCGCCAGTCCTGACAGCCAGAGTCCTCCGCCTCCATTCTTCTCCCTTCTCCCTTTGTCACCATCCTTTTCAGTTCCTCTGAGCCAAACCTGTTCCCCTTCACATCCCGTCTTGCAAGGGATGTGAGTCCTCTGTTGAGCGTCTGCTGTCTCTGTTTTATCTGTCCATCCATCCATTGCTGGTGCCTCTCCTCCTCGCTCCTCTCCTCCCTGTCCTTCTCTATTGGCAGAGCAGGTTTCTTCTCCTTCAATCATCTTGGCTCATAAAACTTGCGGAGGAGGGTTAGCAGGCTGTGTTTTCAGGGCTGGCTACACTGCTATGGGTGCGCTGACTCGGACTAATGCTATTCACGCCTCACATTTGCTCGCCAGGTCCTATGAAAAGGGATAGCCACGGCGCCCTTTATGGGATAAACAACAAAGGACCATCATTCATCCAGCAGCAGAAGACTGAAGAGTGGTAGAGTTTGGGTTCATCCTGCTAGCTGCTGGCCTTTCCAGCATCATATTAAGGCCTCGCTTGTCAGAAGGTCTCGTGGCTTTAATACACTTATGACTCATTTTCAATGATCATGTTCCTTAATTGCAAAAGAAAATCAATAATCATAGTAATAAAAAGTTATAACCTCCTGCAATATGTCCAAAGGGGGGTCATCCCTCCCTCCCATGTGGCACCCAATTCCATCCCCTCCCTCCTGACAATAGCTCATCACATTGTTCAGAGATTCATAAAATTACAACGATACAAAGATTTCACTGACTCGCTCATTTTCACTTTTATTTTTGATTGTGAAAATTTGATGAGGATGAGCTGAAATATCAAACTGTATTATTTCTATTTGTAGCAAAATGTACTGGCATTTTCATCTATTGTGTGTGTGTGTGTGTGTGTGTGTGTGTGTGTGTGTGTGTGTGTGTGTGTGTGTGTGTGTATGTGTGCATGCGTGCGGGATTGTGTGTGACACACAGACGATGAGTGTCTGATGGCGATATAGATTTATGGCCATACTCCCAGGTCACCCCAGCACTATCAATCTTCACCTTTCCTTGGCTGCTCCTTCATGCAGGGCCAAAAGCTTTTGAGGCCTGTTGGCAGCTCACGACAATACCCAGAATGCTGTGGGGCCTTGTCAGCCCATCCTAATTTGTGGCTGTGGTCCTGGGGTTGAATTCAGCCTCTGCTGGCTGCTTGACCTGCTGTATTATGTTGGTGGATTAGCAACATCTTTCAGTCTCCACACAGGACAACAGCCATGGGCTGATACGCAGCCTGCAATTACACAGCAGGAAAGGCCTATTTAGAAGTACATACACACACACACACATGTGTGTATGTTCGGAGAGATGGATAGCTGAGGAGTCGACTGTGGAGGGGAAGAGAAGCAGGTGATCAGGCGGCAGGCTGCTTTGAAGAGGACTCAAGAAAGCAAGAGTAACTGTCTCTGTGTGTTCTGGGTTTTGTAGCACGCAGTCAGTATTCAGCTCCCATTGTGTACATGGAAATCAACGCATCGAAGCAGCAGCTTATCAGCGCTAAAATGGCACTGCATTAAGCTTGTTTGAATTATATAAATGTAAATACATTTCCTTTGCAGTAGTAAAACACGTCTATTTGCCATTTGGAAAGTTATTATTGGTTAATAAAACCTACAATAATTATAGCAAATTCAGGGATTCTTTTTTTGTTTTTAAGATAAATTTTATGTGGTATGTGAAGTATTACACAACCCATGAAAACCGCCGTGTAAGATCTTCCTGGGGTGCTGGAGGAGTTTCAAAACTCTGAGAGAAAATATCCTCAATTAAAAATAGCTGATGGTTGCTAAAAATGGTACATGCGATTTCAAAACATGTCAGCCTTTTGGGAGTTTGACATCAAAGAGTAACAGAGGGAGCTCCATCTCTGCATCACATCTTGGCCATTTTTTAAAATTTTAAACCAGGCTTTTTGAAACACTGGCATTGTGTGAAAACAAAACACAAAAATCTTGGCTAAATATTGCTTTCTTTTTTTCCTACAATAATCATTGATATAACTTGCTTTGTCTGTGGCTCTTACAATGACCTCAACACACTCCAATTAACTGCATTTTTCTTCTGCAAGGAAGCTGCTGAGCATTTGGGCCAAAAATATTTATGGCAGTGACAGATATCATGACTCATGAGATGCAAAATCTAGCCCCTCATTTGCATTTGCCTTACAGACACTTTCACGCTTGCTAAGTCATTAATGCTATGGTGTGATAGGCTGTCGGTTATTTTGCTAACATTAAGGGTAGGGGAAGTTGAAACAAAATAAAATACAGGGTTCCAAAATTTTTCAAAACAGTACACACAGATGCATTTGCAGGATGACTGAAACAAAAGAGCTAAACACCAGATATGCAGCAGGTCAAGCGGAGATCAGAGTTGGCAGTGCAGCGCAGCATCTTACAATGCACACAAAGCCCTCGACGATGGGAAAAGGGAAATTGGCAAACCTAACATGGTCCCCTGCCATCATCCCTCGCTCCCTCCCTCTGTTTCACAACAGATGCTATGTTCCATGAAGACACTGTCAGCTGCACAAGAATGGGACGAAATTTGTCGACAATGACGGTGGGGACTGGAGGACAAAAAAGAAAACACTCACACTCACTCACTCACACACACACACACACACACACACACACACACACACACACACACACACACACACACACACACACACACACACAAAACGTTCCCAAAGTCAGCATCTGAGTTAACAATGACGACACGGCACCAGGGAGGAGGGCAGTGTGCGGGCGTCTGCACAGACCTCTCTACAGGAATAGGACCTATCTCTATGGAAACACACCACAACCCCTCCCCTCTACTTTTATTATAGTATACACATACACGCACACACTTGTCAGCTGCAGCCCAGGCGCTCTCTGAGCCCAGATGGTGGCAAACTGCATAACTCACTTATCTGTCTCTGGCCTCTAAAGGAATGCTTAAAGGCCTCTCCAATTCCCAGTGGACGTCACCAAAAACAGAGAGGGAGAAGCACGCCATCTGCTCCCAGACAGTGTGGACACCCCCTTTCCTGTTCGTCCCCCTAAATTCAAACCCCAAACCTCCTTGTGATCCCTGAACTTTGAGAGAGGGGCAGGGGGCACAGCTGAGAGTTGGAAGAATCAGCATTATTTCATTTGTGAGGTGCAATGAATTATTATGGGCTATGGCTAAAACTAATACAGTCATTGATAAGCAGCATCCAAAAGTGATATCTTGTCAAGTTGGAAACCCTTCACTTTACATGTAATTATGCAGTATGAGCCTACCTGCCTTTGTACGAGTTTGGATTCTTAAACTTGTTGCAACACAAAATCTTCATTGATCCCTGCAGATAAATATAAATCTAATACATATTTTGTTTTGTTTGTGGGGTGTAAACAATCTGTTGGTATCTATGGAGGTGGAGTCATGGCTAATAGTTCAATGTTGGGGTCTGCAGAAATGTTCCTTCTCTGGAACGTGACCAAGGTCGCACCATCTGTTCTTGATTTTTTCTTGTCTGCCAGAACCATGTGAAAGCCATCGAGGGCAGAGATGGGTTCCAGAGCATCCTCTCGTTGCCATGTCTCTGTAAGACATATCATTATATCAGAGGAACAGTGGGCCAGAAACCAAAGGGGTGCAGGTTCTATCCTAGCATCTATCACCTGACGCAAGATACTGAACCCCTGATTGCTCCCGATGAGTAGGCTGGTGCCTTGCATGACAGCCTGCACCACCGATGTGTGAGTGAGGCAGCATGCTTTGAGCACTGCTGGAATACAAACATACAATATAAATACAGTGTGTTTACCGTCACACCCCCAGAAGTCCCTCTCAGTCCTCACTAGCTTTTCTTTTTATTGTCCAAATGATCTCACATTGACTTTAATATTAAAGGGGGGCGAGGGTACGGCTTATATCTCCTCTGTTCTCCATCCGTTGTCATGATCCAGCTTTTCCGTCACTTTGTTCCTCCTCTGTGTGTTCTCTCAGGGATGTCCGATGTCCGGGATGTTCCTGACAGCTGGCCGGCTTCAGCGTGATTAGCCAGTCCCTCCGGTAAATGATGCAACAAAGCACTCTGCAACATAGCTGCATCATGCATTATTTTAAGGTATAATAAATCAAATTCACTGTCTTAACTGCATAGTATTGTCTTAACATAAGTCTTGACAGACCTGAAACAGAACCCAGGGCCTTGGAGGCCTGCATACATCTGACAGGGGCGGTACAAGCCAAGAGTCACACGGAAATGCTGGGGAATTTAAGATTTCAGTGACACCTTCGCTACAAGGATAAGGTTTGGCTGCTGGAGACACGTGTCAGAACAGATGAATGCACCTTAAAATGAAGAGGAAAAGAGTAATTAAACACTGCAGGGCAGCATGTTTTGCCTTCATCACAGTGCCAGAGCAGTGATTAAACAGCACACCCGTCTCTATCTCAGTGCTTATTGCGGCACAGTATAAAGAGGCAGGGTGGAATCTGACGAGTTCTCCACCACCTACTGAGATGAGCGTGTCTCAGGTGCGTGTGTTCACCACATGTGCGATGCGCATGCTGAGTGTGTGGTCCAGCATGTTTGTGTCAGCATGTTAAAATGAGTTTCTGGTGTTGTGCTTGCGTTTGTTCATCCACATCAATAAATGTAGCTTTTCACAAGAGCCAATATAGTGGGAGAGAAGCACAAAAAAAGTGTTTTGAGGTTGCGTGTATATGGGCGTATGATTTTGTGTGTGTGTGTGAGAGAGAATATGCTACACACTTGCCGCACTAATGAAAACCACAAATAAGCCTTTGGTCGGTAGACATGCTGACCTGTAAGTGTGTGTAATGGTGAAAACCAAAATATACCCTGGAAATTATAACATCCATTTCACCAAAAAAAAAACTCCTGTTGTGTGCACTCATGGGCAAGACAGGAAAGCAAATGAGTGGGAATGTGTGGAAGTGCAAGTAGTCATTACTGGCACAGGAGAACATGGAATAAGCTACAAACACAGGAAGCTACATTTCCTGGTGTGTGTGTGTGTGTGTGTGTGTGTGTGTGTGTGTGTGTGTGTGTGTGTGTGTGTGTGTGTGTGTTGAACACCAGCTCTGTGTGTTTTAAAAATGTAGAGTGGGGCAAAGTGGAGAGTTTTTCAATCAGGTCTGGTCATTTGTACGCCTTCTGCGTCTTTCCTTTGGTCTCAAAGCTAATCGATGTGGTTAATGTGATTTCCACCTTTCAAGATTCCTTCAGAAAACTTCAGCTCTATAATTAGCACGAAGCTGACATTGGCAAACTTACAAACACAAAGCATTCGTACACAAACACCCAAATCCGATATCGTCAGTGTCTTCTTTATCCATACGCTCACTGACGCCCGAACACTTTGATTTGAGCAACAAACAAACTAGAACATATCCGGCGCAGCATGACCGTGAATGAGTGTCAACAAGTGTGACCGACTCGTGCTTTCAGTTGAACTTGTAAATTAATTTTTTTGGTAATAGTGCTCGAATCCAAGGATGTCTATGATGGAATAGTCACTGGTGTTATGCTGTGTAATTCAATGAAGTGGATTTCCCATTATCTCAGTTTTTTGATCAATTTGTCAACAACTGAGGACAAATCACATTCTCTAAAGTTCTAGAAATCCATTGATAGTTTCCATCAAGAGGAACTGCAAAGTACTGAACCTGTAGTATCGTGACATGTTTGACAATAAAACTATATTCAGTATTAACTTACCAAGGCATCCACCATTTTAATGCAGCTGTAAATGAAATCCCACTCAGTTAACCACTATAAAAATGTAAAAATGTTTTTATTTGCCTGGTTTAAGCTTCAAGTCCAAACAAAAGCTATTAAGTTGTTGCATTCAGAAAGAGCAACGGAGAATCTATGACACAAAACCAAGGGAGGTTTTTTTTTTTTCCATTCACATTCTTTGGCTTTGCAAAGTCATATAAATAAATTTGATGTGACAAGACTGTCCTCCCAAGAACAACTGCAAACTGTCGTTTCCTCAATTGCCCCGAAACGACATGTTAACGGATGATAAAGCCCTCTAACAACTGTAATGAGTGGGGCTGGAACAAAAGGTGATATAGAGCTGCAGTCCATGTCTTTACAGGAATGAAGTCAAGGTAGAGCTATGACCTTGAACGCCCCTTTAAACCTAAATAATCATGGCCATGAAGGCAACTTAATGAGGTCATATTTCGTGGAGCAAAGCATTTTCATGCCTAAACCAAACCAAATGTTTATCATGTGTCATCATGCGACAAAAGGATTTGCTCCCAAAGGCAGGAAGGAATGTTTATCATTGTGTTTATGCACCGCTAAATTATGTTGCCTAAAATTTTGGAGGCGTTGTTCCATAGATAAATTAAAACTTCCGTTACGCGCTGTAAATATTCATGATAACATCTACAAGCACCACAGATGCATGCTGTCACAAGTTCGGCTTGCATCCTTTAAGTCTCTGACAGTAGATCCAGCAAGAAATCTTCTAGTGTAAGGAAAGCATCACGTCTGATAGACAAATGTTTATTAAAGTCTCAGGTCACGACATAGATCTAGTCTGGACAAGCACCTCCATCATGAGGCCTCACAGCACCACCAGTTCTGAGCAGCTTTTCGTCAGCCGCTGACAAAACGAGTGGAACAAATGGCACCAGCCAAATGGAGAGGCAATAAGGCGAGGGGCCCTCCATGAAGTGTGTGTTTGTGTCTGAGCGTGCATGAGCGGGAACGTTAGTGTTGATATAGTGTACCCAGGACGTGGTGTGTGTGTGTGTGTGTTTGTGTGTGTGTGTGTGTATTTTGTAGAGTGAATGGCAATTGTGTATTTTCAAAAGGGGGGGGTGTCTCCCTGTGTAAGAGTGAATGTCGGTGCCCCCTGTGAGTAGGGACATGTGTGTGTGTGTGTGTGTGTGTGTGTGTGTGTGTGTGTGTGTGTGTGTGTGTGTGTGTGTGTGTGTGCACGTGTGAGTTTGGCACAACAGGCCAGGGTGGGTGAGAAACAGCAGACAGCCGGTTCAAGTATGCCCCCAAGTGCCCGTAGTGAGAAGTAGAAGGTTCAGACGAAAGGATAAAAGACTTCTGGTTTCTTCTGGAAAATCAAGTTAACAGTATTTATTTATTTTTTTTTAGATGAACACACTTGATCTTATTAAACTATTAAAGGTGATGTTTAAATAATAGTTTTTGACTTTCTAGTTTGGGCAGCATGCCTCAGAGGTAGAGTGGCTGTCTCACAACCAAAGGGTCGCTGGTTTGATCCTCACTTCCCCCTGTGACCATGTCCAAGTATCCTTGGGCAAGATACTGAACTCCTAATTGCTCCTGATGGCCCTGTGATGGACTGGCGACCCGTCCAGGGTGAACCCCACCTCTCACCCATTGTCAGCTGGGATAGGCCCCAGCCCCCCCCCCCCCCCCCATCCTTTTACAACATCCTACAAATAAGTGGTATAGAAAATGGATAGATGGATGGACTTCCTAATTATCAACTTCCCTCTTTGCCACCCTCATCTTCTTCTAGTCTTTTCTTTGTTGAAACACTGGTGGGTGACAAATCAAAGAAAGAAAACAAAACAAAAACTAATGTCCATTTGAGGTGGATCTGTTTCATACAAAAGTGCCTGCCTGGTTTTATACTTTTTTGACGAGGAACCCTGACTCAAAATATCCCAGAAATGTACATTTGTGTTGAGATTTGGTGATAGGCAACAACACTGCGGACAAAACAAGACCCATAAAGTCATCAGACATGCGTCGCCATTGAGAGTCAAGGCCAAAACTTAAAACGAGTCTGTATTTGGACGACCATCCACTCCTTGAGTGCACCTCATTTCCTGCAGAACACCTCAGATGGTCTTTTGTTGCAGAACTTGTTGGATTTTTTTAATTTTTTTTTTACATATTTAGATTTGGTCTCAATCCAGCTGTCAATCTTATTAAAATGTTGCTATTTAATGTTTAAAGGTTGCTGTGTTTTGCCCTTCTGAACTGTTCGAGGATTCAGTCCTTGGAGAGTTGGATGGAAGATGCCAGAAGAAACTACTCTTTGATTATTGGCAGCGTTGTAGTCAAACCCTCATTTGATGAAGGTCTAACTAATTGTGTATGATTTAATAAAGTGTTAAAAGTTTTAGTCTAACACACCTGTCATGAAGATTGGACAATGGGGATGTGACGCAATGCAGTGCTGGCTCTTTTGCAGTGCTCTCTACCGGGTAAACCTTCAGAGGAGTGGGTTTTCAGAGTGGAGGGTTTGACCTCTGGATACTTGAGTGGCTTTTTGACAGTACCGCTAACCGATTAAATCCCTCCTTTATACGGCACCTAAGAGGATTTTCACCCATCCCACAAAGGAGAGCGTTAAGATTTTAAGACAGTGTCAGTCTCAAGAGACACTTGCAGCAGCGATGGGAGGGGAGGCCAGCTAAGTAAGCAAACAAAGCCACTGGGACTTAGATATTGTTTGTTTATCTTTTGTAATGAAAAAACAAATCTGCCTCATTGTTTTGCCCTTTTTATCAGACAACCCTAATGAGCTGCCTTCTGAGTGCTTGGAGTTCTCAGGGTAATGAGGCCTCATGATCAGAGGGCGCTCTTATCGTCAAACTTCAAAACCACCAACAACAAACATGCTGGCATGGAAGCTTGTCGTTGACATGCTATCAAGCCATTAAGCCCTAAAATTACCCTCAAATCTTTTATCTCTCTCTCTGTCAAACATTGAACTGAGGAATCGCCCTTCGTTTCGCTGAGTGAAGAAAAAGCACATTGTCAAAGGATTTCATCTGCCCACAACATCACATCTGGGCTGGGATCTGACATCAGTGCACAGGCCTGTGTCAGATGTGGTTCCCAATTAGTTTGCGTGGCAACTTCACCGCATCCCACCCCTCCTTTTCTGCCTTTTGGATGGATGAAAAGGCCGAGGGGTTGCCAGTCTGGAGTGTAAAACCAGTACTAATTGTGCTTGGCTGCTCTTTATGAAGTTAGAAGTCATCTCGCTCGGTGCCACACCCTCCTCCTCCACCCTAAAGTCACACAGAGGCGACAACTACACACTATAAACACCGCTGCAGCTGGATTTGTAGCCACCGTGATCAAAGTCACGCATGAGGATGGTAGTTCTGGTGTGTGCGTGCGTGTGCGTGCGTGTGCGTGCGTGTGCGTGCGTGTGTGGGTGTCTGTGTGCAAGAGAGAGAAAGAGCAAGAGAGAGAGAAGAGAGAATGAGAGAGACAGACAGAGAGAGAGAAGAGGAAATGTATAGGTTCAAATGTTGTAATTCTTTATGGCTGTAACCACTGTACAGCTTGATGAGCGAATGTGACGCTCACATGCCAACCTTTGACGCACTTTGTGTGTGTGTGTGTATGCATGTGTGTGTGTGTGTGTGTGTGTGACTCACTGAGCATGTGTGCATAAGCAAGGGACACCAGTGACACATGCTTAACAAGTCTGGGTGTTTTTGAACACAGGTTGAGAGGAGGGTCAATATATGGAGAGGCACTAGACTCGTGATGGTCACAACTGTGTTTTACATGATCCTCAATTGAAAAATATCATTGACAAATATGATATCTTCATAATTTTTTAGAATTCACAAATGCAACATCTTCTAATTCACACTCAAATATTTGTTGCTTATCAAACTTGATCATATCTGTAAAGTTTTTTTTTAAATCTCTGAATTAATGTTCATTGAGGTTATGATGGATGTATTTGTGAAACCACTTTAGATGTGCTTGGTGTTTGACTGTGGGCTGGAAGAATTATGAGTCTGTTTTCTCTCTCCATACGATATGACTCTGAAACTGTGTCAGCGTTACCTCAGCTTTAAGATCTCAGTTCACCCCAGAATCTGAATCAAAAGCATTTATTTCTCTTATTTCTCTCAGTTTTGTCCAACTAATTTCAACCTAACAAGGCTGATGCTGAGCCAATCACCTGCTCGCTACCAAATTTGAAATTATTCTCTCTCTCTGCTGTCAGGTATCATTTAAATGTCTGCTAGAGGTCCCGCACCCACTCCTGTCAGTTCCTCGGACTCCATCAGACTCGGCTTCACCATGCACCACTAGTATCTAAACTCTGAGCATTTCTCTCTCCCTTCTCAGTGTTTATTCATGGGACTGGCTCTGTGATAAGATATATTTCCTGTCAAGGTTTTGTTCCTTGTCAAGACTAAATCCTATTGCTTTGACCTCTTTATGTTTATCTGATTACTACACTCATCTCTCCGTGATAGAAAAGGATTCACTTTACAAAATCTTGTTTATAATCCCCATCTCAGGGTCCAGAACTACGTACTTCACCAAATCCAGATCCCTTCATGACTTCTTTCAATCAAGGGTGTGAACCTCTAGCTGGCAGTACAAATGGGGCAGACATTCAACATCCTCTGCTGCAACATCATTTCCCACATTGTTTCTTTTGTCTTTGTCTCTGTTGGTCCTTGCAAACGTTTCTCCCTCCCCCCTTCTCATTTTACACCTTCTTCCTCCTCCTGTCGTCCCTCATGTGTGGAGTAAAGGACAGTCAGCCCATCTTATATTGTTTATCTGTCCCATCATGCTCACTCTTGCACATGTCTTCTTTTCTTTTTCTGTTTCTCTCCTCTTCTTCTCTTTACTCCTCAGTCACTCTTTCTCTCCATTTCTTAAAGCCAGCTGAGAAAAACAGAGGAGTCTTTTGGCTCTAAGCCAGATAAAACACTGATATCCAACCAACCAGCATGCACACACGCACGCACACGCGCGCACACACACACACACACACACACACACACACACACACACACGCACACACCACTGCTCTCTCTCTCTCTCTCTCTCTCTCTCTACTGGCAGTTGTCCATAACTAAACACACAGTAACAATGCAGACAGACACTCATACACACACTCCCTGGAGTGTCCACTGTAGCTGTTAGCTTGGCTGACGTGCTCTACTATAATTGCAGAGGTCTGTACGGTGCACTATAGCCTGCAGCTGTGGACCTCTGCAGCCAAGCACAGACAGCAATACCGGGTCTTGATGGTCATTTTCCCTTGCAATCTTATAAATAACTGCTGGCTTTTCGACAATATACGCACATGCATGAACGGTCGGAGCAGACATTTCACACATATTTCCAGCAGATGCAGATTATTAATGAGTTCATCCATCTGAATCATCAATAACATCAGGAAACAGTTGTCTAGACGACACGACAGATGTAACACTACAAAGTTCCTTCCTGCAACATCTCTTATTGAGACTATTTTCATTCTCTTGCATGTCAGGAATTGGCAGAGACTTAATTCATTGTGAAGTCTTTGTTCCTTCCTTCCTTCAGTTTTTTTTGGGGGGATATTATTACGTCTTAGCGCACGCTTTTTCTTTTTGCCATCTCGGTATCTCTTAAAATGTAACTTCTCCTAAAAAAGTGTAATTTACCTTTCAAGTACTCACCTTGAATGAGTGTGAACAGGTTTAAAATGTCCTTGCCAAATCCCTGCTGTAGCTTTGACCTCTGACCTCATGAGTCAGTAAACATTCAGTTCGTTTAGACAACAATTAAACAGCAGCTCGTGAATCAAATAAAGAGCAGGAGAGTTTCATGTAGCATGTCATTTACTTTGATAATTCCCTGTTGTCTCTCATCTGTTGGATCTGTCTTCATATTTACCTCTGTGAGCGAGAAATGCTAAGTTTTAAGAAAAAAGAACAGAAACTGTTTTGAAAGCATGAATGTGACAACTGAGATATGTCTTTTGCAGGGATTTAATGGATGTTACCAAAAAAAAAACCAACAACCCAAAAAACAAGGTTGCTCACAAATTCTACAACTTTTTCAGAAGCTGTCTTACATTTGTGCCCCATTAAACAATCTTAAGCACACGGTCTGAAGTGCAGGGTGCATACACACGTAAGGCTTTTGACAATTTACTTTCGCTTGTTGAAGAATTGCTAATCCAAATGCAAAACAGGCCTGCACTGGCTGTGGAGTGCACGTGGAAGTTTTCCAAGTAGCCAGGATTGCTAAGTAGCCCATAAATTGCCCTGCACACACACACACACACACACACACACACACACACACACACACACACACACACACACACACACACAATGTGAAAGGATCCAGTATTAGAGGTTAGTTATTTTATTTTCATGATTTTATTTCTCCAACTGAAGAACATTAAACTCTGACCCAGTAATAACCAAAGTCCTTGGCGTAACATTCTACTAGCTGCCTCTGACAGTTGTTGGTCTCACGACGGAGCTGTAGAAGGTCTCTCAGTCTTTCCTGCAGCGCTCCTCGGCTACTCCAGTCATTGTCCTCCTCTGGCTCTTGGACGAATGCTGCAGAGAAAATACACGACACTGATCCATGTGGTACAGCTCATTCCTTGACATGTTCTTGTTTCTATTAGCAGGAGGTTCAAGCTCACCTGAGACACCAAGAAGAGTGGGAAAACCTGGGTCTAGTCCCTGGGCCCTCTTAGTCAAAAGGTGGCCCATGGACCTCAGGTCACCAAGGCAGCTCACTGTCTCATGGTACAGCGTCCTCATCATCTCCATCTTCTCCACGTCCTCACTGTGTTGGTTTAGCAGCTGTGACAAAAAGTAGTCAGTGTTAGCATACAAAGAACAAATGGCTACATGAAATATCTTCAGGTTGTCTTCATACTGTTAAAAATAAAAATAAAGATAAAGAAAAATAAATTAAATAAAGATTTTGAAAAATAAGAACGATACAAAATGACTTTTCCATGGTATCGATGTATCGATGCTCTACCTGTGCCTCCTTGGTTTACACATGCGCCAACACACACACACACACACACACACACACACACACACACACACACACACACACACACACACACAAAATGCTACAAATAAAATAAGCAGGGTATTGTGCTCTCCTTGAACAAGTGAAGAGAGAGGTTAACAGTAATGTAAGAGTACATTGAGAAAATACTATTACCACACTGAGAAGTGAACAAAAGAAGCCCACAACTTCGGACACACCTGCAGGTACAAGGCATTTATTTTGAATTTATAGACTAATTAGAAAAACAACAGGGTCTTATTCATCACAGAAAATAGTTTTAAACAACTGTACTCAAGCAGCCGACGGGTCGGGTATAAACTGAATAGAGTATTGTGCTCTTGCTCCGCTCTTTGAATAGGTGGGGAGAGAGATTAATCGTATTATAGCAGTACATATTAGTTCATTGTAACATGCAGTCGATGGGTCATTAGTTTGGGGTTCACGTGCATGAAATCCAACGGAATGCAGGAAATTAGGTCTCTATAACTAGAATTTTCCTGGTGGGGGGGGGGGGGGGGACACTCAGACACCAACTGCAGCTGTATTTCACACTGAATTTCCAGAATGATTTTCTCAGTCGGCCCCAGTAGTGCAAAATAAGGTGCAATAAGTAAAGGGGTTGCACTTAAATTGCTGCTAAGTATGTGTGACTGACTATGAAAGCAGCTGTCATTATTCTCCAAATCATCTGCCGGATTAAATCTCGTCTCGTCTCTGCTGACAGCTTTGTGGTGCTCTGTCCCAACTCAGTTTGACATCAAGAACGTCTGTGCGCTTATGTAGAAATTAAATTCAGAATTTCAGGTGTTGGATTTATAGGAAAGTCAGATTATCCCTGAAGCTGTAAGTGAAGGGCTCCTTAATTTGGCGGCTGACAAACATTCTGATGGATCTGTTTCGGTCACAAAGGCCTGTGAATGATTTGTACTTGGGCACCATCTTCATAGCTCAATGACCAGGACAAGAGAAGGAGAACTCAGTCAACACACAGAACAGGACGCTGGAATTTAGTGTGACACGAAACTCATCTTCAACTCTGACTGAAAACTCACTAACATGTGGCAAATTTGTACTACAAAGTGGGTGATGAGGTGAAAATGAATAGTACAAGAAAGAATAAAAGTAAAAATTTGATTGTAGGAAATTTTCCTACTGCGGAGCATTTTTTTTTTCTTCAGTTATAAATCTCCCTGTTTACAACATGTTCTATTTCTTTCTTATCTAAAACATAAGTTTATTGACAGGTGCAGACATCTTTTTTTATGGGGTATGATTTAGTATGTAAAAATCCACGGTTTCACACACCCCTTTTTTCGTAACAAGTGTACAGAAATGTCTGAATGTTCCATTGTTTACACACGCACGCACAAGCACAAGCACACACACACGCACATGCACACACACGCATGCTGACAGCTTGTTAATGACAGGTAATAAAGGTTGTGTAAACACATCTGTTGGTGCTGAGTTACCAGACAGTAAAAGGCCTTCTCCTCTGGTTGTAAAACTGTGGCCCATCAAGCAAAGCACAGAGCAACCATTATCAGCCCAGTGTCCTTGTTCTCAGCAGATGCTTGTCAGCAGTTTGTTGCTGTTTGCTTGTTTTTGTGTCTTTTGTGGAAACTCGTTTGAGGTATACGCATCACCCCACCACCACCCCCTTTGTGTTTTGTCATTGTGTTTTTATCGCTTCAACACATCAACCTGAAAACATTTGACTTTAAAGACGCAATAGCTTGGAAAAAAAAATGAGATTTTTTCCAATAAGCCCCCCCAGCAACAGTAATGAGCTGGTGGGCAGCAGCAGCAGCTCAATACTGGATGCCCACCGGGAATAAGATCCACATCCTCCTGACGCGGTGAACAGATGGTGACGGGGCGTATCATGAGTAAAGCAGAGGTGGCCACCGAATGAGATGAAACCAATAGTAATGATTAAGAACAATCAATAACAGTGATTAAATGAGACTTGACATAAAGGACAGGATGCTAAGACAGAAGCCTTAAACATGTCCCCAAGCACTTTTTACAATCTGTGCAGAGCTTCGTCAACTTCTGATGTGATCATGAGGCTGTTGGATAAAAATCACCAGCTGGGACTGAAAGGAAGGATGCCTGCGGATTTATTTGACTGACCTATTGATGATGCAAATGTCAAAATTAACATTTTTCTATGCCAGCCGATGAGCTTCCACATTATCATTCTGGGGTTGAAATCCAGAACTGGTAGCAATAGAGCACATTTTGAGATAATTCCTGATAAAATATCAAATACCAGCTCACTGGTCGATCAACCTTTGTGTATTTTGGTACAAATTTTGAAGTGTTGCATTGGAGAGGAAGGAGAAACTAATTTACGTGACTGACCAGCGTTTTTCTTCTTCTTCTACCCTGTTAAAGCTTACCGTTACGTGTACCACCACCTTCGGGTAGCATCATATTTTGCAACATATTTACAATTTGCTTAATAATGTCTACCTTAACACACAACAACAGCAAGGTAGCAGTTTGCTGTGCACACCTGTTTGTATTTTCATACTTGCGGGGCACAAACTGAGCAAACACTTAGTGAACGGAGAGCTGATGGAGAACTTATCCATGCTCGCAAGGAATTAAGTGTGTATAAGGTTTTGTCCCTCACTGTCTAAAGGCAAATACCTGAGGCAGCCGTGGTGCTTTGGACACACCACAGCAATTCAAACAGCGAGCAAAGTGGCTTCTGAGACAAATTCAGTGGAATGTATTGTTCTGTTGCCCAAGGTTGATTTATAATGAGTTAAATTACGATTTTGAAAGATTGCTGTTATCATATGTTGTGTTCCTGTATATGATTTGTATGTCTGATAGGCTTTCATTGCCACCTCAATGAGAATCTGTCCCTCTGAGTGTCGTGTACATGACACAGAACGGACGACTGATAGAATTCTTAAGATCGTTTCGAGAGAGAGAGAATTTCTCTGAAAACGCGAGTAAGTACAGTGAAAAAGAGGTATGAGGCAATAAAGTAGGCACACATGCAGATGTGCACACACACGCAAACACAAACACACACACACACACACACACACACACACACACACACACACACACACACACACAAAAAGCCCAACCTGTCTATCTTTTAAAACTCAAAGTGGTTTCAGGTGTTTTTGACGTTGTGCATTTTCTGTCTCTGCAGGAGTTACGAATTAAGAATTACATAAAATAAAACACTGGCCACGTCTCAAGGCTGATGCAGCACATATGGTTTTTATAGAACTCACACCTGAGGGAAGGACAGAGTGGGTGATAGAGAGAGTGAAGAGAGGAAAAAGAGGTTAGAACATTAAAACTTTTTTTTTTTTTGTTAGACTTTATGGCTCAACTATCTCCACTGAAATACGTTTCATAAAACTTGCAACGTGTCCTGGCTTGTTTTCATGCAGCTTCTCTGACTTGTTTATATTAAGTCAACAAAGTGGAGGCCAGGGGCTGGGCGAGGTTTGTATTCATGTGTGTGTTAACAACACGTGATTGTTTACCTTGGAGTTTAGAGAGAAACAATTGAGCTGTTAAAAGACGAGATGTAGTCCTGAGATGAACGAACACGGGGGTGATGTCATAGAGATTAGAAACGTCCCTGAAAGAGACATGTAGGGAGACCAAGCATCGGCTTGATGAAGTCCTGCGTGGCATTTTTATCCTTTGTCCTCAGTCCCAAAAATTAAGATCACTTCCCACATTTTGATTTGTTCTCAATGCCACCAGTTAAACCAATAAAGTTTTTTTTGTTTCCTAAAGTGGTTGTGTTGGACTCACAGAGAGCAGAGATTCAGGGGATGTATACAGCATTTTAATGGGTTGTGCGTGGTCGACGAGCCCAGACACGCACTTAGCCTCTAAACCCATCCCCCATGAAGAAGAGGAAGCTGATAGCAGTGTGCATTCAAATAGCATTTCCTTGTAATATAGTCCACAGTGAAACACCTGAACACTGTAAAATTAATAACTCTTAACCTGCAACAAACATCTGGACAGATTAGGCCTGGCAATCTGGTGTCCAAAAATGACCAAACCAGGCAGCAGGTTGATTGACACACCTTTTTTCCAAGCCCCCTGCCCGCTGTCTTTGGGTAGTGCTTATCTGCAAGGAATCTGTCTTTCAGTCAATTTTCTCAAGAATCATTCATCAAATCAACATCAGACTTGATGCAAGCTTTGAGAGAAAGTGCAATGGACATTTCTCATTTTTGACAGTCAAAAGTTTTTCTTTGCTCAAATTGCGATTGGAGGACTTTATGACAGGGACCGAATTTATTCTCAATCAGAGTGACTTTAGGGTGAGCAGTTGTGTTGGGGCAGGGTGGGTTAGAATTGCGCTCATACTGCAAAAATAAAATGGCTCACCCCAGCCCACCCCTCTGAATATGGTTTGTGCTGTACGCACTGGCATCCTGGCACCATTTACACCTGCACTTTGATGTGTCAGATCACCCTGGACTCATGTAAGGAGCAGGTCTGAACAGAGCCTGTCCAGGCAACACTTCTCCATCCTCTACTTGTTTCAAGTTTCAAGATAAACTTACATCCAGTTGACCAGATTTTACTTTGCTTCGATCTACGATGACCTGGATGAATGAGAACCTACACAGACATCCTCTACTTGCTACCCGCCTGGATGGTTAAGAGAATTCTTCCCTTTTGGGCTTGCTTGGGACAATTTTCCTATCCTAGAAGCCAGACATTTCACCTGGTTTGAGTTGTGTCTCTTGACATTCCTCCTGCTGAGGACCCGGCCATGAGATACTTCCTGCAGAGGCACGCGACGCCACTCGCATTGTTTCCTGCTCTGGCTGCACCTCAGTACTTTACCTCAAACCATTGTTCCTGCCAGCGGGGAAGAGAATGAGGCGTGCTCACACAAACTCACCCAGACACATGCACACTCTTACTTCATTAATACTGCAAAAAACACACAATTAATCCCTTTCCGTGTTTTAAATTCATCTAATTAATGCCTACAGATTTGTTGGTGGTTGCTCTACTCCTCCTTGCTTGCTTTACCTTTCACCAGGTCTCTTCTAGCTGCAGGCAAGACAGACGTTTGTCAGTCAAAGCCTACAAGAAAATGTTGAGCTGGACAGTTAATGTGCACTACTCTGAAATGTGCACCCTGACCAAGACTGCAGCAGTTTGCTCTTTTGGCTCCTTTCCCAAGTTCTGCGGATTTGGCTGAAACAATGGAAACATGATTTTGAGGGAGAGGAGTCAAATTTCCACGCAGGCAAAAAACCACAAATATTTCAATGCTCGATGGTGCTGTGAATCGAACTGTTCTTCGTGGGCAATTGCTGTGCACTGAATAAAACATTTTCCATGTAAATAGTTGAAATCAGAGATGAATACTTTGAATCAGGGGAAACACTATCATGAATTTCCATTATTATACAATAGTTTGAGCTTCATTATGTAAAGTGATACAGAGGCAGAGTTTGACATTTGAAGGCTGTTCTTATGAAAAAAGCACAACTTTTCTCTGTTCTAAATAAAAGTTGGATTTTAAGAGGCGGGCCTTAAAGCATGATTTCTGTCATCACCAGACGCCTGGAAGCCAAATCCGGTCCAAAATTCAGTACACACAAATGATGCTATAACTTGACGCGCCTAGTACTCTGACCCTGAGGTCCTAACTTGTGAAATGAAATGCACTCGCATTCATTTCTTCTGCTATTTGCAATGGGGGAAAATGGTGAAGCATCTTCATCTGGTAATTATACATTTCTTTGTGCGTGTCAATGCTGAAGGATGCTAACGCTACATTTGAGGGCTGATATCATGACCAGCTAACAACATGCCTATAGAACGAATTAGTCTTTCCCTGGCACTCCTTGCTCATAAATTAAATATCACTCATTTGTGAGATAAGGCAAGTTTCTGAGCTCCTGAACTCAGGCTAGAAATGGGTGGTCTTCCATGTTTAGAAATTACCCAGCACCCTGGAAATGTAACATTTCTCCTTCAGAAGGGAGTGATAACCATCTGGGGCCTTCAGATATATAACATTTCGTAGTTTAATCTGATTTTAGTCAGTAAAAACAGATCCAAGGCTTTGTCCAGTGACTACCAGTATGATTATAGTTAAAACAGTCACTATCAGGTTATTTCTGGATTCAGTATTTTGTTTCATTTCAGACATGACTCGTTGTTAGCGATGGACAACAGCTGTATTTAGCTGTGTCCTAACCACTTGGCTGCCACCCAGTTTAGATTATCACCCTCGTAAATTGCAGCCATGGCTAATTACATGGGAATGGAGTCTGTGACTTGTGCAGTTTTGGGCAAAAACGCACGCTTGCAAAGCCACATGGACAAAATTTATTCACGAAATATGCAAACAACAAGACACAAACTCACCAACACGTTCACACACAGATGCACACACATATTTACACATTCTGGGGGCCGACACATGGCGAGGACCACCCAAGAAGGACCAGCCGCTTTGAAAATAATGAAAATTCCGCTGCACCCTGGTTGTGCGCAGCAGGCCGAGCCAGTGCTGCAACTACACTGGAGTGTGAATGGAGGCTTGCATCCCACCTGGTTGCAGTGTTTGCTGAGTACAGGCAGACGGCCATAATGATAAACATGCAAGTTTTTCCATCTGCAAAAAAAAAAAAATCCTCTCTGGACTTTTTTTGGCTTCTGTGGTTCTAATGTCAAAGCCTGACTGATTAAACATCCAGTAAATGCTGTTTTGTTTTGTTTTTAAAGAAAGAACATCAGTCTATAATGTGTTACTTCGTGTGATTTCACTTTTGCACTGAAGGCCAGAGATCAATTTCACACATTGGAAATTCAGCACGAGTGAGGATAACCGTTGCATTTTTTTTTTATGATCTTAACATTAAAAAAAATGTCTGTTGATATGTAATTTGTGAACATTTATGTTTTCACCTCGTTGCCATTGTTATGAAAGCCACACACTCAAAAATACAGATGTCATGCATCTAACATTTAGTTCGCCTGTAGCCTACCATTAGGGTTGTGCTTTCATTGATTGTATTTGCCCTTGGAAAATCATAGAAATGGTGGTCAAATATGGAGATTGTCTTGCACAACAAGCTGTTTCAGACCAATGTATCGATGTATAAATCAAACAACACAAAAATCCCACTGGAATTTTGTCAAGGAGAACTAATGGCAATGCTAACATGGCCTCAAAAACGCAGCATCCCTGCAACACTTTATGTTCCTCGAAGACGTTTCTCTGACTAGAGATGCTAGATGAGTGGTGTGCTCCATTCTCTTTTGTTTGTTCGACTGGAGTGCTCTTAGGTGCTCTTCGGTCCAAGGTAAAAAGTCTTGGAAGTGGTGTAGAGAAAGAAATCTTTGATGACCGAGGCACTCGTTAATCAAAATGTCTTTCAAGAAAACATGACATGTCCTACACGGACAACTTTAAAATGCCCGCACGCAGTGGCATGGGGCTTCTTCAGGGCACAGTGACACAGATAGGAAACTAGTTATGTAAGAGCAAAGAGAAGCAGACGCACAGCTGCTGACAAGCAGTGCTGAAGGTCTGCAGGTAACTGCTAGGACCCGCCTAGCACGCAGTTGTCAGCGCTAAAAACTGTTGGTCACGTTAATAATCAGTGACACAGGCAACAAATAGCATGCATCTACATACATGCATACACATACACATGCAGATACAGTAAACTCATACACATTAACTTATACATATCCATTTACATATAAAGAGTAAGTTTGGGCAAGAAACTAAGACCAGCGTTGCACAATCACAGAAAAGGTCTATAATCTATCCTCTCATTTAGTCCTGGGTAGTGCATTGATTTAAAGCTCCAAATGAGAAAGGTTTCACGTTGCAATAATTGTTTTAACGTCACCTCCACGTATTGATTTTTTTAAAAATAATTTCAATACCCTGAGTTCTCAGAGATGACGGGTCACTATGGGGTGTTTCTTTATCATGCTTGGCCATAGGGTAATCTACATTGTTCACTGTTGGTTCTGACCACATAGAAAAACACCCACATGGGCACTGCAGGCGGTAGGCCGCAAATTCAGAACTGTAATTGATAAAACCATTAGTCTTGAATTCTCTCCATGTTCTCAGATCAGAGAAACAAACCCTAACAAAGCAGCATGACACCAAGACATGAAAAGACATGAAGTCAAGGTTCAGGGCGAGGGGCTACTCAGCAATGATAATTGACAATCCAATGGTAAAAGCACGCTCTAGAACACGCTCTGACCTGCTAAAGAAAAAGAGGAAGAATGACACGGCTAAAAAGAACTCCAGACCTTGCTTTGTTACCCAATACAGTAGCAGTGCCACTGAAATGAAATGAATAATCAGGCCCAGTTGGAAGTTAATTCATAGAGATCCAATCCTGAGAGACATTTTTCCTCACCCGCCTATGACTGTGTTCAAGAAGGCACCATCCATGGGGAACAAGCTCGTAAGAAGTTTCTAAACAAAACCCATGGCTAGAAAAAGGGTTGTGTGGGACTTCCAGGTGTAGGAAGAGATGCCTCGGCCATCAGAGATTTCTTTCTCTACACCACTTCTAAGACATTTCTCTGACGATTATGATGATGAGTTTTATTCCACTTAAAACGAAACTTAAAACCTTTCATACAATGTCTCTAAAGCCTGAATTACTATTATTAAGTCTAAAGCGCCACTGGACTGGTTGGTGGAGGCATGCAACTGTGATATGATAATCCTACTTTCTATTCAAATGAAAAGTCAAAGGTTGGGGGTCTTTTTTGGATCACAAGACCCTTATGCCTCCGGACACACATCCATCACTCCAGTCAAAACCTTGAACCCTTTGACTTCCATCTCAAACAAGGGGCACATTCACAAATTCACTTAACTCTGGCCGTCAATCATAAAGTTATAAAATGATCACCCACAAGTTTAAAATGAGTAATTATTAATCATCCCTAAGCTGCTCCACAAGCCCTCCCCTGTTCCTGGTTCCTGGCAGCCTCCCATGGTGATGTCATTAAGTGGTCACAAATCTCCCTCGGTTGCCAAAGAAGTCTCAAAGAAAATATCTTTTTAGTTTTTGTAGCACACTCAGGTCTTGTGAAGTAGCTAAAGCTTAAATCCAGACTTCCCAGAACATTTGCTGGTAAAACTCAGTCGACACATCAACTCCACAGAGGAAAAACCAAACGAATTCTTCATATAACTAATACTCGCTGAGAGAACCTGATCTAAACTGCATGTGGTTAATCGGATGTGACAGGTCAGTCTAGGAAGCCATGTTAAGTTTTCATTTTCTTTTAAATGCACATCATAACACCCAAGAACAAACAGCAGCATCATTCAGATTTCGTGAATCAAATGAAAAACACCAGCAGGGTATTCTTTAAAATCATTAATGCATTCAGTTTCCAATGATTTCCAATTGGCAGCTAGAGTGATGTGTTTTTGTTTTGGGTTGTTTTTTTGGGGGGGATGAAAGTCTGGCAGGTCATTTATTTTTTTCAATTTTATCTCATGTTTAGTTCTTGTGGTTAGTTTAGGGAGGTGGCTCTGCTTGGCCCAGACCACCCACCCTCCCTAAGCCTCAGTTAATTATGTCATTTTCTATTGGATAAAAGCCTAACTCAGTTTGACAACTGATTTTTTTTTTTTTTTTTTTTTTTTTAGGTGCGACATTCCCATTGATATGCTAAAGGTTTCAAAGTGGGCAGTTAACAG
Organism: Aulostomus chinensis; assembly: GCF_037954235.1. Taxonomy (NCBI): domain Eukaryota; kingdom Metazoa; phylum Chordata; class Actinopteri; order Syngnathiformes; family Aulostomidae; genus Aulostomus; species Aulostomus chinensis. Next base: position 25,430,575 of record NC_141326.1, read on the forward strand.
TTTGTAGAAGCCGTAACAGACAGAGAAGACGTTAAGGCTTTGCGAGTCAGCCTGGATGATTCAGGACGATAGCGTTATCACAGAGCTGGAAGACTTTGACAAGCATGCTGCGTCCCCGTTTGATAGATTTTCTGAAAATTTGTAATCGTTGGTTGAAACAAAGTCATGGTTCGGGTGTACTGTTAGGACCTATTCTCACTGGACAGAAAACACCTGCGTCCACTTGGGTTTTTTTCAGCAATGGGACCAGCATTCAGCCCTGGGTGAAAGGATTCTGCAGTAGAAATGCACATTTATTGGCTTAGCTTTGACTCCATCAGTCAGAGCTCTGCTAGCAACAACGTACACAGAGGAATGGCAGTTTGTTGCATCTGCTGGTAACTTCCATGACTTTCTGTCAGCCCCCCTGTATCGGGAAAGGGGCATTGGCCGCGTGTTAGAATGCTCCTATAGTAGCTCGACTAGTGATGTCTGACTTATTAGCTCCAAACTGCTAGGTGTGATTCCAAAAGTCTCCACTTTAACTGCTGTCCACCAGTTTTGCCTCCTAAAAGGTTCAATTTCTCAGTTCAAGCAGTTTAAAAAAAAAAATAGTTCTGAGTTGTTTGCTCTTTTTTGGTTGTTCATCCCACCACACAGTAGCTATTAGGCATTTTCCAGTCTTTTGCTAGCAGATGGAAATTTTGACAAAGGAACCTCAATGCAATACAAAGTCATTGGAGGGGGATGAACTGTTTCCCCCTGCGGTGTAGGCAGGACTTGATTAGGCGTACGCATCTTACACCCGTCATCTTGGTCAGTGTTTTCGGACTTTCCTTATTAATTCACCACAAGAAGTACACATGTATATTTGGTACGTTACAAAACTACGTAATAAATACTTTGCTGTTTCATGATAGAAAATTAGAGGATCCAGCGATGTCAAATTTGAGTGATTGTGTGTGTGTGTGTGTGTGTGTGTGTGTGTGTGTGTGTGTGTGTGCGTGCGTGTGTGCGTGCGTGTGTGTGTGCGTGCGTGCGTGCGTGTGCGTGTTTATGTGTGTTTAAGTAAATTTGTGGGCAGTCAGTTTTAAAGCGATTGACTGCAAAATGTCCTGAAAGGAAGAAATTAGGAACAGTGAGATGGAGGTTACTCCAGTCCAGAGGCTTGGCCCGGCGCCAGCTCTCCTGACCCAGAACATTTTGTACCGTAGTGAAGGAATGCAGGCAACAGCCATTGTCCTCATCTCATACAAACATACTCGTGCCTTCTTCTTCCTCCGTGTAAAACCTAAACTTATTTCTCAAGTTAAACCCGAATTCCTTAACCCTAAGTTTGAAACCCAACTCTTAAACTTTAATGTGAGTCTATATTCCACCACCAGATACTTAAACTTTAAAACTAGATCCTGAACGTAAGCAAAGCTGTAACCGTTAAGTGCTAGACCCCTGCCAATAAATAACCCAGAAGCAACTTTGTGAAGATGAGTGATTAAAAATCCTCTCATAATTCCTGTCCTCACAAAGTTACAGAGGGTTCGCAGGGCAAAGTATGCAGGAGGTTTTCCCCTCATTTCTCGGATTGCTCATCAGACTTGACTCTCACCCTCCTCTTGCACTCACTGTACTCTTTCTCACGTCGCACTTCACAAGTATTTTGTCTCTTTGTCTTGTAGATGAGTCATTCAGCAAAATTGCCTCAGTGAGTTCCCCTTCTCGAAGTTTCATCAGGCTTCCTGTATGTTAGGAACAAACATATGCAAATGCCTCGGACGCCTTTGTTCTGTGGAATAATTAAGAAAGATGTGAATAAAGACAGAACATGGATCGCAGGTTAAATTATTGTTTTAGTCGCCTCACGGAACTTACAGCAAATAATGAGAATGTCTGTGACACCATAAAATGCTATAAACAACTTGTAACCGTGCACGATGTTGTGGGTGGGTCTAACGGTCCTGGGCCATAGTATAGTACAACTAACCCATCCAAAATGACGGTGAGGATATGTGTTTTTTTTCCGCCCCCAAGTATTAATGATTTAAACACACAATGAGGGCAAACCTTCTTAATTTCTAGAAAGTATAAAAACACCATTTTAAGCTACTCCCATGCAAAAATAATTGCTTGATGGCCTATTTTTTAACTTAGGTTAAATGTCTCATCCATAGCTGTAATCCTGGTGCTGTGCCTGGGTTTAAGGAGTCAACGTCTTTTGCTCATGTCTCTCAGCTTGTGTTGTGTGAATTTCATTATATACATTTTAGAACTCAGCTTAGAGTTGGCAGTTATTTTCTCTTGTTGCCCCTGTACCAGCAGGATGTAGTTATTTTTCTGAACAATGTGTCCTCATGCATCTGTATACTAGCGGTGTAGCAGGACACATTTGTTCTGGAAGGGTAGAAGAGGAAAAAAAACAAAAAAACAAAAACGATGTCCTGGCATTTCATAGGGGAATCAGTGGATGTTCAGTTGTGGCCACATCATGTGCCCTCACTTCATGGGACATTTGCATAAAGTTGGACTTTTATTTAACTTCCCACATCAAGCCGCTGGGTTAGCCTCGATCCAGACCTCAAAGTCACTGCCAATATGGCAATCCTGTTCAGTGAAATAGATTAATCTGGTGTTGAGCTGATGTTTGTTGACGTCTCCTAAACGATCCTAGCAAATCATATTAGAGTGTATTCATAGGACTCAACACCAAGAATGAATAGGATGCATAAAGTGAAATGATGAGTTGGTGTCATTATGGCCAATCATTCATTTGCAGAAAATGATTCCAGAAAGGCCAGTCCTCCCAAAATGTTGTAAAAGTTTGTCAGTAAATGCCTCTGATTCTGTTGCAAAACATATTAATATGAGGAAAAATACAAGACGACAGAATGATAAGCTTTCTTTCACCATCGCTAAGTCTCACGTTCACGCTGCAGCTCCCCTGAATGTAGTAAATATTGACCCAAATACAAACACACAGTGAATTCTACTCTTCTAATCTCACACACACACACACACACACACACACACACACACACACACACACACACACACAAAGCTTCAATATATATTCAAACTAAGCTGACACTTAAACACACACATATCTTCCACTAATATGTTCTGGTCCTGGATTTACGAACAGCTCAATTTAGCTGTGGTTAGCCTTAAATGTTAGCCACAGCCCCCACCCCCCAGAGATTTAATAGGTAGGGGTGGACACAGACATCTCCTTGTCTCTGTCTGGCAGACCCCACACACCACAGACACACTCACACACACACACACACACACACACACACACACACACACACACACACACACACACACACACACACTGTTGCACACAGCCTACACTTTACTAAGTATAGACTAACCACACTTTTGAGCAGGAGATTTCGTTCTGAGGCTGCTAGAGCAGCCAGCCTTGCCTCCCTCCACTTTAAGAAGTGTCCATCACACACAAACACACAATCACACTGGGGCCAGAGCTATTTTGAGAAACCCAGTAAAATAAGTGCACAAGCTGTCCACAATGCTGCCTGAATACACACAGGCAAGTATGCAGCATACAAAGTAAATAAATAAAAGCAAAAGCAGCCATTGGATGCAGACAGACTCCCATGGCACACACAAACCAATATTAACACTTGATAAACACCTGGTGGCCGAGAATAACCATGTCAACAGCCCTTTTTATCTGAGCTGAACAGAGCTCTTAGGAACCTGTACCTAACCAGAAGCCACAAAAGGTTCTCCTGGGAGCTTCAGTATTATATTTTGATAGGTTTCGTAATCTGGTGTGGGAAGAAGAGATGTTAATGGGACAACATTGAGCTTTTAATTTGCGGAATTATAGAAAACATTTATTTAAGATAGTCGGATAAGGAAAAAGACTATTGTTTTTTTTTTAGGCGGGGTGACAACCCTAAAACACTGGCATTCCTAGTGCTGTGTCTTTCTCTTCACAGAAGAACCTTTTTCTTTTCCACCTACGATATCCATAACACAACCCATCTCACTTAAAGACCTGCAAGCACCATTAATAATGGCATGACCCCAGACGACACACGAACAAATGAGACACTGTGCTCCTGAGCAGCTGTGGATCGCACTTATACAACCCCACTGTGGACTGTAACTCAACTAAATGAGTACCTGATCAAATAATTACAGCCTCATTTCTTCTGAATTAAAAGAAAACAGCCAATCCTGGGCGTGCAATTTAAAACAAACCCTGTAAAACTTCAACACTTCAACAAGGACCTCAATTATCTTGCATTGGCCCGACCCTGTTTGCTTGGTAATAACCTCCCAAAGCAGACAGGAGACCCCTAAATAGCAGCACTTAGACAACCACGGGTGGGCAGACATCTACCCGCTGTGCAGCCACTGTTCCATAGTCTGCAGATTCATACGCACACATGCAGCAGCCCCCCAACCGGGTGAAAAAACCCAGCCAAGTGATTAGAATTAGTCTAATGAGTAGCCTTCAATAAACCCGTGGCTCCTGTAGGCTTCTGGTGAACCGAAGGCCCAAAATGGAAAATTACTCCCAAAATAAAATGAATGGTTGTCATCTTAAAGTCTGGAAATATACATTAAGTCTCTCCCTCCCCGGTCCTGTTGATTCAGCCCATCACTAACCTGGAGTCACTCCTCAAAGGTCACACATGAGAAATGAGCACAATGATCCCCCCTAAAAATAACTGCTTATCCTCAGTCATAATGGGATTAGTGCCACACATGACCGGCCGTGTACTAAGTCAAATTAATGGGTAAGAAAATTTTATGGACTGAGCAAGGCAGCACAGAAAAGAGCATTATTTCCCTTTAAACAAACAGGCGTTTGTATTTTGTGTCGCTATCTGTATCATAGTTCACACAGCAGATGGTGCGAGTCATTATTTACTGACGTGTAGAACAGGAGTGTTATTTTCATTGAACCTGGGGCCAAATGTGCTTAGTTTGCAGCCTTCTTCCAACCAAACATTGATAAAAACATAAATATTACACCAAACGTAAGAGAAGTAAACATGACCGACAATGTTTTGTTAAAACCCAAGACTTTGCTGTATTATTTTATGTATTAGTCGCAGTTATTTATACCAAGATTCATCAAAACAGTTGTTCGGTTTGCATTAACTCAAAGAGTTAACTTTGTCAAACTGCGTATCAACGCCTACCCTAGCCTACCGTAACTAATCTCAGACTGTGCTCACTTTAAAGTGGATGCAAATGAAAGATCTGATGGTGGGTATTAACTAAACCAAGCTCATAATTAAGAGGCAAATTTTAGTGTTTGTTCATTGACGGTGCCTCAGTCCAGCAGCAGGAAGAAGCTCCCAGTCACTGGGTTCACTTATACATCGTCTCACTTGAAGAGAAGCAAGAGAGAGACGAATGAAAAAAGTCCCTGTATGTTCTATTTCAGTAGTAACTTTGTAGTGTAAAATTCAAAGGCCCTTGAAAACTCTTGCCGTGTGAGTTTTTACAGGAATCCACCCACGTCCATCACATCACGCATGCATCATAACGCACAGGATGTCTCCGCAGTTCTCTTACATTTGCTCTCTTTATATGGTTCCAATTCATAACTCATATCAGACATTTTATGAGCACACTGACACTTCTCCTATCGAGCAGGTCCAGACGAGCTCTGTATGATTTTACAGGGTGCCAATATTTCTCATGTGAGCGAGCACTGGATGAGGAAAATTTCCCTTTTCACAGGAAAAAAAAAACAACCTTGATACAGACTGAAAGCAGGCGGCCATCTGCCTCCACCTTCTGATTTGATCCCACAAGTCATCAGGAAAACAAAACAAGAAAAATTGGCTTTATTTAAGAATTGGTATTTTGCATAGATTCAAAAATCGTACACAAGGGGTTAGCAAACCAAAAAGTGTGCGTCTAAAATATATTGTATTTGTTTAAATTCTTTAACAAATCCTCAGTGAAAAACTGAACTATGACTCCATAACTCTTTTATCTGCAGCTAATACATTTCAGTCCAAACAAACACGTATCAGACCAAACAAAGCTTCAAACTCTAAACTACCAGTGAACCCAGAGCACAATCGGTGCTGTGTTTCTGCTGCTGGAGCTTTGTGAGTGAATCATGCAGCATCCAGACACCCAGACGTGTCTCAGTCGGTCTGCATCCCCACAGGCCCCAAGGCTAAAGGTCAGCCTGCTGATGCCTGGGTGGGGTAGACTGGGTGAGGCTGCGACAGATTGTGTATGTGTGTGTTTATGTATATGTGTGTGTGGGGGTGGGGGGGGGGGTCTGCAGGTGTGTGTGAACGGGAGGAATTTGGAGTTGGCTTCCGTCTCAGCCAGCAACTGGTTTGGTGTGTAATACCATGCGTCAGCAGTTAGTCAGATGTGTGTGTGTGCGTGCGTGCGTGCGTGCGTGTGTGCATGGCTTCTCCAACAATAAATCGAATAAAGTAAATTTTCATTCTTTTTATGAAACCTTTAAACCAAATTTTACAAATGAAAGATGTCAATCACATTAGCAGTCTTGATAACTGTTTCTAACTGAGTCTTTGGTGCCTATTAGAACTGTTTATGTCATTAATTCCTTGTATAATATTAATTCCAATGTATATCTGATGTGCTTTTCTACTGTATGACACAATAAATACACGACCAACCGAATGTTTTAGGCGCTGCAGTCTTTCAAGTCATTAAACATTTCACACTGTTGAATGTCCGTCTCTCTCAAATTCAAATTGTTCCATATCAATGACTCTCTGGTGGCCGCTCCACCTGTCAGACCTGCAGCTCCGACATGTTTCTTCACAACTGAAACTAATACTCGACGACTTTGACCGTCGCCCTCACTGACAATTTTGTTTTGTTTGTGGTTTCACTGAAGCAAAGTCCGGCGCTTTGGAAGTTTATTACATATGACATCCTATGACATCCTGCAGTGAAATATTGTCCTAATAATGCTCCAGAGGGTGTAGTTACACATTCTTTACTAAAACTGCTTTTATTAAGATGGATAAGTCACACCTGAAGAAGAGGTTTGTATCAGCTGGGTTAATGACTTCCTGCTTCTCTGAAAGTAATAAAAGCAGTGTGTTACTACGCCCTCTGAGGCATTATTAGGACAATATTTCACTGCAGGATGTCATCTACGGTGTCAAAACTAAGTTAAAGACCAATCATCATCACCCATCAAAGCATCACACTTTCTGTTAAAAATAAATAAATAAATAAATAAAGCAAATGTGTCAGGGGGTGGGGGTTGATGGCCAAACTCAGCAAATGTCAGTTTCAACTGTGAACGGACAAAAATTAAGTTTCTGGAAAATTCATCTCGGATTTTGTTTTGTAAAATTTTTGACCAATAGTTTACATGGCAAATCATGTAATTAAACTAAACCCCCTTTATTTGATTTGAGAATGCTTTGCATCATATTCCACTGTTCAATTACATTCTTCTGCACACATCAGCTCACAGATCTAAAGAAGGGCAGAACCAATCCTTTCCTGGGTTTGCGATCGTAAGACGTGTTTTACGGCAGAAAACTTCGGCAAACTTAGATGACATAAATTTTCACAACTCACTTCTAAGTCTCAGTGTAAAGACAGTTCAAAGCAAGCATCCCATATGTACCATGGAGTGAAATATTTCATAAATAACTTTATTATTTCTTTCAAGCACTTCAAATTGCCCTCTTGGTGAAACATGGTAAAAAAAAAAAAAAATTGATCATTAAAATAAATGCACACATTGACAACAGAAAGTGGGTAAAAACAAAAATCATTATGTCAAATTAAGGCCAATCAAATAGAAGAAGGCATTTAGAGAAGGCACACTTTACTTTTGCTTTCCTTAAATCGATAGAGGGAACAACAACCCACTCCTATGGAATGCTCATTATAAACTAACAAAAACACAACTGTTTTCAGTTTTCATAACTGGAAAACAAACATTTGGAAATGTACTGTATGCTGTCTCTAATCCACTGATTACACACACACATTGTATATTCTACACACTGGACCTTGAACTTGTGCCTGTTATTGTCACAGTACAAAATAACCACATGCAGTGAACTGTTGAATAGACTTGTCACACACGCACGCACACACACACGCACACACCCTTCAGTGTGTCAGGGTAATATCCAGTAATTCTAATCTTTAAGGCCTGGCTGCCTTCCAATAGCTCCAAGGAAACATTAGGAAGACCGTTTCTCCAATCAGCCTCTGTTGCGCGCGGAGACACACACACACACACACACACACACACACACACACACACACACACACACACACACATACACACACACACACATTATTTGATTGTTTTGCTACACTATAGACGACCCTCGCTGACATGATGCATCTCACCTAAACTTGAACGTCACAACTAGGTGCCAAACAACTGTCACTGTCTCTTCTCAATGCAGAATTGTCTAACTACTTTGGTTTCAAACTAAAATTGGTCCTTACAAAAATAGCAAAATACACACACACACACACACACACACACAATGTGCCTACACACTCCCAAACACGTAGACACACACAGACTGCTGTAATCGCACACACAACTTGATGCAGGTTCAGGGCACTGAGCCAACAAACCTGTCACCTCTGCTTCACTTCAGCTGCAAAAGCCCAGATAACATCTATCTCTGCATTGGACGGGTGGGTGGGGGGTGGACGGATAAACCGTAAGAGAGTAAGAGAGAACTATCTGTAACAGATTCAGAGAGACTCAGAGCCAAGACAGATGCGGTGGGGGGATGGAAGATACTTTGTTTAGCAAGTAATGGCTCTAAAAACTGACTCCAAACAATTGGAACGATCCGTAACAGGATCCAGATCTCATGTCACCGTGGGCAAGGTATGTGCGTTCAAGAGCCCAGGCCCTGAGCCCTGCTCAAGTTAAAAGCCAGACTCTGATTGTGGGGGAAAGGTGATTTTCATACACAAAAACAAAAACAAAAAAATTTGCACGTGTGATTGAGAACGTGCCGAAGTAAAGAAAACCTCTCATCATTAAAGTGTGACAAAACTCCAACTGAAATGAGGAAATGTTGAACAAAACAGTGGTGGCCTTGCATGCGAAGGACTGAATAACAGGATGAGCTCAAATTAAAAAGAGCATTTTTGTTTGTCAAAACGTGAAGAGCACAGCAGCACACAGTATGGAAGTGAGTGGATCATGACATCAGAAATGCCTCAAGACACCGACATCACCACCACGCTTGTCAGCAACATCATAGTCAAACATCATCTCGCATGGCATCACCATCATCATCATCATCATCAACACAATTATCACACCAGAGGAGCAGAGGATGATAATTATTGTTTTGTGTGTGTGTGTGTGTGTGTGTGTGTGTTTGAAGGCAGTTGTGAGTTTGACAATCTGTCCTGTTTCCACCTCCTCTCAGATGTAGACAGTTGATTAGACCGCAGTGACTTCCGTCGCTCCCCACGCTGACCTGCTGAAAAGCTGCTAATTATAGACCGACCTTGACGGTGCAGCCGCCCTCCCTCTCTCTGTCCAGGGCCTGTTCATTACACAAGTAATGCTCAAAATGGTAAAAAAAAAAAAAAAAGACGCCAAAAAACAGGAGGAGGAGGTAAGATGAGGGAGCGTTTTAAAGGAATAGTTCACTGTTTTGGATGATACACGACTCCCCCCTGAAGCCAGAAATCAGTGTTTTTCAAGTCCAAAATAATTAATTAATTAGTCAAATTTAGGGGCGTTTTTATGACCCAACTGCAGAGTAGAAAAAAAACAAGTTCAGCAATCTACGCCTTCATCTTTGAGCCAAAGAGCCAGCATGAAAGAGATGCTTCCAGACTTGCTGACTACTCCAACTGTGCTCCAGTGTTCAAAGTCGCATGCGGGGAAATCCATCTTTTCAAAGGGAATAGTTGAGACATCAACTTGAAAGGAAATGGAAGTACTTGTGTGTGTACTTATAGGTACTTATGTGTAACAAGATTTTATACTTGATTCCTAGATTCATCTCAAAGACCCTCAACTCAGACTAGATTGAACAGAGGAAAACTTCTCCAACTCGAAGACTGTCACTCCATCATCTTAGTCTTTAAAGCAGGAGACACTGCTGGACACAGCGATTTTTTTTTTGGGGGGGGGGGTACTTGATTATGAGGGTACTTGCTCCACAAGGCAGTTGGAAGTTCCTCCTGTCACCCGGAGGCTTGTCCTGATAAGACTTGTGTGAAAGAGGACAGATGGGCAAGCAAAAGACGTGGTGTAGGGAGGGAAAATTGTGTCTGCTGTCATTCACTCCTGGCCCTGAAGGAAAAGTGTCCCATCTCACATCCAAATGTAATTTTGAAATCTGCTTTAAGATGCAGATAAGCTCAAAAAATGTACTTGTACTTTCCTCGGCTCACACTTCATCAAGTTTCCTAAAAGTTTCCATGCAATCCTGCTAACATGAGTCAGACAGATATGAGTCAATATGTGACCAGTTATGTTTGTAGAATATACAACCAAACCACGATGTAATAATCTGATATAATGACATACTAACAACCTCTCTGTTTGAATCGTTATCAATGTGATGTCATCTCTTCACTCGAGAGTGTGAGTTCTCAGCTGTGCGTATAGAACAACAGATGCCATCTATAACCTGCAATAAGATGCTAGAAACAAAGCTACAAGAGGAAATTATCAAAAGAAACAGACAAAACGAATGTACAGTCACAGTGTAATATAGATTGAAAGTGAGTGAATGGTCCCTAGAAGAGGAAGGCAGACTGAGCAGAGGGGAGACAAAGCTGCAGGACTCCTGCATGTTTGTCCTGCCAGAGTGGCATCAGTCGGCCCCGCTCACCACCGCACGATGACTAACTCAAATTATAGTGGCACTGATCATATGCAGCCCGCCACATCTGTCTGACGGCTCCCCGACTAACTCTAGACCACTGGAGCCAGAGTGGAGCCCTCCCCAGACTGAGCTGCCCCGGGGCAAATGTGCTTCATGTTCCTCCAGCCTCCCCAAAACTACAATTTTGTCTCTTTGAGGTTGTTTTGGCAGACTTTCATAAAAGACATTTACCATGAAGTATGAGATGCATTTTTAGTCGGGCAGAATTCTTTGACTCTCACGTATTTGTGATAAAGATCCTAAATGTATCATGGCTTAAAAATGTGTCAGGGGTTTTGTTTCTCCAACAGCTAAAAAGAGACATTTCAAGAGTTTCCATTTGAAATTAAAAGCATTTAACCTTCAGGATGTTTTAAGCGGATTTGATGGATGTCCGTCTTTTGAGGGATAAACTGAGTGCAAACATTTGTTTTGAGTCAAGTAGCCAATAAAACAGTAGTTTTAAACTGCTAGCATCGCTCAGTTTCTGCCCCCCTCTCATTAAAATCATTTGCTGAATTTGGGCTATAAAAGCAAATGCAGCAATTGCTGGCATGAGGCTTCAATTACAGTTACAACTGCAAAAGAGGGGGTGTTGGGGGGATTTTCCAGATCTGTGTATGAGTGTGTACGAGTGTGCATGTGTGCACGTGCGTGTGTTCCCTCATGACTATGGAAAAACAGTTCCGGGGATTCTTTGTGGATGTATTGAATTATCTATGCCCTCATTTTCAATAAGCCAAGAGTGACAACAAGTGAATCATTTTCTAGGTCCTCAAAACACCCCTAATTATGTGTGACGGACAGTCGTAAAAATAATCGGAATTGATTTGAACAGCTAATCATGCAGGAGTGTGATTTCCTTCTTCTCTTTCAAATTGCCTGCGTGTCAAATCCCTGGGCTATTTTCTTTTTCACTCGCAGCTCTCATAGTTTGACTTTCAGAAGTTGAATTTAGCAAAAATCCCCCATCAGTATGTGCATGCTAATGAGCGTCTGGCATCTACACCGTAATGAAAGATGTCTCTTTTCTTTTCTTTTTTTTCCTGCACGAATTCATGAAGTCCACTGTCAGGTTTAGTGGCTGTACTGAACATTAAAAGCATGGTTTGATCAGCTGCTCTGCTTACTTCACTGCTATGATGTTACTTTTCCTGATGCAAGTTCATATACTGTACATGTTCTTAGCCCCCTTTGTGCTAATCAGTGTGAAGTGACAATCTGAGTTTGTTTCCATTCAAAATCATATAGAATTCATTGGATACATGAAAGGCTTTTGATCAAGTTTTCAAAGTTACATCCCAGCAAGTCAGATCTGCAGGAGTATGTTTGGTCTGATAATGTGGAACAAATTATTAGATCTTGTCTTAACATTTGATACTAAGTCTCTCTGCCTTAAACAAGGCCAGGTGAGGCAGAGAAGAGCCAACCATGGGCAAAAATTTGCCAAAATCTTGCTTTGCTGTGGTTTCAGTCAGAACGGCAGGAGGTGGACAGTCCTGCTGCCTCCACCGAGAGATTCACCCAGCTGCTGCACCCGTCCACGTATCCTGCAGGTCCCTGAACCCCCTAGATGGGAGCCACAGAGCCGGGTCTGAGTGGGCAGTCTTTTTGACAAAGGCAAAAAATAAATCAATAAAAATTTGAACTGGAGGAATGAAATTAAACATCAGTGGTCAAGTTCTCAGGCTGAAATTCTCTGATGGCTGATGCTTTGTGTTTTTTATTAAAGAAACTTCTCTGGAAGCAGAGAACCCCTTAGAGATCTGATGCTGATCAAACTCCAGACTGGACATCTGAAGTGTCATGACAGCAGAAAAACAAATGACGCAGCAATTGTAAACGTTTAGGAACGTAATTGTGAACAGATTACTCTACACCCCTGATGTGATGGGAAACTCTAACACTCAGCTGCTGCACCAATGAGCCAAAGCGCAACTTAATCACTCAGCTACTCTGTGACAAACCTGTTTGTAGCTTTGTTACCGGTCCAGCCATGAGTGAATTTATAGTGTCCCTTCACAGCATATTTCCTGACATCGTTGAGATTCTAACAATTTCCTTCCGGCTTCACCCAGTTATGGCTAGTTTTTCAGTGTTTGCTGAACTTACATTTCCTCTTCTTAGCGGTAGCTCCCTCTTCTTAGCGATACTTCACACTGTATTATTCAGAGTAAAGCTTGTGTCTTTGTCATAACTCAACTTTACCTGCTGTGCATATCACAGGCAGCAAAGGCAAGACCATGCTAACGTGCACATGAACCTACGCATGCAGTTTTGCTGCCTCACTGTACCTTCTTTCTCCACGGCTGGTGGATAAAAGACAGATCTTGGAAAGGAGTCGGTTCTGCTGTGGTTTAACTTTTGAACACTACACATATTGTTTTGTTATGTGGTACGTGAAAAAAGAGATAAAAGATGAAGTGGGGCACCCAATCATAATTCAGATTCAGGTGCTGACAAGCTATGACACTTGTGCCATCTAGCAAGTAGTTTTGGCTGAATTTCAGGAAAACGTGCATGAAACATTGCGTAAGACCCCCAGAATAGAATTACTCTAGACTTGATAAATGGCCTTGAAAGTCAACAGTGATATGAAGGAATCGTGCGTGAATAATATCCATCAGCAATATCATATTTCTGATGTCTCGTCAAGTAAAGAACATCTCTCCAGAGCAGCTGTATAACCTGAGGCCCTACAAGAATAAACACAGTCCCGATCTCGGGCGACTCCAGGATATTGAATCTTTTCCAGCACTTAAAGGAAGAGGGAAGAGAGGAGGGACAAACAGTGGAGGAAGATCCAGATAAGAATCTTAATTCCATGTTTATTTGAACTGAGATAGATATCTTAACACAGACAACCAAATAGCCCGATGCGGTTCATAACATAAGCAAAGTCACAATACGTCTAGTGTAATGGGTTTTTGTCAATAAATCAGACACACAAACTATGAATAGTGCAATATACTTGGGGATGACTGGTGGCTCTGAGTCAATTTCTATTCTAAGTTGTCTAAATAATGACTAATTCCATGCTGCATGGGAAAGAATTTCACTATGTTGACCCGGCTGAGAGAATTCATGTGGATGCTTAGATATTAAGTCATAATACAGCAGAGGATTCGCCATCAGCATGATGATGTAAACTCAGATCACGTAAAACCTGAAAAGTTCTTTATGAAACGCTGGAGACATTTTTATTACAGGTTTGATTTTGGCAAGATTTGCTCATTTGAAATTGCAAGATTACAAAAGAATTTTAACAAAGAAGAAAAAACAAACTATTTTACTTCAAAAAAAAAAAATCTAGTCTGTGCTAAGAGGAACATATTTGACTGCTGACAGGTAATTACTCAGGCTCTTCTTCTCCCCTTGACAAGAAACTAATGATGGTTTATGCAAACTGCTCAAGATGAAGACGACAGAGACACGAATGAGTTTTCATTCAAAATAAAACAATTTCCATCCACACAAGATTTAACATATGATATAAGATTGACACTCTGTTCCGACCCACTTCAAAGTCACTCATCTCATAACCATTCAGGTACTTGGGGCATGTCTGTACATGTCCGTGGAAACGGGAAGCAGATTTTCTCCTCTGTGGTCAGTTGCTGGAGGTACTTCATAACAAAAGTCAGACCAGATTTATTTGCTCGGACTGATGACTAACGTTCAAGGTGGTGGTGACACGGACTGGTAGTCATTACAAAGCAAACATGCTTCATCTGTACCACAGCATTATCCACCTCCAGAGGAAACCATGGCGACAGGGAGAGAGTATAACGCCATCCGCCTGGTGGCTTAAATAGGGCCCAGTGAGTTTGGTAGATGACAGGATCCTCCATTTTAGATTCTGTGCTCTGTTTGAATGAAATCTGAATTTAGGACGATGGCGACAGCGTCACAGACACGTCGGATGATAGTTGAACCGGGGCCAGTTTGGACATTCAAAAGGTTTCTCATCACTCCTGGAACAACAGCTGCTGCTGTCAAAGAAAGTAAGGTCAGCAACCCCTGTAATTTGTTAATCATGCTTAATAAACCAATCAATGTGGATGCAGTTCGTTGGTATTCTTGTACTTGAGGAAGAGTCAAACTTAGAGGCTGAAGCAGAGTTTTCAAAGTTTTATATTTCAGGTTGGGAACTTTGATGAATGAAGGCATGGAAGTCACAAGTTATGTGTCTTTCAATCAAACCTTATTACTGTGTAAAAATACTGAAATAAAAAAGACATCCTCAAGTTGGCCTTTGTTTCAAAATGTGATATTGGGCTAAAAACTGACCATTAGTATGAGCATGAAGTAATGTATAAAAAGAAGAGCCAGCTTGTTTGGTCAGAGGCATCTCGTGAGGGGATTTCTGAGAGTGAATGCTGGGAAGTGACAGCACTGTGATTCACTCCTCTGCTTCATCATCCGAGAGGTGAAGGCGTTCATTTCCCTGTGAACAAGTTTGAATCAATGGGAACGCAATGTGGCTGTGCAGGTAACTTGATATGAGTAATTAAGCAACAAGCTGAGCAGAGGGTGCATGACCACAAGCCTGCGACTGAACACAAAGAATAAAACATTTTATGGATCCATTCCTGAAATGACTCAGAATCTTGCAACATTGCGTAGAACAGGACATACAGGTGAAGCGTCTTAAACTGGTCTCCACCGCTGATTCAGCACGCTTAACTGACCGCTGACGATGGCTGACACGATCCAGCCATGCAGGACCAACCTCAAAACAGCTGCTCATCGTCAGCTGCCGTCAGCTTAGAGTTTAGAGATGTCGTTACTCGCCCTGGATGTACCAAAAATTCTTATCACAAACTGTAGAGCATCTAATACACTGACCACACATTTGAATCCTTTTTTTTTTTTTTGAATGACTTCAATGTTATCCTAAATAATGAGTAATAAAGCAAAACTTTTATTGCTGTGTTCAGCGTAAAATACTTGAAATGGTCTTTGAGCTGCAGAGGACTTGTCCGCACATGTCTGAATGAATGAGGAAACACAACTATCATTACTTATTGACATTGTGTAAGAGTCACTCCCCCCAACAGGAAACATCACATACGTTACTGATCTTTGTACGTGACATTCTGCGGAGCAATACACAACTATACCATCCTCGTGTAGTTAAACTTCCCCGTGTGTAAATGTTGCAAGTGACAGTTCAAGCAAAAAAAAAACAAAAAAAACAAAACACATAAAACATTTAAAAAGCTCCAGTAAACTCCGAACCCTATCAACGCGATGTTACAGCACATATTGTGCCACGGGGAGAAGAATAATCGGGTTGCTAGGGTAGATGAGCACGATTTTAATTAACCATGTAAAACCTGGTGAATTTTTTTTGATGCGCGAGTTTCTGAGAGCTCCATGTCACCAGTGAGATCATTTTGAAGTGAAGTTGTGATCTGTGAGCAAAAAACTGCACGACAAAAATGTGGATGTATCAGAGGATACAAAATAAAACTCATATTTGCACAGTATTATTAGATTTTTTTTTAAAATTATTTTTAAATTTGTCACTAAATACAATAAACACTACATTTTTCATTCCATTTTCTGTCAATCATTTGATGGTTCATGTTTAACAGGGCTTCATTTTTTTTAGCTTTAGTGTTTAGTTTGGCTAACCTTTCATCTTTTAAAGAAAGATGAACTGGTTGTGAAAGTCCTGAAGGACGGTTTTAAGTCTTTCCCTGATATTTTACCTTTCCTTTTCGTGAGCAACTACAACATTTCTGGAGACGTGAATTACGAGGGCTCATCCAGATCATCGTCATGTCCTAACCCGACTTTAAAGTGATCTTTTTTCAAAATCAGGTGCTTTGCAAGATTGTTAGTGACAGGTCACTTGGCAACAATGGCCAGGGCCTGACGGCTCTTACCACCTTACAGCAGGAACTAAGCTGCGATAAATAGAGCCTCATTACTAACACAGACATGTGGTCACCTCACTCAGACGAGTATTTGAGTCCCTTATCTATGGAGGAATGCAACTGACGTGATTACTTTCACCACAAAGAGAAAGGTGAAGTTGATTGACTCGTTTGCTCAACCCAAAAGTGAGCCAACACAATCCGGGTGGAGACGGTGGATTGAAACTTTGGTGCCGCTATCGAGAGGCGAATATTCACATGCTAATTGATGCTAATGATAGCTCAAGTTTGACTGGACATCAGACGAGATGTCAGGCAGCTGATGGGCTGTTAAGAGGGGTTCTGTTCTGGGGCACAGGGGGTCTTTCGTAATCCGAGCATCATTATGTTGAAAACCTTCAGGCATTCGTATTATATACGTGACAATGTGGACATAAACAACATTTTTCTTTTTTAAGTGGGGTTAATAAGCATCCAGCAGTTACTTAATGAAAGAAAAATGTTATTTATGAAAGGGACATAAGAAACTTATACATGTAGACGTGAAAGACTAAATGCAATTCAGACAAAAGCATGTTTTAGGGGGAGTATGATCCAGTTTAACCAAAGTCAGGTTCAAGTGAGTCCTCAACTTGATAGAATACACATCTGGTATGTCCCACCCCCACTCCCCCCCCACCCCCCACTGTGAGAGGCCCATTGTTACTGAGCACCACAAACCGAGTGATTTGTTTCTGCATCAAACACTATGGTGACATATTTTTTTCCGATCAAAATTCGAGCAGATAAAAACCATGTTTCTTTCATTAAAATCAATTCCACTTTCAAAAGGGATGAAGATAAGAAGGATGTGATGCGCCGGGTGAAGGGTGACATTTAAAGAATCAAAACTCGCATCCAAACATCAACAACAAATGAATGCAAAAGATGAGATGGCGCATCTTTTGAGTTCGTGTGGGGTTCATGTCCATCTGAACTTGGCTTGTGCTGAGAGAAGAGAACATTCAGGAATTCAATTGAAAGTGAATGCTCTTTGTTTAATTTACTCTCAGGAATCGGTACTCTTGATGAATAAGCGAGCTTTCTCAGCTTCTTATTCATAATGAAATGGCTATTTTGAAATATTTGAATGTCTTGCGTGTTTGATGAGTGTGTGGCTTTGTTAGGTGACAAATCAAATCAGTAATCCAGAGAGTGCAACCTATAATCAATAGATTCATCCATACATTTTCTTCCACTTATCCTGTTAAGACATATATCTATATCTCTATACATCTCACACTCACTTTAGAGTGTCCAATTAGCCTTGTCCCCTCTTTGGACTGTGGGAGGAAGCCGGAGTACCACAGAGAACCCCACGCAGGAACAGGGAGAACATGGAGACTCCACACAGAAAGATCTCATGCCCAAGCTGGGACTTGAACTCTGAACCTTCTTGCTGTGAGGTGACAGTGCTGACCACTGCACCACCATGCCGCCCATAATCAATAGATCCTTTTATGTAATTGCAGTATATAAGTCTGCCAACAGGCATTGGCATTCTTAAAATTTCCACTCACATATGATGTTCCCTGCAGGTGAAAGTGACACTGCTGTTTTTGCCATCTCTCACTCATCTTCCCGTGCCACCATGACATAATCCCACCTGAATAAAGAACAGCAGATACTTACCTGCCTACTTTATTCAGCATACATGGCAGTCCTATATCCCTTACCTGTGCTGAATAGTACTTAGTGGAGCAGCTTCTTTTGTACCTGGCGATATAGAGACTGAGGCCCAGGCCCCCTCGGTGATCCGGTTTCCTGCTGTCTCAGGTTTCCTTCAGGGAACCCCTGGTATCTTTCCGTTTGGCAAACATTATGTGTGACTTCCTGTCTGTGGCAGCGATATGACCGGTGGTCATCTCCAGGGACAAGGTGACAATTGCCCTCTTCTTCAGTTTCCACTTCTTTTCTTCTTGTTTGCCTGTTTTTTTCTCTCTTTTTTGAAAAAGAAGTTCCATAGGTGTGTGTGTGTGTGTGTGTGTGTGTGTGTGTGTGTGTGTGTGTGTGCGTGCGTGTATGTATAAATTAAGTGTGTGTATGTGCGTGTGTGTATATAAATAAGTGTGTGTGTGTGTGTGTGTTAAAGATTTGCGAGTTCTTGTGCTTCAGTCTTTTTTATCAAGTATTGTTTTACGCATTACATTATGCCTAAATTGATAGCAGGTTCATGTTCAGTAGAAAATAGACGCCAGCAGAATCATTTTTGCATCTTCAAATATGCAATAAGTCAGACGAAGAGGCCACGGCACAACGCAGCAACAGAGATGGCGCATTGTGATGCAAATTTTGAAGTGCGGCTTTATAAAAAGGTAGATTGAAACAGCGCCATTCGAGTAAACTCTCGTGATTTAGCAACCAAAACATTTACAGTCGCTTGAGGTTGTTTTTGCCTTTTTGGAAAAAGAGCAAATTTGCAAATCGGGACATGGACGGCCTTTTTTCTTGGATGAGTTCCAAAGTAGCTAATCTTTGACTCAAGTGACTGTCCAGGTGTTTCCATTGTCGGGGACTTTACAGATGTTGCCAAACTTAGTGTTAATCTCTGAAAAGCAGAAAACATGACCGTTATGTAATCAGCTGTAAAGGGCCAGAACCTCCTCCTCTTCTACGATTTGTTACAAGCATGTGGAAAATTGCCTGTAGCGCCATCTTCTGTTGAAAATACCTAATTGTCTAGTTTATTTGCTCCAAACCAGCTCATCAAAAACACACCCATTTTGCATTTCCTTTTTTTGCATCATTTTCTGAAGTTTACTTAAACTTTTGCTCGGCATTTACTCGGAAACCCAGAATGGAGAGCTGGCAGGATAATGTCACATTGCACTTTTGTAGCACAATACAAATGCTATAACAATGCCATGAACGAAATATTTTATTAATGTCACACAACCAGTTTTTAGTCATAAGCTGAGATTTAGACGGTGATACACACGCCTGCAACACATCCACCTGCTGCTCCAGTTCAGACAGGTTTATTTCTCTAGGAGGAATAATAATTACATACATTTTCTTTTGCTATCCAGTCATGGGATATATCTTCAGATCAATCATGGGTGTTTTTTTCGCAACACAGCTCAGTTCTTAGTGTTGCTCAAAGCAACATATTTTTCATTCAGTAACATCATCAGCTTTTTCATGGTTTAAGCAACTCTAAAGGTGTTGTTGGTTGTTTTTTTTAGTAGTTTAAAAGGATTTTTTCTTAACTACAACTTAAGTGTGCCTCTCCTCAGATGTTTGTACATGAGTAGTGTTGAATTTTATCCCAAAGGTGTTACATGAATACATGTATACTTTCTTTCACGTCAAAGTCCTTTCTGTCTTGCTCATTTCGAATTCTAAAAGGTTGTCATGTTTTCCTCAACCTGAGAAAACCGAGAAAGTCCTCTTGGGACTCTGGTAAAAGGTGAAACTCAAGACGATCTCTAGTTAGTGTAGTGTAGGTTAAAGCATCCTCTTTTCAGAGACAGGCAGAGAAAGAGGGAAGGAGACAAATAGGTTCCCACCGGCAGAGAGAGGTCAGCCCTCCTGGGATGCCTCGCCACTATTCTCTGAGTGGGAGAAAAGAGTTTATACTTTGGGCTAAAGTGAAGAAAAGGCTTCCACCCATAACCTTGTAATCTGCCTCAGATGCACACCCAACAATATGGACCATCTCTATACACACACACACACACACACACACACACACACACACACACACACACACACACACACACACACTGCATTAACTTGCTAATCTGCACTCTCCTCTTTGTTTCGAGGCACAGATCACTTTCCCCTCAACTTGATTAGAGAACAGCAGGCGAGCTGTGTTTCCTCACACACCCATCAAATCATCAAGACCAGTGCTCTAGGAAACGGATGTCTGTGGTCTCACATCAGCAGTTTTCACCTGGCATCTTCCCACATTTGCTTGCTGCACTTCTGATACACTTGAAAGACCCTCGAGCCAAAAAAACGCAATAAAATACAGCGTGTCTGGCAGGGTAATGACTTTGTAATTTATTTCCTCAGCTGAGTGAATCATATGATCCACAGCATGTGTCTGATTGTTGGTTTGTTAGTGGGGTTAAAAAAAACAAAACGAATGGAAGGATTTTGATGAAATTTGGTGGAAACATAAAAAGAGGTGATCTGGATCAAATTATAGCTTCTGAAGATTGTTCTGGACCACCGGCAGGACACTGGCAGTATTTTTCTGGACGTGTCATAGATTTACATATAAGTCCTTGACTCCGTGTGAAGTGGTTAAAAGTAGAAAGTTTGGGAGTGATGATCTTGGTTATCGTAGATAGGTAGATAGAACTTTATTGATCCCACAATGGGGAAATGTGTGTGTTACCACAGGTCAATTTCAAGAGGAAGAAGAAACAGCAGTTAGAATATATCAAGAAAAGAGAAGAAGAACACTGTAAGCAAAGTTACCTATGTACAAAATACTACATACAAGACACCAAAATATACATGGTTGCATGCAAATGTGATCAAGAAAATCCTTTCTTCTTTCTGGAAGTATTGACTGTATTTTGATTGTATCAATTGAGGACCTGTACGTTTTATCAGAGCCATGAGTTTTTAGTTTCCAGAGATGGTGCAGATTAAATTCTGGATCTGTTTTCTGGAAAGCACGTCTTGGCAGATGGGAAGAAGATTTGCCAACAGATTTATGAATATGTTCAGATTTGGTGACCACAAAGCCTCCTAAGTGGAGGTATGTGCTCTCTGAGAGCTTTCTATTCCTTTAGTCACTCACTCCAGAGGAGAAATGTAAAGAATGGAATGCAAGTACACTTTGTAATATGAATATATGTTGTGATAAGAAAATAGTTATCTTACTACTTGAGTACAGAGAGGTTTGATGTCAATATGACGTTTTATGATTAAACTTTACTTTACTTTGTCCTACATCTCAATGACATTTGTGTTTCTTTCACATACACCAACAGATTTTTCTTAAAAGTCAAAAGTCAAAGCCATCCAATCCCTTTGACTCCGATCCTCTCAAAATGATCTGGTCCTCTTCAGCCTTTGTGAGTCTCTATTCAGGATCCATCCTGTTCCTCCATTGATCAGAGCTGCTCTCTCTCTTTCTCAGTGACCTTTCATTTTGAACTGATAATCCTCCTGTCCACAGACATGTGTGATGTTTGAGTGTGTGACGAATGCCCTTGATCAGCCTGGGCAAAGGATTTTGTGACAAACATGCTACCTCACACTGCAGTCTGAGCCTACACAACCGCTTCAAAGAGATCTGGGAGGCCACTAGAGTTTCACATTTGACCGTCTTGTTTGGACTGCAGCCCAGGACTGTTTTTAAATGTATTTGAACAGGACTTGGTGTCTGTGTGTGTGTGTGTGTGTGTGTGTGTCCCAACTGGTACCAGCTGATGAGCTTCCCCTGAAAGCCAAAATCAGTTTGACTTCTATACTGGCAAATTAGTTTTTTTTCAACCCGCCAGTTTAGAGGACCATGGCACGGAACACTTGCCTGTTTCCTGAACACACACATATTTCAAGTGTCTTGTAAATTCAGACTCATCACAGAAGAAGTGCCAAGTTCAACCAGAAGAGGCAGAAACCCACATTCGGCTTCCCAGAGATGCTTTAGGAGCCCAACCAAGCCGGAGGTAACACAACGGGACTGAACCAGCAGCCCTGTGGTTGGTAGGCAACACAATACACCACTGCGCTACTTAGGAGCCCTTATATGAGCTTTTAAAACAAAAAACTAACAACCATCCATACAAGAATTTTAGCAACATTTTGGAAATAATGTCTGTCCCATATTTACAAACCTGAAAACACAGATCACATGATCTTTTGTGTACTCTGCACGTGCTGGTGGTAGGATACTTTGGTACTGTACGTGGAGTGAAAAAACAAAGCGCCGGTACAAAAACTATGCAAACTCAAGATGAGCTGATAGAAGAAAAAAAAAAGGCTTAAGATCAGGTTACTGCAATTACTCAAATTGTAAAATGGCCGGACTAAAACAGTCATGCATTTTCTTTTCCCTCAAGATCAGTATTTATGGAGAAAATAGGACAGATATGGAAAAGATTTGGCTGCAGTACCAACTTAGCAGGTCAAACACAGTCTCCCTGCCTGACATACTGAAGACACAGCTGCACATTTTTCAACAAGAAAAAAAAAAAACCCAAACATATATATTAAATCTCAGAGGAATTCTAACATAAACCATCTTTGTGTAGCTGCAGCTCAGATAAAATGAAGAGGAGGAACCCCGTTCATATGGCGAGTGTTTTTTTTAAGCTCAATTTATGATGATCCGTGTCAGACCGAGCATAAATGTTTGTCATTGTCTTTGTCTGTTTATAATTGACAAAAACAGAGGGGGGAGAAGGGTTGTGGGTGGATGAAATGTGATCCCATTAACCAGCAAACCCCCCCCCCCCCCCCCCCGGGCCATTACAACTCTCCCCTCTAACTCCCCCTTCTCTAACCATCCATCCCTCGCTTAAAGTTTGGGCACCTGCCAGGTCCCACAGTCATTATCCTAATGAGCAGTGACAGCCTAAAGTCAGTCTGGCTACAACGCACGCACACAAACACACACACGCACGCATTCACACACACACACACACACACACACACACACACACTAATATTTTCAGTCTTATCTACCTTTAGTATAAATCACAGACTGACTACAAAGCAGGGAGACTCCTCTCTCGTAAGAACACACTGAGCTCCTTCAGCCGATAACTTGATAATTGACTTACAGACCCTGCTCACCACATGTGGGAGTGTAATGTTTTCGCTGTTTATTACCAGCGCTGAAGACAGGAAATCTAAAAAAGACCATGTATGAGTTGTTCGAGAGCCTGCTTGTGGTTCTGTGTCGCTTCCTCAGAAATGTCTGGCTGCCTTGAAGTCAGTTCTTGACTGACACTGTCGTATATACGTGCGTATATGAAAGTAACCCTTCATTCAAATGTAATCATTTCTTAAACGGCTACTCTTTGTCGGATGTCTTGGAATCATGAATACCCCCCACCACCAACTGATTTCTCGATGAACCAAGAATTCCAAACACGCCAGCATCATACACGTTACCTGAAGCTAACAGAGACTGAAGATAAACAAAACCATGCAAAGCATCATTGATGTTTGGTCAAATCGGTATAAAATTGGATAAAGAAGACTTGAATGCTTCTGGAAGATGTTTTAGAGTTTGTATATTGACGTTTTATGTAGTTTTGCTACTGCTAAACTTCGTTCTCCTTAAGCTTCCAGCAAACCCTCAATGCGAGTGTAGCGCTTCAGTGTAGATCATGTTCTTTCTTCTAAAGCTGTTTGGACAATAGGATGAATATTTTCTCTCGATGTGTTGAAGCTGTCCAAAGAAGATAAAGCTGCTATCACTTTTTTCACATTTTGTTCATTACCTTCCATTAAAACATCAGTAAACCTCACCAAAGAGTTTCGGCATCATTCTGTGAACATTTTAAAAAGATGATAAGAATGAAGACAAACTCAAATCCGTCCGTGTCTGCTTCACATGGGAACCTGTACCAGCCAGACACCTGCTGTCCTTAAATCAAGAACAATCAACATCACCTGACGAGACAGCTCACTTCCTGACTCCACACCGCCCGTCTAGCAGACACACACAAACGGAAAACAGGTTAGTAAAGTGGATGATGTATGAATGTGTGTGTGTGTGTGTGTGTGTGTGTGTGTGTGTGTGTGTGTGTGTGTGTGTGTGTGTGTGTGTGTGTGTGTGTGTGGATAGGCTACACCCTTAGGAGTGTGCCACCACGGCAACTGTCTCCGTGGGAACAATACCACCTGTCGCTCAGGGCTACCAGACAATGGAGGCCAGATGGGGAGCAAAGGGTGGAGTAGAGAACCAAATGCCGACCTAAGCAGGGGCATCAAATCAAAATCTCTAGGTATTCCTGATGCCAAAAGCCTATGGTTTTATTGTTTATCAGTGTTTGAATGGAGTTACTGCATACGGCCATCTGGCTCTCCTTTTTTCTCCTCTTTTTGTATGTGGTTCTTTGTCTTTGCTCGCTCTTTGATACACATGATGAAAAGATAGAGTGGTGCAATTCTGATAACATCTAACATGAAAATCAGTCATTGTGCTTACAGGTGTCAGCTTGAGAACTTTGGAGCTAAACGATTGACCTCGATCATTTGTACAAACTCTGGCAAAATTTTAAATGAGTTGTACAAATTAAAAATAGTGCAACCGAAGAGAAATATCTTCACGGATCATCTATGAAGGTGATTTCCAGTCGCAATTTCTAAGATTCTGATTTAGAATTTACATTAAAGATGACAGCTGAAATGTTACTCCGCGCTTAAAACTTTTTTGTTGTTGTTTTTACTGGAGCTAGATCGACGCGTATGTGACATCACTCCCAGTTCCTCTCCTCCCAGTTCTGAGGTAAAAGGAAAGCAGCATGACTCACAGGGAACAAAATATGAACTTCCCGTACGTCTTGAGGAGACACACAATCAGTTGTAGAACCTCAAAGAAACTGAAATGTTGGTTTGACCCTGTTTATGTGGTTCTGCAAGCATATTCATTCTTACATCAAATATAGTTACACATGTATCACAGATAAAGAACTGCATTTAGCAAAGTAGTCGAGTCTCTTAATCACCTACATGTCATTGTGTCTGAGAGGAGTAAAACCAGAATTTGACCTTTGACCCGGGCTATCGACGAGCCCAAAGAGGCAGAAGGTTTGTCACGATCCACTTATTCTTACACCATATTCCTCTTTGTGTGTGTCATGTGACACGTCCCTCATTTCCTCCTTTGCGTCTCACTTGTTCTTGTCCTTGTTTGTCTCATTGATCCTCCTTTTTCAAAAACAGGATGTGAAGACATGCTTGTGGGTCACCACGAAGATTGCATATATATATATATATATAAAACCAGAGTATCTGGTTTACTGTACACTGCGACTTGTTCTGCTTACAGGGGTCTCTGTCACTGTTTCTAATACCATTCAACACAACCTGAAGTTTAATTTTAATTCATTAGATTCACCGTCAAATCACAGAGTAATTCCAATCAACATTAATCAATCAATCATTAATCATTAATCAACATTAATTTAATCTCTGCACAGTTTTTCACACTTTGATATACAAGTCTCTTGTTTTTGTGGTACATTTATACTTCATTTTATGCTGTAGTTTCCTGTATTTTGTGGGCATTTCTCCCACGTTGTACACCGTAGAAATTTTTCAATCTAATTGTAATTCTATGCTCAGATTATCATTGTCTGTTGCTTGATAACCTACCGCATCTGATTCATATTCTAAAATAACCCCCCCCCCCAAAAAAAAATTGTATTTACATTTTTTTGGCTGTTCAGCAAACGCAACAACATGGACTGTCGTGTGAGGATATTCTAACCCCTTTCCACCGAGACACTGGCCGTGTTTTATCGTCAGCCTCTTAACTTCACACCTACACTATATTTCCTCTGTTCATGCCAAATGGTCGCTGAAGCATGACCCCTTTTTTTTCCAGTAATTGGATGAGCATGATTGCCCAGTTCCCATAACTTGTATGATTACAGGATGAAAAGAAATAACAAGCAAAAGAGACCAGACTTTTTTTTGTTCCCTTGTTTTTCCTCATAAACGGCTGTGCATTCATGTATAAATTTAAACTATACCCGTCTCACATACTGCCAGTGGAGGTAGAGGAGTGAAGGCTGAATAGAACAGGAGAATGTGGGAACTGGAGGTTTTCTGCCCTGTCAGGGTCGCCATCTGCTCTTTATCCACGCTGGCACCAAGCCCTCGTCCAGCCCTTGGCACCTACACACACATATACATACACACACACACACACACACACACACACACAAACGGTATGCATAATATAATTGTAGCTTCACTAAGTAAACTAAAAGCTACAAACAAACAAATTAAGAAGCAAATAATGCAAAAAAAAAATGCTCATTTGAACATGAATAATATGAAGTTGAATTTAATGAGTCTTCCTTAGAGTCTTTTTAAACTGAGTCAGTGAATGGAAGGACAAGAGTAAGTGTTTATTTGTGGATGTTCTTGAGTGTGTAGGGAGGGGGCTGCTTGAGTTTGTATGTGTGTGCCAATGTGCATTTGCATGCATGAAAAACAAAGAATAAGTCTTCGCGTTTGAGTGGCGTGACAAGAGGGCCATAAGTATTTGTGTGTGTACCTCGGTGTGAATGCAAACCCAAAGTAGTTGGCTTTTGTTTTTGGAAGGAGTGGGTGGGGAAGGTGTGTGACAAGCGAGTTTTCTCTCCTTTTGGGTAACTTGGCTCGTTCAGAATGCGCGCGCGCGCGCGCGTGTGTGTGTGTGTGTGTGTGTGTGTGTGCACGATGTGTGTGTGTGTGTGTGTGTGTGTTGACGATGTTGTTACCAAAAACAGCAGCTGTTTTTACAAGCGCACACCCCCATTCAACTGTTGTCATCTTAGACCCCTTCTCATCCTTTCGTCATTATTTTACACTTAAGTATAGCAGCCTAAAGCTTAGTCCATAGCATCTATAAGCATGTTTTGTCACGAGACAGCAAAAAAAAAAAAAAAAAACAGTTTGGGCTTTTTAGATTATCATCCAGGGCATTACACACATCCGCTATCAAATGCTGTGGCTCATGAGCATTTTTAAATATAAACTAATATTTCTTATATACTTTTTGAAGGTAGCTAATTCTCAGTTATCGGGTACTGCAAGCCAGACATCTCAAAAAGTAAGAGTCATTCATGGAGGAAGCTCAAATTTGTGCTTATCGATTCAAGACAGCGTAGATAGGTGCGGCCACACCCTACATCATATTCAGACATGTACCTCCTGATTGATTCAACACATCCAAGTGATGCAACAATCATAGCATTGTGTTTCCTCTGACTTGTTGCCACACACCCATTTCCACCATCTCATGGTTTTGGGTTGTTTCAGCGTTGAATTAATTTCAGTAAACCTGACTGTTGTTGTTGTAGCTCTGACTCAAAGAGTTTCAGTCACCACCTTGGTTGAAACACACGAAGAAACTCAACATGGTGGAAGACAAGCTCGCCGCTAACGAGCGTTATAGTGTGAATGCAACGTGATACAGCCTGCGCACGGGTCACATTTGTAGGCTGCATAGAATGTAAATATCACATAGCTAATTGGTCAGTGCAATGTTAGCTGATTGCCACTGCATTCAAACACGACTAACTTTTGTGATCGTTGTTGTAAGATCAATCATAAGCATGAAGGAATGAATGAAAAGCTTTCCACCTCATGTCAAAACATGTTTCTCTTCCCCTGTGTCTCCGTTTTGCTGTCAAGATCTCCTCCACTAATGCTACTATTGTGCAGGACTACCGATTACAAAATTCATTTCTCATTTTGCCACGTGTCAGTTTAGGCCAAATACTGCCCAGCAAAACTACCTGCTGCTTCAGTCCTCACGTGCACTTGCAAGAGAGACATAAAGGGTTGCCCGGGCAACAAGGGAAGCACACTTTGTTGAGGTTTACAGCTGCTCCCACATCTGTGACCAATCAGGTTATTTGGTTAAGGCTACTCGGTGGCGTTTGAGAACGTCACCCAAAAGATAGCCATGAACAAATAATGCAGCATTAAGACACGAGGAGTTTCGGAGGAGCAGGATCTGTGTAAAATAAAGAGCAGAAAGGTTTATTTCTTGGGGCAAATATTTACAACCTTTTTTCTAACATCTGCCTGTCATGTAGACATCTCAATGAAGACATCTCCTTAAATCTGATGGCTGGAAGCAATCCAGTTGCAACAGATAGTCTGGTTTTGTGTGCACTCATTCATCAGAAACCCTGCTTACCCTGAAAACCAATACGAGTTGATCACATCATTCTAAAATGCAAGAATATTTTTTTCATTGTGCTTTTCCATTTAGAAATTATTTAAAAGTTCCATTTAGATATCAGATAAATACCTGCTTATGCTTGATGAGTGACAGAATTTTATCACTTTATTTTTCCAAATTATAGTCAGCCACTGGAAAACAAGGACAGAATCTCCTCAGTGGTTCTACAGATGTTGGTTGACCACAAATGGCTGCACTTCGCTGTTGTTGGTAGTTGCCTTGTGTGCATGTGTGTGCGCGTGTGTGTGTGTCTATATGTGTGTGTGAATGTGTGCCTGTGTGTAAGTGTGTAAGTGTTTGTCACTTCAGACTCAATCCCTCCCAAACAGGGCTGTCATTAACCCATGTAGCATCTGAGAGACCACCCACGTTCATGTGTTTGTGAGTATGTGTGTGTGTGTGTGTGTGGGGGGGGGGGGGGGGGCATTGTGTTTTGTGTTATCTATCCTTGCCGAGTTGTTCCATGCATGCTGCAAGGACAACAATCCTGGGGCTGGAAGAGAGGAGTGTATTATATCACCACTGTCACACACATCCCTAGGAATCCCAGGTAAACAACCTGGTTTAATGCATTTAAGCCCAGCAAAATCAGATTAAGATGATGATAAAGCAGACTGCTGTGGTAGCATCCACTCTTGCCCTTTCTTTGACTTTCTCCTCATCCTAATATGACATTTCCTTTCTTTATTCTCGCCCTAAAGACACACCAGAGGGACACTCCAGGAGCCCACATGCCATCTGGTTGCCCCAAGGACCCTTTTGATTAATTCAAATGCCCCTTACACTCATCCAAGTGCCCTTTGTTTACCCAGCATGCCCTCTGATTGGCAACAAATGCCCTTCTGGTCTAATTTAGGGGGGGGAATGAACCCGGAGTTGCACATGGAAGAAGTCCCCCTCTTTACTTGAGTCCCTCAATGGACAATTTAAACCAGTCATTCCAAGCCACTGGTGCCAATCAGTGGAACACCTACACAATATTTCTTTGGAAGTTTCCCAGGTCAGCTATGCCATTTAATTAGAAGGAAAATGGTAGCAGCCTTATTACATGGACTGCATTAATTTAGTGATTGAATATTAGTGAGTTTTAATCCATGTGGTTTATCATGCCAAAAGTAAAATTTATCTATAAACAAGCAAACCAATAGGATAGTGTTTGTTTTTATTGTTGGGAATGTGCAGTAATATCATGACTGAATTGATTTGGGGTTTTTTTCTCCCCAGAAAATTGTTCAGGGAAATTATAAGGCTCTAAGGTGTGACTTAGTAAAGCGTGGTGAGGAAATTAGTGGATATCATTATTTGAAATTCCAAAAGGCTTGATGTGTGTGTGTGCTAACATCAAAACCTTTGACAGAAAGTTGTAAATTATCCATGGAGGAAGATATTAATGGTAGCTGTGTGATAAACTATTGAAACGGTAGAAATAAGTCCCTCAAATCAGCAAAAACAACTGTTAGATAAAATTCAGTAAAAAGTATAAGATAGTCACTCTGAATTAAAGATTCAAACAAACTGAAAGCTCTTGAAATCTGCGTGACTGGAGTCCTTGAAGCCTCTTAACAAACGATTATTTACACCCAATATGCTGACTGCAGAGTTAAGGCCGATGAATCACAGATCACCTGTGAAAGTCTGGAAATGTTGAAACAGCAGCAAATATCAAGGGTCAGTTTGAGCACAAAAGCTCTCAGACACTTTCTGCTTCTGGATTCACAAGGAAGTGATGCAGTCGTAGCTCAAAACACCTATTTGTGAGTCCCCGGGTGATAAAATACAATGTTGGGGGGGGGGGGGGTGTTGCTGTAGGAACCAGCCCACTAGAGTCAAGTGCACCTTCACTTGCACAAGCTGGGCTTGCCTAGACTTTTAAGATACAGGTAGGATAAAATGTTGGGTCAAAAATAATCATCTCATTTTGTTTTTGTGGCTAAAATTGTAAAAACGGATCAAATTAGTATGCGTGATTGAGCTCTAATGGGCATCTTCATTTTCACACATTGTCCGGCTTGAGGGTTGGAACAAAGTGTGACCTTACAGGATCAGCATTTAGGAATTGCATCGGAAATTGTAAAGTATCACTAAAGACTTAAACGTAATTGAAATATTGCGTCTGTTGGTCTGATGAAGGGGTTTGAGATATTTTGACCCCCGGGGGCCTCCAAGACATAGGGGACCCTTCCTAATCTTATTCAACAGGCCTCATATGTTCATGTAGAGAGAGAAAGAGAATTGCATGAGTTTCAAAGGGCAAAATGGGCTAAAAGACCTCAAACGCTCTCACACACACAACCTTCACACACCTGTGCAAACTCTCCGTCCGACTTCCTCTCACACACATTTCCTGTGGGCTTAGACACTGAGGAGTCTGTTCTCCAGGGCGTTGGCTCCTGGGTACTTGGTCAGTGTGTACCAAAGTGTAACGCGTCAGTGCTCAGGGGCTGGCATGCAGACAACACACACACACATATGGACATGAATGTTACATGTATACTCACACACAGAGAATTCAGGCAGTGTTAGCTGGGACCTGAAAGTTACATTCATACACGGCACACAAAGAATGCACTTAACCACGTTCGAGGAAGTATTTCGGTTTTGATAAAATATTGAAAAAGTTACACTGACACTTTCTCGTTGAATCCAAATTTTTATGGTGCCGTTTAAAATGAATAGTTTGCAGCTGCTGCACAAATTAGTGAAAGTTGGTGGCTGGCCTGGTGATAAATGTTCAAGAGTTGCTTCGTGCAGGAGGACAAGAGCAAAAGCAAGCATGAGTGGACTGAGGAGGTGTGTTCCATTTGGTGGACATCTGCAGAATGTTGAATGCATGCTTGACAAATTGACATGACAGTTTTCTTGTTCTATTAAGTTTGATTTTGCTCTTCAATGAGGGTGACTGAGGTGCACAGCCCTCTCATGGCACCTGTGGGTTGGTAAATGCAAAGCAAGTTAATTTTGTAAAATGTATTTGTGAGAGGTTGCACTGTTTGAAAGAATTTTTTTTTTCCTGGTTAGTCTGGTTATTAAGAGATTATGGATCTCAGAACACCCTCAGAGCTTAAAAACACTTTATTGCCAATATTTCACTTTTCAATTACTGATGTAAAGTCAGTGACTGTGCTGTATCCACACAGCTGGGCTGCAGCGAAGAAAAGGAAAGAGCTGGGTGATCTTTAACATACACTCGATCACACACACACCACCTCCACTGTTTACACACCCCTAAGCAAACGTCTGAAGAACGACGCAGCCATGAAAAACTAAACTAAACCCTTGTGTTGCGGTCGAAATCTCACTCAACATCGACCCAGCATCTGTCCACACCACACAGGTGACACGGCACACCATTCGCAAACACACCACACACAAGCGTTACACGTGCACACGCACGTACTTGGCACATGGTATAAGACCAAAAGGAGATCTTAAGCACTGATTTACTAAACTGCATTCTTATTTAAAAAAAAAAAACATTTTGAATTTTTTTGTACTTTTGATAGGTCTTACAGTTCAAAAGTCAGCAGATTTGTCACCACAGTTACTTTGAATAACGACGACAACAATAAACACTGAAATACTGATTTAATAGAAACATACTGAGTGTATTTAGTGGATTTACACAACCAATTCCCCTTCAGTCACAAGTCACCAGTGTACAGATTTTGCCAAGTGAGAACTGTAACGTATACTGTAGTAGATAACCGACACGAGCAACACACCAAGCTGATTTAGTTATCAGAAAAATGTATTTAACCAATAAATGGCACTTTGATTTAAACTTTAATAGAAAATGTTTCCCCGACGACTGTTACCTCAACTCTTTAAGTTAGAACTCATACAAACGTAGCACTGTTCCCCGGGCAAGTACATCGCACACAGCCCGTGAGAATTTGCCTGACATGTACAGTATGTTTGACTTTACATTATCATCTTGTGGTGAATTCCAATTCGTCATACCATCTTTCACTCCAGGATTTACAAGAACACCCACGTCCCCGTCCTTCTTTCTCTGAGAGGAAAAGAAAACAAGAGGATGGTGTGCCAAAAAATATCCATTAAAAACAAAGGGAATGTGGAATTATTTTGCAAAACCTTTTTTCAACTCTTATTTCTCGTCTTCTTCTTCTTTTCTTCCCATCAATTCATAATTCAATTTCTTCATTCACATTAAAATGAATAATAGACGTTTTCACTTTTCCTGTATTGTATCATCACAGTTACTCCAGTCTGGTGTCTCCAATTGGTGTTTACATTTTTTAAAGCATATAATATTATCTGCTCACTTTTTTTTGGGGACCTTGTGCCTCTCACTCTCGTCTTACAAGGAAACAAATCCAATATTTGTCTGTGTTCACTAAAATTTCAGGCATAAAATGACAAGCCTTCTCCTCGATGCAGTCCATAGTCCTGCTTCTCTCATTGTTCTTATTTGCATTTAAATTTGAAGTATCAATAAATAAAAGGTTGGGGGAAACTGCAAATTAAATAATATAGGATTCTTAATATCACAAAACTGTTTTAACACTTGCTAGCGGTGGTTTCTGATGAAAAAACAGTTTTAGCATTATCTCGGACCTCGCTGATCGCGAGCCGCTGACCTGCTCCCAGATATTCCCAAGCCTTGTGTTCCTCCTTAGACGGTGCGTAAAATGGACAGTATGTGCTTACACCACAGAACTACTTCTAATACTAAAAGTATCTCAGGTACACAACCCTGTGTAACACTGCCTACACCATCACCACCAAAATTTGCATTGCAAAGACAAGTTTATTTGCTTAAAACCAGTTGATGGAGACTCACCTTATTCATATTTCCTCTTTTTGTAACATTTCCTTTGCCTGCTTCCTTTATTTGCTTAAAATTTGCTTTAAAACAAGGGGAAAGCTTAATTCCATAATGTGACGGACCTGACCGTTCGCCAACACGTTTGAAACAGAGAGTGCCATCATTCCTGGTTTGCATCTGCAGTATTGAAACTAACTGAACTGAATTTCTGAAGAATCTGTATGGCACTCTTCCATCACGTAAAACACTATTATTTAGAAAGTATTAATTTTGTGATTGATGCATTTTTATAACTTTTAAATATATTTTTACTCAATAAAAAGGCACATAAAATACCTACAATAAATATAATAGAGCCTTCCATGTCCAGTGAAATCCAGCCTGCTCTGCAGATGTGAGGAAGTTTATTGGAGAGCATACAGTCCACCTCATCCGTCTCGCAGTATTTGCCGCTCGCCAGCCCTTCACTTCCTACTGACAGACAGACAATCAGTCGGTCTGACCTGGCCTCTGACCTTTCCCCTCACTATCACCTGCCATAAATGTCCAGCGTTTGAACAAGGCATTCTTAGTCGGGGTGAGGCAACAATCTGTATCGAGAGGCAACAGCGGCCCTCAGGGAGAGCTGGAGCCGACCCCCTCTCTGCTTTATGGTGCTCATTTAAGGCTGTAGTGTGTATGTGTATGTAAGTGTGTGTGTGTTTGTGTGTCTGTGTGTTTGTAAGAGTTGATTTAGAGTTACAGGCAAGAAGCGTAGACCAGTGCTGGAATCCAAGTGGCTCCACAGTGAGCTAACCATCAACTAGTGACAAGGTCGTCAGACAGACAGACAGACAGACAGATGGATTGTGACTCCAAAACGACTGGATAGATTTGATGAAATATGGGGAAAGACTACAAAGAACCGCTGATAAACTTCTGGGGGCAATCTGGGTCAAATAGTAGATCCTGAAGACGGTTCTAGGTCATTAGCTATTCGCTGTTTTTTTTTCTTTCTGGACCAATTTTGATCAAATTCCAGCTGTCTGTGTGTGAAATGATTGAAGGAGGAACATTTCTTTCAATGTGACCTGGAAGACCTATTTTTGTATATATAAAAAAAACCAAAACAATAAACAGATTTTGATGATATTAAATGGTTGTATTTGGAGTTATACATTCTGCTGAGTGCTGTTGTTTATTGTCATTTGCCTCAGCAAGCATCTTCAGGTCTCATCCTCAGTGTTCAGCAGGGCGCTATGAAGGTTTGTTGTTCTGTATGTTCTCATGGTTGTTCCTCTGTGGCTCACAAAGCTCCCTGTACTGTGTGTCGTACTCCTGGTGAAGAACATCCACGCCAAAGCCAGGCCAACCTATTAGACGCAGTCATTTCACTTACCTCAGGTTCTACTGTACATGTAAGTCACGAGTTCCATGAATGAATTGGAGAACATTTCATCGAGGATGCTTTTACATTTAAAATAGAACTGGAGGGAAATGTTTTAAAAGGGGGGTGGGGGTTTAATTAGTCCAAAAGGGTTAGTCACCTTCACCCACTCAAGTACAACACACCCATCAGTCTCTGAAAGAAAGGATGAGGAGATGCTGTAAATTTGTTACACACTCAGCAGGGGACATCTGATGGGCCGAGCGGGGGGGGGGGTCACGGTACAGGAAACAAGCCATGGCTCCAGAGCAGGAAAGAGGGCGTTGTGCTGTAAGTAGGTTGTAAGTGTGTGTGTGTGTGTGTGTGTGTGAAAATCTATTCCTGAGATTTTTTCATTTATCTGCTTGAGTTAATACAGTAGTTTTAATGTATTACAGGATTTCAGTCTGAATAACTCTATTTGCTTTCTACATCGTCCGATTTTGTTCTTTCGGTCACTCCATAAATGGTGTTTTTAACTCAGACACCAATAATATAGGTCACTTCCACTCTATTGCAACTAATTTTCCTGGGAAGACTGTCTCAAGACGACTCATTCGAACAAATAAGGTAGGAAAAACTGTCAGTCACTCATTTACATCGGCATAATAGGACAGCATGTTTCCTGATGAGTCAGCAGGGACTGTGCTGGAGTGCAGGCTGATTCCGCTTCCCCACTGCACACGTTAACATCCGTTTCAAACTCCAGTGATGTTAGAGCCTCACTGCTTGAACACAGACGACGACAAAAAGTCGTGAACTTTGACAACAAGCTCTCGCCTTCTCCATGTTGATAGCAGCCCTCCAACTGCTCGTCCTGTCTGTGTCTTGAGTTTCGATGTGCCAGACACCAGGTTTTGTGTACCTGTCAATAATGATCTGGGCAAGAGCTGATAAATTCTCATGCCCGGTTCCCATTATAGAAAACAGCCAAATGCTAACAAGTTTTATCCAGCGAGAAAAGGGCTTTACGCAAAATAAAACAAGAGAGGTTGTTGTGCTTGACTCATCAGCCGTTTTAGTGATTTGATATTTCACTTGTCTTTGTCGTTCTGGACGGTTTGGAATTACATGGAGCCATTAACATTGTTCTTGGAGTTCATAGTGATTCAGTTGGTTTCGTATTCAAACGCATTTTCATGCATTTTCTACGTACTCAGCATCGTTGCTTCAACAATTTTACATCCCTCAGAAGCATATTATATGACAGGAAAATCAAATAATCTGGCATTAATAAAAAAAAATCTATATATAATGTATCTTTTTCATTTTCTTCACCTTTGTTAGTTGATCTTTTTTAGGAACATCGGCTATATGTGTAAAAGGGTTTGGTTTACATAGCCTAGCAGATGGTACGCACACGGTTGGAAAGATGCCTTTGAACATGTAACCTTATACAGCAAATCCACATGAAAACATGGATACTGTTTCTAAAAATCTGTTGTATCTATTGAACCTTGAAGTATCTGAGGATTTAAAACCCTTTCACACATTGAATTTCTCCACCTGTGCAACATGAACTTGTTTGAGAAGCCTTCAGATAAACCTGCGGCTTCTGCACTGAAATGTCCCCCGTCTGGTAGAAACATCGTCTTCACCCAGGAACATTTATATTCGCAAACACGTTCATAGACCCGGTCAAGGCTGCGAACAGGCTGCTGGACATCAGTTTCCCCACACCAACTCTCGAGGAAATCAAGTCTCTGTGGAAAATACAGGAGAAAAACTGCTGCACATCTCCACCCACTGCTAAAACGTTTGGGCAAGTTTAATGTTTCACTTGTTCAGTTTAGTGTCATTCAAACATCTTACAGACACGTATGATCAAAATTTGCAACCCAGTTCTAGCAGTGTCTAGCAGATAGATCTGCAGTATGACAAATAATCACGTTATTAATTATGTGTCCTGTTACCCTCCTCCATTGCATGACATTTAGTTGTAGGAGATAAATTTGCAGTGTGTCATTGTCATGTCTCATGACCAAAACATTACAGGCGCCAGGGTTAAATCCAGTGCAGTTTACAGAAACTAGCGTTCCATGTGAAATATCCTAAATACAACCAAAACCAGGATAAAATTAACATTGGATTGACACTTAACGTTCTTCCACTTTTACTCTTGGGTGGTGACACACAGAGAAGTGTCTGCATTAACTGAACATAGTGAGCTAAAAACACGGCTGGAAATGTGGAACTGAAAACTCTCCGTCAGTCCTTACTGCTTATGCCCTGATGTTTATGAAATAAAGATTAAATAATGAACTTTTCTTTGCTGTACCTGCTATACCTGATAGTACTAGTTTACAGTGATTGTTGGCCATTTCACACATCTGTACAGAGATTCGTGTGTTTTTCTTTTCCTGTCTCACAATTCTCCCAACCCCCACTGACATCCTTCTTTTAGAGTGTGTGTGTGTGTGTGTGTGTGTGTGTGTGTGTGTGTGTGTGTGTGTGTGTGTGTGTGTGTGTGTGTGTGTGTGTGTGTGTGTGTTCTCCCTCCACAGCACAAAGCTGCCATTGGCTGGCCTGATTTATTGGAGGGAAGAAAAAAAAAACGAGTGAGTAGCAGGGAGAGTGAAGCAGCGAGATAGTGCTGACTCAGGCACTCAGCCCATTGTTCTTGTGTCTAGTAACCCTACACCTCCCTGCCTCCAGCCAGACATCTCATTGGCCAGGCACAAGTGCTGGAGCCAGGGTGACTGCGGTGTTAAACAGCAGCAAAAATCTTATCTTTTCCTCCATTAGTCCCACAATGAGAGAATTCAGCAGGCAAAATCACAATAGACACAAGGCCATTCAGGTTAATGCCTCTGCTTGAATCGTGACGAGTTATTACAGAGGGGTACTGCTCATAATCAGTACATTTAGTATAAGGTGGCTACCTGTGAGTGCTGCTTTAACACCAGACACACAGTTTCTAGCCATGGCTGTGCGTATTACATTAACTGTCTGCTCATCAAGTTTCCATCGGTTATACGTGGCGCAGATGCTAAAGAATCACATTAAGGTTGATGGAAACAGCAAAATTTGAAACAATTCCCTCAACTTTGGATAATAGGTTCCTCACCCGTGGTGGATTTTTGCCCAAAAAAGTGGCTGTGTGTAAAATGGGGGATGCTTTTTTGAAAAGCTCTTGCCCACACCACAGTCCAGCTGGTCCTGGTCCCAGCATCCTCCCAGGAATATTCCCAAATGTTGTCTTCATCTCCAGACAGCACGCAACATGCCTGATACCTGCTGGCATGAAAGATAAATCCCTCTCATCAAACTGAAAGGCCTCAAGACCTCTCTCCATTTTCCCTGGTAGGTGGCTGTAGATGGTCCAGATGTCTACTTCTTCTTTTACGCTGTTACAACCATGCGTAGTGTTGCTTCCACCGCCATCGTCTGATGAAAACACGCCAAGCCTAGTTGATTCGCTTAAAGGCTGATTTGTGTTTCCTTTGTCACCACATTTCCAAAGCCTGCTTGGATTTGTGTTGACAATTTAATGGAAACAAAACTACTAACACAGATTTCTTATTCACGTGTAGTTATCTCACCACACTTGTAGGGAATAAAGCCCGAGGTTGCGCCCAGGATTTGATTTGTCAGGCAATGTCTCATTTGAAAAGACTAAACTAAACATAGAAAGAATAGAGACCTTCCCAGTTCCCTTTCATGCAATTCACCACCAAGATTTAAGATGTAAACACTGCAAATATTGTGACGATACCACAGGATATTTGATATGGGGGATGGGGGTGTCCGCCTTGGGGAGACAGATTACCTGGTAACAAATCAAGGCTGGACAGGGGAGAAAGTGAATGTTGCAGCAGTTCCAGTAATGGGATCCACAGTTAACTAGGCCATTTAGATCCTGAGGTGATAAATAGGTTGTCGCTGCCTTAAGAGGGTTCAAACATGCACAGAGGAGCTTAAGACTTGGTTGTATAACTTATTTTATGTCACCACGTTTCTCTCGTTGCGGCTTTGTATTAGGTTCACCGCTGCTGTTGACGTGATGTCCACACTGGCCCTATTGATCAAATGATTATATGTGAAAGGGAAGCTTGAGAAGTAACAGCAGCAAAGTCAGTTTCAGTTATTATTATTTGGCAAAAGCTTTTGTCTGGAGTGGTTTAAAATAAGTGCACAACCAAACCTATTCAAAGCTTCTAAGTTGTCTTTATTACTTTAACTGTTTGTTATTCTGAGTCAATTATTTTCATGCTTTTTTTTTTCCCCCTGCCATTACTGACAGTGAAAACCCAGCAAACAGGAAATGCTCCCACAACACTGACCACAAGTTCTGTTGATGTCAAAGTAAATGTTTTAATCTTAGATCTTTATGACCAAAGCTGTGGAATATATGACGTATCCTATGTGGAACCTTTTTTTTTTAGAATGCTTGAGGAGAATTACATCGTACCTTCAGATGGAAAACACTTGGGGGAAAAAAAAATTATAAAACTTGAAATATTACCAGAATATTGCACACTGATCATTTCAGGAGCCAGTAGGTTTGAACTGGGAAGGATGGCAGGACATTATTGGACAAAAGGACATGTAAGTCATGCTGCAGGTTGTGGTTATGAGTCCACTTACCGCTCACACATTGTACATTTGGACAAATGTGGCGTGAACAATCAGTCATGAGATCATTTTGGAGCTGCACCAGTTTAAATGTTTTGTGAGAAGAGAAAACAATTTCATGACCTCAGAGAATATCGTGTGCTGGAGGGCAAAGCTTCTAGAAGTAACATAACACTGCACAGGGGAACCTGAGATACAGAAAATAGAAGAGTTCAAGTGTCATAGTTTCGAAACTAGACTTCCTGCTCTGAGAGAAGTAAACGGGCCTGGAATCACATATGGAACTACAGTGACAAAGTGATCGTTGCTATGCTAAGATTTCATGAAAAAAGGTCTTGGTACTGACATTAAAAAAGTACATTTCCAGGTCAATAAAAGCCAAATTGTAGTTCTAAGCTGAAAAACAACAGCAAAATTTTTTTATGTAATTTGAGCTTGCGAGATTTTAAAAGGATAGCAAAAGATACGGCGGAGGGAAATGTGAGAGCTGGAATATTTTA
The DNA here is from genome assembly GCF_037954235.1 of Aulostomus chinensis. NCBI lineage: Eukaryota > Metazoa > Chordata > Actinopteri > Syngnathiformes > Aulostomidae > Aulostomus > Aulostomus chinensis. The sequence continues at coordinate 25,470,496 of NC_141326.1, forward strand.
CGATGTAAAAATGTATGTATGCTGCTCTTCAACCTACGTCCATGTTCACACGGATATATCCGCCCTCATCGTCGCTCTCTATGCTCTCAATCTCACACACAATCACGATAGTCCACGCTCTCATAGCTGAGGCATTGTTTGCCTGTGACGCCGGACAATTCATCGCTTTTCCCATGTGAGACAATTGATTCTCCTAAGCCTACATTTATTAGATTCCACCCTGGTTGTATGAATATGGAGGAGGGCTGGCTCAGAGGGCACAATGCCCTTCTCCTGTCCAAGACTGCACATCAACTTTAGTCATGGATCGAAAATTCTGCCCACGGCCACCGCTACACCAGACAACAAGCCTCTTTCAGCTGGGCAGTGCAGATTGAACTCGTAATTTTGTGTATTTGTGTGTTAAACTCCTGGGAATGTTAGGCGAGAAACTACTTTGTATATAATTCAACACTGTCAGAACTACTTTTTGCAAATTCAGGAAGCTCAACTGCGATTTGGGCTTTGGGCTCGGGTTCAAACGCAAACTAAACTCAGCACAGATGCTCAGGTTGCCGCACATTTGTAAGTTAAAATGTCAAGGTGCAACTAAACTGACTGTAATTTTAGGGGAATAAATGCCATCATGTTTAATCATACTCTCCTTTGTCCTCTTTATAACAAAGTTACTTTCCACCCTCGGTAATTAGGCCTGACAGTGACAACTGTAATCATAAGTTTCATTTTATATATGTCATATATATATTTTAATATATGACTTTTGCCGTATTTGCAGCTTGCATCCTCACTGCTCTATCAAAGCTGAAAGCTGAGACCTTTGAACTCCTGTGTTTCAGTTAGAAAACTCTGCTTTTGCTTTGTTGTGTGGACAGGCAACAACATAATCCTCTGAAAACGATGGCATGTATCATGTGACTGTTTTCTGGGGGGTGGACAAGCCACATTGTTATGATCATGTTCACCCATAGTCTAGAAGAGCTGCACCTGCTTGACCAGTCATCACACCTGGATGAGTCCATGATCTCCCTCAAAGTCAAGCCTCAATGCTGCGTTGTTAGTGTGAAGACTTTATTCATGTGTGTTATTTGTGTGGATTTTATTTAAAAAGTCTCTCTTTTGTTGCCATTCATTTGTCTCTTCTCTCCTCATTTTTTTGATTCCTAACCCCCCCTCCCTCCCTTTTTGTCTTCCTCTTTCCTCTGGATTCATGGTGTACTATCAGCTGTCTGGCCTTTTTTCTTCGTCCCCATGTTCCTTTAAAGAGTCAAAGTAGGGCCCCTCTAAGGTATTAAATATCTTTATTAAACTGCTGCTCTGGGGGCTCCCCTCCGCCCCCCTGCTTCCTTCTTTTCTCTTCTGTACATCCCAACTATCCCCACAAATGTGGCCCCTGCTGGCTTCTCTTCAAAGACTCCCGCCATGCGGCTTCTGCCGGCTACTTGCTGTGCTGCAAGATCCTGCACAATAGCCTCCGTTGGTCCCTGCTGTGTTAAACCAGGCAAACTCTGCCACACTTGGCTGTGCCACATCTGATGGTGGGACTTTGCCCAGGCGGAGTCCATGAGATCAGGGGGTTGAATGGGCCGGAGGAGTAGAGGGGTCAGAGGAAACAGGAGGAAGGGGATTGGGCTTTGTTGGCCAGCTGTGTCATGGTTTGGTGACTGCTATCAAAAGATAGGCCTTGTCCCTAACGCACATCTTTCGGTAGTTTCACTCATGCACGTAGTTCGTGTATGGGACTGGGATTTGCTCCTACGCTATGTGAACAAAACTTCACACTCGTAAACAGATGGTTCCTGCAGTTTCTACCCTCACAGGCCTGATGCCTCCTCTTCTGAGGGGCGTTTCTGACTTGCATTGTCCTAAATCTGTACACCGTAACACAGAACAAGTCATCTGGCAGCAACAAATCAACTTCTTTGTCTATACGCTAATGTTGATACAACCTAACTTAGCCTCAACTTTGCTGTGTGATGGAAGAAAATGATTTCACCACTCCTTGATTTCCCCGCTCCTGTGACCATGAGGGAATCATGTTTTATGTGATATTCTGGCTCATGTTTTGATCTTGCATGGGTACACAAAGAGGAGATAGAAAACATGAATGCAGGGCAGGACAAGGCATCTAAAGAAAGAACTGGTGCTGTGGTTATTTTTCAGAAAACAATAAAAACAAAGTTTGAGCACAACATGGCTATTTCAAACAATTTCTTAATCAAATCTACAAATAATATATATATATATACATAAATAAATTGTTAACGTGTACGATTTTCTACCATAAATTTCTATTTTCAAGTATTTTTATAAACATTGCTAAAGCGTGAAATTTGGCTGTTATTGTCAAAGATTCATGCGTCTATTTTAGTATTGTAGTATTTCACGACTAATTCTCTTGTGTAAAGATGTTTCTCTGGCTGATTTGTCCTCTGATCCTGTTGATATTAAGCGTTGTGCACTAACAGATGAATGGTAAAAGTGTAAACAGCCCTACAAAAGCAGTTTAAACAAAACAACAAAAGACAATTGTGGAGGATATCACTCAAAGCACAGCGCAACCTCTCAGCCCTGAAGACAGGAGACAGTCAAAAGAAACCACCTCTATGATGTCATTGTGGGTGTGCGCGGGGCGTGCATCTGCTGCTCCTTGAGAATAACCGATAGTTAAGTCCCTATGATTTAAAAAGGTTATGCAAATTTAAAAAAAAAACACCATATCATGTCAAATTTTGAGGGAGAATTACTGACAATCCAACATGATATAGAGCGTTAAGTGAAGTGCTAAATTAGTTTGGTCTTGTGCACTAATGTTTCACCAGTTAATGGCACATTTCATCCAATTCATAACCCATTAGGTGCAGATCTCAGCATCTGAACTTGAAAACCAGATCCTGCGAACGGCCTAACAAACTTAGCGGAGTGAGTGTTTGCATCTTTTTTTTCGCCCTCTGTTGACCGACTTATTCCGGCGTGAGGTGGTTACTTGTAAGACTACACTTTCAAAGTCGCCTCCCCCCACACTGCCAGTTGCAACACAACCTTTGTCCATCACAATGTGAGCTTAGGAAACAAAGGCGCCATTGCGGACCCCGAGGTGATTTGGGAGCCTTCTGCCAGTCAAACCCATTGTTGACGTGTGCAGGGCTCAGAGGACAATGGTACTTTGTGCAAGGAGAGAGAGGACACACCCTCCTACTCCTGTATCGCTATCTCTTATCTGTCTCGCCGTCAGATTTCTCTACAGCTCTCACTCCTTTGTATTTATATGACTCTTTATCAGATTAAAAATGTACTTAACTTTTTCTTTTTTGCCTGCATGAGTGTGGCCAAACAAAGTTCCTCTACATTTGTTATTACCAAAGGACCCAAGAGTTTTTGAAAGAAGTACAAACTATATCTCAAACCTCTGTAGCTCCATGATGGGATAATAACACCATTTATTTACTGCATAGACACTGTTTACTCAAAGATTATGTAATATTTGTGTAAAATGACCCCTATGATGCCTTACTGTATTAAACAGAAGCGAAGCACGCCAGGACGCTCCAGTGTGTACATTCATACAGAATTCCAGTTGTGTCACATAAAAACTCAACAATGTTAAATGAGCTGTTCAGCTGTTCTTTTTTTTTTTACACATACGCTGATCCAGCGCCATTACTTCCACAGAGGTGGAACGTTCTCTACCCCTATTCTGTCCCTGTGTTCTAACATGCCGGCAGCAAGGTGTGATAGTGCTGTAAAATTCCCATCTTGTAAAGGCTGTGTAAAAGGGTCCATTGACTGTTTGCAAGCCATTTCTTTTTTCTGCGGAGTAGCTTACATGCAAGAGAGGAGGTTGGTTAAATAAAACATGATGATGCACATTCGTGTGCGTTAACTCATGAGCAGAGTCATGCTGTGGAGAACTACTAGAAACACTTTTGTCATTAACAGTGAAAGATCCAAGTTTGCTCTTTGCTTTGGATGTTTGGATTTTTTTTTTTTCCTTTTTGTTTTTGTTAAAACGCTGCAACATTTCAAAATGTCACTTGACGGTTGAGTTGAAAATGATGGATGAAATATTTCTGGCTTTAACAACTTTGTTTCTCTTGTGTTCTGTAACTGGACCAGGGGTCAGAACGAAAGGAGCTGGCATTTGTTCAAAGTCTACAGGCAGTCTGGCTGTGTAGGCATTACAATCGTGTCCTTTGACCCCGATGACATCATATGACTGGCTCTCGTGCGTCGTTTGTGAACTGAATGGGTCAAGATTATTCAGTGGACATTCAAACAAGCAAAGAGTTACTGTCGACAAGCATGAGGCACGGACAGTTATGTGTGTTTGCTCTGTGAGGCGCATGTGTGCATTGTATGTGTGGTCCAGTCGCTGACATGGTAGGAGGCAGCAAGTGTGTGTGTGTGTGTGTGTGTGTGTGTGTGTGTGTGTGTGTGTGTGTGTGTGTGTGTGTGTGTGTGCACGCGAGAGACAGAGAGACAGACAGACAAATGGATATGTTTCCACATGTTTCATTTAATGCATTTGCATTCTTAAGATTACCTTGGTACACATGTTAGTCTGTTTCAGATCAGGCTGATTTTTATGCAGCATGTTGGAGGATTGGAATGTGGCCCAAGAAGGATACATTCAGTTTTGGAGCGTAACCAAATCACGGGGGATGAAGGAATTATTTTTCTCTTAACTTGTCCTCACAGCCATGTTTTTGATAAAAACTATTAGTATGCAGAGGAACCTTATTATGCTCAAATGACAGAGTTTAGCCAGGTGCGTTTGGACCAGAAGTCAGAGAGGAAGAGGAGGAGTACGCACGCTGAAAAAAAACCGACTTAAACAAAGTCTTCAAAAAGGAGTTGCTTTTTAATTTCAAGAGCAAGAGAAGATGAATCAACGACAGACATGATAAAACTATTAGTTAACACCTTTTACTGGTCGTGCCAGGGGTAGTAGCCTGACCTCCAACAGCTCGGCTGACACTGATTAAAAAAATCCAGCACGGTTGTCTTTTTTTTTAATCTCTTCTCTTCGTTGACAGCTTCAATCCAAATCACTAACGTATATTAGCATAGCACTGTTAAAATGGGACACATTTCTTGAGACGATGTGTTGAGGGTCAATATGACGCAAAGCTGATTGTTGTGTGTATGTGGTGTAGCATAAACAGAACAACTGCTTTATCCAAATATCAACTTTTGTGCGCCTGTGTTTGTGTTGCATAAACTGCTTAAGAAGATTGGTAATGAAAAGGGCACTGAGTGCATTTCTCCTCCATCCTTTATTATCCTATTTAATGTTCATATCTTTATTTTACCTTTGCATCACCCAGTAAATGTCCATTTGCCTCGAGATTGTCCTGACAGCCAGAGACTCAGAAGCACTGATCAAGCAACACTGAGAATTGTAATTTCTGGTTTTAGTAGGTCGGAACAAAAAAATACAAACATTTTTTTTAGATAAACTTGAAATCACATATAGTATACATGGAACAAAAATATGCCTAGTAATAGTAGTTGATAATGAAAACTCTTTATGGTGCTGCCTTACCCCCCCCCCCCCCCCAAACACACACACACACACAAAATTAAGCTCTGTGTCTTGCCAGAGACACGAAGAGTTCTCAGTGGCCTCTCCTGGCCTCTTGAGTCAACAGGGGCAGGAGGTCAAAGGTCAGAATTGATAGAAAGAAGTCCAAGGAGGGGGGGGGGGGGGGGGGCAGAGGAGGAACAAACAGTGGGGGGAGATTTTGGCGGGAAAAGAGTCAAACCTGGAAAGTCACCACATGCAGACAGACGGTGAGTCAGAGTCTGCTTCATCCCATCCTGCAGACTCTGATTCACACTCACATGCTCATGCACATGCAGAGCACTCAGATCTGAAGGCACACACACACACACACACACACTCACACACACATACACACCTTCCAACACATTCACTCCATACAAAACATACAAAAGCTGCACCCCTTGTAGTCAAACCACCCCCCCCCCCCGTGCACACACTTAGAGATGATGTCATCCTCCTGCTGCAAAGGCATGACTCAACATTTTGTGTGTGTGTGTGTGTGTGTGTGTGTGTGTGTGTGTGTGTGTGTGTGTGTTGACTCATGAGGTCAAGGTCCGCATTTCAAGCCTCATGTCACTTAACACTGACTAATCCTCTGAACCATTTAAACAAAATGGGACAAAGGTGCGGGAAGAAGAGGGAAATTGGAGGGAATTTTGTGTGTCACCATGTGCGTGTGTGTTTGTGTATTTGTGTGTGTGTGTGTGTGTGTGAGAGAGAGAGAGAGTGAGAGAAAGAAACTTCACACAAACCTTGTCTTTTGTCCCCTTCCATTCGCACATTTGTTCCGCATGCACATGACATCACTCTGTAAGTCTTTAATTAGACACACACCCAGTAGTTACTGTGCTAACTTAAAGAAACACAACAGTTCACACTAAAACACACAGAACTATTAACAACTTTTGCCACAGGTATTTGAAAGTGTACACATTCCCCTAATGACATGCGTATTAGCTCCCTCTGCAAATACGCGCACGTTCAGGGTCTACACACTTCCTTGAAATGAGCAGTGTATAAGCATGTCGCCATCACCTCTACTTGAGTGAAATTATTAGTGAGCAAGGCCAAATTAAACATCCCCTGGACCCCAGCCTGGGAAATGAGCTAAACCCATGACATGGCCCACTGGACATGAAAGGCTTCATAGAGCGGTCCGTTAGGTGAAACGGGGCAAATGCAGAGTGGCACTATGCCTGTGTGGATGTGGCAAGCGGGAGTGATGTCAGCGGGCTCTCTGAAGACCCTGCCAGCCGGCGGAGCTGTCACACATCAAACGTGTATTTCGATGCCAACGCAGGTGCACTGAGGACACACACAGCGACAGCTTGGCAGGAAACCCCAGGGACATGGAAAGACACGTTGTATAGGTCACAGTGGTACATGTGTGTGCATGGCAGCGAGGGTGTGATGTAAACAAAGTTGTCTGTGTTTAATCATAAATTAGAGTGTTTGTACCATTCATGAGTCTGGGGAAGTGGAGCGCTGAGGCTGGGAGTGACAGGTTAGGTCTGCTGCTGCCAAGAAGGGATTAATTAAACCACAATAACAAGAAAGAGACATCTATAATTGTAAAGAACAGAAGAAACAAGTGCATATACATTACTTGAAAAGAACCAGGGTGTCACAGTAAAGGAAAAGTACCTATTCATTTTTGTTGTGTGCAGCGTAAAATAATTGCAGAGACTTCAGAATTCTGCCATGTCACAATCTGGGAGGTCCAAAAGGTTGTAAACAAGCCTTTTTTTTCCCATCGTATTCTCATTAATGTGACATCTCAGGAACGCCTATATTTGGAACAAAACCCTCTTGGATTGAAGGACAAACACATCAAAAAATGGTGGTGGTCACTGTTATTTTAGAGCAGTCATAGACGTGGCAGACAAGCAGGCATTTTAGATATATAAATATATGAAATATGAAGATGTTCAGGTACGATGTGTCCCAGTTGAAGCCAATTTCAGCAATGTTTATTTCCGTTTTCCCTAACATCTACGTCAGACTAACATTTATTTGCGTATAACCTGACCATTCCTCTTGTTCACCTTATCTTTAGGGCTGAGAACTTTCTCACATTCAGATTCAGAAAGCTTTATTTACTCCAGTGGGGCGCAATTAAGGGAGCAGAGAGCGTTACAGTTGGTTACGCACCAACAACACAACAACATACATTAGCAGTGGAACGCTCTATACGTCCCACAGTTACCTTGTAAAGTGCATGATAGAAGTAGAAGTGCACAGTAGATAAGTAGTATATTTACATTATTGCTCTGAGGAGTACTTTTGCAAGTATTGTGGTATGTACAGAATGAATTGTCGCAGAAATGAAATATATTTATATCTATATACATACATAATTGCAGCATATACATACAGAAAGTACAGACGAACACTGAGTGTATGACAAGTAAACAAGGAGCAAAGTGTCACTCGCTTCATTAGACAAGAATTTTGTCACAAGTTTCATCACAGCAACACTTGTAACCTCCATTTATCTGATAAAATCACAGGGAGTGCTTGTTTGGGGTTTTTTGTCACTCTTTTTCTTCATGAGAGCAAGAATTAAACCTGAGCTGACTACAATGTTCTTGGGTGGCTGGTAGTAATTCACTGTCACACTGCTGAGTGTGGTAAATGTGGGATTTCTACAGTACTTCAACTGTAATTAAAGCTGAATTATAACTGACATATATGGCATCCCATGTCAAAAACAACCAATCATTTGAGGATCCTGCTGTTCTCCAGACATGCTGTGGTTGAGACAAGATGGTTCCGTGAAGCACAGACAGACGCTACATCATGTTAATGGTGATGATGTTACACATTTCTTCTTCAGCTGAAAAAGAGAAAATGTTCCTCCTCTTTTTTTAAGGTTCCTCTGTCCTCAATGGTAGTTCAATGTCAGGGCTGAAAATAAAACTTTCTTCCTCACCAGGACACCTTCTATCCATCTGTCAGCTTTAGTCGCTTATCCTTTTTAAAGGGTCTCAAGTGGCTGGAGCTGATCCTAGCTGACACAAGAGGCGGCTACATCCTGGACAGGTCGTCTGTTGCACATGCAGACAGACAAGCACTCACATGTAACCTGCAATCTCTTCTGGGAGGAACCAAATGCAGGAACAGCTGAAACCTGCACAAAAATGGACAAAAACGGGAAACCAGTGTACGTCAGGGAGGCCATCATGCTGTGAGGTTGCAGCACTCGCCTCCCTGCCCACAATCAGAGGGACTCGTCATCCATATTTACCTAAATCACTGTACGATTTATCGTTGAAAAAATGGGACCTAAAGGTTCAGACAGCAATACAGAAACAGTCCGCATCATTTTAAGAAGGCTGAAGTCAAATAAACCAGTAAAAAAGAGTCACCAGAGTATTTACCGTCGCAGAGATGGTCATGTGATCACAAGCGCCGGTTTGTCTTTTAGCAGGATAGAACTCACAACACTGTGAATGGGATTTTGATGGACTTTGGCAGGATGATGTAGCTCAGGTTAGGGAATAATATGTTGGATTTCGGAATTCATCCAGAACTTCATCCAAATCTGATGACATCATATCCCCTTGGCAGAGGTTTGCTCTCTGAGGGAATTCTCTAGTTACGAGTTTTAGCTTCTTAGTTTGGACGAGGTTTCTCGTTTTTCGAAGAGGCTGGCTCTGAGGGAGTGCTTCTCCTACATCCATGTGATCTGACATAATAATGCAAAATAAAATATTAGAGCAATGACACAGATGTATAAAGTTATTCAAATTTTGCTGGAGGTTGTTTTTTCATGCATCATGTACACTTCTAATCATACTTGCAGTCTTTTCCACAGGAAGTGAAAGTAGTGGGCAGCAGGCTGAATGAGTACATGTCAGATGCGCTCTATATGTTGGTGGAAAATGCTGTTTGTATCGTTTCTCCTTTTTCGTTTTGAAGATGATAGATCCAAGTTCATGTCCTATTTCCACAAAGTTTCAGACTTCAGATCAGTCATAAAAGGTCTTTTTTAGATCCTGTCCGGGTTGAAATTGTGAGTTTATTTGGCTCACATTTACGTGTGTGAGAGTGCTGTTGCTGTTTTCTCACCTTTTTTACAAGATCTCAGTTTTTCTCGTTAAGTGACATGTTTTAAATGCTTGTCCACACTTAAAATATCCCTCCCGTCTTATCTCTTTGGGTTATCGTTATGGGCCTCGGGTCATGTCAGTCACCACCTGACCACGTTGCCTGCCATCTTGAAACGCATATTTATCATCCTTTGAGGTAATGGCTGCCTCAGGGCCACTTTCACTCACCACTTTCTCTGTTCTTCACCTTCCCAAACTCATGCATGTTTTCCTCTCTCTCTTTCTCTAACACACACACGCACGCACACACAAACCGTATATGTGTTTTTGGCGATATCCATGGCAACAGTCTTCATTTCGGGGAATTGTTTGGTCCTGAATTTTGTTTGTTTGAGCTCAGGTGAGAACAATAGGTGGAAGGATCGTGAGATGCCTTACAGACACACACACACACACACACACACACACACACACACACACACACACACATACGCACGAGGTACACGAAGGGTACCTCACCCTACCATTATTCGCAGTGACCTTCTCCTTCAGGTGACCTATCAGGTGACAGCTACACTCACAAACATGTAAATATCTACAGAGCAGCATGGACATGTAATCAGATTACTGCTGAACTCTCACTCTCCCCTCATACTGGAGACTGGTGGACTATCAGCAGTATGGGGAGAAGGAAATGGACTTCTACTGCCCCCTTTTGGTGACTGGAAAACACTAAAATGAATTACCTATGTGAACTCTGTCCTTCAGGTTTCACATATGCAATATACTTATATAATTGAAAACTGAATTATCGTAGGTAAGTGTCCCACAGAGAAATTTGTTTTGGCGATGCATCACATCACAAATCACAACTGAACGCAGACATTTATGATGGCCACAAACACCTCAACCTCAAAGAAAGATGAGTGAAAGTTTCCTTGAAAGAAGAAAGTAACAACAAAACAACACCAAAAGATTCAAATAGAGTTTTTATTTCATCGTGAAAGCCTTTGAGGGGGACGTATTATTCAAAATGACCGAAAATAAAATAAAAGGAGACAGTCCAGTCTCCGTTTCTGTGTGTCGCTCAGATTTCTGCCTCCCAATAAAACCGTGTTTGTGACAATCACAATATTGGTATTTTAAAAAATAACAGTAAATTTCCTTTCGGATGAAGTTTCATTTGGAACTTGTTTCTGTATTCACACACTTTAGTCACCGTATTTATCAAATGAACTGAAATGCAGCTCATGAAAAGGTGATTGAGCTTCATATCTTCTCAGCCTTTGCTTCATTTACCCGTTTACAATCAAATCTGCACTCTGACGGGCAAAGCCGTCGTTCAAGATGCTCGTCACAAGCAACTCAGGGTTCAGCTTCCTCCTCGAGGACAATTCAAGGTTTTCCCTTGGGGGCCGCAGGGTCGAAACAACTAAACTTCTAATTTCTAGATGGCCACTCCATCTCCTGAGCCACGCCGCCAACAATGTTGTTTTAATGTATACTTTATAAATCATAACCAGACATAAATGCCACATGTCTAACGTAATCCTTCACTTAGTTGTAATTCAAAACTTAACCCTAAAATTCAAGTGCAGGTTCTCAAAAAGCCCTTTGTGGAGGCAAGGACCCCAGATGTTCCTAAACTATCCTCCCAGTCAAGGTCAGAACTCATAAATGGAAATGTAAGAACACACAGAAACACAGTATTACTCTCTTTGCTTGACTGTTAAGCAGCCAAGTGCCAGTCAAAACTTCTGTCTGTACAATAGTGCTTGGTACTTTTTCTAATCACATCACACACTCCGTCTGAATCCAAACAACACACGTGAACACACACATGCTTCAGGAAATGAACCCCATTACCTTGAGTATGAAAAGTGCTACCGAAACAGCACAGTCACCACTTTACACAGAGCGGTCTTTCACTATCCACGCACAATCAGCGTTTGCACAGACACACACACGGTCCACACAAACAAAGAGGCAGTTCTCTCCAACGAGGGTGTGGCTGACTGGAGGTGGGCTGCTAGACTGAGGTAGGCCTGTGTGTCTATGCTTTTACCTGAGTGTTTGCATGTATTTCCTGCTGAAGTGGTAAAACATATTTGGATACAACATATTTTTAAACATCACAAGACGCATGATTAATTCTTCTGCTTTATTTGTTTGGAATTAAAATCAAATGAGAGGGGGGTGCGAATAACTGCTGACACACACAACGAATCCATCAGCCACAGCCCTCCATCGCAGACACAAACACGGAACACTGACGCCTCAGTTTGATATCTCTTTATGTCTCTGCCGCGTGTATAAATATAGCAAGAAAGTAATTGTAAGTGTTGGTCCATAGCACCACCTCCAAAAAGCTAAGATCGCCTCCTGCTGGTGTAGTTTGGAAATTTGATTTGATTTGAATGAATTCTTTTTTCTTTTTTTTGTTTGTTACACGGCCATCTGTTTCTGTATCTTTCATTGCAGAGGCATAATCATGAGATAAAAGGTGGTGAATATTACATAGGAGCAAAATAAACCACGAGATCAGAGGGTGTGTTTCTCTTTGTGTGACTAAAATCAAATGAACAGCAGATTAAAATTTACAAAAAAAAATAAAATAAAGGTCTATGTCACACACACACACACACACACACATGTATATATATATAAAATGAGCCAAAACAAAATCATGGAGAAATGTTAAATAATTCAAAATGTGTTTTGAATTAAGAAACTGCAAACTACTATCTGTTAACTACCAGTTTATCAGGATTAAACAGCAAACCTTCCAGAACAAACCCAGGAAATACTGATAACCCAACAGCTCTGCTGCAATTTAGAGAGAGAGATTAAGTCCATTACTTACAGTTTGGCATGACAAGGAGGAAACACACACAGATTTGTGCAATCTCACACTCTACAGAGTCAGTGGGATTTTCTCGCAAACCAAGAGGGCTGATAGTCGAGGCCTGTATTTGATGACAAACACAAAGTGACACCGATGTCACCAAACACTGAGATTAACCAGCAGCAGACAGGAAAGAAGTGACACCTGATGCACAGAGAGGTGTGTGTGTGTGTGTGTGTGTGTGTGTGTGTGTGTGTGTGTGTGTGTGTGTGTGTGTGTGTGTGTGTGTGTGTGTGTGTGTGTGTGAAAGCATTTAGGAACATCAACACGCACACAAAAAGAAGAAATAGACCTAAGTTAAATTCAGTAGGTTTTATGGGTTATCCACCTTTGTTCATCATTGAGGTTTCACATTCATTTTCTACTGCTAATTCTGTTACGGGTTGGGGGGGGGGGGGGGGGGGCTGGAGCCTATCCCAGCAGCCTTTGGGCAGGAGGTAGGGTTCACCCAGGACGGGTCACCAGTACAACACATAGAGACAGACAACCATTCACACTCACAGCCACACCTACAGTCAATTTAGAGTATCAATCAGCCTCGTCCACTCTTGATGTCTTTGGACTGTGGGAGGAAGCTGGAGTACCAGAGAGAACCCACGCAGGAACAGGGAGAACATGCAGACTCACACAGAAAGACCCCATCCCCAAGCCGGGGGTCGAACCCAGAACCTTCTTGCTGTGAGGCGACAGTGCTGACCACTGCACCACCGTGCTGCCTGTAGTTTATCATATTTGGCCTTAAAAGGGCACAAAAATAACAAAGTGCTTTGTGTGACTCATTTTATCACCTATCTGGAATCCTTCTGACACAAACAGTCAGTAGTTTTTTTGTTGAAATGTTTTCAAGATGAACAATAGAAAAAGAAGTGACAACGTATCGGGTATAAAAGCAAGAAAGAGAAGATTCTTCTTAGATAGACTGAAATGCTCCACGTCTCCGTGACAGTAATCCATCCTTACATCTACTCAGTCTTTGTTGTTTGACACGGTTGACCTCACAAAACTAACAAGCAATTGTACAATATGTTCCAGTGGTAGTCTGGAATAAATTAGTCAATATGTTCATTAATATGTACAATACAAATATGGGCAGAGCTTCCAAAGCCACTCAATGCTCTGGCAGTCATCTGTCATCCATTGTTGTGCTCATAATCCCACCATTGACAGTGAGGTCCATTTCCACCACTGGGGACCCAGAATTAATCAGCGGGCTTAAATTAGCTCAGTGCAATTAAAACATGCAGCAAATGGTTAATTAATTGACCTTGGTGGTCATTAAGCAATTCATGGAATCAATAAGGGATCAATGATCACCAGCAACCTTTCATGCTCACAGCAGATGGGTTATGGCCACTTAGGGGAAACCATAGCTGGATGACAGTAACGATGACCTGATCATGCCTTATTTCCCGGACAGATGGATACATATAGCCTCCCCGTCCTGCTCCCCCTCCTCCTCCTCCCCCAAATCGAAGGTTTTTAGGACTCAGCGAATTTAAGCCTCTCTGGATTCAAGTAAAACCTATGACATCTCATCTCTTTCTTTTTGAATAGGTGTGTGGTTATTACATGGATCAAGCGAATATTTATTCATGATACGATATGTCACGTAATAATTTGCTTGAATAATTGATCTTTGCATACAGGAATAAACTGTGCAAAACACAAAAAAAACCAAAAACATTTACAGCTTCAAATTAGCCTCTCTGTCTGTCTTCCTTTGCCTCTGTCTTGAACTGAGGTTTTGCTCCTGACCCCAGTTTGGCCAGACTTTTTGAGGACAAAAGGACCATGCTTTCGTGTCCAACGCCCCCCCCCCCCCCCCCCCCAACATCGACTTCTACTCATTTTAACTCCCCAGACTCCCCCATCCCCCAAACATACACAACAACACCCCACCCCCACACTCGGTTCTGTCTGCTGGTTATAGTCAGCTCATGTCAATCCACTGTCCTGCACCAGAATGTCCCACATCAAACCAGCAGATGTAGAAGCAGAATATATTTTAATGTTTTCTTTATTTCTGTCTTCCATGTCCTAGACAGGCAAATTGTTAGCATCTTCTGCAATTATTAGAAATTAAAAAAAAAAAAACATTTTTAAAAGATAATTTTTTTTGATCAGACACCACAACAGACTAAACAAAAAAACACCTCAGTCGGTTGAGGGCCTTCTGTTGTTGTGGTTATAATGAAAAACACACGTTTACAGTCAGGGAACCTCCATCACACGAGTTAGAAGAGGCCAACATTTACGATCAAACAGGAAATGACCCATCCATCCATCTTCTTCCTCTGCTGACTCCCTTATCACTTCACTCTGTGGCCATTAGTGGGCTTTTTACTCCTAATGATTTGCTAAAATGCTCAACTCTTCCATGAATGGCCATGAAAATTTCACAGATTTTAAATTATGAAGTTGCTTCCTGTCCTCAAAATTGGTAAAAAAAAAAATAAAAAAAAAAAAAATCAAGTTCTGAGGATCCCGGACATTTGTTTGTAGGATAAATTCATTGATTTTTGTTTTTAAACACAAGTATAGTTTGTATATCCTCTATCTAATAGTGGTATTTAATGCAAAAAACATGTTGAAGCACAGCACTGCAGCGCGGAGAAAAAAACTGCGTGTGTGAGTGTGCATGTGTTTAAATGGATCACTTTGGGTAGTGATGTCACTGGTCTCCCCCCACCTCACCCACTACTCACACACATAAACACAGCCCTCCTCTTTCCTTGGTAACACCGACCAGCTGTCTCTCCTGAAGCTCTCAGCTGATGGAGTACGAGGTTGGGGGGGGGGGGGGTGTTATGAAGAAATGAAGAAAGAGGGATGGGGGGGGGGGGGGGTCGACAGCTGAGCAGATGCAGAAGCCCTTCCTGGGTTCGCTGGGGAGGAGTTCTTTCCCAGCCACCCTGCAGCCGTGCAGCTGCCCCAGCACCAGCTGTCCTGATGACCACAGTAAACAGACCAGGGATGTCCTCACCGCGGTGGTGACGGTGGTGGTCGGCTGAGAAAGAAAGGAGGTGGAGGACCATGCTTTGAACACCCCGCCCACCCCCGACCACAATTATTCCACACCAAACAGTGTCTCTTCTTTGACCTCTGAGCCTCACACACTGTCTTACACACAAGGGTTAAACAGCATTCATGTAAATTCAGCTACTGGAACATATTTTTTCACCTCTAACAGCCAATGTGCTGACTGTTAGCCCCACTTAGCCAGCAGCAGTTCATCCTCTGACTGCACCCAGAGGGTCCCAGCTTGGCATTTTCATCCAGTTTCTTTCTTTATGTCATTATGACAACAATTTGACACAAAAAAAATACACAAAATATAATTTAAACTTTATATTAATATCAGCAGTCCAGCATACATGCATGGTGAGTCAATAGAATCTTATTTCTAGGGGAAGAAATTAATATTGTTGGTCATATTAACCGAGACCAGAGTACTCCTTTTCATTCGTTTCATTTTCCATGTCCCAGCTAGAGTTTTACATTGCAAATAAAGTATTTTTTAACATTTATTTGACATCAGTTCTGATTACATATTACCTTTATGAAAATATTTATATCAAATATTTTTTGAAAATATATCCTGACATTCAGCCAAGGTCACCTCTCACGTCTCATGCTTTCAGTTATCCGTATGTGTTCGGATCGGCGTTTGGCACACATACCTGAAGTTACAACCTGTCCTCTGGGTTCCAGATTTTCTTTTCCTTCTGCATTTGATTTCAATTTCAACCTCTTTTATTTTGTCAACTTTGTCTCATCATCCTGTCAAGTTACCCTCCCGAATGAGCCTCACCTGTGTTTATTAATCCCTCCTGTGTCTCATTCTGTTTCCGCCAGTTTGTCTTCTCAGTTTCTGAGTGCTCCGACATTCTGTTACCAAGAGGTTGTTCTTCCCTGGTGTTATGGACCAGTTTCAGTACCTGTTTGTGTTTACCATGTACCTCTGCCCATTTTATCTGCTGTTATTTAGCATACACAGTAATCCAGGATAAGAGATGAGAGTTTTTAAGGGTGATAATTTGTAAAAGGATCTGAAATGATTATACAAAAGAACTCAGTGATGCAACTGTTTGATTCTCTGCTTTTTCATGTGACAACGGAGGGAGGGAGGATGGGGGCTGGGCAATCTGGTGACCAAACGCGTGCATGCGTGTGTGTACCTGTGCATGTGCGTGTGTGTGTGTGTGTGTGTGTGTGTGTGTGTGTGTGTGTGTGTGTGTGTGTATGTGTGTGAGAGAGAGAAAGAGGATGGAGGGGGGGACATGGAGGGCCCCAGATGGATAATGGATGGGAAGTGTGTTTATGGGCCACTGCAACACTGAGGAGCAGAGCTGCTGACACGGCCGTCCAGCTGACACCGCGTAAGACTTCACATCATAATGTTGTAAATGAACGGCCGGTCTAATTTTGTGTGATTAAACTTTACATCACAATGTTATGTGAATTAATTATCTTTCCAATATCACCCACAAAATCTGAAAGGCCATCTGGTGACCACCAAAAAAAAAAATCAAACATGATAAAATCATATCTCCGTCTGTTTTAAGAGGAAATGAAAGTTCTCTGCAGTGTAATATGAGCATCAAATACATGTAACAGAATGTTATGCCTCTATTCTAACATTCTTCACAGTTTTCAGGCAAAATACTCACACTTATAAACAGCATCTTCTTGCTCTCAGTTGTCATGTTATTGGTGCTATACCTCCATCCCAAACTAATGCCATCCAAACCAGGACTTCTGCAGCTACCTAGATATTTATTCTTCATGGATACAAAAGTTAAAATGACTAAAGTGTGTTCAGAAGTGTATTTTATTCATACTTTTATGCATTACTTGTGTCTGGTCAAGTGGAAGCTCTGTCATATCTGTATAGTAGCAAACAGTCGCCAGCATATATTTCATTAAAAAGCCTGTAGAGCTTTCAGTAAGATGATGCATGGCCTCTATACCTCACAGTGAGTGAGTACAATTAACAGATTAACATTCAAAATGGCTGTCCCAGGCCTGAATACCCTGAGGGTCAGCCGTCATTAGATCATTTTCCCCCGACAAGGACTGTCTCAGCTGTACCCATCCATCACAGAGGCCCTGGGCACTGGCCTGGGAGACCGTAAACCAACACTGAGACCTCAGAGGAAGGTGAGCTGCCGTCCCCGTCCCTCCCCTTCACCTGTTATAGTCGTCACACATCAGCAGTCCTCTGACTCCTGCAGCTACAAACAGTTAAAAGGGTGACAGCTGGTCGGTGTTGCTAAGCTGTGGAGCAGGGCATCCTCTATGTTGGTTTCTTACCTTATCAGGACACTTATCCTCTCTACTGTACTACTTCTTTTGACCCAAGGCAAAAAAAAAAAATCTCCCAAATTACAATAGGAGAAGCAGCACCTTTATCTTAGAGAACAAGGAGGTTAGCAGACCTCAAGGCAAAGAGGAAAATGCAGGAAGGTGCTGCAATATGACCCATTGTCTGTGCCTGAGCCCCTGATCAAAAGCCTTTCGCACTTTGAAGTTATCCCTCTGATCCATCTCCTCTGATGTGAATCGTTTCATACTTAAATCGTTTTTGGGAGTAAAACATTGTACGCAAGAAGTAAAATTCTCAATGTTGTAAGCATCCCAAAGCAACCTATCTTTAAATGACGTATTCCCTCTAGTGGCCATAGTAATTACGACGGGAGCAAAGAAGGAGATCCTCATGGTGGGATGGATAAAGTGACAAAATGGTGGATAAAGATCGTTGATTTCTAATTTGAAATATAGCTTTTTAAAAAAAAAGTCTCGTAATTCTAACCAACGGCAGTGTTTCACCAACCCTAACCAAGAGGGTTTAATAACATATTCTTGCTGTACTTTATTCTCACATCAGTCACTAAAACAAAAGATATTTTCTCAGAGAAGAAGACAAAGTGTTTCACAAAGCTTCAGTAAGTGTGACATTAGTCCCCATGTGCTTCTCATTTGGTGCATTCATTTTATCACTTTTTAGTTGATGTTATGTCATTGTAATTAAAAACCTTGGAGGTCAACCTTGAACAGTGACTGTTCAAAGTGGAGGTCATGTGAGTATCCGAGCCAAAATCCCATCCACGGGTTGTTGTGTTCAATCATGGCTGAAGATCATACACGTAAATCATCATTGCTAAAAAAACAAAACAAAAACAAAACTAAACAAAAACATAGAGAAAACATTTCCAGATAGCAGCCACATTTGGCCACAGCACAGATTTGAGCCTCGTTTGTCAAGACATTCATTGTTTTCTGGGTAAAAACTCCAGGGGCCTTCATTCATTGTTGATAGATGAGTTGAGATGAGCGTCTGAGTCAACGATTTCTTTTCTCTCGTTTGTTTTTCAAGGTATAAAGATGCAGCCCAAAGGCACACGTATCGATGGAATTGATTTGATATTGGCTTGAGAGTTGGAACAATCATTCAGCAGCTGGGAATAGCAAATGGAAGATTGATTCTTCTCCCTGAATCTACCAGCTGACCAGTGGTGTGAAAATGTGAATCAGCATGGAAGGCCGCTGTTGATAGATTTACTGAGCAATAAAAGCAGTCAAAGAACTCAGATTATGGCTGTTTGTAGCCTCGTGTCATACCTGTCGCCTCACGTCAGAGTCCTGCTGACTCTCGTTAGAGGGATCACGGGTGACAGCGTGAAGTGCTGATCTGTGACGCTTCTGTTTCAGGACTCTCGCGTCACTTCCTGTTGCATGGGGTTGCAGTTGGTTATGATGTCGGCAAGTGACAAAATCCTCACAACAAACAGGAAGTGACCACCAAATGTCAGTTCAACCACTGAAGTGTTTCGCTCAGCTGATATAGTTTTAGTTTTATAGTTTAGTTTTATCTGTGAAAGACGCGAGAAAACATACTCACATGATTCAGTATCAATTCTTACCACGTGTGTGTGTGTGTGTGTGTGTGTGTGTGTGTGTGTGTGTGTGTGTGTGTGTGCGTGTGTGTGTGTGTGTGCATATATATTTTAAATGTTGAGATTGTCATTTTGATAACTTTGACTGAATGGAGATGCGAATTCCCTCCACAAAAATCTAGATTCAGGATCATACCAAGCTGAAAACATATGGTTACAACTGTTAAAGTGGCATTAGGACCTCACACACAGACAAAGGCCCTCCGACACCTCAGCTGCCTGTTAACATGTGGGTGTAAAGAGTGAGAAGCTGCTGGTCATGATATCCAGAGGTGTGCAAACCACACGGAGGAAATTATTTTCCACTCGTCAACACACAGTGATCCGAATGAGACAGACGGATCAGAGGGTGTTAGATGGCATCCTCCTGGCTGACTCTGTTTGCTCTTACCTCAGATCAGTGTGGCCAAAGGAGCAACACATGAGCCACCTGGTTTACATGAGGATGGAGAAAAGCCTCTCTGACAAGCACAGCCGGAGGGGCTGCCAGGAGTCCCCCCTCCTCACACTGGTATAAACTTTGTCATCTGGGTCTCACGTTGGTGAGAAGAAGACGGACGGACAGATGTTGCATTGGGGATTTGCTGTTGTTGTGGAAAGGCAGCATTAAAAAAACTCCTTTGGACGAGTTTCATTGATTCTTTCAAGGTCCATTTTCCTGAGATTTGAATAATCAAAACCTTTGGCTTTGTGGCAATTTGAAAACCCTTAGGAATTCAGATTATAAGACTGAACCTCAGGTGGTGTATTATAATCTGGTCTCCCTATTGTGACAGATATGTGTGTGTATGAAGTAATTACACAAAATATTCATGCTTGCACCTTTCCTTCGATTGTGGTTTTTTTTCCAAAACAAAAAGTTTATTTAAATATCTTGACACAGTTAGAAATACTCCTGTACACAAATGACTCATTTTGATGTCATGTAGATTTGTATTTAACTGTATTTAGTTTTTGTCGGAGGTTTATTATCACTGAGGTAAGAGTTTGATGAATTTTCTTGGAAGACCTGCAGGAATGAAAATCTGATTTAAAATTGTGTCTGAACTCTCTCGAGTGCATGACTCCATGGCGTGATTTTCTTCCCACCATCCATATTCTTATCGTGATTTTTCACGCAACACCATAACGAGCACCACTCCCAGACCTGCTGCAGAGATCCAGGCAACAGATGGAGAGACGTTTGCATTCCTGAGCAGTTGGAGAGAACAAGACACCAGATGCTGTGCCTTATATTTGAAGTGTTCGCTGGCTCATTTGGAGGTATGGTAGCCTGAGCAGGACAAAGAGTCAAGGCCAAATATCTTGGCTTTGTAGGAGTAACAGCTGGGTGGAACCAACCAGGATGTCGCTTCACTTCATTAAAGACTCAGCAGGAAAGCAGCAGAGCTTTTCCAGCTCTCCTCCCTCCCTCTCCATCCCTCAACTCCTCCCTCCAGTCTGTCACACTACACATCATCCTTCTATCTATCTATCTATCTATCTATCTATCTATCTATCTATCTATCTATCTATCTATCTATCTATCTATCTATCTATCTATCTATCTATCTATCTATCCATCTATCTATTAGGGCCCATTTCCACTGACTCCAACACAGTACTAACTGTTACCATTTTGGTCCCTGCTGGGGTTCCAGGCAAGCAGAGCTGGGACTAAAATGTGACGTAAACACATAGCGAGGCGCTGATTGGGTAACTCACCCGCTTACGTCGTCTACTTCAAATCATCTTGGCCTGGGTGGAATACTGGTTGCTCGCTTGGTGAAGTCTTTTATACTTTTCTCAAGTGTTCTGTTTCACCTCTTGAATCCTTGCCTGTCTTGTCGTCCTTCACTTTTCGTTTAAGCAAAAACCACCGACCGAGCAACAGGCATCACGCTGCCTCCATGTCCTCCATTGTTGTTGTTGTGTCGCACACAAATTACGCAGGGGAAGTCGCGGCCGGTGAGTCCCACCCCCGCTGACGTGGTACCCGGTGCAAGTGAAAACACACCCGTACTGACCTGTACGACCCGACCCCACCTAACCCAAGCCGAAGTGAGCCAATGAAAACGCGCTCTATCTATCTATCTCTCTATCTATCCATCTATCTCTCTATCTATCTATCCATCTATCTGTCTGTCTGTCTGTCTGTCTGTCTGTCTGTCTGTCTGTCTGTCTGTCTGTCTGTCTGTCACTCATCTATCAGGATCAGTCAGCAGGTCAGGATGTGAGCCTGTTTTTTTTATTTTTTAGCCAGAATTTCACAGTAGGAATAAAAGATTTGTGGTGGATGTTCAGTTGTTGTTGTTGTTGTTGTTGTTTTTCTCCAGGCAAATGGTAGATTGGACGTGGTCATTGACCTGGTGAGGGTTTGTAATTCTGCTGCTAATTCTAAGCAAACGTGATAAGGACCGGCTCAATGACTGTAAGCTGTTCTGATCTGATCTGATCTCCTAAAAGTGTTTCTCTCCAGTAGCAACGATCCTAATCTGATCCACACTGGAACCCTGCAGAGCTGCTGCTTTACAGCCACAACCACCAACAAGCTGCAGCAATGTCACCTTTGAGTTGTGATTGAATACCTGTGCAGTATCCATTATCTAAAATTCAGATATTTTACTCTAATGTTTATACATTTATTTTTTTTAATTGCTTTTTATATTTTTATAGTATCTGTTATATGTCCCTCTTCTTTGATTACTACTGTTCCAGTTTGGTTTTTTTTTTTAGGTGATTGCTCTTGTATCTCCAGAGTGATGATATACATCTTAAAAGTGTGTTTGTGAATAATGTCATAATTTAGTCTCTCCTCCATCCACCATCTCACAGGTCAGCCCTTATGGGTATCCTGTCGCACCCTCGTCGTTCAGTAACCGTTCGTGTCCAATTGTCCAAAAACAAACACCGACCCACACACTCACACATGCCCTTTTGGCATCCCTCGCTCCATCAGTAATAGCCGATCACTTCATGATTTGCTCATTCAGCGAGTGATGGGCAGATCCCCCCTCAGCACTACAATAGAAAACACCTGTTAGAATCTGCTTAATCCTAACCAGCAGCCCTGCACTCTGGGCTTTTGGGGGCCCCATCTAATCCGCACAAGGGCACCAGGCCAAGGCCAACGCAGATTAGAACCCCGCCACCCCTCTATCCATCCATGCACACACACCTCCATGTCTGCCACTGAAAACGAGTATTTGAATCGGCCCCTTAATCCTTGGACTCGGTGGAGCCCTCCTCACAGCCCCCATTGCAAACCTAATCGTCATGCATCCCCTTCATGACCAATCACAGACCCAGCCCAGCCCAACCCAACTTCCAGTGCTCACTTTGAGCCCCCCCAACACTCCTTTCCCCTCCCCCGGTGGGTATGAAAGCCCATTGATTTGTTGAGTTTGCTTCTTTTGTCTGCAGTCGGCCGAGTGTTAATGAGACATCCAGGGTCCGAGGCCCAGTGCCAGGACTTTTGGCATGGGAGATTAAGGTCCTGATCTGGGCATCTGTCACTGCCCAGTCCCCCTGCTCCCTCATTGCTTTGGGAGAGGCCATTTCTTCTGTGGTTTTTCTATAGTTTAAGGGTTATCTTCACCCTTTAAACAGTTTTTCACGCCATAGTGTGAAGACAGTTAAAGTGAGAGTCATACACACATTCATATGTATGACATACAGGACACAAACACAAGATACGGGCATTGTATCAATGTACAGGCAGCTAGTTATTTAACACGTTTCACACAGACTCATGGGTGACTGTCAGAGAGATCGATTAAATTATTCAACACACACAGAATATCAAAGTTAACTCAACTATGTATATCTTTTTATTTATAATAGATTCTACACAAGAATTTCATGGTTACCAGAGGAAGCAAGATTGATTATTGGTGCATTTATGAATTTACATGTATTATCCCTCAAACAGGGAAACGAGGAGGCCACATACTTTATACTTGATACATCTTTTTTTTTCAGATGTGTCCAAAATTGTTTGAGTGGCTTTAATTTATTTAATAAAGTATTTAGGGAAAATGTTCTGGTGTGTTAACGTTTACATCGGCATCAGCGTAACAGGCAATATATCATAGACTCAGAGTAAAATGTGTCACTCCTGTTTGTGA
Source organism: Aulostomus chinensis (assembly GCF_037954235.1). Classification (NCBI taxonomy): domain Eukaryota; kingdom Metazoa; phylum Chordata; class Actinopteri; order Syngnathiformes; family Aulostomidae; genus Aulostomus; species Aulostomus chinensis. Next base: position 25,494,078 of record NC_141326.1, read on the forward strand.
GCTCAAATTTTTGTGAACTAAAACTAATTGAACATTTATAAGATCTTCAGTGACCTGTTTGGCTCTCAAAAGCCTGGATCGTGATAGTACTATGTCGCCATCTAGTGGTAAAATGCACGTCTGTTGTAAATTTTCTTTACAAGGAGGATGTGAGTGTTGCATGGAACCCTGTATCCTTGGAACCTTGACGAGCAAATTCATTTGTGGCGATTATTTGAAATACATTTTCTTTATACTGATAATTATGTCCCTAATTTTTGTATAAATCACATTCTTCTACCTGCATAAGTAACAGAGCTACACCGCCATCTGGTGGTTGATATGAAATGCATATGGACGATTCGCTGAATCGCAAGAGAACTCATACATAACATCAAACGATTATCACATCGACACCATGTGCATTTGAATAAAAAAGGCGAGAGAAAAAAAAACAAAGCTTGAGTTGCATAATGTTTATTTTAATTAAGGCACAAAAGGAGGCAGATTTCCTGATGACTTCAGAGTCAGAAGATTGCTTGAACTTAATAAAAACAGTTTCAGTCTAAAATGACTTCCAGAATTAAAAACTGCCCTTGTGTCCTATTGTAACTATAACTGGACATTTAAAAAAAAAAACGCCCTGCATCTAAGTATCAAGTGAATAACAACAAACAACAGCTTTAGCTCATCTTTCACCATCGCCATTCGTATCACAGTTGTGCGTGTTTCCGTCAGACATGCAGCATCTTGAAGACACGTTTACATTTGATTGTCAAGAGATCTCAAGTCACAGGCAACAGCATAAAAATATTTTTGTACCAGTCTATTAAAAAAAACAGGAACATGTAATATTTTCCTTGTCTTGAAAGCATGGCTTACCTGCCAGGTTAAAAGCAATTAAAAATGGCTGTGTATCCATTCGCAGGTTGCTCTGCAAGATGACGGGATGTGCTAAATCTCCGAATCAGAATGTTGAACAACACTGAAGATTGAATCAAGTTAGTTTGAGATGATTTTGTCACAGGGTAGAAGAGGGCTGACATGGAAGTCTTTGGCAAACTTGTTCTGAAAAAAACAAAAAACAAAAACAAAGCTGATAAGCTTTATGTCTTTTATTTTAAGTAAATGACAATTTCTTCACAAAAAAATAACTGTATTCATACATTTTCTCATTATGCCATAAGCAAAACATATCCTTTTGGTGTAAAGGGAACATCATTTCTCTGATAAGTTCTCCGGTCTTGTATTTCAGACTCACCATGTGCTCAACAACTTTGATGTGGTAGGGAATTCCGCCCATCTTCACACACTTCGCCATGTTCATCCGCTCTGGATCTCCAGCAGTCAGGACAGGAGCATCAGGGTCAGCCTAACGCAGGAGAACGGAACCCACATTTAAAGTCTCCTTTTCAAACCTTTTCGAGCTCAGATCCTTGGTTACATTGTTCACCTCTTCAGCAATACACGCCAAAAAAATCCTCTGTATTTTCAAATCCCATTGTTTCTGACTAAATGTGACATGCGATGCATAGTGTATGTTGCTTTGAGCTAAGATTAGGCAGCAAACAAAAATGGTTCTCCAGTGTGTTTTTGGCTCTTCATCACCTCAAACGCGCAAAGTGCCGTGATTATGAGTGCGTATTCATTGTGAGAGAAAAGAGCGATCAGTAAAAACTCCAGATTATGTGCAAGACATCCCTCAGACACCCTCCATTTGTGATCAGTGGGGTCTACTCACCGGGTCCAAACCTCTCTGGATGGACAGCAGGTCTGACATCCTGTCAGTGAACCCGGGAGCAAAGTTCTCTGGGTTGATCGCCACGAAACACTGACCCTGCAAACACAGAACAGCCATCCGACAGTGAGTCTGCAAACTGACCCAACGCAAAGAATAAAGACGACGTAATCGCGTGGACGTCAGGCTCATTGATTTTGCTTAAATTTCAGATATGCACTGTTTAGACAGCGGCTGTGTTGAACGTAAGTCAGCTGTCATGCTTGACGTCTTCACTGTTGTTGACGGACAAGGGATCCCCTCACCACTGACATGTGTCAAGTTTTTCGTTGTAATTATGTTGGCTTTATTTTTGTTCGTATATCCCAGTATTGCAAAAATTTACTATGTATTCAAGAATAAGGCTGTATTTTATCACCATTGTGGGCTGTTTTGAATATCCTGTTGCTCGTGTTTGTGTAGGGTAATGGCAACAGGTTTTATCTCGGTTAAATGTGGACTAAAGCAAGTCTTGTAAAGTTTAAAAAAAATGCAAATTATCACAGGACCTGAAGACATTTCAAAATTGTGTTTGTTCCATTTTAGGTCTAGCATTTAGCATCTCTGACTTACAGGTTAAGTAATTTTCAGCCCAAAAGAAGAACAAGGGAGCTAATTTTAAAAACCACTGAGAAAACAAGCCAACATGGTAGGAAAGTCCTTTAAATCTGTGTTAGTGTGCCCTATTCAAAACACAACACGAGCCAAAAAGTAAACATACCAAGTTGGCGACGCGGTCAGTTACTTTCCACGTGCGGATGTGTTTGCTGTACTGGGCACCCGCCAGGATACCACAAAACACTTCCACCATCATTCCCAGACCGTAGCCTTTGTACCCTCCTGAAGACAACAATACAGATGTCACAAGACTAGATTACATGACATCATCAACCACGTACATGTCCCACATGTTGGGCCTGTCCCTGTTTATGACTGTGTTCAACTGTTACCTAAGAGAAGATACTCTTTTGGGCACTAATTGACTCACATCTTTCATTCCTCCATGTTTCTGATGACAAAAACTGTGGCCATAGGACCAAAGCTGACCTCTGAAATGAAATAATTCTATAACTTTAAATCGTTGTCATTTTTACATCAACAAGTGATGAACATATTGTGTCAGATAAATAGTGAAATTCACTGTTGGCATATAACAGTCCAATAATCAGCCTGAGCAGTGTTTGGATAAACACCAACTGCTATCAGCCCCTGGAGCTTATTTCTGACCTGTGGCTTCACTGCCACCGATGGGAACCAGTCCTCCTCCGCTGAGGACTCTCTTGGGGTCCTCAGTGAGCTTGCCCTTGGCATCACAGCCCCAGCCCTCAGGGATCGTGTCTCCACGACGCTCATGGAGCTCCACCTGTGCACATTAAAAACAATAGTGCCATACTGAGTACAGTCCTGTTCACACTGATTTCAATATGGATTTGTTACCAAAGACAAAACTAGTTCACGCTCTGCTACTCCTGGTTTTCAAATCCAGTAAAGCAAACATTTCAATAAGATTTTATCTGCTAAAATTCTCAACATTTTAAAAAGTGAGGGCTTTAAAGTCAGCAGTGATTCAGTGGTCACTAGGAATGCGTTTCTCCAACTGCACCTTGTTTCTGAAAAGCTTACAGCCCAGGTGTCCCCACCCATCTGTTACCTTTTTAAAGTTGGACTCGGAAGGTTGGAGCTGAACCCGGCTTCTAATGGGTCATAGGTGGGGTGCACCTTTGACAGGTCAACATCAATCATGGGGGGGTCTTAATCATTAAAAGACGAGAATTAACATGACTCAATATTCAAGCTGTATGATATAAACAAACCCGTGTGGCTGGCTAACTATCCCACTGTTCCTGTAGTCTGTTGAGACCCTCTGTACGGCTCAAAGGTTCAGTTCTACAGTTACTCAGCTGCAGGACTCAACTCTGGCCTCCCTCCATGAGCTGCAGCTCTTTCAGACAAACATATGGGGGTCAAAATAAACGAAACACAACCAACTTTGCCGCAGGACACGTGTGTAACTTGAGGAAGAGGTGTTCTGGATGTAAGGCACATTTATGGCAAACTGAACCTGTTCTCACCTTTCCAAGTGCGACAGCTGAGGTGGCCATGTCCAGAACAAAGCTGTCTCCGTTTTTAGCAGGAGCCGCCACGCTGATCGGATTTGTGCCTAAAGTGCACTGGAAAGAGAAGTTCACATGATTACTCCGAGAAATACTACATCCATCATTCTTATGATTCTGGTTCAAACACGCACTGGCCTCAGTTTCTCACCTCTTTGCCCCGTGTGGGGACCACCAGTGGGGACGTGTTGGTGAATGACATGCCCTGTAGGGGAAGGGCGGCTTTTACATTAACAAAACCATTTATTCAAAAACCCTATACGTGATATTATCACCATCATACAAAACAAAAAATAAACTTGCGTTTAGTTCACAGATTTCTCAAAAGTATGGGATCAGTTTGTAGAAATATTCAAAACAAACCAACAGATAAATGAACTTTCAACTCACAATCATGTTTTCTTTCAGAGCTTGCATGGCGTAGTATCCGGCAATGCCGTAGTGGTTGGAGCCTAGTATAAAAAGTAGTACAGACATGTCATGGTGTTTTTATTTAGTCAAGATTTGTTTACCATTTTTCCATCCGTGAAAAGACAAATTAAAAATTTGTAGTGGGACATTCCTGGGGAAAATGAATGCTTTAAGTCCAACTCACTGACTTAGTTCCTCTCCTCACACACTTAACTGCCTTTACATGAGCCAAACACTCAGCTAAAATCTCAACAGTGGAAATGAGCCATTGATTGAAACTGGACATTCCATTCAATCAGATATTTCAGCATATCTCTTATGACTGAGCACAGTGTTGTGCAAAGACCCATGAATGAAACAAAATTTAATGAAAATATATGATGCCATTTGTGAGCTGTTGTTTGTTTAGGTCTCAAAGGGGCCGTGTATCATCAAACTCATCATCAAACTCTTACTTTTCCTGCATTTTTTATAGAAAAGAAGACTCACCGTGTGCCACCACCCAGCCAATACCGACTTCTTTGGCTTTCTTTATGGCCAGATTCATGCAGAAGTTTCCTACCACGGGACCCAGGAGGTTCTTCCCATCTACAAGCGCCGTGGCTGCGCTCTCCTTCTCTACAACCGGCTCACCATCCTTGGCACAGATCTTTGAGTGAATGTCTTTCATATACATGTCTGTGGAAAGAATAATATATAGACAAAGAGACGATGAAAACAAAACTGTCCAGATCAGAGGATTAAAGCTGGCCAATGAGAAATAAGGAGAAAGTTGAAGGTTATGTGGTAAATTGTGCATATTATTAACTATATGTCTGATGTCAAACCCTTGGGCAGACGAAGCAAACTAAATTAAAGCTGCAAGCAGCGTTGTTAGGGCCTGAGCCCCCGCGCGGCCTACGGCCGCGTCCTTGACACCGGCCCGAATCCAACGGTGTAATCGGCAAATCCCTAGGCCTTGTAGTTTAGGAGATACGAGCCTCAGTGCGCTGCACAGTGTGACTGCAGAGCTGAGAGCAGAGCTGCCAGCTGGCCCTGTAAGAACCCCTCCCCCGCTGCACTGTCTCTGATCTGTGCTGGAGTGGAGAGAGTGGAGGATTCAGAGAAATGTAGTGTGTAAAAGCTGAATAACTCGGTATACGTTGGCCAAAAGTCACACATAATATCATATTTTTTGTAGGGATTTTTGTCAGGAATCCAGTGGTGTGTTTGTAAAAGCTGTGGGTTGTATGGTGTAGATGTGAGAAGCATTTGTTTGAGAGTATGTACCCTGAGAGGACACGCTCTCCCCATAGACTTCCATTGTAAGGCGAAAAGTGTCTCCCCCACTTGGACGGCTTATAAAATCCAAACTGAGCGCGTAGTATATTAACCTTTAGGAGGAGACAGATTTTGTTCGGGGCGCAAAATTGTCCAATATTAGACATTCGTGTCCAAATTGTGGACATCCTGTTAAGAGTTAGTTCAGGGGTCTGAGTGTATGATTTATCCGTCTTGATGAGACGAGTTCAATGGTGTTGGTCCCATGTCTGTAGGACATTCCTACAGGCTGTGGTGTGGTTTTTTGTGTATGTAGGTGGCGCTATTGAGTAGAGCGCCTCTTTTTTGTTTAATTATTGAAATTTTCGCCGCACCCGATGTGCGTATCAAATTTGGTGAGTTTTCCAGCATGTTTAGGGGGTCAAATTAACTTTTGAAGTGGCGAGTGTGCCTTCGAAACATAATAGGGTCTTCGCCAGGTACTGGCTCAAGCCTGATTTATGCTTCTGCGTCGTGGCGACGCCGTACCTACGCCGTCAACGCAGACCCCAACGCCGTAGCCCAACGTGCACCTCCAAAAAATCCTGACTACGCGTCGCGTCGACGCATAGTGACGTGAACGTCAACGGACTGTGTGATTGGTCCGCTCACACGACGTTTCCGGTTCAGCACAACAACACCGCTATTTTTTAAGTTTCTTTGGTGAGAGCAACACGCAAAAATAAAAATGGACCAAGCCGAAGAAAGAGTTATCGAGGAGGTTCGCAAGTATGACCACCTTTACAACTTCCATTGTTGTCTCTGTCTCTGACCCATGTGCTATGACCGGAAGAAAACTAAGGAATTCGACAAGAGTCCCCCAAAACCATACGAAGATAAAGCCACACCCCTCTAGTGGCTTGGCGGTGAATTACAGAGCAACGCGTTCCCTCGACGCAGAACTATAAATGCACAATGACGACATAGGGGCTACGGCGTAGGTACGGCGTCGCCACAACGCAGAAGCATAAATCAGGCTTCAGGCCCTAACTAAGCATTCCTAGTCAATCCAGATCGCATACATCAGCTGATCTGGGTTCTGACATCAAACTATGACCTAGACCTCAGGGTGTCTGACAGTTAATCGAACAAGTGCAGGAGCCAATGACATCACGATGACATCATGAGTGTAGGGCAATGGGCTGTGGAGACGGAGAATCTTTGACTTTGGTCACAGAGTTTTGACTTTCACCTCTGATGTTATCTATTTACGCATGAATGTTCTCAAAATGGGGGCTCTTTCTCTTTATAGGTGGCTCCATTTCCCCTTCCAGGAAAAAAATTACACACAAGTATGCATTTATGATAATACAGTAGCATCAATCTAGGCTTAAGTTGTTACCTATCAAGCCTTTTTATGGGTTGCTACCTTTACGTTAGACCAGCAGGCACACACAGTGGTCAACTTTACACTCACCCAGCCTGTTGAGTCCATGGCTGTAGTGGCCCCTGTAGTCTCCCTCCACCAGAACCTCGGCCAGGCTGCGGGCATGATGTGGCTTGGTGCCCACAGCCGTCATGCACCTTTCAATGAAGCCTTGGACTTCCGCCTGGCTGATCAGACATCTAGACAACAGGAACGTTTGTCGTCACATTGTGATGAATGTTTTCAAGTCATGCGAGTCGTGGATTTACCAGAGTAAAACTGCATGTTGCAGTTGTTTGCAACGTTTGTTGAACAATAACCTGATGTTAATGTTGCTGTATCCACATTGTTCAGCTGTCTTGTGCGTGCACTGTATGTCTGAAATTAGGGCCCCTTGAAAACAGGAACTGAATTGCATTGTAGTTAATTAAGAAGAAGAAGAAGAAGAAGAAGAAGAAGAAGAAGAAGAAGAAGAAGAAGTAAATATCACATTTTAAGGCTGTCCATATGTCATAGTCATGTGGGCTCCATGCTAATTCAAAGTCTGAAGTCCATTTTTGCAACAGCGATTTCACAACTTGTACCCATATAAATAAAGCAAGTCACGACAGTAACGCCTCGCTGGTAAAACTTTCAATTCAGCTAAGATCAGTTAGAACTACTCTGGACAAGCAACATTGTTTTATTTTTTTTGTAGCAAAGTGATGCTAATCTAAGATCTGGGAGAACATCATGCATCAGATGATGTTTTGGAAGAAAAAAAAATGTCTGCCAAGTGTGGACAGTGTGAGCCACCAGTAGTTAGAAACAGTGGTGCCATTGTGTAAGTCAATTTCACATCACATGCATGACAATCCTTTGAAGAAATGAAATGCCTGACAAGAAAAAAGCCTTTATCGCGAGAAGGATACTGATGTCGCACGAGGAAACTCTTCAGGATGCAAAAGATTAATTTATAAGTATAGAGACAGATTTTGTATACTTTGTTGCAATAAGTGGCTTATTTGTGTGCATATTCATCCGTCTCACCTTTTCTTTCTCTCTTTTTTTACATCTGTTACTTTCTACTTTTGAGTCACAGGTTAAAGGTCACATTTTTCACTGGCACATGGTTCCTCAACAAACACTAGATGCAAACAGTTACATCATCGTGACAGCAGAGGGAAGATGGTTGACAAATGGTAAAAGAGGAAAGCTTCAAACAAAGATTTGACGATTTGCAAGTGAGAAGATCCAAAAGTGCAATCTGTTCTTTGAAATTAACCATTCAAATGAAACACTTACTAAAAGTTGTCCCTTAATAATTAACACCGACAGTTAAATATCTCACAATGAAGACAGTTTTTTCTCTCCAATGTAGTGCTTAACCCTTTCACGCCCCCCCCCCCCCATCCCCTCTTCCTTTCCTCTGTGTATCTGTGGCCTTCAAAGAGGGGAACGAGGGGGAAAAAAACACAAAAGAGGCCTCGTAACTTTTGGAATGCGTCCTAATTGCATCAAGATATGTGCAACAGTTGTGCTGGCTGTTCCTGCTGTTTTGGTGGTTCTCAGCTTCTCTTCAGAAAAAAAACATGTTGTTCTCGATGCAGCTCCAAGCCGTGTGTCGGGATGCCACCCCTCCTTCCACTGGGTAAATGTAACACAACCCATTTAAGGACGAAGTTTTAATTTTGTTCTCCTTGAGATTTTAGACAACACTCGTAGAAAGCACGTTGTTCGGAAAATGCATGACATGTGTTCTTGTAGAGTTTCTCAAAAAGAAAAACTTATGTAGACCACATTGCCCCACCCACCCCCCATCCTTCCATCGCTAACAACAGGCACATGATGAGAAGTTGCTTCACTTTTAGTACATTCAGCACAAGGTGAAGTTACTAACTCCAGGTTTCACAAACAGTTCATGTAGAGGAGTCAGTGGAAAGCTGCACAAAATTCATAGTTAACAGATGTGGGGTTTTACTGTTTTTGTTTTATTATAAATTATAAAACTCCAAGAAAACTTTGATGATGTTAAACGCCATGTTCTCCATTCAAACCCCTTATTGGTGAATGTGGGGGTTTCCATTTGGTCGATACACGTAACTCAATCCAGGGGTAAACGCGCTAACATCTGGAATCAGTCAGGTCATGAGCAGGAGGGGGCTGAAACGCATAGCTGCCATAACACAAACCAGAATGAAGTCCATTTAGAGTATGGAGGTTAAGGAGGTCCCAGTGGAGACTTATGCAATGTGTTATGTAAGATAGCAGGGAAAGCTGAATGGCACATTATACAAGTTCCTGTGAAGAAAATATGAAAAATAATGGATAGGGGAAAGCATGGCCCAAGGCTTCATGATGGAAGTGTGACAATCAGCAGCTGCCGGCAACAAAAGAATTCTTTGTCAGTGACAGTCAGTGTATCCCAAGGTCAAATTTGGGGCCCCTATGGGCTGGGTGGGTCTTTGCTTGGACTCTATACTGTAAATATTGTTAGCTGATCACATTTCAAACATACCTTTTACATGCACAGCACAAATTATCTCTTGCATTTAAGAGGTACGAAAGACAGAGGGCAGCTTGGCCTTCATGGAACTTCTCTGAGACGCGTCACACCATGGAGGAGCTAATTGAAGACACTCTTGAATGTGTAGGGCGGTGTCTCTCTACGGCCTGGGATCAATTATACACAAGCAGCAAATGAATCCACGGATTTAAACTAACTGATACGTTTTTGAGTTTGTTTTTAATAAATGCACCCCGGACTGGACTGGACATTCATACTGAACGGATTTTTCTGGTGATGTAGAAGAAATTGAATGGAAATTGAACGTGATAACCCGGTCGGCGTAGAACGGAGTCTTCAAAACATCTCATCAAGCACCAGACTGGCCTGATAATCATGATAATCCTCATAAACAGCAGTCACACTCATGAGGATGAGACAGACAACAAGGGTATTTCTAGACGATGCCTAAAGCTTTGGCCACAGACGCTGAACCAATCTGCAACAAAGTGAGAATTTAAAGTTAAATTCCAATCAATTTTGTGGACATATATAAAATAAATACTCCCCAACTTCTCTCATAGACTAAACTTCACCATTTCAACATGTGGACAAGCAAACTTTTGCTGAAAAATGAAAGTTTAAAGTGAATGATTGGATGATGAATCAAGCTTAGTGAAGTTAGGAGCTGGATGTACGTCATTCAACATTCATTCAATTCATATCAATCTAAATGCTTTTCCAGGCCATGAAGGAGGCTGCTAAATTTCAACTGTGTGTATCATTTCCATCGGGAGAGGCCGGTCCTTATCACCTGACGCATCAAGAACAGGTTTGGTCTCATCAGCATGTAAAGTCATGCAGCTAATTACCACCTCACTAGACGCTGGTGTGGAGATCCTGATCTCCTCTGATTGAAAACCTCTTACCTGGTCATGTTGACTGTCCTGCTTTTGCGCTCCTACAGGTCGAGTGTGTGGTCGGTCTTGGCGCTGATGATCTCGCTCACTGATCCACGGAGACTCGCTCTACAACTTGCAGCAGCGTTTGGAAACGCCCCGCGTTGTCAAGTCTATCAGGTATCCTGTCGGTATCGTCTGTAGGCGTGTTGGAGGAGAGGCTTCTTTAGGGGGAGTTTCACTGTTTCTTCACCACACAGGCCCGTTCTAGCATGGCAAGGTCGTGGGGCTCCAGGCGTTATGTAAACTTAAACCTCCATGCTGATTCAGTGTTTGACGTCCCTGTCTGTAATGTACCACACCGAGGACAATAACGTCTGGCAGATGTGTGGCTCTGACATGTGAAGAGCTCCAGCTGAGACTCCTCCATGTGGCCGGTAGCTACACGGGTAAATGGGTGCCAGTTGTTGCAAACGTGCAAAATACTGAGACTGCATAAGAGGTTGCATTGACGAATTGATGCCTTTGTTAAATTGAAGCTCCATTAGTGTTAATATGTGTGACTGGCTTGAACAATTCTCATCAAAAATACCAAGTTAATAAGCAAACCACTATGTTTGGAAAAAGAAAAACCAGATTCCAGTTGACTTTCAAAGGAAATTTGTTGGCTTACACAACATTTGGGACAATTTTAACTTTTTATTGCAAGCCTAGGGACCACTTTTTGAAAGCCTGTGGGCATCCAGATAAAGAATACAGCTTTCCAGCTGACTGTGCTGCCTGTGACGAATGAGATGATGCCTTTAGGTTAAGGTGTAGTCAGTTACATGGTAAGATTAAGACACAATGGTAAAGAAGATTAGAAAAGTTTAAATCCATGACATCTTGAACCTTATCGTGCATCTGCATTTGATTCTTTGTTCTGAATGTGGGTGTTTTAAGTGTTTCATTCTCTTTAAACCAAATTGGAGGGGGAAAGATGTGAGCAGGAGGGTGTGCAACAATACAAAACAGATGATGGAATGAAGAAAGGGAGAAAAAAAAACCTCATCTTCACTCTACCATTTCTACGATGAGACCACTTCTTTTTTTTGACAATCAACAATTTTTACCTTAATTCTAGCACCTTTCTGTTGCTGCAGTCTACCACAAAAATGATGAGACAAAGACTGGCTTGCAAACTACAATCATGCCATCCTCAGTGCACAATAATATGTCTGGACTTGTGCTCTCACTGACAGTATTACTGACTGTTGTATAACAAACCACGGGACAGCCTGTTCCTAGCATGCAGGACACAGATGAAGTTTGCACTTAGAGTTGTAGGGTAAGTTTTGATACATATAACTAACTTGAAACAAAGGATGGGTAAGATTCATGCACACTGTATGTGTTATTTCTGATATTTTTGTCATCCGCTGTGATTCAGTTCCATGGCTGAAGCAACAACTCATGTTTGATCAGAAATGTGTCACGACGGGTTTTGGTTGCTGTTGTTAAAACACGCAAAAGTCTGCATCATTGGGAAAGTCGGAGTGATTAAGGCACCAACAACACGGCATTAACCTAGAAGCCGCAATGTGCTTTTGTGCCAAGATGTATGTTTACAGCACCGGAGACAGATTTTTGGGGTCCTACGAAAACACGATGAATTTCACAATCTGTTTTTTGCAGACTTCATCTGTATTGATGTGTCACATGGCTTTACTTTCCAACTGCAAGTTTCTTTCACACAGCTGTTGTCAGTGTGTCACGTAAGTGTGGCCATGAGTGGATCCTAATTGACTGCCCATTGGTACAGCAGCAGTTCTGGGATGAATTTTAGTGGATGTAGTTGGATCCCCACCGTGTAATGTTGTGTGATCAGGTTAGCAAATATCTCAAATAAAAAACAGAAGAGAATGTGTGCACTTAAGCTATGATTAAATCCAGCTGGCCACAAGGGGTCAGGCCACTCGCAGGAACTGGTTTGCCGTTTTCATAAGTGGTGGGTGGTGCAGACCCACATATAAGAATCATTTATTTGAATTATTGGGTAATAATTCTGTTCGGACATTCTGGCCGCATGGCGGGCACAAGATCGTGCAAACATAATGAATCCCTGATCTCTGGAGTTTTGTGTGAGTTCACATGTCGCAACAAATGTGTCATGACATCATGATTGCTGGCATTTTCAGGAGACAGTGAGATGCCAGTAGAGCTACAATAGCAACTTTTCATTAACAGTCTAAAGATTCAGTTATCGATAGAACCTGGCCGCCTTCAGTATGAAGGGCACAGCTGCAGCGTACATTTTATTGAAGTATTTTCCTTATGTAACATCCCGAAAAGGCTTTTTTTTTTTCAGATAATCCACAGAACAGAAGAGTGGTCAAACCTGCTTTCAATTAAATGTACAGACTGGGGGGAACATTCTAGAACAGTCCTCTTGAACCCAGAGGCCCCTCATGTGGGCTCATCCCGTAGCTCCAGATGGAGGCGGTTCAAACGTGAAAACTCATTTTGAATTATGTTTGGTGGTCAATGGGTCAGAGGGAGATGCAGCAGTATGGCAGTTAGTTGTTGGCGTGTTTGGGAAAAAAAAAAGAAAAGCGGACGTCAGTTGCAACACCTCCTCAAAGATGTGACAAATTTCAGCAGAAATACACTTCACACTTTTCTACATGTCTGACCACGAATACATTTGATCCGTCAGGGGGGGTTGAATCAGAAATCTGTGTCATTACAACCTCGAGAGATTTTTTTTTTCTTGTCTTTCCTTGTACATATTTTTTTAACATGTTATCTTCCTGTGTCTGTCACTGACTTCAAGAACTTTTTTTAATGCCTTAGTTTGCTTGGAAACAGGTCTTCCAATTTGCCATTTTCTTACTTCCTTCCTCTTTTGTAAAATCTTCCCCTGCATTTTTTTAAAGTGGCCAAGAGGTGGCACTCAAAACCAGAGATCATTTTTGAAGATTCTCTCTTGACAGAATTGTGGTAGTGCACTTTTGATAAGTGAGTCTGTTGGGTAAGCAAAGATGTCAATGGATGACTTTTGGATTTCTTCAGGAATCCCAGAAGTTGTTCCTTGTTTATACTCATCTTTAAGTATCATAAGGTGATGTCATCACCTCATTTAGAAATCAGAAGAATAAATATTTCCACTCCTTTTGAGTTCTTGACAAGTTCGTTTGAGTAAAACAGCAATAAAAGATGCAAAGCGAGGTGAACTGGGTCCTTGTGCTGTTTTATATTCCTGTTGTCGTCATCAGAGAGGAAGTAGAGAGACTCAAATGCAGACAAGCGTGATTTTTTCAGTCCTATTTCAGGAGGTTTACAAGAGTCTTTTGTGGTATTTATGGTCTTTTGTGGTACTTTTCTGCTATTGATTCATTGAAAGACATACAAACCTTTACCCAGATGCTGTTTATTCAGCTTGATACAACCAGACTCTCAGGGGACTTAATAGTAATACCCTTGTGAATTTTGGAGCCGTGGTTTTTTTTTTTGTATTATTTTTCTTTTTCTTATGTTTATTTTCATGTACTTATACACTATAAACATGTTGCATCTTGCAAGTTTGACCAAAAGTGATGTCATTTCCATTTTTATAGAAAAATAATCTTTTACTGATTGACCATAGTTTAAGCAGAGGTGGACAAAGGACACCCCCAGTATTTGAGACAAAGTAAAGATGCTCTTGGTCAAATATTATTCTGCTCAAAATGAAAGTTAATTAGTCATATTTGTTACTTGTGTTCAGGTGCCAGAGTACTTGCTTTTAAAAATACTTTTTCTCTCTTTTCTTTTCATTTTTAGATATCAAAGCATCGCTGGATTGTTTCCGAAATTCATTCATGTATAACAGCAGACCCTGCAGCTCTCTGACACAAGCTTTTCACAAAGTCTACATGAGTAGCTATAAAAGGTGTGTGTGTGTGTGTGTATATATCAGCATAGAGATGCATTTGAATTCATGCTTAGCTGACTTCAATCTTCATGCTTAAAAGCAACGTGTAATGACAATGTCAAAAGTGCATTCTTGTCTTAGAAATGAAGAGGAGTGAAAGTCGTGTGCATAGTTCCTGTCAGCTACTGAGGTTTAGGGCTGCCAGCGAGGACTGAGCTGAGGTTTGAGGGCCAAGGTTGTTTGTTGACCCTGTCCCTGACTCACACAATAGCACAAGTTAATTAACACAAAGATCTGTAATTGTATGTCTTTCACTCGCTTGACTTTTGTGAACAACTCCCAGAAAGAGCAGTGGGATGTAAGCACCACTCCCTCTGCAGTGCCGCCTCCGAGCCTGTAATTCTCCGCAGTGCAGACATCTGTAACCATTTCTTTCAGACCACAGGAAGAAAATAGAAAGTTGTAAGCAAGAAGCTGTGATTTGGGTGTGTATAAATAAAGTTGTAAGCATTGAAGAGGTTGCTAATATGATGGGAGTCCAAAGGGTGGGAGGTCGGGAGGAGCAAGACACCCAGGTCATCATAGACGAGGCGCAAGGAGCAGAAGGTTGAACCTCCAAGGGAGTTGATGTAGGTCGTCCAGACGTACTCTCAAACCTTATAAATAGAAACTAGTTTCATTCTCTGTATGCACATCATCTTTTACCTTCGTTCAAGTTGTAAATAACAACAGCTGCATGTGCACCATTCTCTCCAAATTCTTTTTAAAGAAGTTACATGTCCTTATTAAAGGTACAGCATTGCTGTAATGTTGGATACTGTTTTTTTTGTGATTTGCTGATGCTGTTGCATACAGGATGTGTTAAGAAGCTTGGCAGGTTTGGTAACACTTATCTGAATCTAACAAAGATATGTGGGGGTTTTTCTTCAGCAATAAATATATCTGGTATAGCAAATCTAAAGGACAAACTAAGCAGCTTTACAAAAGTTTGGCAGAACTGGATTACATTTATACTAACTGACCAAATACTGACCAAAATGTGTGCCTACTTCCATTCATGATCATTCCCCTGAGCAGATGCAGGCTTCCCCATAGCTGCTGATGCCTCTGTGGTGGTCTGTCTGGGCTGCCCTGCCTCACAACTGAGAGCACATTTATACATTCTCCTAAAAATGGATGTTCTGTGTATAGTTGGAAAGGCAGCAGCAGCAGCAGCAGCAGCAGCAGGCTCACAGCTGGGACGAAAACAACCCTGCTTTCCTTGTTCCCTCTAGACCCGCCCAGGAACTAAATCTATGAAGCCCCAAATTACCACTTTCAAGAAGGGTGTAGGTGCTGCAGCAGAACCACGAGAACCATTTGAACTCACACCATCTCTTCATCAAGTATCACCCCTTAACTTAGAGGATCTGCGAAAGACCTGAAAGATTTTTGACGGCGTTATTACAGCATCACTCAGCAATGGCTGGAAGTACACACATGAGATAAATTAAAGGAAACAACCCTATAAGTTTAGATGACGTGCCAGTATCACTTGTTGTATCAGTGACTCACCATTAATGCCTTCAGTTACCCAACATCATTTCCCCCTTTGTGATTTCTTGTTGGATCCAGAATTCAGAAAACATCATCCTCACACTTGTTGCTGGAGGATACTGGCGGGTGAAGATGAACAATTCACAACATCTGCAAAACATCCATTTACTAATGTAAAATGCCTCTTCTACTATCAGGATCCAGACTTCTTTATCCAGCAGTATGTGCAATCCTCCATTAACACACATTTTAGCTAAAACATACCAAACTAAAATAGTTCTGGTTTAGCGTAAGCATGACCAAGCATGACCGGCTCCAGCAGCTGAATCCGGCCATCCATTGAGCTGAGAGGCAGGAGTTCAACTGAACGTGCAAGAGCTGATCAAGCTTGTTGGCATCAAGAAAGGAGAATTGAGCATATTCATGGAAAAAGAAGACTTGGATTACACCAGATGATGCATTTGAGAGTTAGTAAATGGATGTTTTGCTGTTGTGTTCCTGTCAGCTTCAAGTAACAAATTTGTGACTGCTGTTTTCTGAAATCTGCATTCACCCAAACGTCATGCAGGGAGGATGAAACATCTTTGTGTATACAAAACAAATAATTACCAGTGACTGTTAAGCAAATGACATCTTTTGGATGAATTATCGTTTTGAAGAATAGATGCAAAAGAGAAGTTCAACTCAAAAGCTTTGTGGCAGAAAGAACCTTGTGATTCTTTCTGTTAGAGAGAGGTTTGGTTTAGGAGAATGTGGTTCTGGTTAAAATAAAACCTTTTCACAAAGGTTTAGTATCAGAAGACTCTCTGGCAGAAAACCTTCCAGGCAAACTTCTCAGACAAGGAATGTTTTGATGGATCTCATCTCAACTGAACACCTACAAGACATGTTGGACAAACGTGTTACACAGAGTTCTCCGCCAAAACCATTAAAAACACCAAATGAGGGGTTATATTTATGAGGAGTGGAGATCCAGAGATTAACAGCATCTACAAAAGGTACACTGACCCTGTTCTGATGGCTCATAGGGGCCCAGCACTTTGCTAAGATGTTAATATTTCCTTTAGTCCGTCACCTATCTTTAGCCCACGTTACACTTCAAACCAGCCTCACAAGATAAAACCATTAAGTGATGAACAAAATTAAAACTTCTCCTTTTCAATGCGTCACTGAGTTACTCTGATTTATTTTAGCTAATTCACAAAAGGTTGGCACCAAGATTATATAAAACCAACATATAAAACAAAATACTTAAAAAAAAAAAAAAACATGGGTAATGGTAAAAAATATAGGCAAGTTAATAAACATTTTAAACACTGCAATATGTAATGGGAGGTGAATGTTGATTGTCCTTTGCCTATTTGTTATTAGGCTGTTCAGACTTTGGCTCCACAGTCTTCCCCACTCTTCTCTCTCTCTCTGTCCTGACTAGAGGGACTGCAAATTCAGCTAAATATCCATTTCATAAATACAATAAATAACAAAAATCACCGAGAGAAGTTGCTTGCTAAATCTCTCATCCTGGATTCGGCTCTTTGTCTTGCTTGTTTCCCCTCTTAACCACGAACACTCGTCAGTACATCGCGATCAGACTGCAGTACAGAACTCCCTCTCAAACTGACATTATAGCTAAGGATGCAAAAATACTAATGTTGTTCACAATACCGAAGATTTTTAATTTCACGTTTAACGAGTGGCTTTGCTTCTTTTAGTTGGAAATTTCAACCAGAACCTACCTGAGGGTGGACTTGTTACTCTGACACTCAGATCCTAATGAAATATGGCACATCAACGGTGTGAATGCTTTGATAATACACAGCTTACAGCACTTCTGCCTCATTTGTGTCACACACACGGTGAACCTTCCCCCTTCTATCAGTACATAATATGGCTGCTGGTATGGGGAACAGATGCGATGTCAAAAATGTTTTGGATTTTTTTTTGTTAACTTTTGTCCATTTTTTTCTAAACTTGGGTGAAACAAGACTCTCACTTCCCTGGCTGTAAACACTGGTTGCTGTTATTAGTACTGGTGCATCCCTATTACATCATGTTCTTTCTCTCTATCTAAGATCATCCACTGATTACATTTTTTAAATATCATCACAAGGCCTGTTGTCCAGGACTTTTACTGCCTGACAAGCCCACTATCACCTTCATCTGCTGAATCAAATCCAATGCCCTCTCCCCGTGGTTAGTGTAAATGGGTAGACTGATCTGTTACTTCCCCCCTCTTCATCCCCTTCATCCTCATCTACCAGCTGAACAGTTTCATGAAGTTTTGGAAGCCGTCCTCCCCGAAGAAGTCGAATGAGCCTTGGGAGGATCCAAGGTGGACCAGCAGGAGAACCAGCAGGACGATGACCAGAAGAGGAATCAACAGGTTCCAGCCGGCCGCCAGGATGTTGTACCACTTGGCTTTGTCTGAACACTCCTGAGCCAGCTGCAGGTTTCCCTGTGTCTTCTGGTCCCTGGCCTACACACACACACACACACACACACACACACACACACACACACACACACACACACACACACACATCATTGTATGCATCCACGGAACACCGTTTTAACAAATACTAGGAATCAGTTTCATGTTTTTTTTCTTTTCTGGCAACTGGAGATATGTTTGCTTCGACTGCCCAGCAAAATAATAGAAATAAGAATACAGAAATAATAGTAATGGTTAGTCTCATCCTCTGTACTACAGTGAGAAAAAAAGGGTCATATAGAGGGGGAAATTATTTGGATGTCAACTTGTTCACTCAGTTTAGTCATTTCATGTTTTTGAGCAACTCATATCTTGTTGACTATCAAAATTTAGGGAACAAGTTACATCTGGTGGTAGTGTTTTTTTTTAGTAGTAGTATTTGTGTAGGTTGTTCAGGTTCATGGCAGCAGGGATGAGATTATTGCGCTGCTGCTGCTGCTGCTGAGTGTATCTATCTATTTCGGAATGGGCCTGGCTTAGTCTTTCCTTAGCACTCTCTAATTTCCCATGAGTACTTGCCCATTAGGAGGATGCCAATTATGCCATTTTTAACTACCCAGACAAGAAGCCAGGCACTGTCTTTAATTTGAGTTGGTGGCCAGTACTGCGCCTGGGATTCAGAGCGGCATCCATGAAGGGTATGGGCACCCTTTATGGTTCCTGTCTTTCCAGGAACCATTTATTCACATTTGGTTCGCTCTTATCTGCACACTTCAAGGAACTTTAACTGTATTTTAGAGAGAATTAGAGGCGTATGATTTGGTTCCCTTTTTTGCCACACTTTCATTCCTGGAGTTAAGATCCCACCAGCTAAGTTTCTGTCTGAACACTGAGACTTACACCATAAAAAGCCTTGATAATGCTCCCGATGCTTTCTCACATTTCAAGGTCTCCTCATTTTTACATGTAACTGCTGCACAAATCGGACATTTCAGAGAATCTTGTGTGACATCATTTACTTGACTTTGGATGAAAAATAATGGCCAATGTTCTTCTTAGGGATTACACTGTAGCACCGGCGGCACATTTCTACCATGCTGTTGTGTGTAAGGCTTTTTAAGTCAAATCAGAATTACGGAGATGGGCGTATTGTGGGCAAGGTAACTGAAGATCAAATGTCCAGTGGCAGAAACAGATTTTTTTGTTTTGTTTTTGCATTATACTCTTAATCCCATCATAGGAACACATTCTCCAGTCACTGTTTCAACATCTTTATAAAACTTTTTTTTTTTTTAAAGGTACCTAGTATCTCCCTGTGTCTTGGCTGTTTTCTGTTTAATGTAAAAGGATTAAACTTTTAAAGTTTGGCACAATTTCTTTTTTTTTCTTTTTTTTTTTTTAAAGAAGGAGCTTACCTTGATGGAGTAGATGAGAGCCATGAATCCCAGGCAGCAGAAGTTAACATACAAGGTGTTGCACAGTGACCAGATTAGGTAGTCCCGTGGAGCATTCTTGCCAGTGCTGCCCATGTTCACCACAGTGGACCCGGCTGGTTTACGGGCAGACTTGCAGTTGGTCAGCGGAGTGCAGTCAGAGGGGAAGTTGTAGGAATGGTTGTCCATGGCTAGTTTTAGTTAAGAAATCCCTGCTCGTGGGTGAATATGTTGCTAATTTTCCAAATACTTGTGCACGATCCTTCTGTGGAAAGTATAGCCCCCCCGGGTAACAGGCTTATATTGGCCCATGAAAAGGGAGGTGACTGGTACAGGACACATGGGCAGGATCCTTTCATATACAGCAGGTCTGTCATTATGTGGTAAAGCCTGAGAGCGACTAAAATAGAGAGACAGACCAACAAAATGAGAGCTCTATGGGAGAGAAGACACAAAGTGACATGGGGGCAGTGCATAGCCTGGTAGACCAAAGTAAGCATCACCTCAGCTCTTTAACAGGACAAGTCAATCCTCTTGGGATATCTAACAGATACAGATATTTGTCTATAAATCAAACTAGACTCAAACTTAATACAATTTCAGTGGATGGTGCATCATTTTTTTTTAAGTTCATAAATTACTTCCTCAGCACTTAAAATATATCCAGTTACCCGTATTAAAGTACCCAAATATACCACAGATGGTTGTTGAGACTGACTGACAAAACAGGAGAAGTTGGCTGCTATTTTGGGGATGCTTGTTCTCAACCTGAGCTTTCATATCCTTAAAGGATGGATAAATATCAGCTAAAAGTGAGCAAATTTCGATTAAGTGTGAAACAGGGTAACTGTCGATGAAACAGCACTGCCCTCTGCTGGCCGGCTAATATTTAAATTATGGCTGACAACATACAACATCTAAGTTGCTATTCTTGATGGCCAATATGTATCTGTAATGTTGTGTTGGCAAAGACCTCCCCAACCTAAACTTAAAAACATACCAAACAATGTAAGGGCCGGCATCCACAGACAATAAACACAACGGATGTCCTTATAATTAAATGGTAACAATGTATAAACGGATTAAGCAAACGTAATGACATAAAAATAACTTAAAGTCTATACAAACAACTAAAGTTTTACGGAAGGTGAAGTGGGCTGCTAACCGCTGCGCTTGAAGAAGAATAAAATGTATAGCAGAGGATGGTTTCGATCCATCGACCTCTGGGTTATGGGCCCAGCACGCTTCCGCTGCGCCACTCTGCTCACTGTATTTTTCGGGAAAATTATACTATATAACATATACTTTTCACGTAAGTGATAAGGTGTGGTATTGGTGGCATGGTGGTTGGCCTCACAGCAGGATGTTTCTCGGTAAGGATCCATGATCAATATTTTTTCTCATCTAATCACTCAGTCTAGAGTCTAGGTTTTGACCCCATCGGGAAGTCCCGCCTTCTATCAACGTATAGTCTTTAAAAGTTAAAATGCAGTGCTGTCAATCATCATAAATCCCGCCCCTTAATGCCTAACAGACACGGATTTGACGGATGGTGCATTGGCCAATTAAAAATTTCCCTGTGACATGTGGCGAATGGCAGCATATACGATGCCTTGTTTTGGACGAATGAGGTTTGTGTGGATACAAGAAGCAACCAATCCCAGTTAGGGGGCGGGGCTCCCGCTGTACGACCGCGAACCGTTAAGGAGAAAATGGCGAATATCGTAAAGTCAAAGTTTGTGGGTAATGCAAGGTGTAAACTTAGCTAGCGAGAGGAGTACCCAATTATGCGTTAGTGTATGTATTTTTCCCCGTGTATTTCTGGTTTTCTGAAAAAATATCAGGTTTTAAATCTAGGTCATGTTAACTGAAGTTACATTTGAGGGTTGAAACTTGGAAGCGACGGACGATAGCTGGTGCGTTAGCTTCGGAAACATGGAGCTAGCTAATGCTAGCAGCTGTAAATAGCGTCCCTGCTCCATATTCAATATATTAGCCGTTTGATGTGATGTGAGCAGTCATTATCTGTACAATTGAATGCATTTTTAATGGATCTGTTTAAATGGCTTATCGTTGAGTGAAGGGCTCTGGAGCCTTTTGCTGTGTGTCGAGACGCTGCCGTTGACGGTATGGCTTTACACAACTTGGTTTTTCTTGTCGATGTGGATTATGGAGCTAATGAATCAACAGATCAGACCGACGTCAGAACCCATTCATTGAAACGAGGACTACTTCAAATCCTGCTGCATTTCGGCTACACGTACGGATTTGAAAAAGTGCGCTGGGGTTATAAATTTTTCCATTCAAAGACTGGCCGCAGTGCCAGCCTCATTACAAGGAGATCGGACTTCAAGGAAGTTAGCCACAAAACTTTTGAGGACTTTGACATCGAGTTTGAAGCCAAGTTTGATGTTAATGATAAAGCGTTCCCCTGTCAGCAGAAGCAGCAATGCATTCAATCAGTTTCAGTACAGAACGCTCTCAAAGAAGTCCTGCTAGACTTCCAATGGGATCGACCAGACATTACCTCTCCCACAAAGCTGACCCTGAGGCCCAGGAGGTCAAGTCGGCCTGGGAAGCCCAGCATTGTACAGGAGGACGACTTGGCAAGCAACGGGAGGAATATGGTGTTTATTGTGTCAGAGTGTCCACAAACCTGGACACAACTTGTGGACTACCTCTCCTTGGGGAACCATGACGTGCACACAACTGTATCAGAGCACATTATATCCAAGGGAATTCACGATATGCTGGTTCAGCGACAGGTGGTGCTACATTGGGTTGACAGCACATCCCAAGTTCCGGTAAGTTATCTCAGTTCTGTAACGTTTAAGTGATTGGTTGTATTTATTAAACTGTCCTGTATATTTATGTTGCTCAAACCAATATGAACTGATTATAAGACACTATACAACAACACAATTGCAAGAATGACTATGTGACAAATCACAAATCATACACGTTTCCAGACTCTTAAAATGTGAAAATCCATTACAGATATATCAAATTATGGTGGATACAGTAATGTCCTTGTAAATCAGCCAACTCAACATATTACAGATAATCAAAAATAATCCTGGTTCTTCACATCCATCACATTCCCCAAATCAATGTACAAAGGGCAATGAGACTCACTTGAGCATCCTTATGACAGGTGAACCCACTGTGTGCACGTAAATTTTTTTTCTTTGGAAGAGAATATAAACATCTGAAATCCGCAGCAAAGGAGTAAAAGTGCAATTTCCTTTCAATGAAGCAGAAGTGGGGTGATTAGCTGTAGAGATAATCAGCATGTAGAGTCACAGTCCAGGTATTAAGATAAAAAAAATAACCCTATAACAGTCAGTGGTAAGTTAAGAATTTATGACCTCTTTGCATGATTGCAGCACATGAATTGTGAGGATCATCTGGGCGCTGAGAAGCTGTCTCAGGCCCTGGCACAGGTGGGTGGCCAGGTGATCCCTCTGGTTGCCCTGTTGAACCTTTGCTGCCCTCAGAAGGTCGACTCCAGCTTTCGGAGGGAGACCTTTCCATTCAGGTCCAGCATTAGTTACCTGCTATCCTCTGAAAAGCTCCACCGCCGTGCTTTTCCAGTGACTGGAGGCATTCTACGATTTGGTCAAGGTAGGTTTCATAAATCTCTTACAATTGATTAGACATATGCTGGTGATGATTTGAGAAAACTCCCTCCAAAAACCTAAAGTAATTCATATACGCGAAATTATTTAAAGCATATTTTGTTACCATCTTACTGAGAAATATTGTTTTTGCTTAATATTGAAATGGTTTGAGGCCAACTTTCTAAGTTGTGCCTGTACTTCCAAATCTAAGAGAGAACTGCAATCCCCCAGTTACCTGGATAGGAAACATTTGCAACTTTAATAAAGAGGTAATTTTTTTTTTTTTTTTGGAGAGAAGACAAACAAGAAAAAAAAGGCTTCCCAAAAAAATTCAAGAAAAGTACATAAAAACAATATTCCATAACATGAATAAAACTCTACAAAAATGACGAGCAAGGGAATTTAACCTTGTTTTACTAGCATGAAGAGCCATTATTTCCCCTGTGTCACTCTTCACTTACCTACCCAGGAGATGCTACGTGGAACTGTGCCGTGAAAATAGAGCCAGTGTCACGCAGACAGGGACTCCTTCCAGAGTCACTTGAAGTATGTCTGAAAGGGGTGCTTCAGGGCTGGGATGCCTCATCACTGACACAGACCTCCACCCAGTCATGGGTGCTTCAGTGTGCTGACACAAATGACCCAGGAGCTGCTGCCTTCCATCAAATCCTAAGAGAACTGTCTGCTCATGCGGTGCACATGGTGAGGGATCCAACCGCGAGTGTTACATTTATTGTTGTTTGAAGGAGATTACAATTAAAAAAAAAAAAAAAAGTGTCTGTAATTTTCTTGTCATTTTCAGATACGTTTTTCACATTCTGTGATGTAACTTTCCAGGTGTCAGAACTATTATAATATTTCAACATGGCGGTTTAACTGGCACTCCAGTTGAGGCACATGAATGGTGGATTGCTGTATTATTTACAAACAATGATAAAGGTCTACTTGCTCTCCACATTTACTGATATCCTTTTTTCTTATCTTTTGACTTTTCCCCCCAGTTTGCTGAGGTCAGCGATAGCAGCCTGGTCTCCTCTGCTGTCCTGTCCCCTTCGTCCCAGTTTACAGCCCTGCTCACCTTTCTCCATCCCAGGATCACTCAGCATGATCAGCTGCTCACCACCGACATCGTCTCCCCTGCCACAGCTGAAACTTCAACTGATCTGCCAGATGTTGTGAGCAGCGTCCTTGGAGTAGTATATGACATCATGGAGGAAGATGGTGAAGGCACTGATGGTAAGGTTAAAGGTAGAAGGGGTCCAAATGCAGCTTTGGAAATGTCTTTGCCTGGATTTTTTTTTCAGTAATTCATTCAAAAATCCACATAATTAGGTCTCGAGACGAGATCACTTTTGAGTGGCCACACTTGAAGATGTAATGATGAGGCGGCTGATGGAGGGATGTCATTTGTTTTAACCTTGAGATAAGAATGCACAATTTTTGGTATTGACAGCATTGGCTTTGTTCATTGTTTTCAAAGCTGGATTAAGGAATTGTTGGAAACAGCAACCCCTAACGTGATGTCATCTCTAAATCAATATTGGATGGAATGCATCATTCTCTGTTCATCACAGTCTCAGCTCTCTAAGCAGCACACCAAATGCCTTGTGTTTGTGTCTCACGTCCTTCTCCCCTCCAGTCTCATCCTCTTATCAGAGAAATAATTTATTTTTGTTTTGTTCTGGATTATAAATAATGCTCTGCTTGTCTTTTAGCTTTTTTCTACTCACTGCTCTTTTTTTTTTTTTTTTTTTTGCGAAACATGTTATTGCTGTTTTTTAATTCCTAGATAAGTCAAATGATCATCCGGTTCCTGAGTGGGCCCAGCGGGAAGTCAACCATTGTCCAGTGACCGTAGGCATATTAGAGAGTTGGTTTCCTCAGTCGGACCAGGCAGGAGTGAGTTCCCATCTAATGGAGTCAATGAGGTATGGGAAATACAATATGCAATTGATTGTTATTGTGTAACACTTAATGGCATATTAAGATTTAAAATCAGTAATTCAAAGTGACCAAATATCTACCCCTCACAACTTAGGCACATCACCAAAAGTGACTTTTATGGTCCTGATGTTGTCATTGTTGCATTTTTGAACAGGCTGCTGCATGCAGCAACAGACCACAGAGAAGAGGAGGACTTTGTCTTACAGCAGGAGCTGATGAGTGACCTGGCAGAACTGTATCAGACATCTCAGCATGCAGATGACAAGAGGGGCAAGAAACGTAAGGAAGCCACAACTGTACTATATTCCTGCTTCTCCTTTTTCATGTTTCTATGAGGGCAAATAAGTTTATGATGATATACTGTAAAGTTTGGGAAGCAAATTCCCATCCATTCTAGACAAATACATTTTTCACTGAGAGAAAAACTGTAAAGTGTTAATTATTGAATATCTAATGTGTTACCTCTTGACCTGCAGGTGGCACCCAGCGCACTCCAGTCAAACAGAAGATGAAGACCATGAGCCGATCCTTGCAGATGCTAAATGTGGCACGACTCAATGTGAAGGCCCAGAAGAACCAGGCTGAGGCTGAGCAGCAGGGGCCAGAGGTCAAAGGTCCAGACAGACAGGGGAAGAGACGGTCAAGTGACAGAAACAAATCTAGAGGAGTGAACATCATCAGTTAGTATCCTGTTCAAAATAATACATTCATTGTCATGATGTAGGAAATATTTGAGGATGAAGCATGATGATGTCTAAATCCATCAGTAAATTAAAACATTTGTCTGACCTTTCAGCTCAAGGAGAGTAAAATTGAGATGAATGTGGGAGCAGTTCAAACAATGTTTTGACTGTGCTTGCTAGGTTTCACCTGTGAGGCAGAGCTGCTGTCCCATCTGAAATCCAGTTATGAGAAGACTGTGGCTGAGAGAGACTTGTCCCTCCTCACTGGTGTTCAGCAGCTCCTGTCTGCAATAAAAACCTTCCTTGTGGCAGAACCAGACCTGGAGGTGAAACACTTCGATGTACATTTATTTAAAGATTTGAATCATGGATGTAACTTTGTCCGTACAGCATTTTATTTTATTTTTAAGATGAAGAATAAATAAGTCAGACATTGAACTTTGAAAAGATTACATAAAATATGTAAAAGGCCATATTGAACTGTTGGATGGTGATAATTAGATTTTTCTTTTGCAGTACGTCCCTTTTTTTTTCTTTTTTTTTTTTGCAGGTGAAGACCTCCCAGTTTGTCCAGCAGCACCTACTCAAGACCAGCAAATCAATCAGGCAGTTTTATGGTACAACTGCTGATGCTGAGAGCAAAGTCAGAGAGTGAGTTTGTTATCTCTTTGGATTATTTTGGTTTGAGAAGCTGCAGTTAAACCCAAGAATATTGGTGGGTAACTTCAATTCCTCTTTCCCAGATATAACACTTGTGTTTGCCTGTTTATGTGTGGCTGGTCAATCCGCGGAGCTAATATAAATGTGGATATATTTTGAAATATTATATTTTGTTGTTGTCTCTCCAAGGTGCAAGCTTCAGACACTGCTCAGGCTGGAGTTGTGCCAACTCTTCTCCACAGAGAAGACTGACACTGTTGATGCTGCACAGATGGCAGAGGAGGTAGGATGCTGTGTATTGAATACTCCATGTAACTGCAGGGATAAGCAGTGTCATTCTTCTGGAAGCTATACTACACAACATAATCTAATACGTAAGATGCTCTTGTTCAGGGAATGGCCAAAGGATTTCCTGATTGGTCAATCCACAATAATACATTTCATTCATTTACTGCAACATTCTAACTTAATGTCATTATTTATACTTTTAAACTAGATTTACTTGTATTGATTTTTAAATTTATGTTTGTTCACCTATGCAAACTTCTTCTGCTTTTCAGGTGGCTGAAATGCTTAGGATTATATCCCTATCAAAAGATCCAATCAGTCTGACCAGGTTCCTTCAAGACGAGGTCCTCCCAGGGTAAGTATTTTCGACCACTGGAAGTGTGTGTGTGTACCTGCGTGCATGTGTACATAGCAAGAATAGATAGAAAAGTGTAGTAGTCCTGGTCATTTTTTACTTAATTGAAATGCTGATTTTTACTAAAAGCCTTTCTGTGTCATGACAGGTTCCTGACAACTGTCCCAAGGGTTCTTGCGGACATCTATCACAGTCTGGGCACCCAGCTCCCTGAGGCCTTGGTGGCCACTCTGCCCGCTGACTTTTTCAGTGATGAATCAATTTCCAAGGACAGCGTTTCTCCTTCAGCCACCTCGCCTCCACTTTCCACACACAGCCTGGTGTCAGATGGCGGACATCGTCTACAGGACCTGCGAAGCCGCTCCGCTACCAAGAGAAGGTGAGATTTGGTTAGAAAATATGCTGTTTTTGGTTGAAACTGAAAAAGGCTACAGTAATAAGAAATGTTGAATGTGTGCCTTCCAACTCGAATTGATGTTGGTATTCATGAATTGTATGAACACACCATGATTCATATTCTGTAAGTGCAGAATTTAAGAATTGTCTTTTTTCGTAGGAGTGGGATGCTGACTCGTCATCGCAGTATGACTGAATCGTCACAGATTTTGCGTCAAATTGAGATGCCTAAAAAGACAAGAGCTGTAAGATGACCAGAGTTAATGAATCCTCCCTGATGGTCTTTTCAGTTTGTAATAAAATCCTGATCAGTGATTATTATTTATAATTTGTATAATTGTTACTTATTCAGACTGTGTTACCTAATTGGTTGTGTATTCAACAGTCCAAATCAAAGGTCCGCAGTGCTTCTGAGAAACCTGTGACAGAGCCACAACCTCAAAAACAGGAAACACATGGTATGTTAAGTTTTTAGGATTGAGGTGTCACATTCTAAAGATGGACTACATTAGCACAGGCACCCTCATGCTGTCTGCCTCATACAGACCATGTTCTGTTCTTTCACAGAAGTAACCAAGGTGAGAAGAAACCTGTTCAACCAAGAGCTTGTTTCCCCCTCAAAGAAAGCCAAACTGCCGAGGAGCAAGTCTGTGTCCGCTGTGGAAGGACTGAAACGCAAGCGATCTCAAGAGTCCCAAGGTAAGAGTTCCTTATTGCAAATCAATGCAGAGAAAAACTGGTATAAAAGAAGTAAATAATACTGGTATTTTACCTACCAAAGGTATTTTATTTTCAGTATTTTATAAGGAAGTCTTTCTTTAGATTTTGTTTCTAGATCAACAGGAAGAGAGAAGTTTAGTATTTTTATTCCACTGCAAACCAATTTTTTTTATTCTTTTCATTTTTAGAAAATTATATCAGCGTACATTCTTTCATTTCAGAGAGGAGCAAACTTATAACAAATGCAGTGTGTGAGACGCCCCACCATAAACAAGTGTCAAATCGTCTCCTTTACCGACAGAAGATGGGAAGGTATGCTTTATGCAACAATTTGCCTTCTAGAAATTCCTTTAACAAATGTATTTTATGACCCAGAATGATCTTGCATTGCTAACTGCTTCAAATAAGAATTATTTACTTTTGTCGGTTCATTTTCAGAACCTCTGTCCCAAATGAGGAGTGTATTGTGGAGGAGTCGCCAGTAAAACCAGCAGAAGGTATTTTTAATGGAACCACAATTTGGTACTCTTCCTCGTTAAAACAATGTATACTGGATGATTATCAAGAAAATCTGCGCTGTCAGCGCAGAAAGATTTCAAATGTTGTAATATTGATCTGTGTGTATGTTTCTATGATACAGAAAATTGTTCAAATTTGCTTTTAGATGAAGTGATGACTATATAATAACTTTTGCTAAAAATACAAAATACTGTATTTAACATTTTTTCCTGAATTGTCAGTTCTGTTGTTATTCACATTTGACTCTGGTAAACTAGGATTAATTGTACATTACTGTTTCATAGGTTTGAGTTGAGTTTGAATGTACAAAAAGTGAAGTTTAAAAAAAATTCAAATGCCACCTATAAACTCAATAATAACATTTTTCACATTGCAGTAATTTGTACTATGTTTCTGTGTCAGACTTAAGGAGGAGCCCAAGGATAAAGAAGTTTGCTAGAAGACACTCAAACACCTTCTACTCAAGTTCTCAGCCTCAATCCCGGAACCTGGACAGAGCTCTCTCTGCCTCGCAGCTTCCTCTCAGCGATGGCAAACTCAGCAGTGTTAACCTAAAAACTGTCAGGTCTCCTATGCGACTTCTGTTCGGGGCAGCTACTTCCCCCCGTCGTCTTTCTACCCCCACAGAGTCTGCCAGGACCACTAGGACACGACTGTCAACTGACTCGAGTGTCTTTGAGGTAATTGGAAACATATGAAAAGCATTGCTACATGATGGACCTCAAGTTTTTATGACAAGTGCTACTGCAGACATCTTTTCTTTCAGGCAGATTTATACGTACTAAATACAATTAAGTATGTATAGTAATCTGCATTGTGAATGATCTTCATCAAAGTATTATTTGAGCTGTTTTGGGTATAGCTATTTTCTGGCACTGCTACCATAAATATAGAAATGTGAATTGTTTCATTCCTGTCTGATCCCAGTGTATTTCTGATATTTTTGTTTAGACTCCAAATAAGACACCAACGAAGACACCCAGCAAACGAAGAACCAGTCCAAGAAATGCCACCCAAAAGATGCCTCGAACACCAAGAACCCCCACATCCCCACCATCATCTAGGATGTATCTTGACTCTGTTGCAGAGAGCCCTGCTCCAGGCATCTCTCATGACTTCGGTATGGCACTGAGAGGCAGTCCCTTCAGATCTCCAGTCAGACAGAGGTGTGTGGTAGAGACGCCTACAAAGCAAAGCCCCTTGAGGAGCCCCCTGAAGGGGATTCTCAGGACACCAGTCAAGGCTTTAGGTGAATGTGGCCAGTCTTCTGGAGTACATTTACTCAGAAGTCCAGTTTCTAGGACTCCCAAAAAGAGTGTCACGTGGTCTCCACCTCCACGTAAATGCAGAGTGCCGGAGAATGCTTATGCTTTTAAAGTGCCGCAGTCCCCTAGCATTGTTACTCACAGTTCTCCAAGATTGCAGAAAACGCCCAACAAATGCTGCACTCCTGGGAAAAGCAACAACAACAAAACAAGTTTTGTCAAGTGTTCAGACAAGGCATCTCTAATAGGAAACCTTTTTTCTTGTCAAGTAAACCTATCAAGGATTCAAGAAAATACAAACGGTGTCAATTTGACAAAGGAAACCAATCTGAGGTCCTCTGAAGAATGTGAAAACAGTCATCGGGAAATGTCACCATCACGACCTCCACCACCTCCAGACCACCACCTCACACCAAAATCCAACAATAGAACTCAAACCAAGACCCCCAGTCCCACTCACCAAATGATTACACGCTCTGGACGAACACCAAGCAAAAGTACTTATGTTGCATCTCCATGCAAGCAAGCATTCACTCCAGTAGGTGGTACAGTTGCTTCAGAGGAAACACACATTACTCTGATGTCACCGGCAAAGTCACTGAGAAGAGTTAAGTCTGGTCAAGGTGCAAAAACCACCAGACATAACTTAAGGTCCCAGTCTAGTGACAGTGTTCCCTCCAGATCAAATACAGAATCCAACTCTGCTGAGAGTTTTGACCTTGTGGAGAAAAACATAGAGTCAGAAGCCAAAGTAGTAAACGCTGAGACTTTGCAAAATTCAGAGACTGACACGAGTTCTTGTACAGATACACAGCAGTTAGATTCTTCACAGTTCAACTCTACCTCGGACAACGAGAGTATGGACATTGTTGATGCATCAGTTGTAAAGACACAGTTTAGCGGAGGCCTCAGGATGAATATTAGCTTTTTGCGGAAGCCTTCAAAATCCAGTGAAGAGTTTTTGTCAGATATGGCCTCCCCTACACCAAGTGGGCCACAACAAGGCATACCAAGCCGCAGCTACGGCTTCCGGCAGACTCCTGACCGACAACAGAGGGAGGCTGCTGCTCGTTTGGGGTATGCCAATGATCCTCCTCGATTTTCAACCCCGAGAAGCCTTTCCAGACAGAGTCAAAAAAAGGATATGGGTACTCCAAAATCTGTTTGTTACCAAGTAGAGATGGAAATGCAAACATCAGGGCTTCCTAAACTCAAAATCAAACGCACAGACTCCATGAAT
Organism: Aulostomus chinensis; assembly: GCF_037954235.1. Classification (NCBI taxonomy): domain Eukaryota; kingdom Metazoa; phylum Chordata; class Actinopteri; order Syngnathiformes; family Aulostomidae; genus Aulostomus; species Aulostomus chinensis. Next base: position 25,525,390 of record NC_141326.1, read on the forward strand.
GCTGGTGATTTGACCACTGATGGTGCTCCTCGATCGGGACCTCAGAGCCCTTTGGTAGGAGTGAAACCTTCCCAGCTGGAAAGCCCTTTGGCTTTGTGCTCAAAACACAGAGATCCTGGTTGTGTGTCTCCATCTATCTGTGCTCATGTGACTCCAGCGAAGAGCACGCCGGGTAAATGTGGAATCGTCCAGACTTACATCTGCCAGTCTTACACCCCGACACGCTATCCCGCAGGAACCTTGTCTCCTGTGGCAACAGCAGAGATCATCCCCCTGACCCCTTCACCTCAGAGTGTTGGAAGGGTGACTCCAGACAACCTCAATAGCTGGCCTCGCAGGAAGAGAGCCCAGATAGGTGTGACTGGAGGAAAAGATCGCTGCCTGAAGGGGGAGCCACTCCTGGAGGAGCTGCTGGAAGAAGCTGAGCTTGGAGTTAGCAGGCTACAAGACACAGAGGACACTGATGAGCCCCCAAACACTAAAGCATTTGATTCAAGACTATCACCTGAAGTGGGAGCAGATGCATCTCCACTGTGTCCGATGGAGGACTGGATTGAGAAGCTAGCTCGGCACGATGACGAAGCTGATCCCCAGACAGTTGATGGAGAAATGATCTGGACAGCTGGTAAAGGAGACGTCACATCAAGTAAGCTATGAGTTACACATTCTGAGAAACAATATTGTCCAACCATGTTTTTAAAGGAGTACAATCAGGGTAATATGCAATAGCAAAATGACCAAGTCTCTCTCTTTTTTTTTTTTAATGCATTAACCACCTTTTTGAACTTTATATGGCTTTTCTACTATAAAAATTGTATTAGTAAAGAATAATGAGAATGCTGTAATTAAGTTAAAACTGCTGAATTAAATCTAACCAAGTGCTAAATATGAAATTTCCATATTGTGATGCAGTAATTTAATCATGGCTGTATTCCTAACTTTGACAGCAGTGACTCCGCCCACCTCAAAGGCAAGAAAGCCAGTGACAGCAAGTGGAATTTTGGCCCTCACTCACTCTCCATTGTTGTTCAAAGGCAAAGCAGGCTCTGCTAGCAAGAGATGTTCACTCTTAAAAGGTAAAGAGTTTTTATTCTTGTGTATTTACTGGCACAAGATTTGATCCGTCAATAAAAGGGCACAGACCAGTAGACCACTACAAATGAAATGCATCTTTTTGCTTTGTTAACGCATCAGCACTGAAAAGTAATGGCTCATTTTAGCTGCTATGCTGCATCTCCCCATCAAGTTCCATGAAAGCTTTCTGCAAAATCCCACTGGTAGAAAGACCAGACCCCGTGTTTCCGACTAAAATGTTTCTTATATGAAAGAATACGTTCTGATAACGTGGGAACAGACCAGCGGGGAGGCTTTTCGGAGCTATGGAGGCAGTTTTAGCAGCAAATTAAATTCTCCTGATGTAGGAATGAGATTTTCAAAAGTCACTTGTGTCCATCAAAGTCTTTTTAACCAGTTCAAAATGCCAGGCCCTCCTCTGACAGCATCCATCTGGGAGCTTTTGAGGCCATATTCATTTGAGACACTTTGGTTCTTATGATACAAGATGTGTGCTGAAGTTAAAATGTCAGTGCAATGTAGAGCGTAGATTACATTATAGATAGGTAGGTAGATAATGAGTGGATGGATGGATAATAAAGACAGTACGACCACACAGGGCCTGAGGACTCACCTTTTGTGTGGGTTCGTGAGATTTTGTGAGTGAAAAAAACTGCTTGACCAGCACCTGGCGACCTGACATTAAGCGCAGGGCAATCCGTGTTCGCCGCAGAACCGTCACATTGCTGGCATTTGTGGAAGAGTGTAAGAAAAAAAACATGCAGCTCCCATTAAAACCATTACAAATATGCACTAGCTGTTTTTTTTTGTTTTTTTTTTAAAGGCTATGATGGGCACAAGTTCTCATGGTTATCCTCACTGTTGTGGAGTGTACATTTTACTTCACGGATGTGCTCGTGGGTCAGGGCTCTCCTGAAATCTGGAATTTCCTCTGTAACCCAGGATTATTTTAAAGAACCCGTTGACCATTGACGCCAGACTGTTTAATGAAGGTTGACGAACAAACCTGTGAATGTTGCAGATGAAGCTGCACCAGAGATGACGATGGAAGTTGATGTGGAACACTCTCCCTTCGGCCAGCCCATCAGACCATCGTACACGGGGAAGAGCTACAGCAGGAAGAGGCTGCTCCACTGAACCACAACATTTGGCAAGCCAAGCTTTAAAAAAAAAAATAATAATAATAATCTGCTGCTGTGTGCAGCTGTGACGTCGTGAGCCCTTCTTTGTCAGGAGAACTTTTGATGGTACATCTGAGAGATGTGTCTCAGGCACCACTTCTTCAAACATTTTGTATATGAATGTCTCTTTCAGTCTCATCAGACACTTTTAACCCACAAACTTTCCCTTCTCGCAGTTATTCTTGTTTCAGTCCGGGCATTTTAAGACTTACTGTTATAGGTAAGTTTAATACTGAGACTTTTAGCTCTGCAATTTAAATGGTATCAAGATTCTCCTACTGTTCCTTTCTATGATTTTATTAAAAGTATGCTGTGTTTCCTGTTTGGGTCTTTTAGACTTTAAAAGTGTAGAAAAATGGTCACATTAGTTATGGAATTTGGAAGTTTACAATCAGAGTAGAGCCTAATATTGAGGATTTATGTTCTGATGTATGATTATTTATTAGTATTTTGTTTTTTTTTCTCTACATTAAATCGATTTTAAGTAAAAGGGAAGGACTGGAGAATGTGAGAGTATATTCACAGTGTAAATATGTACTCAAGTCTTTTGTAAATAAATGCAAGGTTTTGTAATTAACTTGCTGAATATGTGTTTTGTTACCCTGCTTTGCGCTTCAGAATTAACATTTTAATGGCTGTCAGTCAGCCACAAATTTGAAAATCCAGAAGGTCGCGGTCGAAGATTAATTGAGCTGAAGCTGAATTCTTGTCTTCGATTGCTGGGCAGCGCGGCTCAGGTGTTAGTGGCTGTCATGTAACCCAGGGGTTCGACAGCCCCCGCCTCACCTGTAGAACTTGGCCAAGTTTCCCGGAGCAAGCTAGAAAGGTACTATTGAAATACAGTCCATGTGCTATTTACTAGTCATGAGACTGGTTTGCTACTGAAGCACCAGTTTGCTTTTGGAAATGGTGACACTTTTGCTTTATGCTTTCTCCTGGAAAGATCTGATGATTTTGATATGTTCAGTGCCTGCTAAACCTATTCAGTCTATTTTGATTTTCTACCACTTATCTTGTTAAGGGTCACGGGGGTGTGGAGCCTATCCCAGCAGTCTTCGAGTGAGAGGCGTGGTTCACCCTGGGCAGGTCACCAGTCCATCACAGGGCCAGCACATAGAGACAGACAACCATTCACACTCACAGCCACGCCTACGGTCAATTTAGAGTATCAGTCAGCCTCGTCCCCTCTTGATGTCTTTGGACTGTGGGAGGAAGCTGGAGTACCAGAGAGAACCCACACAGGAACAGGGAGAACATGGAGACTCCACACAGAGAGACCGCATGTCCGAGCCAGGGCTTGAACCCAGAACCTTCATGCTGTGAGGGGACAGTGCTGACCACTGCGCCACTGCAGTTTTTTTTACTACACACAAATCATGATCTGTCTCTTACAAAAGGATGAGAAACCAATGACTGATCTTTAAGTCTTCCTGTCACTGTCCTCTGGTAATGTCTCAGGCCGTTGATCCGTCTGGGTGCTGCTACCTTTACACTCTGCCCCATAAGCTGGTGCAGCTCATTGAAGTTGCTCATGGACTGCAGCTGAACAGTAAATCCTGCCACAAAAATGGATTATATTGTGGTGTGGATTATAACTTTGTGATTAACATTCCACTTTCTTACTCCAGTGCATTCGCGTTGCCTCAGACGCTTGCTACCACTTTCCCCTCTGCGTCATGCTGCTTTTACAAGGCGTCATCACTCAGACGTGCCACTGGGGTCTTTGACTCCCTCACTGGCCCCTCCCACATATCCTTCCCAAACTGAGGGGCAGTCAGTTACCCAGTTTTCAAAACTGCATTTCTTGTCACAGCCTGGTGAACAGATATCAGGTCATTACTTTCAACCATTTGCCAATGACTGGGTTGTTAAAAGCAACCTCAGACTCAAGTGAGCTGAAAACGTTCTATTGACACAAACTTTGTGCACAAATACAGTGTGACCTTTGATACTGTACGACCTCCATTTCCACTTTAATCCACAGATTACTCCACCTCGGATTACTTGTCGACCTGAGGGAGCTCAGGCACTGAATGTAAAAGTCAAATTACCTTAATTTTACAGAAATAGACACACAAGGAAACCAATACTTGTGTGACATAGTGACATTTTATACCTGCAGAAATAGAAATGTGAGAAAAATCGAGATAAATCAGAACGGCTCGGATTGATTTCAGTGTTCTTAGGTTTTGTTGAGCTAGTCTGAGGGGAAGTTCAACGTTTTGGATCTTTCTTTGATTATTTCTAACACCTCTCTGAGCAGTATTCTAAGGTAGCACACCCTAAAAAGGTTTTCTAACACTCCAATAATTTGCATATCCAATAAATGACCCCCTTCAATCAAAGAACCTAAGCAACATCCCATCTATTTTCCTGTGAATCAAATCAGGTGTGTTGCGTCTCAGTGAGGAAGTTGCCCGCAGTTTTTAGTGGTTAACACTTGCCGTGATGCAGGGGAAGATTGTTCGTTGAGGGGAGAAAATGATTTCATGGTGTATATTAGGACCTGTGGTGGGCCAGTGTGATGAGAAACCTCCCTCTGCAGGCTTGGTCACGGATGCTCTTCAGTATTCTCACCACGCACCTCTCCACCACCGTCGAGCTGCTCGGAATGAAGACCGAGTTTTCCTGTGTGAGACAAGTGTCACAATAAAAGCCCCATTTCAATATATGATTTAGAGTAAAAGCAAATTACAATTAAGGAATGATGTTATTGTCAAATCCGAACTATTAACTGTTTTTTTGGTACAATAATTTGTTTAATAGTTAAATTAGGATTTGGAAGTTGGAAGGTGGTCTGAGATGTGTCATCTCACGATCTCACTGGTAAGATTGAATTATCAAACGAAAGTAGCAGTACAGGAGGTGCGTTACTGCTATGGGTGCCTTTCGATGTATTTTAATCATAACATTTTACAATTCAACGATTTTGTTTAGCAGACAACACAAGCAAGAATTGAGACTGGAGGGAAAGACCTTAGAAAGTCGCACAAAGTGCTTCAAGTTTGATTGGCTGGAGGTGCTGCATTTGACATACTTTTTGTTAGTTTAACAATGCACTACCTTTATGTGAAGGTCTTTGTTTTGCTTGTGAAATGTGAACCTAAATAGAAATATGCAAAAACAAAGGTAACAGTTATAAAAAAAAAAAAATAAAATAAAAAAAAAGATTATTCAAGTTCATGGTTTGTGGGCTTTTAAGATGCGGCTTTTATTTTGACGAGACGCATCCGGTGCTGTACCGTGTTGCTGTCGCTGTCTTGACGTCACGCTGGTTAAATCCTGCTCTCCCTTCTCGTCCCCTCAGAGGTCTCTCGTCATCTCCAGCGCTCATATCCACCCCCCTCGTCCTCCTCCCCACCGTCCAAAATTAGACGCTTTGACAATTAGAAAGATGGCAAGCAGCTTCTCGAGAGTTCTCTCCTCCAAACGGAACCTCCGGATCCTGTCGGTGGTCGGCGGCTCAGTAACGGCTGGATTTCTGCTCCACCGGCAGCATGTCAACGCTGGGGGTGTCGGGCGCAGGCTGTACCCCGCCAGGTAACCACCTCACCGGCTGTTGTTAACACGTTACACGCCTTTATTTTCTATTATTTTCCAAAGATTCAATGTGTCAGTGCTACATGAAAGTCAGCATATGTGCAGGTGTGTTTGTTTGTATGGAGTTGGGGGGGGGGGGGGGGGCATTTAACAGTTAATTTTAAGCGTTCATTATTTTTTAAAATTACTAGTTTTCAATGTCCTTTAAGGATCAGTAGAAATATGAATATTAGATCAAAGTGTGGATGAATTTATCCTAATAGTTTTAGAACACAAGCTGGCTAACTGTCCCTGTAAGATGTAGTACTCGGTTACAACTGAAGTAGTCATAGTATGAGTTGAAGGTTTTGTGATTTTTAAGTAGTTTACCTGACCTCTTAACTACCAGTAGCTAATTATCATTAACACTGAACCTAATTTGACCTTGAAGTTGAGATGTTTCAACCCCCCCCCCCATCCAAGTTTAATTTCTTTAAAAAAAAAAAAGTGGTAGGAACATGAATATTAGATAAGGATAACTTAACCTCCAATTACACCAACATAAAACACACACACACACACACACACACACACACACACACACACACACATCCAGTGTTGTACAGGAGTAATATAACATCGAAATAAGATACTAACCTACAGTGAATTGTTGCTGCACAACCCTGTTAACTAGACCTAAAATAACCACATGGATTTATATTTGGTTGTTTATTTTCTTATGCAATAACTGCATATTATGTATAGGAAATAATCCCTAGAATTAGAATCCCAGTCGGTTTTCCAGCATAGGAATGTCTTACCACTGTGATAAATGAATCAGGCTCACATTCAGGGATACGTGTCCCAGTGCACGCCCTGTGTGTGTGTGTGTGTGTGTGTGTGTGTGTGTGTGTGTGTTATAGAGCAGCACGTACACACAGATTAACCTTATCTTGCTCAGATATAAAGCCCTGTTTAGTGATAACACACACCGGCCACGTTAAAGCTATTTTCAGTCTTTACACGAGCAGCGAAGGATCGTTCCCCAGTCACCGCCACCTTCAGCGGTGTTGACTTAGGGTTGGTCTGATGTTCATGGAAACCAACACTGGTTTCATTTGTGACCCCAGTAACAAGTAAATCTGACAGGGAAATGTTAACCCTTGCGTTCAGGTAAGACTGACAAGGTTCCAGGATTATTCATTACGTGCATCATTCAATGTACTTTCTGTTCAATAACGGCAGCAGTGTCGGAGAAAGTAGCTCTTGCTTTCTTGCTGTAAATAACAATGATGACATCATTCTTCATTCCTCACACAAGTGACCCCGGAGTTGAAAATGGGCATCCATTATTCTGTCTGTCTGTCTGTCTGTCTGTCTGTCTGTCTGTCTGTCTGTCTGTCTCGCTCTCTCAATGAAAAATTAAAAAATCATCTTTGAACACTCGTTCATTCTGAAGATAACAGGGCATTCTAGGTTTTTGGAGCCCTCTCAGTTTGCCAATCTGCTGAGTCAGATATTTACGCAGTGCTGGACTGTGTGTGTGTGTGTGTGTGTGTGTGTGTGTGTGTGTGTGTGTGTGTGTGTGTGTGTGTGTGTGTGTGTGTTTTATTTTGTATTGTTGGACAGTGTTCCTGGCACTTATAATGTTACCTCTTTAAATCACATTGATGAGAAGCGGTACAGTGAGGAGAGGAGTTGGGTTGTTAGCTCTGTTTGGATTTTCTCCTGATACCAGCAACTCGAGCAGTTTTTAAGATCCTCAGCCACCACCTCACTAAAACCCTCCTTCCACTCAGTATATAGAATGTGAGTGTGTGTGTGTGTGTGTGTGTTTGTGTGTGTAGTAGTAGTAGTAGTAGTAGTATCATTTTTGAAGAAAAAAAACACAAGTTTTACACATACAGCTGTATTTTACATAAAAAGTCTCTACTGTTTTCCATGATATTAAACTTCTCTCAACTCTAGCTTGCTTGTGTGTGTGTGTGTGTGTGTGTGTGTGTGTGTGTGTGTGTGTGTGTGTGTGTGTGTTATGCATGCGTGCATGCTAGCAAAGGACGCTAACTTTAGCTGATTACTTCTCGCTATTTGCATTAGCTAACATTCTTTTATGCATTGGACAGTTTCTGAGTTGCGATAACAAGGACTTTTTTTCTTTCTTAACTTTAAGCAATTTTTTACAAATTTTTTTAATTCACGGGTGAGCAGATTAAAGGAAGTCTAAGCCAAGTCACATTTCTTTTTCGCACATGAATAATTTTTCTACTTTGATTTTATTGGCAGACCTAGGATTGTAAGTTAAAAGCTGCAGTTTATCCCCAAGTGCAGCTGCAGATGGCCTTCGACCATCCTGCAGAAGCTACAGCTGATCTACTGTGTAATATTCACTATGCTAGAGTGACTGATTGCACCTAGAGAGGCTCATAGACCGAAGCTCGCAGGTTTACTCCCCGCCTGGTGAAAGTGTCCTTGAGTGAGTCACCAGCTCCACACCCTCTGCAAGGGTACACCTCCACGCTTTACCAGCACTCACACTCACAAAATAATGTTTTATCCTGTCAAAGATAAATGCACTATTATGTTATCTTGCATTCCCGTTTGTGCAGTGCGGAGTACCCTGACCTACGCAAACACAACAACTGCATGGCCAGTCACCTGACACCCGCCATCTATGCCAAGTTGTGTGATAAGGCCACTCCCAATGGATACACGTTGGACCAAGCCATCCAGACGGGCGTAGACAACCCCGGGCACCCCTTCATCAAGACCGTCGGCATGGTGGCAGGAGACGAGGAGTCTTACGAGGTCAGACTTCACGTGCAAGAAAGATCTTTAGTTTCAGTTCACCAGAAAATTCAATGTTGTGCATGAGTCAAGTCGTCAGTTTTATCTGTATAGCGCCAAATCACAACAAAAGTTACCTCATGACACTTTACTAGAAAAACAGGGGTCCGTTTCACAAAGCAGGTTTAGTGAAAACCCGGGGTCTATTAACCCTGAAATAAGGAAAACACAGAGTTTTCCGTTTCACGAAGGGAGGTAACTCAAACCAGAGAAAGAGGGTTACCTCTAGCCTGTTTCACAGACAGCGGTAACTTAAGCTCTCGGTCAGTTACCGCAGTAACAGACGCTATGAAACTAACCTGGTCCGGACCAGGTTTTTGTCAATGAACCTCGAGTTTCTCACTGTGTTCGCCCACTTTCAGAGCCACATCCCCCATTTGATTTCCGCATTCACTCATCAGCAGGTGAGTTTTGGCGAGTTTTTCAACTAACATGGCACGTCCTTTTCTTGATGATCCCGTGGATGAAGGTGCAGCATTGCTGCGCAGAGAATTAAATATTCGTCGGGAGATGGAGATCAGACCGCGCATAGACGTTCTTGCATTTCCAGACAGTGTCGGTACCGTTTCACATCACAGTCCATCATCGATATACACAACCTCCTCCGTCCTTACATTTGCAACATCACCTGCATATATACATATATATATATATATATATATATATATATATATATATATATATATATATATATATATATATATATATATTTAGTATATATTTAGTAAAAGGGAATTATGGGTCATCCATGTTTTTATGTTGTTTAGACAAGCCTCCAGTTTAGTCAGCTGATTTGTTTCATGTGGATGCATTGACAAGTGCAGCTGTGTATCGTCTGCATAGCAGTGAACATTAATCAAGTGTTTCCTTATAATGTGACCTGGAGGAAGCAGGTATAGGGTGAAGAGTATTGGTCCAAGCACAGACCCTTGTGGAACACCATAACTGACTGTAGTGGTCAGTGGTCAGACTGTAGTTGTTGTTTATCACCTCTCAGGCCTCCAGTGAAAGTAAGCAGAAAATAACACACTTTAAGGAATAGTGCATATAAATGATTGTCTCTTGCATTCAAGCTCTTGACAAACAAGGTCACACACTGCTCTTTAGCTGGAGTTTGTGTATGTGGTGATGCTCCCACATTGCCAGGAGGATCCCATAGTGAGAGCATGTGTACTGACGGGCTGTGTAGCTCTAGTTAGCCCTCTGCTAACTTGAATGAGGATGATGACATCATGGCGCAGCTCCTCTGGACTTCTCAAATATTATCGACCCAAATGGATGAAACTGTCATAAAGAAGCTGGTCTTTTTCTGGAGGGATGCTGTGATTGGATGACACGCTTGTGCAGTGTTTAGCACTGTCGCTTCACAGCAAGAAGATTCCGGGTTCGAGCCCCGGCTGAGAGCGAATGATTGTCTGTCTCTATGTGTTGGCCCTGGGACGGACTGGCAACCCGTCCAGGGTGAACCCCGCCTCTCGCCCTAAGGCTGCTGGGATAGGCTCAACAGGATAACCGGTAAAAACATGGATGGATTCTGTGATACCTTAAACATTTTACCCACCATTTTGCAGTTGCAACAACAATAACAGTAATGTATGAAGTTACACTCCACTCAATTGCTTTAATGAAAATCCTACGAAGGGAAAATGGGTTCTGGTAAAAAAGTCTGATTATATTCCTGTGAAGAGAACAAAGCTTTCAGTGGTTCTAAGATCTAAGACTTAAGGATTAGAAGAAATCAGCTGAGCCATTTTGCCCTGTGATTTATTCCTGTCCTGCTGTAGAGGAACTTGTATTCCAGCCTCTGGTGAGGAATAGTTTTCAGTCAGGACGCCTCTTTTGGGATATCGCATCTAACTTTAGTGATGTTCCACATTACCTACGTGCCCATTTGGGTTGCCGCCTTCGTTCATGTGTCTCATTTCAATATTGTCATCTTTGACCACAGTATAATTATTACAACTTGAAATTAAAAGCTTTTAATAACCAGAATTAATCAGCAGGACTGTAAATATCAAATACAAGTGTCAGAGCACACTGTGCGTAGATGAGTTGATGTCAAAGGCTCAAGGGTTCATTCCTCCTCATTTTGGGTGAATCAGATGAATCTGATACGGAAAATTATTTTCATAATGTCAAGGTCGTGTTACCATATATATATGGTCTGTCATTAACATTTTTTTAAACAGTGATTGGAAAATTTGAGGGGTCATTTGTCATTTTGATGGATTATAACATTGAGGATGATCCTCATTAGCAGGCCTTGGTGCAGCAGGAGCACAGGCTGGGGGACGTCCTCCAGGTGAATCGAGCACTTTCAGACAGAGGAAATGCTGCGATCTCGCTGCCTTGGAGACGGCAGGCATTGGGAACGTTGAATTGGATTGTAGTAACAATCTGTATCATTAAAAAGTCTGTTAGATATGTAGACTCATGCATTCTAGGTGTGTTTCAGGTATTTGCAGATCTTCTGGATCCTGTCATCAAAGAGAGGCACAACGGCTACGATCCTCAGACCATGAAACACCCCACTGACCTGGACTCCAGCAAGGTACTTCTCACTCTCAAGTCTTGAGTCTTGTCAGATCTAATCTGCAGATTTACTGCAGAGCTTTGCAATTTATTCATTTTACAAGTAAGCAAAAAGTTTCTGTATGGTACAATCTCACAATAATATCCCAGAGATGAACACTCGCTGCTGGATTGGTGCCTACCAGTGATACCTGATGCTGCTGAAGCTATACTTGTACCTTTGTGGGAATATTTCTCCACCTGCCTTGACTTCAGATCCATTCAGGCCACTTCGACGAGCGCTATGTGCTATCGTCCAGGGTGAGGACGGGCCGCAGCATCCGGGGCCTGAGCCTTCCCCCTGCCTGCACCCGGGCAGAGCGCAGGGAGGTGGAGAAGGTGGTGGTGGACGCCCTGGCCGGCCTGAAGGGTGATCTGGCCGGGAGGTACTACAGTCTCACCCAGATGACAGACAAGGAGCAGCAGCAGCTCATCGATGTGAGTTATGCAGTGAGGCTGCGTGCATTTGAAGGACTACATTCTGGTTGTTGTGCAAATGCAGCATTTTGCTTCTTTTCTTCTTCTTCTTCTTTTAAAACGAGTTGTTTTGGGTAGCAAGGAAATTTGAATAAACAATTATTTGACAAGAAAGATGAAAATGTTCTTCATATCAAAGTGAAAATGTTCAATTTGAATGCTTCTTTTAGACAAACTAGGATCCTGATTACTACACTGGCCCACTGGCCAATTTATAGCTGTTGCTGACATGTTGCTCTCCGTGTAACAACAGGACCACTTCCTGTTTGACAAGCCGGTATCACCGCTCCTGACCTGTGCAGGTATGGCTCGTGACTGGCCAGACGCCCGCGGTATTTGGTAAGTTGGAACCCTGGATGGTAGACACTCATCCATACTTTTTAATCAACGCTTTGAAATATCGTCTGAATATAAGTGATTATTTGTGACCCGCCCCCACGTGTTTTCAGTCCTAAATCAGACCAGGTTCCAAAACGCAACAGTGTAATTTTGATAATCTCACATTCTGAATTACTTTATTTATTCATTCATGAAATTAAATGTTCAAATTTCCTTTAATTTTCATGGGAGTCTCAATTTTTTTCCACCCCGGCATGCTTGCACTAGTAATAAGATTTGTCTTTTGCTGAGCTGTGGTGGAGGTTTATTATAAATGCGGGCAATGCTTCTTGTGCAGTGAGTTCCGAGCGCGTAGCCAGGAATAGCCCGATGCACCATTGTGTGGGCCAGCCAAAATCAATCACCAGCGTCCTTTCCCTATCCGTCTGCCAGCCGTATCAGCCAACCTGTCCTCTCCTTAATAATTCACCTTTCCTTCATCCCTCCGTCATCTCCTCTTTCAGGTCCACTGGCAGCTTTGCCTCCTTCTTGATTATCATTCTCTCCATCCTTCCAATACTGCTGTCTTGTTTCAATCTCTCACTTCTGTCAGCTTCGTCCAACATCCTTCCCCGGCCTGCTCTCCTCACAAACTATCCATTACCTTATTAGTTCCCTCTCAAACAATATTAAAGAGGACGATATGGACAAAAAGCCTCTGTAGAGGATGACTGTGTCTACGTGCACAAAATTTGAGATCTCCTGTGTTAAAACAAAACAATGGCAGCGCAAAGTGGGTCATCAGATTCCAGTGGAGGCATCCTCTGGGGAGCGTAAATGGATTCCAGTCATTGTATTTTGCCTTGAAATCTTTATTTCTGTTAAATATTCCTGTAATATCAGTTCATTCCTGTTGAAATGTTGACATTCCAGGAGTTCGATAAACTCAAGGGAGATATTGACCTCGTAGCATGTTTCTAGAGCGGACAACACCTGAGATGCCCTTCCTGAACTTTTCCAAAAATCCCCAAACCGTGAGCTTCTTTTCTCTTTTGCTGACAACAGATCTGAGTTTAGGTTTCAATCAAACAAAGTGTTTGCGTTTTCTATTCTTCGATTGCCTGTAGCTTATGCAACGTCAATGCAAATAGAATAAATATGCCTCCTGTGCAGGCACAACAACGAGAAGACCTTCCTGATTTGGGTCAATGAGGAAGATCACACCAGGGTCATCTCCATGGAGAAGGGAGGCAACATGAAGAGAGTCTTTGAGAGGTTCTGCAGAGGCCTCAAGGAGGTCAGCCTGTGTTTGTAGTTTATAAGCATGTGTGTGAGGACAGAAATAGAAGAGAAGAGACAGGGAGGAGTGAATTTTGATTTGTCTTAAGATTTGTCATCGATATTAAACAATTAGTTTGGAAATTAATCGATTATGACTTAAATGTTTGCTGGTCTTCATTTTATTTGGTCTAGAATGTAAGATGAGGGTTTTTGGTTACGGTTTGGATGCAGTCCACTGACACCACCGTGGGTTCTGTGTGGATGCAATAGCTCTAAGAGTGTCAAAATTCTGGTAAAGAATACGTGCAAACAGCAACGTGCTTGCAATAGTCTTTGCTCTGCTATGGCGATAGAGTCTGTAGTCAGAACACACGCAAAAACACACTGTCCAAAGAAGTCCACGCAAACATAAATTATTTATTCAAGCGGTCCAAGTTCCCCATTAGTGGAATTGCAAAGGGCAAACAATACAACATCTGGCAAGGCAGTGGTGCACTGGATGTGACAAGCTTACTGCCACTGTTACATCTGACTAGTTGGAACCCAGCCTTTCTCTCTCGCACCACAATGAATTATACGTATAATTCTACAACAGCTCCTCTGTCTTCACTTGTCAGCTGCAAAAACTGACAAAACTCACAGCTGCCATCACTTACACACACATCCACTGACAGTCTCACGATTGTTCACATCAGTGGCGTGCCCGTGGGGATTTGTTTCTCTCTTCAGGTGGAGCATCTGATCCAGGAGCGTGGCTGGGAGTTCATGTGGAGCGAGAAACTCGGGTACATCCTCACCTGCCCCTCCAACCTGGGCACGGGGCTCAGGGCCGGGGTCCACGTCAAGTTGCCCCTGCTGAGCAAAGTAAGAGAATGATAAAATGAAGATAATTGCATGTGCACTCTTGCTTAGACATTCAAGTGGTGGAGGAGCATATAAGTTCCATTCTCAGTCAGTTATTTAGTCTCAGCAAAACAAGGCAATCAAAAATGTGGATGCAACAACTTGTTTGTTTTTTTTATTTACTCTGAATGAAGATGTCACAAGCAGCAACGGTATTAGGGTTCTACCTCTGTGGGTCAAACAGGATAGTTTGATTGCATCTGGTTTAGCTGTGATATTTGAAGAACTGGAATGTTTATAAAACATGGTGTGAATTTTGAGCGTCGGAATAAGGAAAGTGCAGATTTAATAATTCCGTCTCCCGCTACCTCTCAGGATCCCCGCTTCAGTAAGATCCTGGATAACCTGCGTCTGCAGAAGCGAGGGACAGGTGGTGTGGACACTGCCGCCGTGGGTGGTGTGTTTGACATCTCCAACCTGGACCGCCTGGGCCAGTCTGAGGTAGGACAGCCAGGATGGAGACGAAGTGAGTGTGAATGTGGGCATCCAACTGGGCAAGGTGGGCAACCATCCAGGGACCAGAGCGCTCCAAGGCCTTGGATGCCCCAGTTTCCCTGTGTGTTTGAGGGGATAAATGTGTGTTCTTTTGAAAGTATACGCCCGTATAGAACAAGGAGGAAAAACAACTTTTTAAGAATTTCAGATCGTGACATTTCAACCAAGAACCAAATGACAGTTTTTAACTTTAATCACAAAAGACTTAGAATGAACATCCATACTGATGCTGTCATAACTGTCAGAACGCTGCTGATGGCTTCACTGCTGCGGCGTCCTGATACTGCATCAGCTCTCTCTGCCTTCCATGGTAAAAGAAGATGGACAGTGTCGAGAGCTGTGGAGGGATTTTAAAGGTTTTAACACACAGCCTGTCTCAGGTAGAACATGTAGAGATGAGGCTGTAGCAGGGGTCGTAATGGGTGTGTTACCCACTGGCCTGTAGTGGGGTTTAATCAAACTATGGAGTCATCAGTTTGAAGCAGAGTGTCTCAGGAAAAGTGCAAGCTTGTACAGTAAATCCTCCTTGTGTAAATAAAGTAGATTCACGTGTCAGAGCGGAACCACAATGGTATTTCTGCATCAGCAGATCTTGCTACTGGCTTAGAAAGCTAGCAGGAACGAACTAACTACTGCCAGCATGGACATTTGAAATCAGAAAGTTTTTTTTAGGACTTAAGTTCAAAAGACAGAACAGACTCGGTTGTTCATTCTGACCTAATCGAGGTAAAGTTGTTCTACAAGGTTGCACATGGAGAGGGGGAGCAGGGTGTTCTTGCGCAGGCTGTATCTGTCTTTGTTACACAGCACAATGCAGCTGTTCTCTGTTGTGTGTGTGGTCACATATTTCAGGCTGATTTCATGGACAGTGGCTCTGACGGAGTGCTAAGTGCTTGTACACAGTCGCTAGCTCTCGGGGGGGGGGGGCTGGAGAATCACTCCTCGAGTTTTCCTCCTCTTGTAACTTGAGGAGGAGAATTTTGCGATAGAAAGAACTCACATATGCGATGCCATTTTTGAAGTTTGTGTGTTGGGAAAAGGCAAGTAGAACATTGTGATGGTCTAAGTCCAATATCCACTCCGAGTGTTTTTTCTGTTTTGAGAGTGTGGGAGGGTCATCGTTGTTTGGTCCTCCATCATCCAGACGGATGAGTCGAGAAGTTAACAGATGGAGGCAGTGAAAAATTGGGGGTGCTTCATCTCTCTGCTAGTCGGAGGTGATACGCTCTCCAGTTTTATATATCGAAGCACATTCCAACCATCCATCCATCCATCCATTGTCTTCTGCTTATACCTGTTAAGGGACGCGGGTTCACCCTGGACAGGTCGCCAGTGTGTTTACATTCCACCGACCGTAATGCAGCAGTTGGGTCTGTGTCTCCAGCCACTGACTGTCATATTGGAGAAGGTGCTGCTGCCTGTAAACTCTGACACGTCCCTCCCTCAGGTCCAGCTGGTGCAGACGGTGATCGACGGCGTCAACTACCTTGTCGAGTGTGAGAAGAAATTGGAGAAAGGCCAGGACATCAAGGTGCCCCCACCCATCAAGCAGTTCAAGTAAACACTGATCCCTAACCTCACCACACATTCCTCTGGGCACACGCACACACATGCACAAACACCCCTCTCTGTGCCCATAGATATGATGAATATCTATGCCATCTCTCTTTCATTAGTATATCTGAGCATCCCTCCCTGCCCGTGACACGCCTCTCTACTATTATCGTCTGCATATATTCTACACAGCGCGCTGGCTAAACCCGGTTTGGGTTTCACCTTGCTTAAGTGTGTTTCATTTGAATAGTATCTTTATCTTAAAACTAAAACTCAAATCCATCATCAAAATATCGTCAAATATTATCGGAGGATGTACCAACTGCAGGCTGTCAAAGATGGCTGCCGGTGTGCCCATCTCTGCATCTTTGGCTCCACTCCAAACACAAACCTGGCTTTCCTCCTCCTCCTCCTGCTGCATGTCCTATACTCTGCCTGTCTTCCCCTCATTCCTGTGTGCTGATTGGTCGCGTTATCCGGTGTTTATCAAGAACATCCATTTGTGCAATAACTACCTGTGTGGATTGTGTGTTGTTCATTGTTCCTTTTCACCATCTTGAATGGATTCAAATGGGGATTTTAACAGCGTTCAACGGAAGAGTTCTGTGGAGGACTTGTGTTCAATGACACAGTGGTGTCACTAACTACACACACTGGCTGAGCTGACCTGGGTTCTGTACTGTAAGCTATTGAAGCAATATCATTTCAGCTCATCACTGAATGTCACTGTTATATCTTTTATTAAAGAAATAATCTATTTAACAGTAACTCTGTCTCCCGTGTTTTCCCTGCTTTTGTCACTGGAACGTCGCTTGTTCCAGCTTCTTCTTAGTAGTCCAATACTCAGGTGTCTGAGTGCGCGGTTACTATGGTGACCAAGCTAGCGGTGCCGGATTTTGATCAGCTTGAAAGGCTGAAATGAAAGTTTGTTTCCTTTATCCTTTATTAAGGCAGTCTGTTGAATCTGAGCACATGAACACCAGCATCCCACTGCACCAGCTACATGTAAGATGACCCTTGAGTCCAGACTAAACACTCTCTTATGTCCATTTGTCTTTGAATATTTTGCTGCTTAATACCAAGGAAGCTAACAGCTAAAAAAAAAAAAAAAAAAGGATCTTTATTCCCACAGACACAGCAAAAAGCTAACTTGCATAAACCAGGAGAATTTCAAACTAGGCTAACTTACACACAGCTGGTGCGACCCGCTGCTGAAAACTACACTAAATGAAATGTCTGCTGCATCGTATGCATTTGAGCAAATAAGAACGTTTACATGTGTGTCTTATTTGTCTGCTAAGAGGTCATTGTTTACTCTGCAATGCAGGAAGTGTGCAACAAGTGCTTTGTCCCGTTGTGAATGAATGGGATTTTATTGTCTCCAGTGATGAAATAAGCAACAATTTTGCCACTGTTATGGTCTGGTCGTTGACGGGACAACAAGGCATTCGGTGTTGTGTGGCGACACGGCTGAGATGTTGAGTGTTGGCGTCGCAAGGCGTCAGGAATCCCTCTGTGTGAGAGAGCTTCTGATGTCCTGGATACATCCTCTCCGTCGCTCGCAGCGTGTCACCAACATAATCCTGCAGACTTCTCTCCTCCTCCTCCTCCTCCTCGTTCTAGATATGGATGAGGAGCAGGCAGGTTGCTGTGGCAACCACTTCACTGAAGCAATGAGGGTTCCGATGGGGGAGGGAAGAAGGGCTTTGTGGGTAACAGAAAACAAATTTCTACAGCACAGCAGAGAGCAGCAGAGCTCTCCACCAAGAACAAAAACACAGACCCTCCGGTTTCATAGCGACTGGAAAACACAGTATGTAATAGGATCATTTGTGATTGATGGGAGAAGAAAATGCTTCTTTGCACAGCACTTAATAAAGGGATTACTTGCGTATTACAGTATTTTTTGTTGTACCGATATTTGACGTAAATTACAACAGGGCATGATCCTTTTTGACCTTGCTGGTTCGTCTGTCTGCTGGATATTGCAATGAGATGATTGTAAACCAAAAAGGATGTTGACAGAGTTGCTGATATAATTTGATAAAACAATAAGAATTGTTGGGAAGTTTTTCCTCACCCAGATGAAGGGTCAACAGGCAGACGATGTCCTATCTGACACAGATTGTAGCCCCTCAAGGAAAATTCCGATGTATAATTCAGAGCTTCATAAATAACATTTGATCGATTGAATTTGCATTAAAAATATCACAGTATTCATCATATCACACAACTGCAATATAGTTATTTCTACCATAGTATTGCTAGGATCTGGTATGATGTGTGTACGCTAAGATGCTGTTTGGTCTCCAATAATTGACCTTGAAGCTGCACGTGTGTTTCACAAACTGCTGTCTGGCAGAATAATCTACACAAACACTTGTCTGCCTACACACACACACACACACACACACACACTTTCATCACAGCTCCACAGATGCTGGATGTCAGCACATCTACTTGATGAAAAACAAAACATTTGAGGAAACTCTTCTTAACTTATTTCTGTCCAATTCATTCCTTGTAAGCACTTAGTGAGAAACACCGTTGAGCCTGAGTCACGACGACTGCAAAAAAATCCACCACCAGAAATGAAGGTTTGTAAATATGTTGCTCGGAACAAACATATCCTCAAAATAAATAACCGTCCTAAGAGTATTTGAAAGGTTTAACAGGGCACAGTGATGTGTGATGAATGGCCGGTCAACTGAATACTTGCATACTTCCTCTTCTTTATCTCATCCGTCTGAGTGAATTGCAGCACCAGGTGGGTCCTAAAATGCTAGCAGGGGTCCAAAACTCTTCAGCATTTTACCATTAGTACCCAGGCTTGTAGGTTTGTGTGCGTTGGGGATGTTTAAAATTCGGACTCTATCACTTGGTGGTGAAATACCTGGGAAAGTCCTTTCCTCCACAGATACTTTTATAATATTGTATGTTGCCTTTGAAAATGCTATATTTACATATCTTTATTCACATTGGATTTTAATTGAAATATTTTGTGTTCATAGACATTTCAGAGGTTGCAAGGTGTAGAATTGGCTTCAAGCTAACAGAAAAGTATGGAAATGTATTTTTAAGAAGTGTATGAAGGCCATTGTTAACCACAGTTCGAAGTAGTACAGCAGGAATCTGAAGAATAAATGATAAAGTCCAAATTTCTGAAGGAAACTAAAGGGCACTGACTTCATAAATATTGTTTGATAAATATAACTAATATATTTTCTTAAACCGTCTACGGGCGACAACCATTCACACTCATACGTATTCATACCTACGGTCAATTTAGAGAATCCAATTAGCCTAGTCCCCAAATTGCATGTCTTTGGACGGTGGGAGGAAGCCGGAGTACCCGGAGAGAACCCACGCAGGCATGGGGAGAACATGCAAACTCCACAAAGAAAGATCCAGGACCGGGACTCGAACCTGCAACCTTCTTGCTGTGAGTCCACAGTGCTATCCAAAGAACTCATACTCATGGAGGGTATTTTTCTCTCGGAGTGCTCCACCTGCTGGCTGGATGACAAAACTGCAGGTTTCAAAAGAAAAAGAGACATACTGAAATTTAAAGCGGGGGCGGCGGGGGGGGGGGGGGGGAAATGCGCCGTTTTTATCAACCACCTTTTCTTTAAGTAGGTCAAGAAATTTTTAATTCAACTTTATTGTGTCATCCTTCCCGGTTGTGTGAGCTCGATTCTTTTTGTCGGCACATGACAACGGAGATGGTGAGTTATTTTATTGTATCCCAACTGGAACAAACGTCTTTGTTTCACCAGTGGTTGCAGCTCAGGTCATCACGAGAATTCACAGACGGCAAATATTTAAAAAAGAAGAAAAAAATCACACGTGAGACACGTTGATGATCAGCCTCCAAAGAATGTTACTCCGACACAGAAATATCAAACTCAAATCATGCAACAAACTGAAGCACAGAACAATATTTTCAAATGCAGCCACAAAATGCAGTGAAAATGACACAATCTGTACTTAATTGTTACTAAGTTACAAGAAAAACACACCTGTCATTCATTTCCTGTCAGTCTGCGTTTACAAAATTGTACTTTAGTTTCTAAAGAGATCTAAAGTCACCCCTGCTTTGAGTTGTTGTTCCATCGTTTACAGAATATGACTGACGCATGATGGGATTTATCGTCCAACCACTTGCTTGTACAGCACTGCTATGACATGATCAGCCTGTGTATTTTCACACTACCACATTACTTCGCATGCCTAAAAACACTTGGTGAAAGGTTAAGAATAATAAAGTTGCTCAATTTCTAATTCAGTGATATACAAGTAAAAAGAGCACAAAATAAATAAAAATACAAACACTCAAAATAATATTGAAGAAACATGGTACTTGTTATGAATTACTAACCACCGCTTTGCAGTTCATTAGAAGTCTTAAAGTCAAACACTTCAGTGTAAACGTAATGAGTTCAGCGGTGTGACAGGCGAGTTTTGATTTCTGTCGTGTTCTGATTGGTTGAGAAACGATGAGTTCCAGTGTAGTGTCTTCTGATTGGCTGGCTGGGACGGAGTGACGTGTTCGCCCGTCCAATGGCAGGCTGCCACACTGTGGTTAGGAGAGGCTCCGCTTGCCTGGCCCAACATCTTCACCGCCTCCATCTCTTTCCCTTTCTCTATCCACCCTCCACCTCCGCTGTCCGGTAAACCTGCAGCTTCGTCTTTCTTGTCGCCTGAGAGGGAGGCTACCGCGGACCCGAGCTGCAGTTTACACCGTCGAGTTGAAGCACTAGTTAGACGGACTTTTAGCAGGTGCGGTGTGCGATGTTGAGGCTGATCTTTCTGGCGGCACTAGCCGGATTCACCCGGGCCAGTGATGTGCTCGAATTCACCGACGACGATTTCGAAAGCAAGATCGGAGACCATGACCTCATTCTGGTGGAATTTTTTGCCCCTTGGTAAGTCTCGGTGCGGAGCGATTAAAACGATTTACAAACGTAACGGCGACGCTAGCTGAGCTAATTTAATGATTTTGGTGGTTAACCGTTCAGCTAACGTGGACTGGCGTTGACTTGCAAGACTTCAAAAATACAAACAAATCGCGAACTGGGTTTAAATGCACTTTGTTGGACGCACTTAACAAATAACACGAGAGTTTATGGTGTCAGATGGTTTATTGGTAAGTGACTAAACGTTAGCTTGCTAGCAAGAAGCGGAGGAAGAGCGCTAACTGCATGGTTCATATCTTTTGTCCATGAACAATAAAAGTAAGGCTGTTTTTGTTTTTCCTTGAATGAACACCGACGAACCACAACTACAAAATCAATTATTCGTGTTTTATTTGTCTGATATCCGCGGTGCTAAATCTCTGTCAATTGAAACTACCTGCGAATGAGGAAGTTAGGGGTGTGTCCTTTTTCTGTTGTAACGTCCTCATTGGCCAGGGAAGTTTTGGTGTCGACCCCTGATTGGTCGAGAGGAACTGTAACGTGTTACATTGTCACAAAACTTGAATTTGATGCAATTAGAACTGGAATTCATGTGTCGTCTTTTTAAGTTAACTTTGAGGTATTTTCTCGGCAGATTTTTTTTTAATTTGACATAGCAGGAATTGCACAGCTGTAATCATCATGAATCAACCCCTGGTCTGATCCCCTAAACTGTAAACAGCCCGAAATCATGTCGATTCTACCTGTATCATGATGTTGAATCCTTCTACAACCGACCTACATCTCCTGTGCTATCTTAGAAGACCTGGCACGATCTTAATTCTTTTTTTGATGCAGAAAATTAGAACCATTACTCAAATTTGACTCCATTATATTAGCCATATTTACTTTTGGAGTGATAATTGCAATAAATCAAGAAAGAGAAGCACATTTTTATCGCAATTCACCACGCATAAAAGTAGTATCTTCCTCATTTCTCTGCGTTATAACAGTTCCATAGTTTGTATTAATTTCTCACGATTTCCTTGTCTTACTATTCGTTGTTTTCTACTTAAAGCATAAGAGACTTGACTTGTCATGTTGAGGGTTCCACTTTGTGAACAAGAAAAGAATCAGGAGCTTTATCCTCAAGATGAATTTAAAAAACCAAGAGATTTAGAATAACAGCATAACCAACCTATAAACACAACCCTTCCCCACTCATAGCTCTTAAAAATATTGATTTGTGATATCCAGTCAAGCATTCACCATTTTAGTAACTTTCCCCTTTCTCTTAAACTTCTATGTTGTCCTTGACTCTATTGCAGTACCTAAATTCAGTTAAACACCGAATTTCCTTTAGGATGTTTACCAAGCTGAAACCTGAGTACAAATGTAACCCAAGTGTATCTGGTGTGTATCCTCTGTCCTATAGGTGTGGCCATTGCAAACGTCTCGCCCCCGAGTACGAGGCAGCAGCCACACGCCTGAAAGGCATCGTCTCTCTAGCAAAGGTGTTGCATAATACACTCGATTTAACTTTGTCCACATTAATTGATTTTTTTTTTTCCAGTCTGTATCATTTTTATTAATATAAGTAAATCTTCTTCTTTGCCTTAAAGGTCGATTGCACAGCCAACAGCAACATATGCAGCAAATATGGTGTCAGTGGCTACCCCACGCTGAAGATCTTCAGGGACGGAGATGAGTCCGGTCCATATGATGGCCCCAGAACTGCAGGTACATGGTTGTAATGGGTTTTTATTTTAATCGGTTTATGGCTTGGAGAGTTGTAAAACTTTCAAAAATGTGTGTTAATGTTCTGTTTAATCTCTTCCTCCCCGTAGATGGGATTGTAAGTTTCCTTAAGAAGCAGGCTGGCCCGGCATCTGTGGAGGTCAAGGCTGAAGCAGAGTTGGAGAAATTTCTGGCCGACCAAGATGCAAGCGTTGT
This sequence comes from Aulostomus chinensis, assembly GCF_037954235.1. Lineage (NCBI taxonomy): Eukaryota > Metazoa > Chordata > Actinopteri > Syngnathiformes > Aulostomidae > Aulostomus > Aulostomus chinensis. Next base: position 25,548,455 of record NC_141326.1, read on the forward strand.
TGGTGAGTTACTGCTGACCATCGATGACCGTGTCATCAAACCTGGTGCCACAGTTGAGGTTTGCTCCCCCGTAACAAGCTGCAGTTGCACACCGCCAGTTATCCTTCACGCGGGCAAAGTGAGTAATTCTTCCTGATCTGAACATGATTCAAATTTTCTTCTCAGGCTTCTTTGCTGATGACAAGAGCACAGCCCAGGCAGAGTTCCTGAAGGCAGCCAGCGCCTTGAGGGAAAACTACCGCTTCGCTCACACCAACTCTGAGGCTCTCCTCCAGAGCCACGGCGTTGATGGAGAGTGAGTTTATCTCTGTGCATTTAACCTGGTCACTAACTAGAACTCACCAGCCTCTTCACACTAGTGATGGAACAGTGGCAGCAGCTGTTAGTTTAGCAGATGATCGGGACAAAAGTGACCTTTGCTCTGTTGGTTTTCAGGGGCATCATCCTGTTCCGCCCACCGAGACTCAGCAACAAGTTTGAGGAGAGCTCCATCAAATACGATGATAAATACTCCAGCAGCAAAATCAAGAGATTCATCCAGGACAACATGTAAGTTTGATATGAGAGGAGACAGTTTGTCTATTCCCTCTGTCGTTATGAGCTCAGATGCTCTGTTTGTGATGCAAGATGCCTTCGCTGGGGCTGAACGTGTTGGTCTTATCCTGACCTACTTGTTTACTTATCTGCGTTCCTGTTACACCTCCAGGATGTCTCTGAATGAGCTGTTTGCCACGCTGGTCGTGAGCCTGCTCTGATAAACATGGAGCAACGCAGAGGTGCTGGACGTTGCTCCGAAGAACAAATTTAATACTTGACTAACACGAGGAATCTTTAAAAAAAAAAAAAACAGCAAAACTGCAGGATAAGAGAAATATACCATATCGAAGAAGCTGGCATATAAACCCTCAGAATGTGTAAGTGAACACAGCAGCACTGATATAGGCTGTCTGAGCACGAATGTAACCATCGCTTGCAGAACAAGTTACCATGGTGATTTATCCTACAGGGGTGAAACATCCCTCATGAGTCTGAAAGTCCCGAGTTGAGCCTGAAGTTACCTTGCTGACTCACCAGCCCCACGTGGCGATACAGGACCCAGATCTTAGTGCAACACCGTGTTGCTGCTGTTCTCTTACTGAGTGATATTTCAAACCATAGAGATGCATTATAATCCCTATTCTTTTAATTTTAATGTCTTTTTCTTTTTTGGGAGAAAAATCTCATTCGTGTGATTTACGGTCTTTGCGTGAACTTTGACACTGAACTCAGAAGTGATTCATTAAACAAAGCTGTTTGTTTAACCTCAGCTGTGACTGATCCTCAGACAAATTTGGATTAAAATATAAAACACACACACGTCCACTCGGTTTGCTCTTGCAAAAAAGGAAAAAAAGTTTAAATCTTTACTTCTGCTCCTCCGTTAACATGTTCAGGTGCCCCAGAACACCAAATTTGATTCCCTTCATTATTTTTGTGACAGAAATGATGACACACTGTATTTTCATGTTGCTCAGAAGGTAAACGTGAAGCTGCTTTTACAGGTTTCACATGTTGGATGTTAAACTGTTTGTGTTCTCATTTTTAGTTGTTGTTTTGCTGCTAATGGTTATTTGACCAATTTTCTGGTTGATCAGCACCGACCTCCCCTCGCAATGTTTGACTTGTTTCACTCAGGGACCTCACATGTAGGCAGCTCTGAACAAACTAAAATATTTCCAGATATTCCTGTCTACACATTTCAACCAGTTAGGGGTTGTGTATCTGCACATCCTGAACTCCTGCCATTACGCTGTGGGTTTTGTGAAACACCATTTTCTCCTGATTATGTGGTTACTGGTTTCAAACCAAAGTGTTGTTTTGACCTTGACTCTGACCTGATGAGTTCCCCCTTCTTCTCCTCAGCTTTGGAATCTGCCCCCACATGACAGATGACAACAAAGACCAGCTGAAGGGCAAAGATCTGCTGGTGGCTTATTATGATGTGGATTACGACAAAAACCCCAAAGGCTCCAACTACTGGAGGAACAGGTAGGAGTTTCCCTTGTATACTCATGTGCTGACACATGTCGTTGTGCCTTCCCAATAGGAATGGACAGAAACACCTCCCTTCCTTCCACTCGGCTCATAATCTGATATAGGTAACATTTGATTTGCTGCTTTTCCGCTGAACTAAACCCAACTGACATTTCACAGGGTAATGAAGGTGGCGAAGGTCTTCGTGGATCAGGGCAAGAAGCTGAACTACGCCGTGGCCAACAAGAACATGTTCAGCCACGATGTGTCGGAGTTCGGCCTGGATGGCAGCTCAGGAGAACTTCCTCTCGTAGCCATCCGCACCGCCAAGGGAGACAAATACGTCATGACCGAGGAGTTCTCGTAAGTATCAGAGATGAGTCGTTACCAGTGATCTTTATAAATGAGAATAGAACCCGTAAAACCCACGCAGAAGGTGGATGTGGGTCAGGTTAATGAGGTTCGTTAACCAGCACTTGATTCAGAAATGGGGAAATACAAATTTTTGTACAGTTGTGTGTTTTGACACTCGGGAGGGTCTTGCTCACATGGAATCAGTTGAGTAGAATGCAGGTCCACATTAGAACCTGAGTAAAAGAGCATGTCTCCTTTTTGTTTTTTACACAAGCTTGTTTCCCTGCTCATGAAAATGTCTTGTGATTCTTGTTCTGCCGCAGCCGTGATGGGAAAGCTCTGGAGCGTTTCCTGCAGGACTACTTTGATGGCAAGTTAAAGCGCTACCTCAAATCAGAGCCCATCCCAGAGAACAACGACGGGCCTGTAAAGGTAAGATGAAATACGAATAATAATTTAAAAAAAAAAAACATAAACTGAAGCGCTTCCGCGAGTGCCATCGGCGGTTCTGACCTTTTTAGCCCACTGTGATGTCATGTTCGTACTTGCGAGAGTCTTGGCTCATTCAGGATGTTTCCGTTCACCGGCTGTTTCGGCTCGTTGTGTCAGTCAGAGGTCTGCTGTGAGCAGAGCTTGCTGACCTGTTGTTCCTTCCCTGGTGAATCGATTATCACCATGTAATAATAAGATCATGTATTGTGCCCAGTCAGAGAACATGGCTGCCCTGTTAGCGCCTCATGTATCTAGAGGTGATGGAGGTCTTCAGACTCCAGTGCCACATGGTATAAATCAAGAGATGACGTCAGTCACAGGAATTCCTGAAAGCACCATCAGGGTTGTGCACGTTCACACTATAAAAGCTCAGCGCCCCATAGTTTAAAGTAGCACCTCGGTGTGCAGGCGAGGCATCATGTCGGGTGTTTTCACATTTATAATTTGGTCACTTTGATCCGAATCAGAGGCAGAATTTGTCGCTATAAAGCACGCGTGAATTTTCCCTCTGTGCTGCTCGGATCTCTAACCGGACAATATTTCTACTACTTTCTTCTGCATAAAGGGGTTTGCTTCCGCTGCATCCAAAAATGCAAAGCATACCCTCGGTTACAGGAGCTGTAACTTGTGGATTTCACCCTATAATTGATTCAGGTTGCTGGTTTTTGCCGTAATGCTGCGTACACTTGCCGTAAATGAACCGCACCAAGTCGATTCGGTTCAGCTGAGTTCAAACAAAAAGGATGTGAAATAAGCTCCAGAAAACACTGGAGGCGTGGGGAAAGCTTCACCGTTATCACGGATGACCTCACTTATCTGTCATTTGTCCTCAGGTTATCGTGGCTGAAAATTTCGAGGATATCGTCAATGACGACAGCAAAGACGTGCTGATCGAGTTCTACGCTCCGTGGTGCGGCCACTGCAAGAACCTGGAGCCCAAATACAATGAGCTGGGAGAGAAGGTGACCTTTTTTTTTTAAAAAAAAATTTCCAGTTATCTGCAAGATGGATGTTAGTGTTGTTGTTCTGTGGTGATTCAAAGTGAGCACGTACTTCAGTGGACCCTGGCGTCCTCGTCATTTCAAGCCGTTAAGTGAAGATCTGCCTCCTAAAAGAATATTTGTAAGAATTACGTATTATAAGAGTTGCGTCATTCGTTTCCCTCCTTTGCCTTGAAAGCTCGCCAATGATCCCAACATCGTCATCGCCAAGATGGATGCCACAGCCAACGATGTGCCGTCTCCGTATGAAGTCAGCGGGTGAGTCGCATTTACATCGTCACAGTGACTCAGTGAAGACTACACGGAGCAGATTTTTGTCACTTTCCACTGCATATATTCACTGAACTGAGTCCCAAATGTGAGGGGAAAAAACTACAAGGCTTTTAGAGTCGTGTTTTGGACATTCATGATACAAAATGTTGTTGTTGGTGGTTGGGCATTGATTATTGGATCTTTTTTTTTTCTCTCCTCCAGTTTCCCCACAATTTTCTTCTCTCCAGCTGGACGTAAGATGAACCCAAAGAAATACGAGGTGAGTACCGTCGCTGGCAATCAGTGAAAGAGTGAGTAGCTTGTACCCTCTTGGCTAATCGTCTGGTCTCGCCACTGTTGCTCCAGGGAGGTCGCGAGGTGAGCGACTTCATCTCCTACCTGAAGAGAGAGGCGTCCAACCCCTTGGTGGTGCAGGAAGAGCCCAAGAAGAAGAAGAAGAAGGACATAGATGGAGAGCTATAAAAGCTCCAAACAGGAACTCAACTTCTGCAGGAGTATTGGGGGGAATCGTGCGGAGAACGAACTAAATTATATTCCACATTCTTAGTGAACTACCGAATGCTCTGAAGCCAAGTCGAAAGATGCGGCCCTGCCTTTTTGGTCTTCTGCTGCGCTGGGAATACTGTGGCTGGAGGAGCGGCGGTGCAGGGCCTGCCCCGATGTTTAAAAACACATTTTTAGCAAAAAGGGGACAGCTTTTGAAAATTGAGATTTTTTTTTTTTTAATTTCCCCTGGTCTGTCTACTTCACCTCAGGCTGATGCACTTTGGTTTGACACCAGTCTCTCTGTCATCTGTTGCTTTGGTTTTGTTGTCGTCATCACGGGGGGGGTTATGGTCATGATGAATTCCTTCTGTTTTTTGTCTTTTTGGTTTGTGTTGTTTGTTTTTTTTTGTACATTTGGAAGGATTGTGAAATAAAAAGGCCCACAAAACCAAAACAGTGAATGATCTCATTGGTTTTAAACTTCTGTGGTCAAACTTGAGCCATTTTGTCTTTTTCATAGATTTAGTCAGGACCGGCAGACAGTCAGGCTGCGATTTTTTCACTCGGTTAACCCGCGTCTTTTATTGATGCGCTTATAATTCTGTTCAGAAATGCTCAAAAGTCCAGAACAATCGGTTATCAGCCAACAGATGTATTGTTCTGACATTCCAAAACCAAAGATGAATCTAGTTATGATTATAAAACAGGAATACGCTGAAAATGTGTATCCGTCCGTACAAATATGTGATGAGAATACTCTGCAGTCTGCTGGCCATATTCTCTCAAGTGACTAATAAATGTTATCGTTAGGCATCACATAAATTGAGTTGTGATGAGGAATTAGGACCTTTTGGTCACTAAAAGCTCTTCGCTTCAACAAAATGCAGATTAATCATCAAATGTTCATCACCTTATTGAAAAAAAAAACCAAATGCCACCGCGCAAGTAAACACGCCATCTGTCTGTGCTCAGTCAGGATTGGATTCTTATGTGACGAATGCGTTTGAAAGTGCCGTGTGAAGCTCTCAGATGCGGCGTATTTCTTTAATCATACCCCGCTGTGGTCATCACTCATACAAGGCAGCTTATTTTACTGCGATCTTAAAGTTATGATTTGCTGTACACCATACTTATCCTGCAATGTTGTTATGTCTTGAGCAAGATTTAAAAGTTTTATTCTGGATAGTTCGTCAGCATTTGACCAGGCTGTGACCTTTGCTGACGTCAATGCTGTGGATGGGAGTTAAGTGGTTCTGCGGGACACACTGCATCTTTTTCTTCACAACTGAAGAAGGAAAACAAAACGTTGAAGTGATCAGCAAGGAAATATTTCAAGTTTCTGTTTCTACTCTTTAGAAACTTTACTGTTATTTTCCAGTGGCTCTATGTCATCACTTAGTGGTGGGTGTGTGTTTCATTTTTGCCCCATTGCTGTCACTGGAGGAAATGTACTTTCTACTTCTCTAACAGGTGCAATGAATGTGCCTATCAGCTGAAATCATCCTTCCAAAAAAGTGGAAATTACAACCCGATATACAGCAGAATTGCATTTATTTGCTCTAATTAAGGGGATTCTCTTTGTCTACACATATTATAAAATGACTTAAACACACTGAATCAGATACATTAGGTGATGTGGCAATTAATCTCTATTTCAGTGTTTGTCCGCTTCGGGTGAAATGATTAACTCGTTAAGTTTCTTTTTCAATTTGACTTGTTCTTGTGGCAGTTACCTGCCAGATCAGTAGGCGGCGACGTGTCATTTCGTAGCTAATCGCTGGCGCTTTAAAAAAAAAACACGAAGAAGAAGACTAGCCAATCAGATGACGCGCAGAGAGAACTCGCCCGGGCATGTCCAGAGTTTCCACGTGCTACGGCTGATAGTGCACAAGGTAATGACAAGAATTTCACTTATTTTTTAACGTCTTTCAGTTGTTTTCTTTGTTTGTCAGAAGTCATAAATGTCACATTTGTGTCTTGGCATTAATTTTACGTAAACTTTTTTTCCCCCTCTAACAAGGGATGTGTAGTTTTTAAGCGGCCCTCTTTAGCTAATACAAGGCTTTCCGGACCGATAGCGCTGACTCGGAAATGTTACATTAAACCGGAGTCTTCCTTCTTCTTCACCTGTTTGTGCCGCTGTTAAATACCTCAGTTGTTTAACCAATTTAACAAACATCTGTTGTCGTGTTCGCGTCCCGGCTACGGCTGAGACGGAGTCGTTGCTGCCGTCTGTCGTTATTTGTCAAACCTCCATTCAAGTCAACTGTTGACGAGGCAGATGAGAATTGAACGTGACTTTGTTGTGTTTGCTGGTGAAAAAACAATGTGGATTCTGCGAGATTTATCAAGCACCAATACATATTCGGTAGCAGATTTTCTTTTTTCTTTTACAGCTAAGAGATAATGTCAGACAGATTCCTCCTCAATTAAATAAGTCCAATTAGAAGATGTAATCACAGGGGAGGCTAACTTGCTCTCTGATTTCCTCAGAAATGACTGCCGGGACGGATTCATACGTTGATGATGGCGGGGAAATCAAAAGGAAATAAGGGCTCCTCTTGGGGGCTTCTCAGCAATTACAGATATTTGTGCAAAAAGAACATGATGCTCCGTGCAGTGGAGAGTGCAAGAGCCAGGAAGAAACGTCAACAGAAGATCATGACCGCCGACGTAAAAAGGAAAAGAACTGACAGCTGTAATGAACCACAGGATGCAGAAAAACTGGTAAAAAAAACATCAAGCAACACAGGGCCGGAACGGCAAACTACCCTGAATTCTGAGGACAGAAGCTCAGATGCGTCTAAATCTGGACTCTCTGTACCGATGCCTAAAGCTACCGACCACCACAACTTGGACTCGGTTCTCAGAGACAGCTGGGAGGTGGACAGTGGGTTCTGTTCTGAGGCCAGTCCTCCGGCCAGTGGGAGAAGTTCCCCCTGTCTGAGCTTATGCTCGACCACAGTGGTGGCGTTGGACTGTGAGATGGTCGGGACGGGGCCTGGGGGGCGCTGCAGTGAGCTGGCCCGCTGCAGCATCCTGGACTATCACGGCAACATCCTGTATGATAAGTATATTCAGCCGTGTCAGCCCGTCACAGACTACAGAACTCGCTGGAGTGGCATCCGACGACATCACCTGCAGAATGCCACGCCCTTCGATCAGGCCAGAGAGGAGGTGAGGATGACTTCACCTCTGTGACAATCTTCTCCTCGTTCAGAACATCTCTGCTACAAAACTTACAAAGTGCACAGTCAAGCCTAGACAAAGACGACTACCCTGTAATTAGGTTGGATCGAGTGCTCTTGCAGGCACATCGCACTTCACTTGGAAAGAAATCAAGACGATTTGTGTTGCGCTGTAAGGATTTCAACATCCCAGCATTTCATCTCTTTCAGTCAAACCCCGGTGTGGTTGTTTTGAGAGCTTGTGAAAGCAGCGATTGAACTCCGGTGCAAACAAAGTAAACAAGCAATCCCTGTCTGCTTCCAAGTGATGTGGAGTTTGATTGCAATGAGAGGCCTGTCTGACCCAGTTACAGGACGCGTACGGCACTGTTTGGTTGGCTTTTGGGCCAAAGACGTTTAAAAATGAATAAATTAGTGCTACTTTTTTTTGGTTTTGTTTAACTCGAAAGATTTTGGTACAAAAATCCCTGTCTCATCTGGTGGCTGCGTTCGGCAGTCTGTCCCCTTGTGTTGCAAAACAATGTAACTCCATTGCCCTGATTAGCCTTTGCTAATTATTGCATTGTCACTCAATAATTGGAGCGATTCCACTATTTATCCCTGTCAACAACTTGGATAGAAAGATAAATTGAGCCCAGGTTGAAAATCTATTAAATACTTTGTGTGTTGTCCCGACATTATAAAGAAGTCACAAGACACCCTGAGTGTATTTTCAGTCGCTCCCAGTCTGACAGCCCGAATCATCTGTGAGCTTTTTTTCATCACTTCTTTCTCTCCTGTAGATCCTCAGTGTCCTCGAGGGAAAGGTGGTTGTGGGACACTCGATCTACAACGACTTTGAGGTGTTGGACATGCTGCATCCAGGTCACATGGTCAGGGACACTGGTACCACGCGCCTCCTCAGCCGTTTAGCTGGCTTCCCCCTTCAACGCTGCGTCTCTCTCAAGATCCTGGCCAGTAAACTCCTGAGCAGGAGGATACAGGTGAGATGTCTTCGTGTGTGCATTGCTTGAAGTACTACTGAGTCCTGGAGAATCTTGAGATGAGTTGTTGTGAACCCTGCTGACCTCAGCTTGTTTGTCCTCCAGGTCGGTAGGAGAGGTCACTGTTCAGTGGAGGACGCTCGGGCTGCGCTCGACCTCTACAAGCTGGTAGAGGGCAAGTGGGAAGAGGAGCTGCAGAGCCACCTGAGAGACGACGACGCGCCACATACGCCAAGCCTCGCCGCCTCAAACCACTACATGCAAGATGAGTACTGGCCAGATGACCTCACACCTGACAGCCAATGAAAGGAGAGTCCCGGTGGTGAAATACCTGAACAGGTGGAAAGTTTTAGATATTGTGAACAAAACAAAATCAATCCACTCTGTTCATCTACATGGTCTCAAAAAAGATTTATTGTATAACTTATGGAAAAAAATAATTATTGCTTGAATAAAAGCAACACTTTATCCAAAACGTGTATTTTCATTTTCTCACAATTTGGTGTCAATCTCACGAGGCGTTCTGGTGTCACAAATAATGCAGCAGGGAAAATGTGAGTGCCATACATGTACTTGTGGGTATTTGAAAGGGGAAAAAAAAAAAAAACACTTTGCGGGTGAAGTATTGCTTTAAAGCACTAGATAACTTATTACTGGAGTTTCAAACATGATTGAAGTTGATATCAGCATGTTTTTAAGTCTCAAAAACTAATGTCACATGATTGATTGTTGCATAATCAATCATGTTGTAGTTCTTTGTTGTTTTATGGCACAGTGGCTGGCTGCATTGAATTCACTGAAATAAGCTCGAGTTAGCGGCCTTGATACTTGATGTTTTCACCTCCGACGTGAAACAAACAGGTGCTGTTTCATGTTGTAACTGTGTGAATGTGCTGCGTTCAACTGAGTCAGCGTTACTTTACCTCTCACTGTAAGCTGCTCTTCGGTGTCCCAATAAAATGACGTCACATTGAAATGAAACACTGCAGCAGTTGTGTTTTAATGAGTGGATGCGGCTCACATTGTGCTGTCAGCAACTCGTGTTCGTAATGTGGAGCTGCTGAGAGGCTCATACGCTCCAGAAATCCTCTCTGGCTCTGCTCCAGTCTCTCACACTCGTCGAAAGGTCAACTAGGCTTTTGACACTTCAAGGTTTGGTGCGTGTCAGGATGCACCGACGTATCAGCCGGTGGTTGCCTGGTCTGAATTTGTCCTCAGATTTGATGTGACAAAGGGCCACAGGACTTCGCTGAGTTATTTTTTGCATGATTGTATTTTATTTATTTTTATTTATTTTTTTTTGCCTTGCACAAACAGCGAATTGTAAAAACAAAACCAAAAAAATCAGTATTGGCGTCTGCTACTGCAACTTTATTTCAGTCAGTTCCATCGATCATGCTGTCCACTGAGCTGCAGGGGGAGCTCTTGATTTTGCTGAGACCGTTTGAGATGTTTTTGTCCCCATTCTTTCCCCATAAAACCTGAACCGGGCCCTCGCAGCTCAGGCGGAGGAGAGAACACAGAGCAGCATTGTTCCGCCAATCCATATAATTTTTGTTCCCCAAATCGCTTTATTGAGCAGATCAGGACCGATTTAGCAGATTACTGGTTGGCCGCCTGCTTCCTCGCTGTTCATCAGCAGGAGAACGTGACGTCAGCATGCTACCACGGAAGAATACGCTGGATGACATCAATGTTCACGGAGACGGAGTTTGTTTAACCATGGTTGTTTTTTTGTTTTTTTTTTCAGGGTTTTGGTTGAATTGCATTAAAATACGAACACATGCACAACATGAAATTCGAGAATAAGATTAAACGGAGGATTTTCCGCGAACTTTTTAAAACTTCACTGTGGCGAAAAAGCTCTTTGTGTTCTGACTGCAATACTCACCCTCCCAATAAAGCGTTTGGAAATATGACCGATGATTAACTTATCTTTTGTAAGTCGTTGCTGTCAGGGCTGTGACGGGAGGTTTTTCACAACAGTGGCCGTTTGAAGCAGTGTTGCAGTGGGAAAAAAAAAAAAAAAACCATTGAAATGAAATGTTTTGAGAGTTAAATCAGTACCTGAAAGAAAAGTGAGTCCTCCTTCTGGGATTCCCTTCTCCTTCCTCGTCTTCTGGGCTCTTGAGTCTTGACTTGGTCGCAGTTTTGCAAAGTTCGCATTTGCTCGGCACGGGAAGTGTTAAGTTGTGAGGATAGAAATAGATCTTGCGCAATGACGCAGTTACTACGATTACAGTCGTCTTTACTCAACACCTCTGGGTTCGCCTGTGTTGCCCAATGTAGATTAATCTTTTTAAACTCCAGCTCACTTAATTGTGATTAAACATGAACCGGATCATGTTATATAAACCTTTACATTACCCTCGGCTCATAATGTGCGCAGTTACCGACTAATGGGCCACAGTGCTGTCAAGGTGACCAGCACGTGCACAGATGTGTTTACGTGGGGAACTAATCTAATCACAGGCGAGTGTGTGTGTGTGTGTGTGTGTGTGTGTGTGTGTGTGGGGTCAAACTACCGAGGATCCAAAGCCTTCTGGTTTAGGTGGTGATTGTGTGTGTGTGTGTGGGGGGGGGAATAAGAGGATATTGAGCCGTTTTGAAACTTGAGCTGATTGTTTTCTGTCTCTACAGATCTTCTAGTGTCTTTTGTACGGAAAGTTTTGATTTGATGTTTTGCTTTCCTTGTGTTTTTTTTTTTTTCTTCTTTCTCCTATTAAATGTTAACTGTTTTGTAGTGTGCGTAAACTTTTGTCATAGTTTGAACTAAAGCAAAAAAATATTCTCAGGGAAATCATCAAAACCGCTCTGCTGGCTTTTATATTGCAACATCCTCTCCAACTTAAACTTTGTTAATTACTCCCAGTTGTGTTCTATTTCACAACTCCGACTCTCACAGACTTTTATCATCGTCCTACGTTAAGTTGTCAGGCAATTATAATAACAATCTGAGCCTGCCGCTGAGTTAAAAAGCACTTTCAGTGGGTGAGATTTGATGGTGTCCAGTGCTGGATTTCGTTACGGTGCGTTAGGTGACAGCAGGCGGCTCAGGCCTTCTCCCATGATGGAACTGTTCCAGAAATGATTATTTCCATCAATCACTTAAAATAGTAATAATTGAAAAAAAAAAAAAAAGTCAGGACAATAAGGTCCTGACATAAGAAGAAACTGGCTGGAACTGGTGACGTTTGAAGATGGATTTTATAGAACGAATAATTTATTATCAGACTTTTATAAGTGTTCTAACTTTTAAATTCGATGATTATTTTTTCAAGATTACAAAAAAAAAAAAAAAAAAATCAGCAGTGACAGGAACATCCTGTAGTTTTCACTTCATATTTGGTTGATTAAGTCATTATGTCACCATCAGGACAAAAAAAACGAGCATCGCCAAGCCAAGAATCAATTAAGGGCGAGGCATCTCTCAGCCTCCATACATTTGCATTAACGTGTAATATATTTAGTCACTTCTACTTGTAGTGTGCATGACAGTACGAGGACCAGGCCGAGAAGCTCTCCATCGTCGTCATGCCACCAAACATGTGAAGCAGACTCTCTGACTACAGGCTCCGCCTCCCCTCTCACCCGACCTGAGCGTGTTCACGTTGCACAAACTGGGAATCAGCAGCTACAATGGTCACAATTCACTCCATCCAAGTCTCTGTGGAATGCCATTAAATCCCCCCCCCCCCCCCCCCCAAAACCACCTCTTAACTAAAAGTCTAAAAGTGTACACCCGCATTACATCATCCAAATGTGCCCTGGATCTGCTTTTGTCATGAGAACAAATCACTATTGGTCAACCTCCCCCCCCCCCTTCTTCCCACCCCTCTGCCACTTTTATGTTGATTGAATAGAAAAAGAAATCTGTTAGGTGTAATCTGGTGTGACGCCACTAATCCCAACGCTACAAATCATAGGTCCCTTCCACCGTGTTCCACACAGACCCCTGTGACTCCCCGCCAGCAGCGTCACATCGCCCCCAGGTAAGTCTCGGCCTCCTCTGATGATGAACAAACCTCACAGTTGTCTCTCATGCTGCTCTGCCGGCTTGTGATTATGAAAAAAACGAGGACTCTGAGTTGTTCCTCTTAAATTTTACGTGGTCGAATCTCGTTCAGCAGGTGAATTATGGGATTAAGATCGGTGAGAGTAGAGGCTGAATTCAGTGTTTTAACAGTCTTAAAAACGTGCCTCGTTTCTCAATTTTCTGAAATTGTTGATTGTGAAACTGAGGAACTGTGTGAAAGTATAGTTTCAATCATGTCAAATGATGCTAAAACTGACATGCCAACGTGGATTTTCATATTCACTCGCTGAAGCGTGATTTATTTTGAATTAATCTAAAAATCCAATCTAGGATTATTCATGATTCTCTCCATTTTCACTCGACGAATCATTTGTTCTGTAAAAAGTAGTGTGAAATAGTTTCATACGTGTGATGATGTGTTCATGTTGTTTATTTTGTCCAACAAAAGATCCAAACCCAAAGATGTTCACTTCATTATCTCATATCCTGACACTTTAGCAGATCGAATGTGTGATATTTGGTACCTTGGTTTAAGAGATTATTCATCATTTCTCAAAACTGTTGCTGGGTAAGCATCACGTCAGATCAACCTTAATAATTAAAGGGCTTTCAGCGAAAACGCCAGAACCGATCAGCGTGCTACCTGAGAGTTTAAACCTCGATGTCGAGCCTGATCGTTATGAGAATGCTGACCTGAAATCTGCTGATAAATCCTGCAGGAATGGTGCAGGTTCTAAATTTAGCAGCACCTAGGAACCCTGTTATTGTGCAGAGGGTGGGATGCAAAGGGATTAATGCAGAACACAGTGTGTCAATTGTTTATCCAAAAAAAAAAAAAAAAAAAACTTTGCAGAAGTCACGTGAACATCAAGACCTTTTTTTTTTCTTTTTTCCTCCAGTCTGAGCAGACCAGAGTTAACAAGCAGAGAACATGGCTGTTGTTGTAAGTATCTGCAATTTGTACTTATTCATGCTGATTTGTGCTTTGAGAGAAAAGAAGCATATTTGACATTAAAAAAAAACAAAAAACTCATCAGATTCCTTCACAGGAACCCCCCCCCCCCCGACCCCCAAGACAAACAGCCATTCATCTCCCTGCCGACTCACTCGGCTCAACATTTCTCAAGAGCAAAGCTCATTGTTTTGGGTGCCGTCAACAGCTACAGTAGCTTTAGCTGCTAATCTACACCTCTGGTCCACTTGTCGTCTGTTCCGTGTGTTGACTGGCTTTACTGGACTCATGTGACGGGGATTAAACCAAACACTGAGGCTCATTGATTACAGTCCTGCACCTCGGACCTTTGGTCTCATGTGGCTTACACATCAAGTCTTGTAGGGGAATCTTTATTGACACAGGAGGGCCTTTTACCTGTTACGCAAAGCAGCATGAAACAGAAAAAAAAAAAGAAAAGAAATCAGTCATAAAGACGTGAATTTAAAAAAGGTGGAGCAGGAAATGATATGATTTCATTAAAAATAGATGTAATAAAAACAAACTGAATAAGATAAATGATAGATAGATAGATAGATAGATAGATAGATAGATAGATTGATGGATAGATGATAGATAGATAGATAGATAGATAGATAGATAGATAGATAGATGGATAGATAGATAGATAGATAGATAGATAGATAGATAGATAGATAGATAGATAGATAGATAGATAGATAGATAGATTGATAGATTGATGGATAGATAGATAGAACGCAGCTCAATAACTAGAAAGAAAGAGATTAAAATATATCAAATATGTCAAAAAAAGAGAAGAACATTATAGATAGATATGAATACGCTAAAAAAATTCCTTACATGGGTGGCATTCACAGTCCTAAGTAATTGGGTTCTGACATCCTTTTCTCATTTGTTGAAATTCATCTCATAAAAAGCAAAACATTTTCATTTTAGAACAATTTGTGTTAGCAGGTTTACGTGAATGAAGGAATTTAGATTTATGGATATGAAGCCAACTTTTGCAGACCTGTGATTCAACAGGGAAAGTCTGCTGTGGCATCATTGATGGGTCTATTTTTTTTTTTTCGGCAAATATTTTGGCAAATAAGTTCAGGATAAACCCACTTCTGACCGCCGACGCAAACATGGAGCCGTTGCGTTTACGTGGCCATGAACAGCAACTCCACTATGGAGTCAGAGAAGATGAAAATGGAGTGAATCCATTATTAATGGCATTGATTAATTCACCTGTTCTTTTCCTACCATGCTAAACTCTCCACGGTGGAAGTGGCCTGTTGAGGTCACTGAACCTGCCGACAGGTTTCAATTTACGTATCAATAATAGATCCGATGCTGCTTTATTGTGACGCCGGTTACAACAAAGCAGGAATATTCGCTAACAACCAGCAGCTGAAGCCTCCTGGCACTGCGACTGCACTCCTGGGTCTATCACAATATTTGTTATATCAACTGATGGTTCAATCAATAAGCATCCACTTTATCATTTTTATGACCTCAGTATTGCCCATTGGGTTTACATGGCTGTGTTTTTCTTTTTTAAAATAAGAACATCGACTATGTTTTTTGTTAGTTTTAATTATTATTTAATATTTCAAAATGTTTCACTTCCTAATTTGAGTACTAATGTTTCACTTCCTAATTTGAGTGTCTTACTCTGGATATTCTCAACAGTTACAGGTGAATCACTTTTTTGAATTGTTATTCATAACATTATCATTATATCAGTTTCACATGCTTTTACAGGGACACAATAAAATCATTTAGACCAACAATGTTTTCCTGAAAAAGTCACACGATGCTTCCTTCCTTAGAAGATTCAAACTGACTGATGACATAAAACACAGTGTGATAACATGAGCAGTGAGCCATTGTGAGGCTTTACTGGTGTGAGATACTGGGACGCACGAGCTCCCATCAAGGTCAGAAAGTTTACACCGTGATGGGGTTCTTGACAGTTTGAGTACCACTGCCAGCGCTGTGTGTTATATCTGCAGCGCTCTTCTTCCTCAGAGTGGAAGTTACCGCATGGTGTCAGAGGAGGAGCAGGCTCTCAGGGCCAAGCTGGAACGTCTCACCGTCAAGGACCACGGGCCAGTGTTTGGACCCTGCGCCAGCCTGCCAGATCACACCAGGCAGAAGGTAACCCCACCTGCTCTCACACCACCGCGTCAGAAAGATCAGGGCAGCAAATTTGAAAGAGTTCATTCATTTTGTTAAACTGTAGTTCAGTCCCCAAGCACTCACTGATGATGTATTTAACACATTTAATCATAGCGGGGGGGAAAGAAATGGTTTAATATGGCTTTTAATATTCAGATCAAACTAGAAATGGTGTATAAGTGATGACATAACCATTGGATAAAAACAGAAGGGGTGTATTTCATTACAAATGTACCATCTGTGGGTCATGACACCCACGTTGGGAACCCCTGGTGAAAGTATGTACTTGTGCAATTTAAAGTTGAAAATAATGTAGCTCTCAGTGTTGAATGCAAAGGGATAAAAGGAAAAGGTATGTCACTGCTAAATAATCAAGCTAAGTACCAACACTCAAACATACTAATTAATCTTTAAGAGGTAATTACTATAACTAAGCGCTACTTAAACCTAAAATCTGTGCTAACTGTCTGGTCTGGCTCCGCCCCCCACAGGCCAAAGATGAGCTGAATGAGACAGATGAGAAGCGGGTGTCAGCGGCGAAGGAGCTGCGAGGAATGATCAAGGAGAAGGCTGATGGAGGTGACGAGCTGGCCAAGGGGGTGCAGGACACCTTCGGGGAGAAACCAGACAGCCTGCTGGTCCGCTTCATCCGGGCCAGGAAGTACGACGTTCCTCGAGCCTTCGATCTCATGAAGGGTAAACCCTCTCGACGCTGACAGCATCTTCATGTTTCCAGCTCTGGTCAAATCACGCTGCTCGTTGTATAGCATGAATCCTTTATGACTAAATACAAAAGCTTAAATAAAGTTAGACTTTTTTGGGTCAATGTTGAGTCTAAAAATACTACCATAGCAAATCAGGGCTAATCTAAAATAACTAATCTAGATTTTTTTGCACTGACATGCAGGTTTATGCCAACACATGACACACACATCCCGTATTTTTGGGAGTGCAAGAAGCATTGTAAACACTTTTTGATCATCAAGTACCTCTGAGATTCTCCATTGAGGGGATGTTCATCACACTGAAGAATCACAGCCTGACGTCACCCTTCCACTGCTCCATCCAGGTTACGTGCGTTTCAGGAAGGACTACCCTGAGCTCTTTGAGAATCTGACCCCGGAGGCCGTACGCAGCACCATCGAGGCCGGGTACCCCGGGATCCTGCAGAGCAGGGACAAATACGGCCGCGTGGTTCTGCTCTTCAACATTGAGAACTGGGACTATGAGGAGATCACCTTTGATGAGGTGGGACATCTCTTCAAACGCACATGAGCAAAACTTAAGTTCTGCAAAGCTTGTGTAAAGGTTTTTGTGTGTGTGTGTGTGTGTGTGTGTGTGTGTGTGTGTGTGTGTTTGTGTGTGTGTGTGTGTGTGTGTGTGTGTGTGTGTGTGTGTGTGTGTGTGTGTGTGTGTGTGCAGATCCTCCGTGCCTACTGCGTGATCCTGGAGAAGCTGCTGGAGAACGAGGAGACTCAAATCAACGGGTTCTGCATCATTGAAAATTTCAAGGGCTTCACCATGCAGCAGGCCTCAGGAATCAAACCCACTGAGCTCAAGAAGATGGTGGACATGTTGCAGGTGGCGAAACAAACTCTTGCTCTCTGGTTCTAAAAATAAAGTTCTGCAGCAGCAAATGCACATACACGCCACTAGTCTCAGTGCTTCCCATTAGCCTTCCCTGCAGGACTTGTCTGCCTTGAAGCTTTTACTACCCAGCTGTCTGCCTCTTTCTGTCCCACCAGGATTCGTTCCCGGCTCGTTTCAAAGCCGTGCACTTCATCCACCAGCCCTGGTACTTCACCACCACGTACAACGTGGTCAAACCTCTGATGAAGAGCAAGCTGCTAGAGAGAGTGAGTTACAGAGATGTGATCCAGTAACAATGTCAGCCCTGTGACACGTTAGAGAAAACTGAACCAAAAACCCATAGAGAAGTTTCTGTGCAGGCGTGTGTAGGAGCCGAGGTGAAAAACTTTAACTTTACCTTTACCCCCCTCAACGTTTTTACACAAATACTTCTGAGTACTTTCTACTCCTTACATTTTCAAAACAGTCTTAGAGCATTTGAGCAGAACCATCGCTTATTTTAATCGTTGAAAATGGGACAAGTAACACGCAAAAAATATGATCCGAGAGTGCAACATTTTACATTTGAGTCTTCTTTAATTAGAGTGTAGAAATAGAAATGTGTTGTTGTATATATTTAAAAATGCGCAACAAATCTGTTGCTAATATTGAAAACTAATTTGCATATTGGAGTTGATTTTTTTCACTGTCATACACTTTTTTAAGCTAGTATGGTTTAATAATCTCGAAGGATGAATAAACTTTTCTTGCTCTTACTTGAGTAATGAAGTAAACTCAATATATCTTCTTTCATGTTTTTTTTAACACAGCTATTTGTACCTTTTCATCAAGAAAATGTTGTTTTTTTTGCCAGACATGATACTCCTATGTGTGTTTAACTACACTAAAACTAAAACCATGGAATACGTTGTTTTTGTTGTTGTTGTTTTTTTAGAGGTTTTTAGAGTTTGGATTTCATACATTGCTGATATGTCATGCTTGAAGCCTCTAACTGCTGCCATCCTTTCTCCAGGTGTTTGTCCATGGAGACGAACTGGAAAACTACTACAAAGAGTTTGACGCTGACATCCTTCCCTCTGAGTTTGATGGAAAAGCTTCCAACTATGATGGCAAAGCCACAGCAGCCAAACTCTTTGACTAAACATCACCTCTACCAACCAGGCTGAGAGAGAATTAAGTTATATTGCGAACCCCATAGACTGTGGAGACTTAAAGCCCACTCTAGCTGTGTGGTTGTAGGAGAAAACTTTATGAATGAATGGTGAGAGAGAGTTGTTCAGTTGTTTTCCAGGATGCTGACTAAACAGTCACGCAACACACGTTCACTCCCGACTATTAAACACCACAGACAACCACCGTTCAATCACTTTCAGACCTCTTCCATGTTAAATTCCAACACCTTATTTTCAAATAATAATTTATTTCATCTCACACCAAATGTAGTGTAAAAATCAGCATTCTCATCCTCTCAAAACAGCCGGTAGATCAGAGTGAGCATTTCGGTCCCATTTGTAACTTTTTGCACAGAAATGCAATGTTGTTGGCAGGAGTTTAGTCCAGTCGTATTTATTACAGCCCGACAGAAAAACATCGCTTCTGTGATTAAACAACTTTTTTCGCAGCTACTTGCAAAGATCGGCATCAACAGGCGCGATTGCACGTCCGCATCTGAACGCAGCAATGGCATAATGACAAACAAACAAGAGTCCAAATGTTCAGACGCGTTTATCTCAAGATTTCAAGTCCCAGCAAATGATGCTCTACATTGCAGTGAAAAATACAAATGTGCCATTGCAACTCTTTGACCATTCAGATACACGAGTGAAAAACATGTGGTGTGTGGTAATACGTACAATACATAAAGGTTGAGCCTTATTATTTGAATGCAAATCCTTCCTAGCTTTCTTGGTTCATCAGGTCTTGGTTTGGACCATTCTTTACTCCACACAGCTTGTTTTAAGTCCGGCTTTATCAGTTTCCACAACCACTGGTCCGTCTCTCCTTCAAGTACAAGTGCCTGTGTGTTTTTAGATTGTTCTTCAATATGAATATCATGACGTTTTACCCATTGTGCTACCTGGCACAGCAAGATTGTCAATAAATGTACAATAAACTGTATATAAATGTAAATTGTAGTTGCGTTATTTTAAAAGAGAGAAAATAGATTACAACCAAAGAGACGAATGTGAATGAAAGCTTTTTATTGTTATTTTACTGGGTGAATTCAAATAATTTTACATCAAAACAAATTAGGATTCAGTTAGATACCCGAGTTAATATGTACAAGTATTTACAGCATTAAGACGGTAAAGTGCAAGAAATAAAGTTAATCTCTCAGCAGTCCTGCAACAGTGGCTGCTTCAGGTAGCATTGTGGTCTTAAAGGGCAGATTGAAGATTTAAGCACTTTTATACGATTAAAGATTCAAAGTTTTGAATGAATAAGACATGAATGTGAAGATCCTGAGCTATGTAAAGCAGAGCGATGTTGCAAATGATCTTAGTCTATCTGAATCCACATCAAATACCTCAGATAGGCCAAAACGCTGTAAATAAATACGGCATAGCAGTACTGTAAGCAGGGCATTTCCACAAAATGAAAAGGAAACTAAATCACCACTATCAGTCACAAACAGACCCTCCACCATAGTTTTCATCATTGGAACTCCGATCTTTTTTATGGTGGACTGCACCTCTTTAAGGCCGGATAGGGAATTCTGAGCAGCCCTGGAAAAACTGCAAGGCGAGGCAAGACTGATTGCTCCAGATGTAATAATTTTGCAACAGCTTGGATCGTGTCATAAATTCTGAGCATACCAAAACAAGATCAACTAGATATGAACAAGCATCTAATTGGAATGCCCAAAAAATTGCATGTTTGATGTTGTAGCTTAATCATTAATTATCAACTTGGGAGTCCACACACTGATGGAAAGTGAAAGGGCGGATTATGGTTCGGTTCTGGTTTGTGGCACCTGGCAAGCGGAAAGAGTTCCTGTGGTGGAAAAGCACCTTGAGCTGCTGCCGTGGATTAAGTTAATTAAACCACCTGACCCTCCTCATCTTACAGCAGGAGGCATTGCAGTCGTAACCGCTGTTGCATGCCGGTCTTGACGTTCATTGAAGCCATGCGTGGAGTGGAACAAGTTGGTGGTCAGTTTGTATGAAGACCACATATTTCCATTCAAACAGCACAAAACTAACTGGAAGGAAAACATAGAAAAAGAAATAATTTTTTTTTCTGTGTTTTTGCCATTCTGAAACCTTTTAAAAGAGATTCTGAAGGCCTCCACAATAATGCAGGTTGATGGTCCACTGCACACGATGGAAATGCAAAGTAAAAGATGTCTTACTTGTGTGAAATGATGACACTATGTACATCACACAATCTGAACTGCTTTCTGCAATTAGTAGGCAAAATCCTGTTAGTGGAAACAAACAATGTGACATCAAAGACAATTCTTCATGTAAAAAAAAAAATCCCCCCCCAAAAAAATCAAAATATCAGGCCTTTTAAAACAAAGTATGCCCATGATGAGCTCAACCATTCACACAAAGCTAGAGTCCAATGATTGTGTCTCAAATTTATGTTAAGGCACTTTAATATGCTGGTAGCAACTATTTGAGGAAGTAGTAGTAAAGAAGAAAAAAAAGTACAATAAAGCAATATTCTTAAAGGATCATACCAATTTCTTGGGAACTACACCGATTGTCAGTCCTGCCCAGAATCAGACAAGAAGAAGGTCAGAGAGCTGAGAAACCCACAGATCAGCTGGCTGCTTCTCACCTTAGGAAATGAATGGTGGTGCATGGGAAGTGTTAGCATCCGTGTATCTGATGAAAGTGCTACCGCTAATCATGGTTGACTTTGCAGGAAGGGACAATTATTTCTGTACAAATCAAGATCCTGAACCTTTGCTATTTGATGATGTTTGAAAGAGGTATGCAAACACTTACCATCCACAGCCATTCATTGTGCTAAGCTAACTAGTGATAAGCCACTCCCTTGGGTCTCAGCACCTGAATGGCACACTTAGGAGAGTCCATCTTCTTGTTAGGCTCTGGGGAAGATGTCAAATTATCATATTTCCCAAAGAGTTGGAATATTCCTTCGAAAGACTTGTTTTTCTCATTGCACTGGTGACCCACTTTGAGGCAAGTCTTACAAACAAATCCATCATTCTGATGTGATAACAACAGCAGTAACAGCTGCCAAGAAACAGCAGAGGGCAGGCTCACGTTACACTGGAGTGTAGGTTAGAGCTCATTACATAAGAGGAGGAAGCAATTCAATATGGAGTGTTTTCACCCACTCAGGTATTTCAATCTCTTTGGAGGAATTTGTTGAGCCTACTTTCACTTGCCTGCCTCCAAAAGCTGATGACCTCCTTTAACTCGAAGGCCAGTGGTACTGAAACAGAGCAGATACAGAAGGCCAAGTGTGTGCAAGTGTGTGTTCAGGGTTTGGATCTACTGCTTTGTGTGTTAATTCTTTGCTCTGTGGGGAAGCGTTCTTGTTCTGGTAGCTGCTTTTCAGGCAAGCTGTCCTGTTCCTCTCCCAGTGGCAGATAGCATCTGCATACTCAACTAAGACTTTGTCCATCCAGGTGAGAGGCTGAGGAAACAGCACAGCTCCCTCGAAGAAGCCCAGGTGACCTCCATGTTGGGTGAGGGCAAATATCACATTGGGCATCTTTTCTGATGAGAAAATCGGAACAAGTGGAAAACAGTTTTTCTAAGAACAGACAGAGTTCATCTTCATCATATGAAATACACTAGTTCATTTTGATGTAAATCAAATGACTTTGTTTCCATTTAACCAGCTTACATCTTGCAATAATTTGTGACACTATGACTTAAAGTCAGCCTGTAGATCTTGCAGAGACTCAAACATGAAACGTGAAGTTTGGAGATGATCTGGCCAGGAGAAGTCCTGTTACCAGAGCTCCCTGTTATACAGCAAAATTGGCAGTCTTAAACTGTCACGGTAACACGGCTTGATAGAAACTCCTGTTTGATAATCTGGATGGATTAGTGTTCTTTGTGCTGCTGGGTGAGATAAAGTTCTTATGAATGCAGATTCAATCCTGTGCCCCTGTTTCAACTTCTCATTTAAATTTCCCTCAATATCTCTCCTAACTGTCCAGCCAATGTTTCCCACAAGTAGAGAAAGAGTTTAGGATTACACTTGTCAAGCTCTCAGTCATTAAACACACTAATTTACACACTCAGTGGTCACGACATGTGACCTACTGAGGCAAAACAAGACAGCGAGCCATGGCCAAGATCCACAGCCACACAAACACCTATATATAATCCAACACCCAGGCAGATCACATGTCCCTGAAAAATTCAGAACTGTCTGGGCTTGGCGCTGCTCAGCAGATTGCTCTGACAAGACTTTATCAACATTTAAGACTCGGGCTTAAATGTTGAGTTTACTTGACTTTTGTCACTCTGCTAACTAGTATAGTTGTCATCACTCTGTAGGAAACATGCAAAATATGCAGTACAAATACACATCGCTGTTTTCTTATATGCTGCTTTACATTTGACCTACTTTCTGACTGGTCGGCAGAGTCAGGGTTGGTTTGCTTAACGTATTTAGCTCCGGATCACGAGACAGTGATGAAGGATTTTCTACCAACACATGATAGATTTCATCTTCCCATGAAGAATACTTTGACCAATCCGCTGGAGAGTAGCTGAATTGTTAAATTATCCACATGGTTATGTTTTCCTACTGAAAAAGCAGCTCATCAAAGGCATTTAAATCCTGTTGGGAAAAAAATGCAAACTAGCCTAACTGAACATTATGACTACAAGAGTATAAAATAGTTGCATTGGTGGAATAACGCGGGGAAGACTCCGGAAATAAATTGGCATTCGTTAAATATGAGAAAAAAGTTCTGGGGTTAACGCAAGCTAAAGGTATTTTTTTTTAACATTTTTTCAGTTTCATGTCTTTTTCCTTTTCCGTGGCGTATTTTCTATGGCACAAAATGAATCAGTAGATACCTCATTTGTGAATTTTGAGGCTTTATATGTCTTTCAAAGAGCAGTTGCTAAAATGGAAGGAGTTGAATAAGACAACAGAGGTTTGTGGAGGACAACAGGATGATAAAAATCCTCACGCTGAACACGTAGAAGAAGCAGAACGATGCTAATACTCTCAGCTGGGCTGCCAATAATAAATGCATCTATTAGCACAAACCTGAGAGCATGCGTGGAATGGTGAGCAGAGACTGATGCACAAGTGGGTCATCTGAAGAGTTTAACAGGAGGAGAGGCACAGTGACCTGAGAGACAAAACACCGCCTGGTTAAATGATGCACCTGCAGATGCTGGTTATACTTTGTTGCTTTAACTAGGATGAGAAGTATGATGCCAAAGCTTATGGATGCGTTCAAAACAAAAGATGCACCAATCTACATTTTTCTAGTTCTGCTCTGAATGTCCTACCATCAAGAGCTGTTCAGAGTTAATTAAAATCTGAGTTCCAGTTAACTGAGACGCCTTCAGAGTGGCTTTACGGGCAGTTTCAATGCATCCTCTATGCTGCTGCTTTGCCACAAATCTGTAGAAAAGCTCTGAAAACTGATGGCTGACTTAAACCCTAACCCAGAACAAAGTCAAATTGTGTGTGGGGGCTTTTTTTGCTGGTCAGTTTTTTTTTTTATTTGCTGATAAAAAGAACATTGTGCTATCTTATAACTCAATCAAACAAAATAAAACCACCGTATCAGTAGTTTTTAAACCAGTGAATCCAGTAGTGGTAATATTCAATAGGTCACGCCTCTTACGTTTTCTGTAGTAAATCGCTACACACTTGATACTCACTTTGTGAATGTAGTGTACACAGCTCTCCTTCTCATAATAGTCCTTTAATGAGCTGTACCCATGGAATTTTCTGCAGGCACATCAAGCAATACAATGAGTTACAGAGATCTACTCGAGAGCTTGGAGCAAACCCCAAACTGTCAAGATTTCACCTCATGATGCTGTCATCGATCTGCATCAGGGACGTTGCTGCGTACAATCTGTTCAGGTCAGCATCAGCAATGTTACTGGAGTTCATACCGAGCAAACTGGTCCTATTGAACGAAACAATAATTGCATTTTGAGGGAATAGGAAACTAAATCTCTGGAAAACAGTGACAGCCTTCAGGGATGTTACTGGATCATAAAATCAAAAATGGGTCAAAACTCCTGATGGTACTTAAACTTTGAGCTTGATTGAATCAGGATTTGACTGACATCAATGAACTGTTTCTTGTCTTTACCAGGCGGACTAAACTGTTTCTCCTTGTATAAAACCAAAACAAAAAAAACAAAAAACAATGAAAGTGGAGCCACAAATCCCTCTTAAAGTAAAAAACCCAGGTTTTGTGTTGTCTGCATAGATGATATATTAAGAAACGAACATAGCCAGTTTGATGGATTTATAGAGTTTGACACCACATTGTCCCCTTTTTTGTTTTTTTTTGCTTTTTCATAATTAGAGATGACCATATTTGGACTAAAGTGTGGAAACCTGTGGTAGAGTGGCTCAATCCTGATTTAGACCACCCTGGCAGCAACTTCTGAAACAAAAAACAGCCACGCCTGGCTTAGAGCATTCCCCGCCACCGAATAGTTCTCTGGAGTTTCTGACATTATATATTCCTGGCAGTCCGTTGTCATGCGACAAGAAAAAAAATAATGGCCATTCGCACTATTTACACTACACAGTGGTGCGCCCATGTTCGACATAGACCCAGTAGAAACTGTTGAGTATGTCTCTGCACCTGTGTGACAGGATGAGCTTCTTCATGTTGTCTGCCAACACAAAGTTGTAGAGTCTCCGGCACTGGTCCCACTGGAGGAATGTTTCCTGGGCTCTACACACACACACGCACACACACACACACACATTAAAAAAAAAAAAAAAAAGTTTCACATTTGTTCACAAGACAAAAATCAACTTCTGTCAGGTCACTGTGACCTTTAACCCCAACGATTAAATGTTTGTACCAAAACTGAAGAAATTCTCTCAAGGTGTTACTTTACTGAGAAAATGTGTTCATCAGAATGGGAATGACCTTAAAAACAATGCTTGTTCTAGATAAACTTGTTTATTTGTCATAAACCAACCTGAGGGCACTGTAACCCTGGCAGACGCTGACAGCACACAGCACTCGGTCCTGGTTGGATCGTTTCTCACCAAGGAACTTACATACAATATTTCCTCCAAGACTGAAGCCCACAACCACCAGCTTTGTCTGGGGGAGAGCTCCCTTGATGTTGTTCACCATGGCTGCAAATTCCCAAGTACAACCTGAGCAAGAGAGAGAGATACACAAAGCAAGTTCTGATGCTGCCGGTGCCAATCTGATATTCTTCCTTCTTTGTTTCTTCATACAACACTTGAAACATGACAACAGTTGACAATTTTGGATGACATATCTGCTACAGTTATTTAGATTATGTCCTGGAATCACCTAAAGTTCAGCATCATGGTCTGAACCACAACGTACAATCATTAAATTATTCTTGAGTGGCAGACCGCCTTGTGTGTGCCCTCACCATAGGTGAACATTCGTGGGGAAGTGAGCTCCATGTCGGGCAGGGCACCAAGGTGGTTGAGGACAGCGCAGCGGTAGCCCTGCCTCTGGGAGTGATCCACAAAGGTCCGAATGTAGTTCTTCTCACTATGGTTACCAATCCCAGGGCAGATTACCATGGTAATGTCATCTGACACACACACAGACACACAAAAGGGAATTTAGGTTCATATACACACACACACAGTCATTTGTGGGTGTGAAAAAGGATGCCATGTGAAGTAGTGTTGATTTAATAAGCTGCTCCAATGTATTCTCCCATTGGGGAGTTGATTAACAGTCCTTCTGCTTATGTATCGTATGAGCTGCTTGTTACAATCAAAACAAGTCCATGTATCTAAGTGGGGAAGCCACAATAACTTTTGCAGTGTAACAAAACAACAATCAGTAAAGCAGGGAAAAAAAACCCTGCTGCTTTGAATGTTTTAAAGGCTACTTCTGACCTCCTGTGCTGTGGTCTCCAAGTGCCTCAAAAAGGTCAAAGGTTGCTGTGGCCCCGTCTTGCATTGGGAGAAACTTGCGGACCCCACGGGGCGTTGGCGTACTGACACGTCCCATCTTGCCGTAAAGAGCCGTCTGGAGATGACCACTCTTCCCCCACAGCAAGGGAGGAATGTATCTAAGGAGACGGGTGAGCCTCATGTTACATAACACAGCTGTAACATCTAATATGAAGAGGTCTCAGCACATTGTAGGGAAAGATTAACAGACCACTGATTCTCTCTCACACTTACACACACACACTCCTCCACCCAGGTTTGTCAAAATATCCTTGATAGGACTTTACATTTGCTTCCATTCACAGGGGACAGTATAACCCTAACACAGTGGAGGAGTCAGACACTACAGGACCCAGTGTAACTGACTAGTTCAGTAAACTGAGACAGACTGTACCACTGAGCTTGAACCCAGATTCCTCATGAATGACTTAGCCATAGTCATGCTAGCTGCATGGTTCTAGGGGTGGAAATGTGGCTAAGTACTTTCTGTTAGTCAGCCATTTTAGTACAGACACAAAATAGTCACAACTGGTAGATGAACTGCCGTCAAAGTCTATAAAAACATTCATGACTCAAATAAGATGAGTTGGCTTTTCCTTCAGTGCCTGGAAGTGGTTTAAATTCATGTTTCATGGAAATGGTAATGACTGGTTTTTAATAGTGGGGCAATGAAAATAAAGCAATGCAGGCATGACCAAGGTAGGCCAACTTGGAATTTAGCATCGGCCAAAAGTCAACAGGATTTTCACATTTTAACTGACATGAGTTTGTTAAGCGAGATCATCTCAATCCATGAACACCACAGTTATGATGTTTTGAAATGTAAATACATTTTTAGAAGTACAAAGCTCACATTTTGCAGTGAATAAATGCCCCACGTATAAGTGACTTAAACGTGTCAACTAGCTTTGGGCCTCTTCTGCATTTGGCCTGATGACATCTAACGTTCACGACAGCCTCTGCAGTCTCATTGAGCCTCCTGTGAGGAAACACTATTTTTAAGACACACAAATATCTCTGAGTGAGGTATTTACTGTCACATTTATTTCTGTTGAACAAAATGTTGAGATGTCTATAACACTTCATAATAGTTCTGCTTTAGCCTGCGTTTCACCTGCTAGATCCTTCTGACATTCACTAAAAAAGGGAACCAACTGAGTCAAAGTCGTGGGTCAACACTAAGGTAAGGTCTGAATCACCAACCTTGTGTTTTTACCAGATCCACTTCATTCATGTGTCTCTGTGTCATCATAAAGTCTTACTAAGCAGGAAAAGATACAAATAAACACTCACTCTTTGGTCAGCATTGGGCAGGATTTGAGCAGGTAGCGGGTGAGGGGTGTGTCTTGGTGGGTGATCTCTGGTGGTGCTGTGGGACTCTTCAGGTTCAGACAGCGGACGATGATGTAAAGGACAGTAGCCACCGCTGCCAGCTTCATGCTATCAAACATGGCTGGCAGCTCCGAGCCGAAGGTGCGGATGTCGCTCTCCTCCAGGGTTGCCATTGTGGAGACGAAACACGATCTATACACACATTAATTTGCCTGAGAAGCTTAAATAGTCAGATAACTTTGATTTTTCAAAAGCGATGGCTGATAAATGTTGAAATAGATAAATATATCTATCATAAACATAAAGTATGCTACTCTCTCATCTGGACTTATTCTTATCTGTACATAGAAAATCTGGCTGGCCACATGTCAACACTGGTGGGAGAAGGACAGAGCAAGGAAAGTATGACTATTGGGTGAATTCCTTAAAGACACTCTGGAGCGAAAAATACATACCCTAAAAATGAGCGTTATCAAGAACCTGTACACTTCCCATACAATTTTCTTACTTAAATTATTCGTCAGACTTTGAGTTGTATCCTGTTGAATGGAACAGAGTAGCTGCAGCACATTATTATAAATACTGTGTCTTGTCAGTCACTTGAGGGTTACATACAGATAAAAAAATCTCCAAACCTCCAAAAGGTATACGATTTTAAAACCAACACTTGTGCTCCTGCTGATCTTGATTTTTATTTATTTATTGATTTTGCTGGTTGGTTTATAATGGGGAAAAAAAACTTGGAAACAGTCATTTCATTTACAGCTCAAGAGGCACTGATACACCTTGTTTATATGCAAAGATTATATCACAATTAGCTCCCTCAATACTTAAGCCAACGCAGATATTGTCTCATTTGCATAAAGCTGACACCAGCACCTGCGCAACTTTCAGACAGGTTGCTAATGTATAGACCAAAGAGCAATGGCCCTTAGATTGGGCCCTGAGGAATCCCTTGTGTAGTTAGTTACGGTCTGGTCGTATAAATGTTACTTCCTAAAAACCCGCAATCATTCGAATATTTAATTTAGAATTTTAAGCAAGGGAGATATTTCTTTCCATCTTTGAACCCACCTTGTTGTCACAGTTTGATGGAATGTTTCTGTCCCTCCTTCTCACTTTAGATCCTGTTTAAGAAGTTCGCTCAGTCCTGGGAAACAGGATAGAAACTTAAACTTTTAGAAACTTAACGCCTGAATTAAACCAATATATTAAAGTATCCAATTATCAATTACATAACCCGGAAATAAGTGGAAGAAGTAGGAGAGCTCAGTAAAACAGAATAAATCAAAAACTTTTCTTCAGTTGGTTTCAATTACATCAAGTAGCATGTCTCAGCTCACTCTTCTGTTTTTTTCACTCGGTTAAAACTGTTCACTGGGAAGGTTCTACAAACACTCCCAAAGCGGATTCTACATAAAGTTGCTACGCACACGCTTAAATAAAGTATACGGATATGTTTCCGGTCCTACCATTGTTTTATGATCTCTGTCCGGGGTCTGGTCGAAACCACCCAGACTTCAGTCCTTCTGTCGTCTGTTTACAACCGGGCTGATCAACCCACCCGCAATGAGTCAGGACGCATTCACTAACCACACAAACCTCCGACTTCTGAGAATACTAGCGGTGAATATGACTAAACAATAAAAAATATAACAAATTTAGCTTTTAAATATCTTCACATAAAAATATTACAGTAATTTATGAGTTTATAACTCTATTTTTTTTGTTTGCGGCTCACTCAGACTCACATGGTTCAGTTGTAAATTCAGGACATCCGATAGCCCGAAAGGCAGCATGATAAACAGGTGGAGCTTCCTACTTCCCAGAACCAAACTGGAGTTTAATTCATTGCCAACTGCGGTTTTATAAGCCCAAACTATTGACCACTTTTGTTAGCATATTATAATGTGGTCACAAAGCCATCGCAAACTGTTATATGGCCTTCCACCGTAGCTAGAAATGTAAACGTAAACTCCCACAATAATTCACAGTTGTACGTATGTACTCGATCTACTTAGCCGTTCTATCCATCCGTCACTCAGTTTTTGATGGTTGCTTTTCATAAGTTGTAAAGTGCCATTCTTACCAAAGTTGAGTGCCTTTACAGTTTGTGGAGATCCGCCCAGTCTTTATTGGAGTATTGTAACCACTAGAAGGCGCCATCCATCAGTGGGACTGATGATAAGCGATGCTCAATATCAGATTTCTCTCTTGCTTTGGTTCAGTTTCTCACAGTCTTGTACCCCCTCAAAAGAGTAAGTTCAAATCTCGGGGGGTGGGGGGGGGGGGTGTTATAGTAAAATAGTGAAATATTTGAACCAATATTCTATTACATTACATTACATTCTGTTTGGAACAATGTAAATGAATGATGGGAAGAAAAACGGCTGAATGCACTGTAGATGTCAACGTGTGGCTTTAGTTGATGTGTGGCTTGAAGCCACAGCAATGTAAACTCTGCCTCGCAGTCATTTTCACTTCTTTTTCTATGATGTTTTTGGTGAGAAGGATTCTTATTTCCAGATGGGAGGCAGAAGTGAAAGGGGGCTGGATGAGATTCGTGCATTTTTTTTTACAGATTTATTCATCTAGGCTTTACTTGGAAGACAGAAGTGAAAATTCCTTCATGCACACTATGTATATGACGAGCCAACACGGCGTGGTATTCCTTTTAAGTGTATGGCATTTTCTCAGGGTTTGAGTTTATAGGCTTATGTTTCACTCCACTTCGAGGATTAGGATCAAACAAGTTTGTGTCTCATTAAATTTACATCTGATCCATCATTTTTGTAATAATTAAGTCCATCCTCTGGCTGGGACCCTGCGAAGGTCAGTCATGAGAAGAAGCTTTGTCTGACAGACGAGGAACATCAGAGGACGCTGCCATCCTTCAAGCCTCACCGCATTTGATGTCTGTTTCACGTCAACCAGCCTACAGAGCACATGATTGTCTGTTCTCATGGTTTCCATGCTGCACTGGTAAAGCAGGAATAAGGGGCGATGGGGAATCACATACAGCAGGCCTTTGATGTTGGGTTATACTAAACATAAATGTGTAGGGTTCTTTTTTCCGCAAGTGTTCATGTTTGAGGTATGACATGAATCTACAAGATAATCTGAACAGAGATTATCTAGCTAGAGATTATCTTAAAATTCGTGAAACACATTCACAATCAATTTAGTTACATGCAAAACAAAAGAGTTGAACACTTTGGGGTGGCGCTGTGTTTCGTTGGGTCATCCAACAGTTTTTAACCCCTGGGCTGTTTCTACATCAACTATGTCATCTGGTTTTATCATTTATAAAGCATCAAGTATATATTATCTCTAAAGTCTGTGTTATACCTTTTGAGGAAACTTCATTTCCCCCAATTTTATATTACTTTTGGGAATTCAGAGGCAAAAGATATAATTTATTTCATGACATTATACCCCATTTCTGGTTGAATTTGATAGCAAGGAAAATGCCAAGGTTAAAATCTCACATATTCAGGGATGCACAATTATAATCCATTGGTGCTGACAGATATTGTCCTTTTTCATATTATAAGTATCGGTTCATTCGTTTTTACCTCAAATCTCAACGTTTGTGGATTACTGAGCATACAGCCGGAAAAATAAGACGTGGATTATACACTTGGCTGGTTGTACAATGACATTTTTGGGAAGTTTGGCCGTCGTTTTGTCGCTGTAGCTGCTGTCAGCCATCAGTCGCCAATAGCCTCAAGCTCTAATGTTTGTGCCCGGCTCGTACGGCATTCTAGAGTCACAAAGAAGCGCTTTTTATGTTTGCATTTACTTGTCGTATGAATCAAACTGAAGACAGAGCTGATGTATTTTACCACACATTTTCTCTGTTCCACACCTCATCAGCTGAAGTCAAGAAGTCCTTCATTTCCCATAATACAGTTTAATCACACTCTCTTTCCCCCAGTCATCAAACTAATGAGAGAGGGTATCGGAGGAGCTTGCTGTAGCTGCTTGGTGTGAGATTCAGCTTTGATGTGAAAAGGTCATCTGGGGTGAGGAGGGTTTTTTTTTTTGTTCAGCTTGTGAGAATAAGCTATGCGACTTTCGCTTAGCACTGAATCAAGACTGTACCATCATTCCTACCAGTATTTCCTTGACAAGCACGCATTAGAAAAGCAAGAAACATGTAGATGTGATCAGAACAGACCATCAAAGAGTAGCAGCCTTCCTCATTTATGTTTGAGCCAGTCGCCAAGCATGAGATCGTCGTTTAAGCTGCATTTAAATCACTTTGGCTTGTTACTAGGCTACAGAGGGGTAAATTCTACCCTGCCAATCAAAGCACGTACAGTTCATCTTAGAATATTTCTGCTGGTATATTATTTCTTTTTCTGTGTAGCCACATGGAAAGAAATGAAACCATGAACCCTGCACAAAGAAAAGTCCCAGGCAAAAATACTGGTATCCCACTGCAATTTTATTTCAGCTGCTTTTTCTTCCAAATTTGGGGCTGGATGTTAATCTCTAGCAGTTTTAATCCCAGAAAGAAAGCAGAATGAGGTGAAAGACTAAAATTCTAAAAGAGTCTGACAAACATAGATGTTCCTCTTAGACTTACGCCCGTTAAAAAGATTTCTTTACCTCCCGCCCACTCCATCTGAGAGCAAAAAAAAAATCAACTCTGACCCACTGCTGGATCTCAGCTCAAGAAACACCCACAGATCGCTTCACCACAATAAAACATTGGCCTTAATCTGCATTTCAGAGGAGGATTTCATGCATGGAACCATCATGGGAATTTTCCCAGAACTGCTGAATGGGCCAACAAGACAGTTACCATCCAGACTGAATAAAGAAATGACATTATGGGCTTAAGATATATTGGCCTGTTTAAATGCCTTCATCAGCTACTTGAGAGAGAAGTAAAATATTTGGGCTGTTGTAGGATTAGGTGTAGGTGTATGTTTTTATGGGTTAAGAAATGTGAAATATTCACGTATTGTAGCCTTCGGTGTACATCAATATCATATTTCAGTTGAGTACCCTTAATATAAACCCTGAATAAACTCAGACTCAGTCCAACATGCTGACAGTTCTGTCCGATATCAGACGAAAGAGCTGTGTAATTATTTATATATATATATATATATATATATATATATATACACAGAATATGAGGAGATAAATAAGTACAATCTCAGAGATGTCATTCACATTTTATTCAGCAACCTAAGAAACCGTTACTGGTGGTATTTTGATGCTTTTGATGTCAAATTTCATCCAAAGTGTTTTAGAAAAAAATGTGGGTGTAGAGAGAGAATTTATTTTTTTTTTTTTTTTAGGCCAAGACGTGTATCATGTTTTGTTTTGTTATATTTATGTGTCTTCTCCAGGAGTCGGTACATTTGTGCTTCCTTTTATTTCCATTGTTATTCTTTTTTTTGGTATTTTTATTTTTTTTACATCAACAGCAGAAAGTGGTGGGGGTGGGGTGGGTGAGGGGTTGGGGGCGCGGCCACCACTAATGAGTGGATCCTGATTGGCCGAGAGCTGGTGCGCACGTGCTGTGCTGTACGCCTAGCTGCCCTGGGATTTTACAGCCTCACAACAAGCTCGTGCCACAGTCTCACCAACTTCCAGGTGAAGAGCTGAAGAAGAAGAAGAAGAGCCGAAGAAGAGACCCCCTTCCCCCCTTTACCCACCCCCTTTTTAACTAACGACCCCACGGCTGTTTTTATCAGTCAGCAATCTGACAGAAGGAGGTAGACATGAAGCAGCAGACGCGTGTGTTCCTGTGGCTACAACTTCTTTTCACAGCTTGCCTGGTGTTCGGAGTGGACGGTGAGTTGTCTCTTTGTTTTGTTGACACTTCCAAGTTAACCGACGGCTCGCGAGCGCCGTTGTCCTAGTGAAGTTGCTAGCTTGGCGGTTAAGTTGCCCTCACTTTCTGTGTCTGTTTTCCCCACTCTCTCTCGCTCTCTCTCTCTTTCTTTCTTTCTCTCTCTCTCACACACACACACACACACATTCTTTCTCTCTCTCTTTTTTTAAAATGTGAAATATTTTCCGTTGTGGAGTGGAGTTGCTTTGGTATTCTTTTGTTTGGCAAGTGTCCGGTATGTGATGACTAAATCTTTGCTTGGCACAACGGTACAGCCGATTCGTCCAACGCGGTAACTTGCAGCGGTCATTTGGAGGAGCGACGTTGATGTCCTCTCTTTTAGATGGAAGATGTGAGGCAAGAAGACCCAGCTGGTTTTACGATTCACGCACGCATCCTGTTGAATAAATAAGAACAATAATCATATGCCGGGGGGAAGCATTTGTGTATTTGAAGGCAACAACATCTGTGTATGGTCAGATTTTATTTGCTTTCAGGATTAAAAACAAAAACAAAAACAACAACGAAAAAAACCAACCTAAAGGCAATTTGTGCTTGATGCCCCATTTCACATGGCTGTCTATTATACTGTCCAGTGTTTACTTCATGCCATTGGCGTTTGGCTTTGTTTGTGTTTGTATGCATCGGACACATTTAGGCCGATGGACAAAAGGGAAACTGACCTGGTTCTCCTTGCCTTCTGTCTGTCCTCACATACTAGACATCACATGTCACACAAGTGTTTTCCACATGTTGGTGTCCCTGTCCCTCCATCTTTATATTAAGTTGTATTTTTTTTCATACAAGCTTTAAAGATTTGGACTTAGATCCTTTTCTCTCTCTCTCTCTCTCTCTCTCTCTCTCTCTCTCTCTCTCTCTCTCTTTGCAGACACATTCAACCTTTGACATTTATTTCCAGCTTAAGTGGTCAATGCTCACTAGCAGCGATCGTGTATTTGAAACCGTAAAACTTGACACATTTTGAATTTGCAAATTTTAATTTGTTTTCTTATTTCCAAAATATTTGTGAAAGCACATAATTCATATACTGTTTCCATATTATATTTTGATGAGCAAAGAAGAGCTATGATAAAAATATAGGTCACTGGACCGACCCCGCTGTACTGGATAATAATGACCAGAATCTGTTCATAACATGATGTGACGATATTATTGTGCATCCCTAGTTGGAAAAAATTTGGAGAAGCACAAGTCGCATCATATTA
Organism: Aulostomus chinensis; assembly: GCF_037954235.1. Taxonomy (NCBI): domain Eukaryota; kingdom Metazoa; phylum Chordata; class Actinopteri; order Syngnathiformes; family Aulostomidae; genus Aulostomus; species Aulostomus chinensis. Next base: position 25,583,521 of record NC_141326.1, read on the forward strand.
AATCAAATGTGTGATTGAATTTTGCCTGGGATGTATTGTTTATGGTGCAAGCTCACAATAATCAGTCTGGTTTTTAATCCGTTGTCATATAATTCATTTTAAGAGAGTCCCCATTAACTCCATATAGCTGACAAGTATGTAAGCCTTAAATGTCACTGAATCCTTACTTAATTTTTGAGTGGTGTGCACTAGGGTTGGGGAAGATTTGAAAACAATGACATCAAACTCCTGGAAACTTGCAACTTGGAGGAGTCATGGAAAATGACAAGAAACAGTCCAAGGGGTGGCTTCAATTCCTAATGAAAATTGTCCATATTAAAAGCAACATCCTTACTTCTTTTATCTACAGCAATGGCTTAAATTCCATAAATGTCATGTATTTGACACTTAATGCAGAAACATCAGTTTACCCTGCAGCAACTGGCACCCAGGAGAATCTGGTTTTGTATTCATGCACGAGCGCAACCGGTTCCCAACTGAGTGCCACAAGCATTACTAAGGATAAATAGCCTATGTCACATTAGCACCACACAGGCAGGTTTAGGAGATTGAGTGGAAATGAATGACTAGATATTTTTCATTTAATCCATTTTTGATGTAATTCCAATAATAAAACTTAAGTGTTGACATTTACAACTTTTTTATACTGACTTTATTTCTACACTGTCAGGAATTAATACGAGAATTGATCAAGCTGTCGAGGAGTGTGCATAAATTTCCAAATTTTCGTGTTGATGTACTACCCTGACGTACACGCCACACATTCAAATGCAAGCTTGTAACTCACTTGTTTATCAGAGATTTTAGATTTAATGCCAGTAAGTCTGAACTAGGCCAGACCCACCCAGTTGCTCTACAGTGGAGCAGGCACCTTGCCTTTGACAAAGAAGTCTGAGCTTATACATTAATTTTTAAATAATACATTAAAAACTGTAATTGCATAAATGGGCAGGGATGTCCTGCTATGATGTCACAGAACATCAAAGAGCTTGAAACCCCCTCTGCTCTATAGACATTTAATACAGCAGACAGTATAGCCAAATCTTCCCAGATGCTTTATGTATAGAATAACTGATACTCATATTTTACCCTTTTTGTTAACCATTCTCCAGTTTAATGACAATACACATCACAACATATTTGTTCCACAAGCCACAGGGATGGGACAGTTACAAAGATTAGGTGTGGCTGCACTTACCGCGATGTTGAGTCACTTTTCTGGATGTAGCCACCAGCACATGTCAGTGAACCACCCACAACATCACTCAATGGAATGGTTCCAGTCTTCCAACCAAGGAGGAGGACAAGACTTGTTGCAGCTGTGTTATGCAAAATGTTAACAGTGCAAAGTAAAAGGTGTCCTGATTAGGCTGGATTCAGCAGGTTGTAGCGTACTTGTCATCTCCGTTAGCGGCTTAGAGTAGAGAAGCGGAAAACTGTGTTGTGTGTCAGGGCTAAGACAGTCTTTTCTCACAGCAAGACCACTTAGGGCAGCTAAGTGAACCAGGGCTAAATATAGCCAAGTGCTGTGGCAGTGGTGTGGCATGAGTGCTTGAATGTGTACAATTTGTGGATGTTGGCAGATGAACACCTTTTAGTTTAAATTGTAGGTGACACAGAGTTTAATTGCTAATGTATCATAGTTATTGCAATATGTCACACCAGACAGATTTTTAGATATTAACAAGAAATTTAATTTGTTGCCAAGGTAATAGATGTTCATGGATAAGGTAGGGCTGAAAGGGTTCATTTGACTTAAAAACTAAAATAAGTATATATATATTTTAGACAGAGAGAGAGGGATTCCTCATTTCCTTCTCCCTTGCCTTAGTGTCTTCTGGGTTTGATGGCTTTTAAAACAAAAAATAACAAGATGCACAGAAATATTGAGAGGACTTTGGTTTCTAGAACCTTCTTGCAGTAGAGGTCAAATGAAATTACCCTTAAGTTTGTGGCATAAATCACAAGTTAAATCATGATTCTATGATACATAGATATGTGAAGCCAATGCTCTGTTTGGTTAAAGATATTTTCATGATTGTGTCATTATTTATATTTATTCGAAATTATTGAATTAAAAATGATGTGATTTTGTTAGGATCTGTACCAAACAAAGATGGTTCATAAGTCTATAATGTTCTGTTGCATGCACCACCCTAGTACTTCTTTTAGAATGATACTTGTGATATGACAGACACATGCTTCGAGATTAAAGACCTCAGCCAAAGCTATCGTAAAAAATATAATGTTTTTGCAATGTTAAACAGATTTGCCTCAAGCATAAAGGTCAAAGTCTCATTATTTCTAAATTGTCAAATGAGAGGATTTGTTTCATTTCCTCATGCAGTTTTTGGTTTTTTGTTTTTTGTGCCATGCAGTCAGTCAAGTGAATATAATTTAGTTATTGGACAAAACAAGAATGCACTGTGTTGCTAAGTTTGTGACTGCATGTCAGAGAAATGCGATATTTTTACCATCTGCTTCCTGAGATTTTTTCCCTCCCGGCTTCTGTCTTGACCTCTCAACATTTTATATTACTCCCACCAACTCCCTCAGGGTCGGAGGGGTTCTTCTTCCTCCATTTGAATTTTGAATAGCTTCCTTAATCAATGTTTCATTGCAATATGGAATATCATCTAATTTCAGACACTTTATTAGTGTCTGTCGGCCCACTTTCCAATCTGCCATGTTGAATATTTTACACACTGTCATTTGAGCTTTATCACTGAGTCAAAGAAGACTTGCTGGCACTCGAATCCAAAAACAAGAAATGCATGCAGCAGGTTGTTGTATCCATACAGTTAAAGAAGTATTATTGGTGTAATGACAGTTTTGAGCTCCACTCAGTTTAGAGTGTTTTTCTGGCACTACGCTAGACACTATTTCAGTTACAGTACTTCAAAGAAAAGCTTGTTTTGTTGATGGTGCATGACGCTTGTGTGTATTTTTAGCGACTGGCCCTAGTTTTTTTTTTTTCATTATTTTTTGAGCAGTGGCAGATGGCTGTGTTACTCTGGAGTAACACTTGCAGATTACCAAAAGCTCACCTTCAGCTGGACTCCTGCTGATCTTAGTGTGAAAGAGGAAGGGGTTATTTAAGGATCCGGCTCTATGATAAAATCCTGTCACACATATCCAAGTTTGCTTCTATTTGTCCTCCTCCAGCTCTGAGGACTTCTTGCTCATCTCTAATAGTTGCAATGCAGGGACTGTGTGTGTGATTGTGTATGTCTGTGAGATGCATGCTTCTCTCCTTGGCTCATTAGAACACTGAGTTCCCACTTTGCCTGGTAGGCTATATGCACCAGCATGCCAGTGTTTGCTTGACAGAGCAGAGGGCAGAGCCTTTGCTGTTTTCAGGCCTCAGGACATAACAGATAATGCTGACGTAACCACACATAGAGATAGCCACAGCCCTTACACAACCACTAGGTATGGAGATCTTAAGTCGTAACAGCTTTGTTTTTGTGAGTTTTTTTCAGTATGTATAATATTTATAGATGCACGGTAATAGCGATACATCGTCAGTAACTCCACATATTTTCAGTCATATTTTGGATAACTTGACTTATTCAAATGTAAGAGTTTTATGGCTGCTCATGGTGTGTGTTCTTTTAATGTAGCACATTGTTTGTGAACTTTTTTTGATACAAAAGTGCAACAATCCATTGATCGGTATCGATAAATCAATTCTATGATCAACAAAACAATGAACTCAATGTAAAAGCTAAGTGTCAGCCATCTTTGGCACTCCTTTATTTTAAATTCCCGTTTTACCTTTTCTGAACATCTACAGTCATCTTTGAGTTGATTTTATCATATTAATGCAATTGATTGTATTAATAGGCATACATCATCTCTCACATAAAGGCCCTTGAATGTAATCAAATCAAAATTGTACTATAACACATTATGTTGTCTGCAAATAATGTGTTGTTTTTCAGAGAATCAAAAATAATACTGCATCATGAAGACACTTGTGATTTACACCCCGTCTGTGAAACATTGTAGCTACCTGAAATACCCCTTTTTGCATAAAACTTGGTGCAACAGGCCACATTTACACCTCCTGGTCAGTAGGTGTTACACCCACTATTGCCACACTAATTTTTTTCTGGTTGCCAGGTTGACATAACTAACAACATATAGTCAGAGTTGGAATAGCGGTATTAAGACTGATAATTCATGTGATCTATATCATCATGATACATAATGTGATGTTGTCACACACTTAACAATAACAACATGAACCTGTCGGAGGCTAAAGTTGGTAACTTGAGCAATTGTTACTTGGCAAACATTAGCTTACCTGCCTAGCAGAAGAGTGGGAACCTCCACATGGCATTTCAACCCTTTTTGGTCTTTCAGCTCAGACCACAGTTGAAATGCCAGTATTTTAGTACAGTATTTTAACCTGATATAATTTTCAAAATAATTATCTCTCCGCTAATTTTTTTCTAGATAAATTTAGATTATCCCTCTGCACATTTCGATAATTTTTTGATGTTTTTTTTTTTAATTATTAATTTTCTGAAAAACTGTTGTCTCTTGCACCTTTAAGCTCAATAGTCAAGGTGTCAAGTTGCTATATTTTAGTTGTTTCATCTCAGTTACTGCTTCTCCAATACATGCTGAATAACCTGGAAGAGTACATCTCTGTATATCTTGAAATGGCCTCCTTTTCTTCATCCTTAATTATGGCACTGACCTACAAATGATAGGTTTTTCATTTTGTTGAGCTCCAGTAGGAGCAGAAACTTGTTTGTTTAAACACATATCATTGGTTAACCAGTTAACTTGTTGCTGCTCTTTTGTTTTTGATGTTCTTCGTGGAAATACTGGAAAGCCTGAAGTGAGGGAAAATATTTTCACCAGTACTTTGCAGTGCCAGGTTTATTTTTTGGCAAAGCTGTAACCAGGTCAAGTTGCTGCTCCTATGAGATCAAATTAAGAGATATATATTTTAATGAACCACTTTTAGGATATTTATTTCCGATACCTACCTACATACCATGATATTACCTACTAAACCCCAATATATAAAGGTTAAGCAGATTGTGTACACCCTCTTGTTGGTCGGTTTTTTTGGGGAAGTGAAAACATTGTGTTGTGTTGGCTGTAACAGCTCTGTGTTTTCAGTCTGGTATTTGCATGTCATTCCTCAGCCAAAGGCAGCATGGGAAAGGCATAGACCATGACTCATAAGGAGTGATAAAAAGCACAGTGACTTGTGGAAATGGCTTTTCCTGCCTAACTCCACATAACTTCCTAATCTGTTACTGTGGTTAGAGTCAAGTGGGGCATTGTATGAGGGTGCTTTTAACACCTATGTTTACAGGCTTGTGTTAAAAAATATGAAGCGAACATTCATGAGTTCAGAGTCACATGAGTTTTTGGTATTGGGGAAAAATGTATCCCTAATGAATTGCGCTCTTGCCCTGAGGAAGATTGTTTCTGGATGCAAAAATATGCAAACATTATGATTGCCTTTAATAGGAGCTGTGTTTTCTGTAGAGTGTGCGGGCGCGGGCACGCATGCACCCACAGCCTCTGTTTTCACTCTGTCCCGTCTGTACTGCAGTTTTCATGGTGACTAAATGAGTCACAGTTGCCGACTATTCATGGCTTGAAGATGAAGCAGAAGCACTGAGTGAAAATGGCGTTTTGCATCACAGCCAATAGTTATGGAAAGCTCACTGACACCATGAAACCCATATGTAAAAGAAGTTACCTAAGCAGCTGGAATAAACAAACAACTTGGTAGAGCATCTCACTGACAGATATGCAGACTGGTTCAAAGACTTGAAAGAATGACTGGACAGAGACTGATATGGTAGTTTCATGCTATCAATAAAAAAGATTTTGAATGAAAACTTTTTTTAAACATTTGAGTTAGATGAGGCAGTTAAGGTGATGATAAATTAATGTTCATACCTGTAATGCAAATTTTACAAGTTTCTAAAGATCATGCATTAACAAGTATGTAGATGAACACCACAGTTAGAAATGAAATGTATACACTGAAAATATTTTTTGAATTTGAGTCTCAGCTGTTCAACAAGATGATGTGGTAAAACAAATCTCTGGTTTCTTCTGAAGAGGATGAGAGGTATTTTATTGAAAAAAATGTAACTCCCTTGCTTGTATTTTTTTTTGGATCTCATGACTCATATGCAAATCATTTTTGAAATATACTTTGGGAGTTGTTTTTTGTTTTTTTTTTATACCAGCAGTGGCATCACCTCTGGCAGTTTGATCAATGTCTCATGATTGACGAGCTTGATTAATACGTCACTAATTTAAGTTACTTTAAAAAGCCATGCAGCCTCCCATCTAAATTAGCCTTCAGTCAGGGCAAACCACAAGCAACATTTGCAGAGACAGGTCTGTCTCAATTTTCTTTTTATTTATCATAAATATTCTGATTCATTATAAATTATTTTGTTGAGATGATACAAATTAGTGAGTTTTAGTGGGTCGTTTGTTCAATCTTGTTCTTACTCAGCAGCACTAACTTTTCTTGAAGGGATCTGTCTTCCAGTGTAGGAAGGGAGGATTGTTCCTTCCGGAAGATAAACAGGCAGCAACTTTTTGGATAAGCATGTGTTGATGGTGCCAGCCAAGCCTGTTGCCTAACAGCCCCTGGAGATATGAAAGCTATTGGAGGTCTTGACACTGGAAATAGCACTGATAATATGAGATATCCAATGGAAGTGCAGTTCAGTGGATAAGCAGCCAAGAATCTCTTTCGCTTTTAGCCTCGCTTAGTCTTAATGCACTGGAAATCAAATCTACATTTCTATGATAGTTAATAGATAAATACTTGAGTCCCAGTTGTTAGAGGTAAAAACTAGCACTATTAAGTGTAGTCCACCGAGGATGATGTCTATGATATTGTTTTCTTGTTTTGTTTCTTGCTAGTTCTGCCACAGTGCTGCTACAGGTCAATCTTTGGCTGTGTGTATGTGTATGTTTGCAATGTTGAGTGTTTTTTGAAGAACAAGAAAGGGTGTGTGGGGGGGGGGATTAGAAAGATGGGGAGTACACAGCAGCTTTCAGGAAGTCATGAATCTCTCTGAAATGCCCTCTTTAGCCGTGGCCTTGTGGCGTCTGAGAATTCAACGCCAATGACACCTCCTGATTGTAGCTTTCTAAAAAGAATATTTATCTACACCCAAGGGTCTGCTTTTGTCTGAGGTTGTAAGAGGTACCCTGTTGAAACAGTAAAAAATCAGGTTCATTTTTAGCCCGTGTTGCAGACACTCTGGTGCTTAAACCACTAATTTTACACTTTGGGTCAAACCTCAATTTCCCTGACGATTATATAAATGACAACTGTGAACTTGGAAAAGCCTTCCTTGCCTTCATGGGTGTAAAAAGGCTCCCGCTTTACATCTCCTTTATCATAAGTGTCAAAACAAGTTATAATTGAAAGGTGATTTCTAAATGGTTCTGTCCTGCAGCTATATAGAATTAAAAATATGACTAAGTAATTGCTCTCAGCACTCAAATGGCCTCGTGTCACATTTTTTTTCATTCTGCAATTGTAATTGTTATATAGTTTCCAGATTACAAAAATCATTTTTGGGACTTAATGTGCTTTGATGGTAAATCATAGCTCATTCAGGCATAAGGCTTTTGAAAACCACTGCACGCCTCTTCATTCTCTTTCTCCCTGCTCACTGCTATCTGACAGGATTTCCCTGGTGCCCTGAGAGCTGCCAGATTGTCAGGTTCAGGTCAGGCAGCAGTGATGCTGGTGGAAGGATCTAGTGTTTGTGTTGTTTAGTGTAGTGATGATTTGTCAGCTATTCAGGACATCACATCCAACCTGCAGCAGCCAATTTCTTCTTTGTTCAGCAGTACGTCAAGGGAATGGATGGTAAACGTAATAGAGGAAACGATCAGATTATTCCTTAAAATGTCTAAAAGTGGACCAACTGGAACAGGTGTAGATGCAAAATCTATCTAGTAGTAACTTTGCTGTTGCTATGTCAAGCTGCTTGTTGTTTTGTGTGTTGTATTTTTTTTTATCAGATCTTCTTACCACAAGGAGTTGCACTTGAATTTCATGTACAGGTGTGCGATGACAAAGGCATTCAATTCAATTTAATTCAAAGTCAAAACTACTCTGATAGTTTCTTTCCAGGCCATATATAGAGGAATGGAAATATCAGATATTTTAGTTTTTACCTGGGACATAATATACGGGTAAATCTGGTCTGTCAGGCATTTATGAATCTTAATTTTGGAGGGCATGCTGCAGCTGTGTCAAACAGGGTTCACAATGCCATTTTATGCTTCAGTTTAATTTTTCCTAGATTCTCTCTGCTTGACTGAGCGCAAAAAAAATTTCACTTGAAAGTCATTAGAATAAACATTACCATAAATGAGAACTGCTCTTGGTTAGTGTGAGCTTACTATCTTATATTCCCATTATATTTCTTTTGCAGGAGATAGAAATTGACCTATGAAAGATAGGCTTCTCCTTGAAAGTGGGTGATTTGAATCGGCTGTCAGAAAACCCATAGTCACCTGAGATTCTTCAAGTTGAGAAGCTTTCTTAACTTCTCTGCACCAGATTTGCCACTATTTCACACAACACGTGGCATTGCACATAAAAAAATAATTTTTTAAAACATGGATCGAGAACTGAAGCTTGCATATAAGTGGTGCCCGTATTGCAGTCATAACTGTGCAACCTGCTGTTGATCCATAGTTTGGTTGGGTCACATAGTTGAACATTATGATTTATAGCAGATGGGTGTGTGGAGCTGCAGTTGGCTGACAATTTCATGTTTGGTCACGTGACGTACTACCTGCGTATGTCACGTCTTTCACATGTGCCGTAGTGTCTGCTGAAACGCTTTGTTTTCCTGAGTTTGCTGTGATTGTGGCTGTCAATAAGAGTGCTTCTTTTCATTTCATTATAAAATAGGGTTGGAAAATAGAGAGTTGTACCTACCCAGAAAAAAGTGGCATGGCTTTTATTTCCTCTTATTCAGAGAGTGAGAAATGCAAGCCTTCTATCAAATGTGACTGTGTTTTATTGATTTTTTTTTTTTTTTCAGCCAAACGACTGTATTGAACAGCCAAATCCGAGTGGACTCAGCCATAATATAAAAGCTGATTGAGCTGATTCAGTGGGAGTAGCAGTTGTTTTCCCTCTGGTCAAACATGCTGTTGGAGTCACTTTTTCACTCTCCGCCCTCTCTCTCTCCCTCTGCAGGTGATTTCTGTGAGGTGAACGTGTGCAGTAATGGTGGAACCTGTGTGACGGGGGCAGGAACTCCATTCATATGTATTTGTCCTGATGGTTTCTCTGGAGAAATGTGCAATGAGACTGAGACAGGTAAGCTTTGCCTCAGCCAGTAATTAATCACAAATTCATCTATATTATTGTTATTGTTATTATTATTGTTGTTTTTGTTATGATAGGCATTTTCATATATCACCTTTGGCAAATTAATTGTGATCAGTTCAGAAAATTGAGCTGTAAAATCTAACTTAACCAAAAGAGGCACATGAATAAAGTTTACACAAATGCTGACCTAAAAGCTGAGAAAGGGTCAACTCTAACTCTTTTTGTGGCAAGAGAAAAAAATCTAAGGCTATAGATTTATGAACTTATCTTGTCACTTTCTTCCCATCCAAAAGGTCTTTGCAACCCCAATCCATGCAAGAATGATGCTATCTGCGAGGTGACTGGTCAATCCCGCCGAGGTGACGTCTTCAGCGACTATGTCTGCAAGTGTCAGCCGGGATTTGATGGAGTGCACTGCCAGAACAGTAAGTTTGTCCTCCTTTTCAAGTTACTTTATCAGTAACAGTATTTATGATGATTGAATGAGCATTCATATGCAGATTTATATAGCAATTTATGGACAGCTGTTCTGTGTTTTTGTATGTTTCTAATTTTACCATTGGGGCTACGGAGGTCAAGGTTGACTGAGAATGAATATTGAAAGCATTGCAAAATATTAAATTACATGGCCATCTCTCAGAGCAACAAAACAATGTAATTTCACTATATAACAGTCAATGTTTGTGTTGCATTTCAGCTGTCTTGATCATTTTGAGCGAACGGGGCTACATTTTTGTATCTATAGCAACCATTCCTCTTTATACCACTTTACACGAAGGGAAAACACCAAATTAAAAGTTGGTGTTGCTGATTTGGCAGTAACTGTTACCCACTAAGTGTAGTTATTCATTCCTGTACAAATGATTGGTGGGGCCTTGTTTATCTATTTAACCTGACACACTAACATTGAGACAGCTGACATGAGTGTTTGCAAACAGCTGTCATCCTCACGGGAGCTTCATTCACACGTTCCTCAGACCAGGTCGGTTCATTCAGGGTTAGCCCGAGAGAGAGAAGCGATGGTGGGAACATGTGCTGTTCTCTTCCAAATGCCTCCAACCATGCACACAGAGACAGATGGCTACTGTTTGCATGAGAAGGCGGTGCAATAACAGTGGACACGTGTGCACAAAGAACTAATTTAGCAGGAATCAAGTGGGACTTGAAGGAAAAGCCCAAAGTGTATATTGTGTTTGATCATATATGCCTTTTTATCCTAGGTGTCCAAGGGGCAGATATAAGTTCGAAAAAAGGTAACAGTAGAAAGGAGACTTGAAGAAAGAATTGTGTGTGTGTGTGTGTGTGTGTGTGTGTGTGTCTTAGACAGTGGTCTCTTTTCCTTCTTGAATCGAGATGAACTCTGCTCTCTTGGCTGCATGCAGAAACTGAGAATCCAAAAAACACACACATAGACTCTCTGACGGGGAACTGCTGAGTACAGCGCTATTTCTCTTTGTTCCTGAGTCAAGGCCAGTAGCGACAGCGAGGGTGAGATCATGTCATAGATTCACCACAAAAAGTCTTTCCCAGTTCATCTAACCTGACAGTAAGACATCTTGTCACATCAAAATGATTTGTAAATGCCTCAAACATTAGTGAAACTGTATAGATTCTTTATAGACTCTGAGCCAGTTAAGTGGTTTCCTGTTGTCTTATAATCAGTTCTTGAATCCAGTATGACTTTAAATTGCTGTTAACTGCCAAGTTATGTTTGTGTGATGTTTGCCTCAACCCCTGAGACCAGCAAATCGCAACTCCTGAAAATCCATACATTCACTTGTCCTTGGCATGTGCTATTAAGTTAACTGCTAGAATAAGAACTCTGCAGAACAGGAATTTTTATGAAATGGGGAAATGTCTCATTTGACTTTGTGGCTTTATGAGAATCCTTCTTCTGGGTCACCAAGGCCCCTTTTCCTTCACAGCAGCTGATTGTGTTGTGACAGTTTAAGTGCTGTTTTATTTGTGTTTGTGTGTGGGCACGGACTGAGCTTCAGGGCTTCAAAATCCTGGTCTGTGTGAAACAGAATGAGACAGACCATAAAAAACAATGCCTGCGGTGAACCCAGGGAGGCCTAGTGTAGTTTAACATTTAGATAGCATTCTCTCACACACTAAACATGTGGTAATGCATTTTGTGAAAATTTTGAGTAGGAATCAATTGAATCCAGTTGATTGAAGTCAGAAATATGACTACAGTCCAACCTCCTGTCAACTGTCTAGATGCATCGTAGCCTGTGACTGGAGGTTGAAGTGGTTTTTATCAGACAACCACCAAATGCGCATTTTGGGGTTGGCAAATGGGAGCCAGATGTTATAGAAAATCCTGTCCCCACAAAAATCACTACATATAGAAAAAAAAACTCAAAAATAAAGGGAAAACAAAACACCAAAGATGTGGAATAGAACCAGTTTTAAAATTTCCACATCTCCTCCTTCTCAGGCTCTTTTCTAGGGATGGATACAACAATGGATAAGTTAGTTTATAAACATTATCTAATAGAAATGTATTACACTGAATTCATTTCATTTTAAAGAAGTGCTATTCTTGTGAAAATCACCAAGGTAGCAAAAATAACCTTTACTGGAGTAAGCTCAATCACAGGTGTGCTGCACATCCTACATGAACAACCACGCACACAGCTCGTGGTCTCATTTACAGAGTCTTTAGCATACACATACACACATGTGGTTTATCCCTTGTGCAAGTCTAGCCAACAGAAAGTGGCAGTCCACGCTGAGCGCTCACAACGTCAGCGCTGCTGCTGTTGCCGGGCGAAAAAGTGAACGTGGAGGCGGAAACAGTGAATTAAGTCTGCCCTCCTGACAATGTCATACTCACTATCCAGGCCTGACTGCAGCACTTCTAACTGTCCTGTCAAATTGGCCTAAAAGCTGTTATGGATGACAGAGAAGAAGCGTTAGTAACCTGGGGGGGGGGGGGGGGGTCATAGAAGTAGAGAGAAGTGGCCATGTTCACTCTGGGCCAAAGAATAGATGGAAACTCAGGGAAGAAAGAGAGTATTTTTTCCCTCCTTGCCTACAGCCTTGAAATCCCAGATTTTCACAACAGATTAAAGTAGTTGTTCTCTTCAAGTTGCGAACAGATGTATGTGAGTGTGCACCTCTGTCTGTAGTTTTATTCATCTAGTGAGCAGATTTAGCTTGCTGTGAAGAAAAAGATGTGTCTGTCTTGTTTATCTTTCTGACTTTGGCCCAGGGACAGTGAATCGGGAGTGAGTCATAACTAGACCTTCAGTTGACACAGGACATAAAAACATGTATGTAAAGAATCATTGGTCAAATCTGATACACAAAATATTGTGTGACTTTGTTCAAGAATAATGCTTGGAGGGTCTTTTGTATGTATCATCCTTCTAAGTATGCCCAAGGTTTCACAACACCAACTTTTTTATGAGTCAATCCAGATTGCTGTGACATTACGCTGTTGGCTCATCCCACCAGCAAAGGCTACATGCATGCACACACTAAGAGAGTTCAATTAGTTGTCTGTCTTTTTTTTTTTTTTTTTAAACAGAGAAACTTAAATCAGTTTAAAAGTTTGAACGGATTCTTAGGCTCTTTTTTTTTGCGTTTATGTGTAGGGGTTTTAGCAAGCATTCAAAGCTCGCCTGCACCTGCTTCTTCCTGCTGCCACAACAATTTGTGTGAACGATTGTGAACCTCAACTGTGCGCTGGCAATGGTTCAACAACGCAATTGGCTTGATATGCTTTCCAGTTCAGCTGTTATAGAGAGAAAACACAACACTCACACTGTACCACATGATACACTCGCTTAACTTCACAGCACATACGCACACAAAAAAGGGATGAGCAATTTGTCAAATTTTATTTTCATTTAGAGTTTTGGCTTTCATTGATTATGAGTAAAAGAGAGTGCTTACTGTGTTGCATTCTGTTTCACGATTATCTTGTTTTGTGACGAAATGTCAAAAAAGACAGTAGGACCTAGCTGCAGTTAAATTGGCTGAATCTAACACTAACGCCTTGCTACAGAGATCATGAAGTCATTCCTGTCATTTGTGGAGGCAGAGATTAAGATCAGAATCGGAATCAGAAATCCTTTATAAATCCCTTAAATGAAATTGTTGGATTGCAGTGCTCCATTTCACAGTAAGGATAAATAAGGAGGAAGTAACCTATCGAAGATATAGATAAAGTAAGCTTAATAGACTTGAAACACAATCTTAGAAATAGTAATACAAACAATATATAATAAAGATCAAAATAGAAAATCAAGAAGATAAGGAGGTATCTTTGTACATATTTACATTTTTACACTAGTGAATAAGATATTTGTTTTATTGCACGATTTTTACAGAGAAAAACAACTCCATGAGAAGGCCTGCATCTTAGAGGGAGGAATTAAATAGTTTGATTGCCACCGGCAGGAATGATTTCCTGTGGCGCTCAGTGGTGCAACATAGGGGTATGAGTCTCTGGCTGAAAGTACTTTTATTTTAAGATGTCTGCCCCCATGGTCTCCAGATAGGTGCTGTTGTTTTTTGGAGGAATTGTTTTCCAACCCTAAAAAAATGGCTGACGATTGAATTTTAAAAGCCAGTTTGAGTCCCTTATTGACTGAGGCCCCATAGGTTCATACCTTTTGAATTTATGCCCAAAACCTGCAGGTTGCAGCACACATTCTGTAGACTGTAAGCTTTACTGATCACCACTGGCACTGCCAGCTGACCTTGGCTTTTCCTCGATCAGGGTCAGGTTTCAAACAAGGCCACATGACATTTGTATTGATTTCCACTTCCTGTTGAGACGAATATTGATGCACTAAATATTGTTGTACTGCTTCCCTTGTATAGGGTTTGTTGGATTCTGCCCATGAAGGGCTGGTCTATCTTGTATATATCCCGCAAAAAAGTATGCATATATGCTGATAGCAAATGAAATAACACATGATAAGATATCAATGTTTTTTGCTGATATTTAAGTTACAAAGTCCATATGCCATTACTCAGAAAACTGCTTCCATTTCAGGCATGCTTAACCCCAGTTATTAACAAACCAATAAGCTAGACTATTTGTGCACACAGTTGTTCTTCTACCTGTCTCAAGGATGTGTGTGTGCTCCTGAGGCTCCTCCCACTACTGACCCTTCCTCTGGTTGTCAGATAAATGGATTGGAGCCTGAAGCTGACCGAGCCGTGTGGTCCTCCTAGTGCCCAATCCTCTTACTGTTTAGAGGGCCACTAGCTGACACGTGTCGGGACTCAACCAGAGTTTCCATCAGTCTTACATGGGAGAATCTGACTCAAATATTACATATTAAATATGAATCTTTTAAGTCACGCAGCTGTCTGATTTTAATTTAGCTCTGAAGAAAATTTTTGTGTTACCCTCTGGTCAGTGACGCCAGCAGCTATATTTGGTCACAAACTACATGTGACTAAGCCCAATACATTTCCATTCTCATAATTAGCTACAGCTTTACTGTTTCTCTTCTCTTCATTTAAAATACTTGAAAACAGATTAAATTGCACATGATTTAAATAATAAATTCTTAATACTTGAAGCGACCCTCATATGACACGTATATTTGGATACAGACAGGGAGCTGCTAGCTGCCTACTTAATCTATGACAGTGTATTGACCAAAGAGCTTACAAAGTGTGTAGACAGTCTGATGTTTATAATATGCTGGTGCTGCTAGAAATGGCCTGTATTGTGTTAAGAAGCTCTTAAAGCTGGAAGTCTCATGCTTGTTGACTTTGGTATTTACAGTTTCTGGATACACATCTCTAAATCCACACATTCCCACTTTATGTATGAAAGTTTGGACATGACGTTATTCATGGAAGCAACATATGGGTGGGAAGACACAGCTGTGTGTGTTTGTCTGGAAGAAACACAGCAGTGGTGTTTATGGATTGTTTAGGTGCTTTTTCTTCAAGAGGAACCACCAGGGAAATCAAACCTCAGACACTGACTGAAATTCCCCTTGGGGTGCTGACATCTACACAACCATATAATTTTATGCCTTGTTCTTGTGTGTTGTGGTCAAAACTGGAATTGCCAGACTGGCTGTTCTTGTGGTTGAGAGAACTCTTTAAGTTTACCCTTGTTTCATGATGTTGATCTGTTTTCCTCCCCCTAACTCATCTGCTTCTGGCTATGAGCTGGACTGTCTTGGTGAGGGCGCCATCAAGAGACGATATTAAGAATTACAGAGAATTTAAACATTCCTTTTAGATGATACTTGTGATTCCTGAATCATTTAAATGGACTGCCACTGTAACGTTCAGGAATTGACTCCACAGAAGCATAATTTGTGTGCTCGATGTTTCCACAAGGTTCGTCTTCATATTTAAGGATGCAATGGATATCCTAACCTTAAGATCTCCCAGTTCTTCAGTGCCAGATTTTTTTAATCAAGACTACATAGATTCATCTTTATTCATATTCTCCACTATAGGGTCAATGATCTCAAATTCATGGTAAAACACAAGCTGGCTTGACCTTCTCTCTGCTACAGCTCCAGTCATGTTTGCATGGCTTCAACTAACCTCAGTTGATGAAAAATTAAACACTGACCCTCAAGCATGACATGTTATTCTCTCACACCTCCTCTATCATCTGCTGTCAGGCTGGTAAGTAACAGTTGACCAGCAGCTGTTAATGTTTGACTGATCATCATAATGATGTGGTTTGTTTCTCTAGATGTGAATGACTGTGCTGCCCAACCATGTGAGAACGGTGGCACCTGCAGGGACCTGGAAGGAGATTTTAAGTGCCACTGTCCATCCCCTTACGTCGGCAAACGCTGCCAACTGCGTAAGTGTGAATATTCAACACAAAAGGCGAGGGCCATAGTCATTTGATCAATTAGTTCAGGGGAAGCAGGTAGTATTTAGGGCCAGGTATTGGTAAGCTAAATGATATTTAAAATTGGGTATTGAGTATCATAGCCCTGAAATGATACCCAGCCGTAGTGCTATTGCTTGTGTAACATTGCAACTGAAGGTTCTTATATGATGGCTCTAGAGCCTTAATAAAATATTTAATTCATGTACAGTCACTGAATTTCAGGTTGAATTAGAAATAAATCATAAAAATGCAAGATTTGTTGTGGAAAATCATACTACGCATCCAAAAGCCATATGTCTGCAAGGTTATTGTACCAAATTTGCATCAGGGCCATCTGGCTTACTTGGATGTCAGTTTCAACTAACAATAACATCTCCTCCATAGGCTGTATTTCTCTACTCGGCATGGAGGGAGGAGGCATTGCTGAGTCCCAGATCTCAGCCTCATCAGTTCGCTATAGCTTGCTAGGGCTGCAGCGCTGGGGACCTGAGCTCGCCCGCCTCCACCATAAGGGACTGGTCAATGCCTGGAGCGCAGCTGCACATGACAGGAACCCGTGGATAGAAGTGAGATGGGTTATTACATTAGCCGTGCAATGGAGAAATGTAAAGTAGGTCATTTTTGCCAAAGCAGTTTAACATGTGATTTCAGCATAAAGGCAAATAATAAAATAGTTTATGGCCCTCTTTCATTTTGTCTGCTGGCTCACTGGAATAGCTGTGATGTACGAAATAAAAGAGGACCCATACACATTTTATGAATTACTTCTGTGTTTACCCTCCTGTGCTGTGTCTTGTCAAAGTGGTGACTGAAAAATTTCTTCTTGGATGCAGTGACAACAGATATCAAGGTTTAGAGAGGGTTTATGTTCAGAGATGTTTCGGGTTCTGCAGGTATCTTAAATCTTTTAATTCATTATGTGGCTTGTTATAGTAGGGTTAAAAGTAATGCAGTTCAACATTTGGAATAAACATTTGAGTTTGTCATATTCATAAATTTCACACACTGGAAGCCAGTTCCTCAGAGTAGTCTTTTTAACATATGGTGTTTTTATAGTATTTTGAAAAATTGAAATTTCCTCACATTTATTTGCAACACATGACCTTTCAGATCAAGAGAACAGTTGAAATTTGTTTTAGAAAGAAACATAACTTACCCTTGTGGCTTCTTTTTCTAAATTTCTAGGTCAACATGCAGAGGAAGATGCACTTTACAGGTATTGTGACACAGGGTGCCAGTCGTATAGGAACTGCTGAATTCATCAAGGCCTTTAAAGTGGCTTCCAGTCTGGATGGCAAGACGTACACCATGTACAGACCTGATGGACAGAGGAAGGACCATGTGGGTAGACACAGTATGAATAGCCATGAAGCTATAAGCACTATAGTCTTTAGGACTACTGATTCATTTTCTCATTGTTATTATAATACATGGTATTATTAACAATTCAGAGTTGTAGCTCAGCTATAAAAAAGTGTGTTAATTTGACCCTTATCTATAAGGGCATCTATTATTCTTTGACTCAACTGCAAGATTTAGCAAAACAAAAAAACAAAAACAAATCAACATGAATAGTGGGAGGTCAGTCAGACGCGCACACACACACATACCCACACACACACACACACACACACACCATATTTTCATGTGGCTGAAGTAAACCACTAGAGGGTGCAGTAGCATCTCTTCACGAACCATTACACACTGTATTGCATTGTAATGTAAAACAACATAAGACAGACAAAAAATCCCCAGACAAATAACTCATGCTCATTTAAATATTTTGAAAGGAAAGGTGATATTTTGTGAAATGTTTTGGTCTATAAATGAGAGGATTTAATGATTAATCTTAACTTGAAAAAGTTAAAGACTGAAGATTCATTTTCCAGAAAATATTTTCTTGTTTTGATTTGACTGCATCAGAACTTGCAGTACTACTTACAGATTTATTTGTAAAGAAAATAAATTATAATTATAATTATAATAATTATATTTGACAATGTTGTTATCTGTCTTCCTGCTTCTCATAGGTATTTGTGGGGAACGTAGATAATGACGGCACCAAGACAAACCTGTTTGATCCCCCTATCATTGCTCAGTACATCCGCATTATCCCAGTAGTGTGTCGCAAGTCCTGCACTCTACGCCTGGAGCTGGTGGGCTGTGAGCTCAATGGTAAATTGACTCAGAACACACCTGTTTTTGCATGTACACTTACCAAAACACCTAAGATTTATATTTATTAAATGCACTTATTATGATAAATCTGTATAACATTATAATACAGAAACATGAAATCAACTAAATCTGACAAAAACCCAGCTAAGTTTCCCTAGTTAGAGATGGAGGAAGTCAGTGTTTCAAATTTCCCACCATTTCCATTTAGTAAGTTGGTATGCTCTCAAAAGGGATGATTGATTGATGCTTGTGGAATGTAGTCCCATTCCTTGACAAGCACGATGCAGAGGTCAAAGGTAGTATCAGGGATATTTCTGCACTGGTTTATCCCATGGTCAACAATCTCCCCAAGATCATCAAAATAGGACGTGTCTGGTGAAGAGGGAGGCCGCTGGAGAACAAGGATGGCATATACACTTCCCACCATATACACGATCAAGTTGGAAACAAAAGAGAATGTGTCTTCCATGTGAAAGAGCCCTTGTAGCATTGTCATCGCTAACAAACCTGGAGGATTTTCAGTGGCCTTTTTGTGAACCCATCATGGAGAAGACTAGTGTACATGGCTTTTTATCTTTTTGATAGTGTCTTGATATTTCACGCTGGTGCAAATAGGAGGATTACATGGGCACAACCTTGGAGACATAAGATCTGAGGTATAACTTAAATAAGTTAAAAGTAAGTGTTTTTAAAAAAAGGTGTTGCTATTATATTTTTATTTAGTGACATTTGTAATTGACTGAAACAAGCGTTTCACATTTGTAATTCAAACACCAGGTGGGGAAAATTGTTCCCAGAATGGGAAGTAACTTACATCCAACATGTCAGAATTGATCCAAACCCATATGATCTGATTTTACTTTGGTAACATCTGCAACATATGGTACATCAGCTGCTTATGGTTCAGACATTTGTAATCAAAGAAGCCCATTTCTTTTCATCATCTGCAATTGTTGCCTCAGCAGGCAAATGTAATACTTGGTTCTTTCTAGTCTTCTCTCTGCTCCTCTTGCTGTTAACGTTTATCAGTGTGGGTCTTTAGAGCTCACTGTCTCTTTACATTGCCTGATGCTTGGCTCACTACTCAACATATCAGTGTTTGCTCTTCCCTCTTCATCCATGCTTCATAGTTCCTGCATGGCTGCTGTATTTTTGTTGTTGTTGTTGTTGTTTTGTTTTTTACCACTTTGTCATTTTGTGCATGTGAATGCCACTTACATGTGTTGGTTGAGAGTTCAGCTCAGTCCTCTTTCAATTGCAGTGACATTGTTTCTGATATATGGAAACATGGCTAAATGCAAAATTTTGAATTTGACTTGTTTCCTTGACATGAGATGCTATCTTTATAATATATTACTGGGTTCTCATGGATCATTAAATCAGATTTTTGGAATTTGAGATAGCAAGCATCCTAGACTTACTCTTTACTAAAAAAAAGTGTAATTTAACTTTTCTACCTTTCATCCACTTCAGTAGTTCATTATGTCTGTGAATATGTACTGAGAGCAAGTAGCTTGTGGGTAACCAGTCGAAATATTACAACAAAAGGAAGAACTGGACTGAAAGAACTGGGCGACAGAAGACCATCTCATAATTCTACACTGAAGCCAATTAAAAAAAGGAAGCAGTAGCTGTACAATATCAGGCTATGATTGTAGTATAATGAGGAAGAAAGCAATGCTCTGTCTTTGTCTGATTTAATTGGCTGTGGTTGTCTTAATTCAGCCGAGTAAATCCAAGGAGATTGTGAATATGAATGAAAGAGTTGGGGTGCTGGACGCTTTGAGTGCATTAGAAGTCCTGAAAGGTTTTCATGAGACTTTTACCCTTCTGTTGCTCTGACATGCATGCTCAGCTGCTCCACTCACTCTTGTAATTATAATGTGTTCTGCAACCTTTATTGATTACTTTGTGGCTGTCACAAATTAATGATTGACAGTCTTTTCACATCTTTTCTGAAAGGATATGAAATAATGTGAAATCTTGATAGAGACTAATAGGATTTAGTGCAAACTTGTCCATTGTCACCGTGTAAAGTCATAGGTAGGGTTCATGCCATCTCAAATCTGCACGTCCTTGGCTTCAGATTAACTCCATACTCCATAAAGCTGCCACAAACTACATTCGCTGCTTCTCATCACTCGCTGGCCTGCATCTCTATCTGCCCATCCTTTGTCCATCATACCTTTTCTCTCTCTTTCCATTCTGGTCTTTTTTCTCTTCCTTTTGCTCTTGGTCTGGTCTCATCTTCACAGTGTATTCAAACGCTTCAGGTTGTTCAGAGCCAATGGGCATGAAGTCACGATTGGTGTCAGACCGCCAGATCACGGCATCTAGCACTTTCCGCACCTGGGGCATCGAGGCATTTACCTGGCACCCTCACTACGCCCGACTGGACAAACAGGGCAAGACCAACGCCTGGACAGCTGCCACCAACAACAGATCTGAGTGGCTGCAGGTTGGAGAAGAAGACATGACTGCACATTTTTGTTTTCCAGTTTCTCCACTGCTGTGCATTTAAACAAAGCTTTTTCTCACCTACTCAGGTGGACCTTCAATCTCCCAAAAAGATTACAGGAATCATCACACAGGGGGCCAAAGACTTTGGTGCTGTTCAGTTTGTCACAGCCTTCAAAGTGGCCTACAGTGATGACGGACAATACTGGACCATAGTTAAGGATGAGACTACAAAGACAGACAAGGTCAGTGCAGCAGGGCCTAGAAACCTTCTCAGATTTATAATTTAACAAAATATAAATAAAGGTGGATTTATACCTCTGATGAAATGTGGTCTGAAAAGTTGCATTTAAAAAAAAAAACAAGTATAAAATGATGTACTTAATGTGAACAAGCTGCTGACAAAAATGTCTTTTTAAAGACTTTTAGAGCTTGGATTCAAGTATTTCCCGAACATTTCTCTGCAGCATTGAAAAATCACAATAACAATGTGATGATTGAACATGAAATCCAAGTTTTCCCAACAGAGCACTGCCTTCTCGCGAAGAAGAGGGCATGAGTGAAACACTAATTAATGGAAACTCTCACAACTTCAATCATAGTAACTAGCTCCTCACTCTTAAGAAATTAGTAAAGAAACTATGTTTTCAGGACTCGGATACCGAAACATTATTATGTGAAGGGAACAGACCAATAGAAGGAAGATTACATCATTGAGATTATACGATAGCCAGTGTCAAAGTATTTTGTTATAATTTGCTGCTCTCCTCTCTTCAGATCTTCCCTGGCAACAGTGACAACAACGTGCACAAAAAGAATATCTTTGAGCCATCGTTCTACGCCCGATATGTCCGTGTTTTGCCATGGGAGTGGCATGAGCGCATCACCCTGCGAGTGGAACTTCTGGGCTGTGATGAGTAGTGATGCCCTGGATCCACCCCCCCCCCCCTTCTCTACCTCCGCCCCTTTCCCTTTATCTCTTTCCACCATCCCTCCCTTCTTCCTGAGCCACGCCTGCACTGCCTTGCTCTCAGCCCGTGGGGGCAGCAAACACTAGAGTAGCACGCCACCATCCTGACCCTGGCTGGTTAGAGGTGGAAGGCGTTACCCCTAACCACTGTTACCAGGGCTCCGCTTGAGTTGAGCTCATGCCGTTCCTACTTTCCTGAGCAGATCACTCATCTTTTCCACCTGGACCAGATGTTTGACCGCTTCAAGGAGAGAAAAAAAACAGGCAGTGTAGCTTCTGTTCTCACTGGCAGAGCTGGAGTCAGATCTCCTCCCTAATCCCTGTGTCAGAGGTCAGGGGCAATAGCTTTTGCTGCTGTATCAGTTAGTGCTGCCTGGACTCTGATCCCAGATCAGCTCTACATGGAAAATTAAACCTCCGAGACCCATGGCTGGTGATGTACATAAGCTCCACGAAACCGCTTTCACACGACCTATAATGCCATCCTCATCATTAGCGGGTACATGGATACTTTAGGCTGTTATTATTTGTTTATGAAAAAGTGAATCTGTATTTGATATTTATTCACAACAAAGCTTAAACAATAATTTACAAGCAATTTTGTGGCAGTTTTGTGGTTTGTTAAGGAAAAAAATAACTAAAGTCAGAGGCTGAAGGTGTCCCACCACGTTGTGCAGTAATTTTAGTACTTTCCTGCAGTGGTTTGGACCAGAGAAATCATCAGCTCATTATTCCTACATGCAGGCTTTAAGAGAACAATATCCAAGGTTTTAACATCGTACTCACCTCAGTCCAACTTACATCATCTCTGTAGCAGCCAATTACAGACACACACCTTTCGCGAAACTGTACCATGTAGTCATACATTTGTATCTAATTCCCAGAGGTGATTTTGGCCACAGCAGCTCAAGGTCCCAGATACTCTTTATGCCAACACATTCTCAGCTTTCGCAAACAAACATCAGCTCACATTGTTTTGGTTTCCAGATTAAAAATACACTGAACAAAACATGACAACACAATCGGATGCATTAAATCTCTCTCATCGTGTAATATAAATAATAATGAACTGTCATAATCAACCAGTTAAGTGGCCAAACAGATGTGGGGACACTCTCATTAAACAAGATATCATTGGGGAATTGCAGAGAAAAGATGCATGTAATTGCTTAACATAATTTATATTTGCTGTTGTCATCTGCTGAAACATATTTAGCCAACAATAGAACAACTTATTCCACTTGTTGAAACCAAATTAGCGGCTGTGTGTTAACTTATTAGTGATTCTTTTTATTGGCTGCTACAGTAGATTTTTCTTCACATTTAGTGAGGGATTGCATTCAAACAAAAGGGAAAAGTTACAGTTTTTGCAAGAAAGCTGTTGATTTTTTTGTTTTGTTTTTTTGCAGGCTTTTTTTTTAAGTACAGTGAGTATGGATGGAAGAAAACCATGTTTTGAAAATGGTCTTGTGATTCTCTGAAGCTCCAGACACTAACAGCAACACAACTTTTTGGAAAAAAATACTTATTTGCCAACCTCTCTAGAGGTGCCGAGCTTAGCACATTGACTGGTAGCAGGTTAGCATCTGTCAAAGGTCATCAGATGCACATTACTCCAAGACAGTTTTTCCCTGCTCTAATAAAACCAGGTTGTGCAAAAAATTCACGATGAAATAAAAAGTTTCAAATTTCGAAATGTTGTGGTTGAAGAATCAGCCATATAATCGGATTTATTTACTTGAGAAACTGTCGCAGCACCTCAAAAGCTCAATTGTAACCTCTGCCAAGCAAAATAAACGTGGACAACCGGAAGAGCGAGTGCCGTAATCACGGCCGCGAGGTATGCTAAAACCTTCCCACCCGCTGCTGTGCTAAGCTAACTAGTGGTCAGCTGGTCTCTGTCGGTCTCAGCGCCTTATACACACTCAGAGGGAGTCAGTTTTATTGTCTGGCTCTGTGGAGGATTGCAAATACACGTTTTCCCCAAAGGGTTGATGTGTTCCTTTCAGGAATCGTGAAATAGCGGACAGCTATCAATATCTGCATCCCAAGTTTTTTTTGCCAGAGTGACAGTATTAATGAATAAGAATATAATGATAGCGGCTAGCATCAGAAACAAAGATTAACAGTAGTGTAGAGGCTGCATGATTAAAGCTAACAGTTATCGTCTCAGGTCATAGCAGATCTGCTCCTAATGTACAGTTAATGCTACTGAACCCATTCATACATGCTGCAAGATGTTACTAACTCACTTGACCGTGCTTCTAGTTGTGTTCACCCAGTTCCACTTTTTATGGCACTTTGATGTTTGTATTTGTATGACCATTTTAAAACCAAAAAAAAAGAAGAAGAAGAAGAAACAGTATTGTGCATTGAAGAACAAGCAGTAAACCTAGAGTGTTCATACGTGTAGATGTCAGCGTAATGAAAACAGACTTGCAGTTCAGTTCTTTTGTTAGATTAAGCTGAGTTTCAAAGTGTTGGCTGGTTATTGGTTGCTCAGATTTCATGGATGACATGCAAATATAAAACATGTACCGGGATCTGTTTACCAGTAGATGTTATTATTTGCTGCCGACCATCTTTTAGGGGTCCAAAATTCTGCCTCCAGTTCAAATCTGAAGCCCTGCTGATAAGACTGGAAGAGAGAAACCAAATTAAAACAGATTGTTACGGTTGCACCGGACATGTGACACAACCCACCACATCATTCACATCCGCCGCCCCGTCACAGTATTCTAAACCTTTCCACCCCATGAATTATGAATTATGGGCTTGTGCAATATTATGCTCTGTTAGTTTTGATAACAATGAATATTAATTCAGAGTACGGGCAAGATCTTTAAAAATGTATGAGGGGAAAGCAGTGCCACTGAGAGGTCGAGGATAAATGTTGGTGTCAAACACTGTACAATATTTATTGTTGCAGACGTTCCCACAAGAAGTCACCTTTTGTTATCCAAGTCTGCATGCATTTTATTGACTAGTGACGCTCAGTTTAAGTTGAACCAGTTTGAATTCGTTGATAATTTCTTGCTTGTTTGATAGCTTATTTCCCAGCTGTTTTCTATGATTGGTCAAAAAAGAAATTGATGTGTTTTTATGGTATTATGAGTACATTTCTGCTATACTGACTGTCAACCTCATATAATTTTGACTGGATTTAAAGCTTTTTTTTATGATTATTATTATTATTATTCAAGTTATGTGTTTCTAAGAAGATTCCTTTTTTTGGCCTTTGTATCTTTAAGGTGAATCATAAATAAATAAATAAATAAAAAGACAAAAATTCATTTGTAATTGTCTGCAGACAGCTTGAACCGAACATGCCGCTACCACTGGCTGGAATATTACGGACATATTTTTATTAAAAGGCTGAATTCATTGGAGCTGTTTTCCATTTAAAAAGGTGGGAGATCAAAAGCAGTGAGGGCCGTTTTGGCTGTTTAGCATTTAAACACCCATGGGGCCTAATCTCCCTTTACACCTAAGGTATCTTCACCCACAGAGGACGTCTCCTTGATGTCTCATTAGTCTGTGAAGGTCACACCGAAATAAAACGCCACAAAATTTTATGTTAATACATTCATACTTTATCTAGAGCTGTGTTTGTGTACCAGGTATTTGGGAGAGCGGCTGTTCTACCACCAGGTTATTTGGTGTAATTATGAAAGGCACAGTTTGTGAGATGAGCTTCACTGTTTTCTTGGTTGCTTGCATGTCCGACCTGTTCTTTTTGGTTGACCTCTCAAAGCTGGATGATTTGGGAAACCCTCTCTCAGTTCACAAGTAAGTAAGTAAGCACAGTGAAAATGTCCCTCAAAATATAGGAAGAAACCATTTCCATTACCGGACTTTATAGCTTTTAACCAAACAAGCCGTCAGTGGGATTGTTACTCTTTTGTGAAAGCGGTTTGACTGACCGACCTCCAGCTCTGGTGCCGCTTCTCTCCTCCTCTGGTTTCCTGGTATGACAGCCAGCCAGAGAAGGATGGCGGCGCAGGGCCAACGCAGCCAGGAAACAGGAGGCACCACTGTGAGTTTGAGCAGGAAGGATCCACTGCTGGAAAACAACTTCTATTTTAAATCCTCTCTGTTCAACACGTCTCATTAGATAAATGAGAGGAAAACGTGGTGTTTCTGCTCAAATTGATGTTTGAGACCGTTGATTTGACAGCTTATGAAGAGCATTCACGACCTTTTAACATGGAAACGATGCATCTTCTTTTGGGTTTTGTGTGTCTGTTTGGTACTGAACTTAAATCATCTAGTAATTGTGGTGATTTTGTCTTATTACAAGCTCATTTGACCTTTCTTTTAATCAAGTTGCTCTGTTGCTCTTTTATTGAAGCCTTCCTCTTCTCATTTCAGTCACACACACACCCTTTGTGGCCAACCCTCTTCTTTACTGCTAATGATAGCGTGAGGCTGCACACACTCACACCATCAACCGCGCGAGCATAAACACGGTGTCGCCTCTTCCTCTTTCATGCTGTCATTCAATGCTCAGAGTCCGAGATCTGTTCGCCTCTCTGGCCCTGAATGTTGCTGCAGTGCAGAAATTACAACCCTGAAACGCCACGGTCACCCAGCAGTTCACAGGAGCTGCTGGTATTCTGGGCCCCAGGCCAAAACCTTTCATGTGAGTCTTTGGGATGAGCACCAACCTGGGACATAATGGCTCGGAGAGACACAGGGAGGAGACACGGCTGTATCAGTGGCGGGGGCCCCAGTCTGTTTGAAGAGCTCGCCCTGCTGATGACCAATTACCCTGCCTCTTAAAAGTTACAAGGAACCTTTTTAAGGAGTGCAATTTAACGTCGGCGTAAAGTAATTTTACTGCTTAATTGTGGTCTGTAGTTGAGAATAACGAGCCTCATAAAAGCTTCAATCCTAACCGTGAAACACAGGTTCCAGACACGTAGGTCCATCCACCGCCTCCGGTCTGGATGAAGACCGATCCAGATGATGGAAGCTTCCAAGATGGATGAGTGTCGCCTGAAACGCCACCCCAGGTTAGCTCCATGGTGACATGTCTTGATAAGGACTTGATGCATGGCCACACTGGTTGGTGCGGGTACCTGTAGGGGATGACTCACCGACTGAGAGGATCTCTTGAATTTTCCGGGGCTGAAACATCTGAACCACAAGTCAGCCGACTGTTTCTTCCAGACTTGTGGTTCCTTGATGATGAAGCCGGTTGAGTCTGGCGTGGACTGCCTTTAAAGTTTTGCAACGTACAGCCACAAAATTGGGTGCAATGCTTAACAACTTCAGTGAGCCACGATCCATCAGACTCTGCTGCTTTCGGACGATGATGACCAACGCAAGAGAGATCATATCCGCCTCACGCCACCTGTGCTATGAGGTTCCAGATTGTAAACCATCACGGAGAACATCTTGCATTCCCTCCATAACTTTCCCACCTTACTTCCCGCCAGCTGCCATCGCTCAGTGATAATGGTTCTCTGCTGTGTTGACAGATGAGGCTCCTCTGACACGGAGACCTTGTCCTCAACAAAAGCATCCAGTTTGCTCACCTGGTGCTTTATTATCCACCCCTCTTTCCTTTTACATATACAGCCTGATATTACCTTTTTTTTTTGGTCTCTATTCTATTTCATGTTATTATTCCAAATATATTCATTGAACGAAGGAAGGTCACTTTTGTGTATGGCAGCCATGTTAGAACCATCGTTATCTAACTATTTTAGTTTTTAGTTCTTTGGAACGTGAATAAACAGCAAGATGGTTTGACCCCATTTTCAGAGTGATGAGATGGGGTCGAGGAAGAGGTCAACCAGGGGTGGACACAATACTCAACATGTCAAAGTAAGGGTGAGTATGAAGAACTTGGAATCTTTAAAGTTGTACAAAGTCCAACGTTCTCTCAAATGGGCTTAAGTAGAAAAAGTAACCGTGCAACTTGGTGATTTAAAATGTCAGGAATGCAATTCTGGATTGAAGTAACAATTAGGATGCCAGCAAGGAAGGAAGTGCAAAATTCACTCCCTCCATTTTAGATACAGTGTTTTAAAAAGTGCGAGAACAGGGAGGTCAGAAATAGCACTGAAGTACGACTGAACTAGCATTTCTGCTCAGTTACTGTCCACTGTTGCGCAACCGACACATAAATCAAAAAGGGACAGAGGAAACACTGTCAATATTCGATGTAAAACCAGATCAAATCACTATAATCCTCCCAGTCAGGTGATATTTTTCTGCAGACAGACACTGTAACTACATTTTAACTTCAGAAGCAGAGGACCCTTCTCAAATATTTACTTTTAAAGTGCATATTTTCGATGTTGATAACAATGGCGACGAGAGAGAAGAGAAACACGGAGGGCAAAACTAAGCACTAAGCTGGGATTCATTATTTTCCTGTTGACATGGCGAATTACATTCTCAGCTTCCACCCTGAGTTTAACCCTAGCTGGGTCCATTGAGTAAAAATGGGTCCTTGTGCTAAATGGACATGAATTCATTTTTTTTCTCTCCCTCAACATAATGAGATCATTGAAGATTTTGAACAGAAGAATTTACTTTGGACCTGTCAAACACAGTGAAATATACAAAAATTGCAATACGCTTGTAACGTTGTCGTTGAAAGTTTGAAATATGACGGTGGTGTAACAAGAAAATGCTAATGTGTGGGATTTAAAATGCAACGCACGTTTTCTCTGGTTCTTTCAAGTTGGTTGGCAGGGAAGATCCCCCCCCCCCCCCCCCCCAGCAGTGAAATGATGGCGCTATTGGGTTTCTGTTTGGCAGATTGTCATTTTTAAGTCTTTACAAACACATCATTGGCTTCAGAAGTTCGACCACAGAGGAAACCGTTCAAGACCTAGAGGCGTTCAAGAATTTTGGTTTGGAGGAAGGCTGTGGCTCTTCTGGAGGATGACCGTGCCTGTCAGACAGTCATGAGGGGTCACTTCTGTCATGAGACCAGCCTGCAGCTGCACTGTGATAACTATCCTTTACTCACGTACTCGGATGTTGGCGCAACACAACCTCTGGAACTGAAATTGCTCTTGTTTTCCCTCAGACTTGTTATGATGATTGAAATATAAGTTTGTGTGGCAATGAGGGTTGGGTTACTTGAGGTCCTGAGAAAACGCAGGGAAGGAATTTGCTGGGTCAACTTCAGCATAGCTGAAGCTGGAAGGTTTTGACAATCCTGCTGCTTAAAAAGGCGAGAGAACTACAAAGTCTGAATAAACCTGCAACAGCTTTTCCCATGTTGTTGCGATTTGACATTCAAAACAATTTACATTGAATTCCTGTGTTAAAGGCAAGTTTGTTAGTCACATTTTTAGTTAGTTAGTTCCATCCATCCATCCATTTTCTGCCACTCATCCTGTTAAGGGTTGCAGCCTTCAGGCGAGAGGCGGCGTTCATCCTGGACAGGTCGCCAGTCCATCACAGGGCCAACACATAGAGACAGACAACCATTCACACTCACAGTCACACCTACGGTCAATTTAGAGTATCAATCAGCCTCGTCCCCTCTTGATGTCTTTGGACTGTGGGAGGAAGCTGGAGTACCAGAGAGAACCCACACAGGAACAGGGAGAACATGGAGACTCCACACAGAGAGATCCCGTGCTCCAGCCGGGCCTCGAACCCTGAACCTTCTTGCTGTGAGGCGACAGCGCTGACCACTGCACCGCCGTGCGGCCAAAGTTACAACATTGTATCAAAACTAAAAGAGAAGATGACGATTTTGAATCTACCTGTTGTGGGATCCATCAAGTTTATTGTATCTAATTTTTATTATTCTTTTATTGTATGAATATTGACTGTTGGCAATGAATCATTTTGTTTATTAAATGTTTCGAATTTATTCGGATTTTATGTTGAGGCGCCAGTTCTGTGAGATCTCTCAATCTGTTATCAATCAGTCAAATCAGCAGTCCTAATACTGCTGATGATACTTTCCATGTCATTACCAAGTATCACAGTACTACCGTCCCACTACTCTTAACCCTAACTGTGTGATGATGTCATTGTTGGGGATGCCGGTCGTGACGTCACTGCGCACTCAGCGGCAGGACGGTCCGGTCAGCAGAGGCGCGGCAGAAGATGAGAAGAAGGTGAACTGCACGCTGGTCGGACGACTGCTTCGGCTCTCTGTGAGTTTTCTCACTCTTTCTCTCGCGAATACTCGGATTTATCGGCCAAACGTGATCGCTTCCTAATCTTTCAATCGAACTGGGATTTAGTTGCAGTTTTAATCACAACAAATGTGCAGCTTGTGTGCAAGTCTGACGGCGTGTTAGAAAGATGTGGACGGTTGAAAAAGTGATTGTAAATTGTGCAAACGTATTTAGAAAAATAGCTCTAGCGTTACTGTGACTTTTAACTTCACAAAACTCAAAATTTATCCTGCGGGATTTGGAAGAAATATTTTTCTGCTGTTTTTTTTGGAGGGTTAAACTCCATGTGAGTGATTAAATATTGACCGACCTTTATTGTTGATTTTTTTTCGGAGTTAATCAATGGGAAAATCCATTTCTGGATTCAGATCTAATCATGAAACTTTGACAAATTTCAGCGTCCCCCTCCTGGTATTTATGACAGTTTGTATTAACGATCACTTTTTTTTTTTTTGGCTCCGTGGTTCAGCAAAGGTCGGCGTCATGCTCGGTCTACTGCGCCCTCTACTGGCTGCCTGCCTGTACCTGCACCTGCCCGTCGGGCAAGGATGGACCCCCAGATACAACAACGGCTTCCACTACCAGGACATCAGCAACGGGAACGGCAACGGAGAGAGTAGGTCCTCCGTGTGTGTGTGTGTGTGTGTGTGTGTGTGTGTGTGTGTGTGTGTGTGTGTGTGTGTGTGTGAGAGAGAGAGAGAGATTTCAGCTGGCCCCACACTATAGTGTTCAGTTTTAGAGTTAAAGGAACAGTGTGTAGACTTTAATGTTTTTGGGGTTAGTTTTGTTTTTCTACGGTGTAAAATCACATTAAACTAAGAATTGTTTTGAAAACTAAGTAGTTATTGCCTGAATTGAATCAACTGGAAACATAAACCTAAATTATAAATGCACAAGAAGAGAAAATAACCCTAAAATAAATCAATGCGTTTTAGTTGAAACAATTTAAAGTCCAGTCTTCTCAAGACTATCCCTTCACATGCAATTAGCTGCTCACTGCAAGTGGAATTTTTTTCGCTCAGTTACTCGGTTTCATACAGACTTTTCCTAAAGCCAGTCCAGAGAATACAGGACACTGAAAGTGTATCTGACCCACAAGTACCAAACTCCATTTGGAAATCAAGCATTTTAAATGTTTGCTTGCCATCTTGTTGACAGAGTTGACAAAACATGTGTTATTATTTATAGTATTAATAAGTATGGTGATTTCATTGCATCAGCATTATCTTGATTAGTTTATTGCAATTAAATCACAGCAAAATCCAAGGGAAGAAATGAAGGGCTGCAATTTCCAACAACCACCACTAGATGTCACCAGATCATACAATCTGATCCTTGAAGGTTAGATTGAAATTTTGAGTAAATTTGATTTATTTTGTTTTAAAACTATCCACAAAAAAAAACACCCAACAAAAAACACAATTACACTGTTTCTTTCCAACATAAAACACAGACAAAAATGTAATCAAACCAATTAATTAGAGTAGCAAAGTGAAAGAGGGGAAAGAATTTGGGCGTTTAAACTCTGCTACTTTGTGGAGAGGAGCTCACTGTTATTGGTCTTTAACGGGTTGCCAGATCCGGTAGAATCTGCATTTACAATCCCTCAAATACATTTTAATTACCTTCAATTGCAGGTATACGAGGTTTCAGTTTAATGACCTGTCTGCTGGAAGAGTTAGGCTATCATTGTATGTCTGACCCCACCACAGCTCTTACAATCGTCTTATTTAACAATTATGGTCAAACTAGGGTCTTTTTAATCACTTCTTGAAATTTTGGAAATTATTTTATGAACCACCAGTGTCGTGAGACCCTTAATTCTCTGGATTAAAGTCAGTTGAAC
Organism: Aulostomus chinensis; assembly: GCF_037954235.1. Classification (NCBI taxonomy): domain Eukaryota; kingdom Metazoa; phylum Chordata; class Actinopteri; order Syngnathiformes; family Aulostomidae; genus Aulostomus; species Aulostomus chinensis. The sequence goes on from NC_141326.1 coordinate 25,615,336, forward strand.
TAAGAACAGCATGAAGATTACAGGCTGTAAGGACACAAAAATACTAACTTTTGCCTGAACTGATGCTGAAAGGGAGACAAGACGAGACTTAATGAGTTTGCCATATGAAGACAGACATAAAATTAATGACCTGCTACAAAAATAACATGTAATTTATTGCTGTACCAACCCAACATTTTAAGGCACAGACCAAACAAAAAACAAAACACGACTCTTCCATCCTACTAGAAGTTAAGTGAGCCCACCCTGAACTATTTCTGTGTCTGTGCTTCGTCTCCAGTCTACTTCAATGGCGTTCGTCTCCGTGTGGAGTCGCCTCAGCCGTCCGTCTCAGCCACCAGAGGGAGCAGCGTCACCCTTCCCTGCCACTACTATTACGAGCCTGAACTCACCACCCCTCGCAGGACACGGGTCAAATGGTCCTGGTTGCCTGCCAACGCCATCAGTGCACCTGCCTCCCCTGTCGGCTTCGCCATGGAAACGGAGGTTATGGTCGCCATGGGCAACCGCCACCGCAGCTACGGCAGCTTCCGGGGACGCGTGCGACTGCGGCGCTTAGCACCAGGAGACTTGTCTCTGGTGATCAATGAGCTGCATCTCAATGACACGGGCAGATACCGCTGCGAGGTGATTGACGGCCTGGAGGATGAGAGTGTGACGGTGGAGCTGGAGCTGAGGGGTGAGTGTGTGCGCGCGCGTGTGTGTGGGGGGATCGGGGTTACTTGAGATGGGCAAATTACCATCTGTACTTTAGTAGAGTGTATTTACCTTCTTGCAGTGAGTAAATAAAACTCTAATCACAGAATTGCACTTCTGTCATACTTTTTTTTTCACAAAATGCTAACATGGCTGCATGTTCGTGTATCATCTCATATTTTAAACAACTTTTGCCCATATTTTACTTTTTTTTTTTTACACAAAATCTATGGTTTTAAAAAAAAACATTTCATCAAGTACTCGTACTGTGTGAAATATTTTTTTTAATCCACTTACACAAAGGGTGACCAATAACATTGATTTATGAAAAAAATCCAAACGTGGACGTTCAGCAGTGACAGACTTGGAGAAAAGGAGATGTTTTAGCTTCTCAATTAATTCGACACAAAGTGACAAACATATCAGACTTTGATCTGGTGCTATAAACTAATCCTGTACTTGCATTTCCTGCATAGGTGTGGTGTTCCCCTACTACTCTCCGAGAGGACGCTACCATTTTAATTTCCTGGCAGCCCAACAAGCGTGTCAGGATCAGGAAGCCACTCTGGCTACCTTTGAGCAGCTGTTTACAGCGTGGGAGGAGGGGCTAGACTGGTGTAACGCTGGCTGGTTGGCTGACGGCACAGTTCAGTATCCAATCACAGTCCCCCGTGATGGGTGTGGGGGGATGGATTTAGCTCCTGGTTTGCGCAGCTATGGTCAACGACATCGCCTCCTCCACCGCTTCGATGCTTTCTGCTTCTCTGCCTCCATCAAAGGTTAGTATTTGCATTAGCATCAGTGACCTTTGCAGATACTCAGTGACAATCTGGTTGTTTACGGTTCCTGTTGCCGCAGGGACGGTGTACTTTTTAAAGCACCCATCCAAGCTCAACTTCACCGAAGCAGTCCAGGCTTGTGACAATGACGGCAGCCAAATCGCCAAGGTGAGTCAGCTGTACGCTGCCTGGAGGCTGATGGGGTTGGACCGCTGTGACGCTGGCTGGTTGGCTGATGGCAGTGTCCGCTATCCCATTACCAAGCCCCGGGAAAACTGTGGCCCAGCAGAACCAGGGGTGCGTGGTTTAGGGTTCCCCCCTCTGCACCGGAAATTTGGCGTCTACTGCTGTCGGTAGATGGTCTCTCTCACCGCAACAAGCTAGCTAAACATTTCAACGACACGCTTCTCTGCGAGGTTAAGCGAGTGAGCAATTAGCCGCTGTGTTCCTCTCTGAGCTTTTATGAGATCATTCGGGTTCATTGATTACCACATGATGTCACTTTTGGTTCTTGATGGACGTTTCATCAAACAGGGGTCACTCATGCTGCTACACCAGGTTTTAGCTGCAGCAGTTCGCTTCCATACAGCCGTCAGAGCTCCGCTGACATTTGGCTCTGATGTTGGATGATGAGGTCTGGTCCCCTGCTCATCCTCGCACATAAACACACCGTCAAGTCAGAACTGGAAACAACATTTCCACCCAAGTCCTGCGATCTGGTTGAAGTAACATTATTGTATATTGAAGGCTTTAGCATCAACAACATTCTTTCAGTCTGACTAAGGGGCCTTTTGCAGACCATGGAAGACATCCCAGCAATGTTTAACAATGGTATTGTTTTATCAGCCACTCTAAAATAGCATAGTACTTTTATCCTTGACATGCCAGACAATAGTGAACATTCACCTGTTCCCAAAGCCCTAGATGACATCTTTTAATAACTTGGTTTTTGCTCCATTTCAGTCCACAAGCCAAAGATGGATTTTTGGGCATTTTCAGTGGTGGTGTGTCAAGGAGAGCAGAAGTTCTGAGTGTTTTTATTGTTGTAACATTTCTTATGGCGTTTGTTTACAAGCATGGAAAAGAGACTCTTGATATACGCATGTACCTTTTTCTTTGTGTTACACATGTATGTCAGTGCATTTTGTATTATTTTGTAAAAATGAATTAAAAAAAATTTTAAAAAAATCCTTGTGGTGCTGGAGCCTCTCCTGCCCCTCCAGGTACATGCTGGTCCCTCACCTGCCAATACCAGTAGAACCTCAGGTTTCCAACTCAAGCAAATTTGAACCCAAATACTACAATGAATGAATATTGAAATGCATTATTTTTTATTGTTGCAGCCATTTTCAGTTTGATCAAGTCAGATATCCTTTCTCTCACATTTCTGACATTTTATAACACCTTTAGCAAGCATTTCTTCTGCTGGTAAGTGGACTTCCTACCTTCAATGCTAAGTTTGAATCAAGAGTGAAACTCAGTGCAGTGATGCTGTGACCCACACAGCAAGGAATGGGAAAATGGCAGAAGTGTTACACAGACCGTGTAAAAGAGCTGCGCAGGCTGTTGCAGAGGTGCTTTCAATCTCTATTATTTTTAATGGCCAGCAGGGGGTGACTCCACTGGTTGCAAAAAGAAGTCCAGTGAATCTTTGAGAATAAGATCTGACAGCTCACTGGATTTATTACCTGATTGAACACTTTCCTGATGAGTTGATGGTCTTTCAAGTCTTCTTCAGCGCAGCATTTTGTTCATTTTATGAAGCACCAGTGGGACACCAGTTGTTTTGAGGGGCCGTGTGTCGTTTGATGCTGTAAAACCTCCATGAGGATCCGCTACTTTGAACTCTGACTTTGATCTTGGTGATTCTCTCTGTCATCTTCGGGCCCAGAGTCTGTCTTTCTCTTCATATCTGCTTAGATCACCTCATGCGTACAGGCGGCATCAGAGGTATCCAGAGCTCAGCGTAGATTTGAGGTAACCTGTCACAAAGTGTCCTGACAGGCTGATGTTATTGCATATAATTTCACATCAGGGTTGTGGGTGGTGTTATGGAGGCCTGAGACCAGATTTGTAGTGAAAATATAACCTGTTGGTGGAGCTACAGGAAATGTCAGGACTTAATTCATTAGGACACTCCCGGTAATGACCATGAATATTCACAGCAAATGCATCTTGATTGCTTCTTCCAGAGTTTTCCACACAAGATCTACTTTGTGTTAGCAAGGGCAGACCATAAACCGCCCCTGTACCGTATGCTCTCAGGTTGCTGATACATTTCACTCACTGCCCAAACAGGAATGCCAGGGCATGGAGGTGAGATGGGTTACTGACCCGTACAAAACAGCCAGTGTACGTGTGAAGGTAACACGCGGTGCTCTGTCTGTCCCAGCACGTTTAGACCAGTGGAGTCGTTGCTACGCCTTCCAGCACCTGAATGTGAACAGAAGTCCTAGTGATTATATGGCTTGCTGCTTTTATAAACACGTCCTATTTACGCAAACACACACACACACACACACACACACACACACGTGTAAGTACCCCATGGCCACATACACATCAGATTAATGCCCACGCATGTACAGTGTGGCTGCACAAACACACCACACTGATGCACATACACATGCAACCACACGGGGCTAAACACACAGAGTAGAGCTGTTTTGGGGGGTGATGAAGGTGGCCGCTGTAGAGGCTGATGAAGGAGCTATTTACTGTGTGTTTTCTTCACAGTTGGGTTCCTCAGGAAGGTAAAAACAAACTAAATGCCAGGTTTGTTCCTCTCCGGCCGGCAGAGTTTACCTCAAATTTACCAGCTTTGGGGAAAGATGTTGCCAGACCATTTCAGGGGAGGATTTTCATAATTTAGGGAGACAGAATTGAGCATTTTATATACACTGAGACAATAAATTTGACTGAGACATATGATTCCAACTTTTATTTGGTACATCACAGTACAGAATACTGTATGATCACGTCAGGATTCAGGATCTGAACAATGTCAGTATCGTCTGCGTGCACCATATTTTGGTTTATTTTCTAAGAGATGTTTCAGTTTGTAGAAGAATCAATAAATCACAAACACTGACAGAGAGCCTCACTGTTTTTATTAGCTCACTGATTTTATTTAAAATGTCTCCCAAGTCATCCCTGGAACGTGGGATTCATGCTGACATTTGAGCGCATTTTGAGCTCAGACCAAGGATATCCAACTTCTGAATGATACAAATAAATCTTAGTAAGACTTCCGTGATCTGCGGTGTGTTTAATTTCTGCGAGAGTTTCACTGCACATTTGCTTTTTCAGTGTTTGTGAAAAGTCAGATATGGACACGAGTATCGGCTCTCAAAGACTGAGCAAATCTTGACCTAAAAAAGGTCATGGTCGACATTTTTTTATAACCTCAACACTCTCCGTTTCCGAGCTCATCGTATCTGTAAAACTTGATATTTTTATGTTTTTTTACTGCATTCACAGCTTCTTCACCCTTAAACGTAATCATTTCTCGGGTTTCAAAAAGTTGGCTACTTTTGAGATGAGAGGACCCTGTCGCAAGAAACTGCAGCAACAGAAACCTCCAGAAAGATGCCTGAAGCTAAGGTGGAAAAATCCATTTGTGTCTTTTCAGCTGTCTTTTGAACCAGTCTTTTTAAAAAAAAAACAAAAAAAACAAAAGCAAAAAAAACCAAACAAACTGCAATTAACCTCTTAATTAAACTAACAAACCAACAACTAGGCAACGATTAGGTCGATAATGAAGTAATGAAGTGCGTGTTGTAAGTTATTGACAGATCCTGCTGTTCAGACAATTGCAGTGAGAATATTTACAGTGAGAATCTCTTGTGTTAAGCAAACACTGAATCTTAACTCTATCATGATCCTGACACAAGACAGCGCTGACAGGGCGAAGGAACTGAGAAGTCACAAATAAAAAAAAACCTTAACCTACAAAATAGGGATTTACATCTTTAGCAACACTGAGCTGGAGATTTTCACCGTCCTGGGAGGCTCCTCCGGGCAGAAAAGCTGACCGATTCACGCGTAGACTTCATGTACTTAGCTGCAGATGATGATTGCTATTATTTATTTGTACAGTTTAAGGTGCGCTGGATTCAAATGATTGGCACAGAAGTGACTTGAAGACTCCCAAAAGTGCATGAGTGCTAACTATTTAAATCCAGGTCTGCTGCAGTGACTTAAATCACATTTTGAACTTGGATTTTTATTCATCATTAAATGGAACAGCACATTTGTTTCAGAATATCTGGTACTGCGGTCGTGCCATAGCACAGTGGTTCTCTAATTCGAGGTTATGACAAAGTCATTTAATTTGAAAGGAGGGCATTTCTGTTCTTGATTTTACTCTCATTGGAGATATTTTCAATGCAAAACGGAATTTTTTTCTTTGAAAGCCTCTCCATAATATATCAGAGAGGGATTATGTTACTGACCAAAATGTTTGAGAATCACTGTCTTGACAAACATTGTAAGAAACAGCTGGCTTCACCAGTCTGAAGCACACACTTGTAGCTCCTAGAGTCTAAGACCAAATAAAAAACACTAAGAAACACAAATCTAGAAAAAATAGCGTAGAAATAGAGCAAAAATCTATGTAACAATGTTTGACTTCAGAGAATTCAGCTACAATCAAAACCACTTACGGCCTGTTTTGCACTTTGTGTGTCACCACACAGCCTATTAAATCACTTTTTGACTTGTTTGCTTTTTTCTTGTCTTACTTAATGTGCATTTCTGGCAGCTGATATGGCAGAAATTTTGTGCATTGAGATTTTCCAAATGCTGGATCACAGCTATAAATTAGATGCTATAAATACATATTCTGGCAAACTGCCTTGACTGAGTGACACTGAAAGAGCCAAAAACATCAGTCAATAAGGCCATCACTGTCTAAATGTGCTTTAGTGTTTGTATTTACACGGGAGGGACGGTTATCTTTTTGGTCGCGCATTAGCATTGGTGTCCGTGCTTCTTCACAAGAGGGGTCCTTTGTGACTCTCTGTTGTATGTCATTGCAGTCCGGCTCAGAGCGGCTTCCTGTGTTCCTGTTGGCTTCGGACTCCTTTACTTCTCCTCCTGAGGGATCTTTTGTGTAGCCTGTTACTGTTGGCGCCAGCTGGAGGAGAAAAAGATAGGAATACTGATGATTTCATCGAATCGGTGGAATGTGCGGTCGGAAGGATTCTTCATAAATATAACGCTGAAATGTTAACTCGGAAGTATGTACACAACGCCTCACTGGTGTCACACAAGTTGCACTTTAGGTTCCATTTATTTCAAGGTTTAAATCTCCTAACATACATATATATATATATATATATATATATATATATATATATATATATATATATATATATATATATGTATATATATATATATATATGTATATATGTATATGTATATATATGTATGTATATATGTATATGTATATATATGTATGTATATATGTATGTATATATGTATGTATATATATGTATGTATATATGTATATGTATATATATGTATATATATGTATATGTATATATATGTATATGTATATATGTATACATATATGTGTATATATATATGTATATGTATATATATGTATATATATATGTGTATATGTATATATATATATGTATATATATATGTGTATATGTATATATATATGTGTATATGTATATATATATGTGTATATGTATATATATATGTGTATATGTATATATATGTATATGTATATATATGTGTATATATGTATATATATCAATTCTTTGGAATCTCGTTCACATGATATTATGGAGTAAATGATCCAATTAAAATCAGTATTTCATTGGATGAATAAAAAATAACATTAGAAATAAAGGTGTGCATTAATGTCACAAATTGATATTTCTGTTTTAATTCTAGCTCTGTATTCATTTACCTTGGTAGGATGGCAACTATGTATTTCTGCTTCCCCGTTTAAATGTTTTAGATAAGTAAATATTTATGAAAATAACAAATAACATGTTAAGTAGAATTTAGAAGTGGATAATAAGGGGAAATTATATGCAAAAACAAAATATATAAATAGATATATTAAGGAAAAAAATTAAATGAGGAATTATTGCATCTGTAGCAAAGTAAATAAATACAGAAGCAGTTAAAAAAAATACACATTTAAGAGCAAACTCACTTTCTGTACATTCCACTTGTGGCCGCTCCCATTCTCCATTCTCCATACAGCGTATGACAGGTAGGTGGCGCTCTGTGTAGCCCGCCTCACACTGGTAGCGGACTTTAAAGTCGACGGGATAGCGCTCCCTGCTGCTGCCCATCGGGAAGCCATGCTCCACCTCAGGGGGCGCGCCGCACGTGACTGGAAGAGAAGAAACATCCCAAATCACAGCTAACAGAAGAAAACAAACAACACTGTAAACAACATGGCTTCCAGGTAATTCAGTCACCTGCTCGCTCTCATTCCACCGCTGCTCTTTAAAGAAGCATAAACCCTGACAGCTAACTTTCTAAATCACATTACTGGCTGTTTATGTTTCTGTATTTATTGACAGACCAAGGTCACAACATTGAGCAGGAGTTTATTTCACCGTACTTGTCGCTAAACTGATGATTCTCCCCGTGAGGAGTCTTGAGCGATGTCAGACACCAGTGGTGGGAGGCTGGAGGGCGGAAGGCTTCCATGCTGCTAACATGCTATTCATGTCTTGCTAACTGATAGTTTCACAGTGACACAAATACGTAGCATGAGTGGAAATATGTCGCATACATCGCATTGTTATTGCAACTGAGTATATCCAACCTCTTAGAAGTTGACAGCGTAAAACAATGATTGCTAGACCTCAGAGAAGACATACCTAACATACTGAACCTACCAGGGTCGGTCTTGCAGGTGAAGGGAAGGTAGTAGTTGCAGGGCACGTCGTTCCATTGCCCGTCTTCATGGCCGATCATCACCACACAGTCCTCACCAGAGTTGAAGTAGTTATCTGGTTGGTTGGGCCTCCAGTTCTCATACGTCTTCAAAAAGTATGTGCAGACATGGAAAAAGTTGATTGAACTTCCCGTACTCGATGAAGCATAAAGTAAATGATAGAATTCCTCTGCCATGACGAGATGGGCTGAAGCTGAGTCACAGCAGTTAATAATGTTTTAGTTATGATGAGCTGCCATCGATGTCTAGACTCACCAGAGGACTGCCGTCTGTCCAGCGGAAGTCGTTCTGAACATCTTTGTCATTAAGTCCTATCCACTCGTAGTCCTGACCTTTGGCTGTAATGTAAAGTGAAATTTATTTATTTATTTATTTTAACTCAGAGGGGATCAAAAAGTATGAATTATCCCACCAAAACATTTACTTTAAATAATCCAAGGAAATAAATCAACGCAACTTCATAAACACCACCGTCATCACAGCAGTGATTCACACTGTCTGTCCACTCAGGATTCCAAGACAGAGTTTGTCATCGAGTAGCCAGTAGAGGACATGGTCCCTCACTGGCTTCCTGTCTTTGACTTGACCTTGAAGATAGGTGACCTCGTGTCCCAGCGCCATACAAAAGCGCTGATCTCTCCTCGAAATGCTTGTTGTTCCACACTTGCTTGTCGAAATCTTCCAAACAAGCCGCTCCACTAGACTTAACGCTCAGAAATTCGTTGCCATTTGTAGACATGATCTACCCTTTCTGTGAAAACCACACAGCCACTCACCGTTCAGGAACTGCTGCTCCTCGGGGGTTCTGATGCTAACCAGGTGGGCGTTGAGCTCCTGACAACGCTGCTCAGCATCAGTCCAGGTGTGTCTGTCCGTAAAGTGGAGGTAGCAGCTCCCCATGAACTCCACCCAACCGTCTGGGCAGCCGTGCATGGCTGCACACAGGAAGACACATACAAAACATGTAGATGACACGACTGTGCGGTGCTTTACAACCCATTCATACACTGATGGTGAAGGTATCAGGAGCGGTTTGGGGCTAAATTCCTTACTCACACTTCCAACCATGTATTTCTTTGTCTAACACGATAAAACCAGGGTTAAAGGGAACATCAAAACCAAATACCTTTTTCTACTTCAGGTTTCTCCACAACAGCAGGGGTAGCCAGTGATACCGATGGCGCCGTGGTTGGGCTGGTGTAGGCAGCATCTTGAGTCACAGCATAATCAGTAGATTCAGTAATTCTTCTCTGTTCCCTCTCCTCCTCCTCCTCCTCCTCTTGTCCTGACTGACTACGTGTGACCATGTACTCTGGGTAAGTGGTGGTAGATCCAGAAGGGAGGGCTGTAGAAAGTCTCTCCGTGTGCAGGTCTTCATCAAAGCTCTCGCGACCTGAGCTTCGGTCCAAAGTGACTCTGAGTTCGTCATGGAAGCCAGAACCACTTTCCTCTCCGCTTATCTCTATGACCCCCCGGCCCTGCTCAGGATGGCGTACCTGTGGCGTAACAGTTACCTCCATCATACCATCATCCGTTATGTAGATGACATCACCACGAGGCTGGACAGAGTCGCTGGTTGAAACACCGGATGAAAAACCACTTGGAAAGCCGCTGGCGTACCCTGACCCAGGGAGCCGATACCCGGACACCTCCTGCTCTCCAGACGGCTGGACTGTTATGTCGATGGCACTGTGGTCTGTAAATGTGATGCCCGAAAATCCACTGGTTCCTGACTCGGATGTGCTTCCTGATGCAGACATACCTGATATCAACAAATCCCCGCTACCTAAGTGCTGCTCAGTACGGATTTGGGGAGTTGACAACTCTGTCAACCTCCCATCCACCATGCTGATGTATAAGTCACCACTGCTACCACTGATGTCCCCACTACCACTGACAGAACCTGGTTCACCGAAGCCAGAGTGTTGTCTCTCCTCTCCAGACCCTGATGCACTGTACTCTGTGTACAGGACAGCACTTCCCCCCTCTGCCTCGTGAGGGCCATCAGAGGAAGTGTGCTCTCCTGAGTATACGTCGGTGTGCTCATGGAAGAGGACCTCCTGTCCTGAACCGGAGATGTCGCCACTGCCGCTGGAGGTGCTGGACTCTCTTATGATTTCTTCAGTGGTCATGTGTTCAGCGGAGCCTGAGCCAGACTCATCAACAGGAGCTGGAGCTAAAACGAGGACAGAAAACGTGATGAGACACTGCCATTGTTATATCTTGTGAGAAGAGAATATATCAATTTACATGTTGTGTGACATTAACAACAACACAAATTGAAACACAGAAGCAAATATAATTTATTATTTCAAATATGATTATTCAGAATAATAGTCCATAAAATGAAAATATGTCTCGCATCAAAAGCGCAAGCAAGAGGGGCATTTGTATCATAAATGCCGCTTGCAATATTGCATTGTACACTTGCATGCTCTTGTTTTACTGTCCAAATATTTTATCAATGAAAATACACGTTTAAGAGCAAACTCACCTTCTTTACATTCCACTTGAGGCCGCTCCCATTCTCCATTGTCCATACAGCGTATGACAGGTTGGTGGCGCTCTGTGTAGCCCGCCTCACACTGGTAGCGGACTTGGAAGTTGATGGGATAGCTCTCCATGCTGCTGCCCATCGGGAAGCCATGCTCCACCTCAGGGGGCGCGCCGCACGTGACTGGAAGAGAAGAAACATCCCAAATCACAGCTAACAGAAGAAAACAAACAACACTGTAAACAACATGGCTTCCAGGTAATTCAGTCACCTGCTCGCTCTCATTCCACCGCTGCTCTTTAAAGAAGCATAAACCCTGACAGCTAACTTTCTAAATCACATTACTGGCTGTTTATGTTTCTGTATTTATTGACAGACCAAGGTCACAACATTGAGCAGGAGTTTATTTCACCGTACTTGTCGCTAAACTGATGATTCTCCCCGTGAGGAGTCTTGAGCGATGTCAGACACCAGTGGTGGGAGGCTGGAGGGCGGAAGGCTTCCATGCTGCTAACATGCTATTCATGTCTTGCCAGCTCATCAGTTTCATTTTGACTGACGGAGTTTTACAGTGACACAAATATGTACCATCAGTATAAATATGTCGCATACGTCGCGTTGGTTATTACAACTGAGTATATCCAAGCTCTTAGAAGCAATGATTGCCTTTTCTTTTTACTCTTTTATTACCTTTTATTAATGAAAATCCATGTTTAAGGGCAGACTCACATTCTATACATTCAACTTGTGGCTGCTCCCATTCTCCATTCTCCAAACAGCGTATGACAGGTAGGTGGCGCTCTGTGTAGCCCGCCTCACACTGGTAGTGGATTTGAAAGTCAACGGGATAGCGCTCCCTGCTGCTGCCCATCGGAGAGCCATGTTCCACCTCAGGGGGCTCGCCACACGTGACTGGAAGAGAAGAAACATCCCAAATCACAGCTAACAGAAGAAAACTAGAATAAAATCCATCCATTTCAAAGGTCGTATGACATTGAAAAAATTGGAAAAAAAGCAGTTTAATTCCCATTGTTCTCTTACCGGTAGGAGGAAGTTGATGGCTCGTGGTGGTGGAGGTGGTCATGTTGATGAACTCCTCTATTTCAGTGAGAGTTACGCTGCTTTCAGTTTCATTGTAAACTTCAGTAGTTTGAACTGAAACAAACAACAGAGCAAACCAGATAAGAGCGTCGTCACTTTTCAACAAGGATGTCAAAATTTGACAGACACGATTTATGTTGGATTTATCGAACAAATCAGCCAGATTATAAAGACAGGAGGGGTTTGACCCTATTATTTGACGAACTACTCTGTTTAATAGTAGTACTGTAACAAGCGCTGCTCAGTCTTGCCCTCTATACAACTTGCAGTTATAGTACATAACTGTCTCCAGAGCTCTTCATCCTATCTTGTGCCAGTAGGTTTGGAACATGAAATATAAGGCGCTAGCGTGACCCACAGACTTGACCTCTGTCATGGGTACAACCGCCAGGCTGAACCAGACCAACGAGGACTCCCGACAGCCGACTTCATGTCTTACCAGGGGGGACAAAGTGATCAACTGTCGCTGTTGTTTTGTTGATGACATCCACCGTCACTTTGGTGAAGGTCGTAGCAGTTTTATTTTCAACATCCACAAAGTGGGTTCCAGCTGGAAGACACAAAATTAGATAATGGTAATTAAGAGGCTTCGTTCAGGTGTACATGTGCATGTGCTTGTGCAGACGTACAATTAAAAAAGAATAAATGGTAAGAGTCAAATACTACAGACAACATCCATCCATCCATTTTCTTCCACTTATTCCTGTTAAGGGTTGCGGGGGGGGGGGGGGGGGCGGGAGCCTATCCCAGCGGCTTTTGGGCGAGAGGTGGGGTTCACCCTGGACAGGTCGCCAGTCCATCACAGGGCCAACACATAGAGACAGACAACCATTCACACTCACAGTCACACCTAGAGCCACCCTTAGAGTATCAATCAGCCTCGTCCCCTCTTGGTGTCTTTGGACTGTGGGAGGAAGCTGGAGTACCAGAGAGAACCCACACAGGAACAGGGAGAACATGGAGACTCCACACAGAGAGATCCTGTGCTCCAGCCGGGCCTCGAACCCTGAAACTTCTTGCTGTGAGGCAACAGCATAACCACTGCACCACCGTGCCACCTACAGACAACATCTAATATATCTGATTTAGTCATCTCTTGTCCTATCTGAGGGTATGAGGTTGTAGCTGGCTGGTTGTTTATCATAAACTGTTCCTGGTTTTGTCGGAACTATTGAACTCTGAAGTGAGTAAAATATATTTAATTTTTGGCACTGCCTTCAAACAGTACCTGATATTCTTTATCAGCCCAAGTAAAAGATGTTTTCACTTTCCTTGATTCAGTATGTACCTGACACAAGGTTTTCTTTGTGATTTTTTTTTTCATTTCATTCCCAACTCTTTCCTACCTTTGAAGCAGTAGGCGTCATAGCGTGAGTGCTCATCGGGGAAGCCTGTTTGGTTGGGAAAGGCGTAGATGGTGTGGACCCCCACCTGGCCGCCTCCACAGTGGGCTCTGGGAGTTGTGATGGGATAGCGGACGCTGCGGTCCATCAGCCAGCCTGGCAGGCACTTGTCAAGACCTTGTTTCCAGGCAGAATACAGCTGCCCAGTGGTGGCCAGGGTGGTGTTGAGTTTCTGGCAGTGCTGCACGGCCTCCTCGTAGGAGAAGCTGTCATAGTCGCTGGTGAAGAAGACCTCACCTTGGAGAGTGACAAGAGCATTCAGAGGACGCCACATACACAAGGTAGACAGTACAACATTGAACAAAAATACATGTATAATTAAAAGTACGCGGAAAATGTTGTACTTTATTTACTGCTCACCCCCGAGACGTTCTACATAACAAAATACGTCGTAGCGTTCATTTTCTGGTCTCAGGCCGTAGGATCTGACCCCTGGAAGGTAGTGCAGATTACCAGCACAGTTGTCTCTGGGTGAGACGATGGGATACCTGAGCAAGAGAGGATAGTTGTGCATCATATCAAAGCTCTGCCATGCAACAAAGTCACTTCTAAATTAACCTTCTATACCTAAACCTGTATGAAAAGACAATAAAGTCATTATGATGCTTCTTAATAACACCAAGTATATGATTTACTTATCAGTCTGTGATTCAAAAATGGAATTATAACAGAAAAGAATGTGAAACAGCCAGTTATACTGGTCTATGTGCCTCCAGCTTACCTGACGGTCTGGTCACGGAGCCAGCCAGCGTCACACTGATGGAGACCCTTCTCAAAGGCTGCCTGCAGCTGCTGGGGGCTTGCGATCACTGCTCCAACACTCTTGCAGGCCTGCTGAGCCTCCTGGAAGGTCAGAGTGTAGCGACCAGTAATAGGCCGATAGTGGAACACCACACCTGAGGGACAGTGTGGGGAAGGAAGGAAGAAAGATGGGGTCATGTTTTATAGCCTTTATCCAGGCTATAGAATTTACAATTGTTTCAGATTTTATTTGTACAGTGTCACTTTAAATCTTGTTATGAGGCAATTTCCATCTTTTGACTGTGGTAATTTACATTTATGAGTTATAATTAATTTGTGGCTTTCTATCCTTTGATTGTATTTCTGGATAGCCAATGCATGAGGAGAATCCGTCGTCTGTTTAATATATTAATATTTCACTTGCAAAAACAAAAGCCATTCATAAAAATTAGCAACTGGCAAATAAAAAAAATATAAAATAATCCCAGATTTATTACACATTTTTTAATTTCATGTTGAACTTCATGTTCATTAATTGTTTATGTACTTACAAATGTCTATTTTTTCCAGTTTCGATTTATTTTAACAGAGGTTTCACTTGTTTTTTTTTAAATTTCATGTTAATTTATGTATAGGGATGAGGTTGAACATTCCTTGTCAGGGTCTCCCTCTTCATATTTGACCAAATGCAGTTTCAACATGGCAGTTCCATTCCAAAGGTTTCAGTAACAGAAGTTAAAAACAGGACAAATAGTTAATGGTTTGAGTGAGAGACTGCGTACATAAGCAGTTTACCTGTGGGGGCCATGGCTGCATATGTGTCCACCTCTTTAGGGAAGGTCGGTGGGATGGGCAGCGGGGAGAGACTGTCCACTTCTCCGCGCCGGATCTCCTGATCCTCAGGTCTGGCCGTGAGGCCTGGATAAACCCCGGGGGCGGGTGTTACCCTGATGATGTCAGGGAAGGGGGTGGTCCTTCCAGATACCACACCATCATCCTCCTGGGCTGTTTGTGAGACAAGGTTGTATTGTACAATTTTTAGCTGAACTAAACCTTCAAGAAGCTCAAGTAAATTGCGCTGTATAGCACTTAGATATAGATTCTTCCTCTTAGACCATCCACTTTTCTCAAACTGTCTCTTCATGAAAAATAAGCCCCGTTTTATTTCAGCCTCAGTTCCCATAATGCACTGAAAATAAAGGGTTTCAGACATATTTACATTGGAAGCAAATGGCGTCGTAGCGGGAGTCTGGGTAGGGGTATCCTGTCTGGTTGGGGAACAGGTAGACGGTTCTGACTCCCAGAAGCCCCCCTCCACACTGAGGCCTGGCGATGTTGATGGGGTAACGTACGCTCCTGTCAGCCAGCCAGCCGGCATTACACACATCCATGCCGCCCTTCCAGGCCAGGTAAAGCTCTCCAGTGGTGGCTAGTCTGGCGCCCAGTTTGGCACATTGATCCCCGGCTTCATAGAAGGTGAACTTCTCCACAGACATGGAGTAGAAGACTCTGCCTGGGAGGAGGGAAGAGGGGAGACGTGCACAGTCACTGTAATACTTCTGTCCCCTGGTGGTGGCGAACTGTAACATGTTACTAGGCCCGTGCTTGTTGTCACAGTCAATACCTGACATCTTCTCAGCAAAACAGTACACATCATAGGTCTCATTCACGTCCCTCACTCCGTAGGTTCTCACTCCAGGGAAGGTCTCCTTGTCTCCAAAGCAACGATCACGTGGCTCTTGAATGGGATACCTGAAGAGGACAAAGTTGGCAGCCGATAGATAGACAAAGTTAGTCGTGATAAAAGCTCTCAGGATACAGAGATGTTTTTTTTTCTAGAAAGTAGCGCGTTCATAAGTAGCTATAGTTGTTCTGAACAGCCAAGACAAGGTGAAAACTGTTGCAATGAGTAGCTTTTAAATCTGCAATGGGCTAAAAGGCCAGTTGCAGGAGCAGTGACGCCTGGCACTTATGGAACCATGTCATATGTCACTGACACTACCTAACAGTCTGGTCTGACAGCCATCCAGCATCACACTGGTGATATCCCTCATCGTAGGCGGCCTGTAGTTGGGCTGGAGTGGCGATGGTGGCGCTGTTTTGGAGGCAAGCTGCTTTGGCCTTCTCGAAGGTCAGAGTGTAGCGAGTGGAGATGGCTCGGTAGTGGAACACAATGCCTGAGAGTTACAAAAAAGGAAAGATCAGACAGCAGAACCCGGAGGGAATATCTTTCAACTATCAATGATCTTATTAGAAAGCTCTTATTTCTGAAATATCCCCAGACAAAGACTGTGGACTCAAAAAGATGGTTCACGCTCAAAGAAGTTGAGTAATATATTGAAAAATTCCCTCTGAATTTTCATCCTTTTGGCAGCAACTTTTTCAAGGAAAGAAAGGCCTGCCTGCATAGAAATGTGCATTGAGACCGCTGTGTCAGAGAAAAATAGAAATGTTTTAGTCTTGGGTATCCTGTGACATTTGTCACTGTTCTCAGACAAACAACGATGAAACTGCATTTTGTGAAGAAGAAGAAGACACTTTTTGTGTGGCGTACCCTGAACCTGGATCTCCACAGAGTCGTAGTTGTCCTCGATGCCGTGCGTCACCTCGCAGCGATAGGTGCCAGAATCTTTTGAGCTCAGCTCTGTCAGCTCCATGGTGGCATCAGTGAGCACCAGTGGGTAGTTGACCATCGTCACTCTGTCTAAATACTCCGTCTCCACATTAACTTTTCCCTCAGACGCCACAAGGATGGTGGTGATTTTCTCCTTGGTGACGTAGCTCCACTTGATGCGGTGGGAGAGTGGTGTGATAGTTGGGGCTCCGGGGTCATTGATGGAAGTGTCTTGGAAGTAGCAGGGCACTACCACCTTGCTACCCAGCAGGGGACGGAGAGGCAACTCCACTGGGATGCTGACACGCAATGTGCCATCCATCTCTGGAGAAACAGGACAGGTTTTTAATCATCTAGTCATTAATGAGGATGCAATCCCGCCTTCTAGTATATATAGAGAGAGCAGTTTGGCAATCATAGGAGAACCCCGTAATTCTTATCCCTCCTAACATCGGTCTGGGGGGAGGGGGGGAGGTTACATCTCTAAAAATAACTGGGAATTTTTTCATGATTGTTCAAAAAGAGAGAAAGACATAAAGGGAGGAGAGAGAAAAACATGTTTGGCTAAAAGAAAATGACTTAGAACATGCAGCACTTTGGACCTACAGTGTCCCTGGTCCCGTTTAAGATCGCCCAATAACACACTGCAAGTTTTTGGAAGGTCTTTGTACAAATGACTCAGGTTTTTCTTGGCTTTTTTAAAATCCAAATGGGATAGATTGCCCTCTGGAGGAAGAGGTCATATTTAGGAAAGGAGATACAAATATCAAATCTGTTTGACTCGCAAAAAGAGTGAGAAACACTGGGAAGCAAACCTGGCTCTGTTCTGTCACAGGCCGTTAGATTAAAAAAAAAAAAAAAAAGATTCTTAACATCTCCGTTAAATCACAACTTTTTTTTTTTTTTACATTTCATTTTTTTCCCACATAAACTGAGCAAGACTTCATACATTACACGTGAGTTTTAGAGCATTTGATATGTGTTTTTTTTTTTTTCTCGCAAGGTCATCTGTAATTTATCAAGACAGCAAGTAAGTAAGGATGAAAGTGCCCAAAAGAAGCTGAAGAAGTGGTAAAAGTTGTAACGTACCGTCATGGTCTTCAAATGTTGTTGTTGTTGCCAGGATGAGGGGCAAGGACACACACAGCAGAAGCAGGGGGGTCATTGTTGCCTTTATAGAAAAAAAAACAAAATCAAAATAACACCAAAATCAAATTTGTGGATCTGAAATTATAAAAGGCAGATCAGCAGTAGCTGAGAAAGGATTTTCTGCTGTTATTTTGTGATAATGATATATTATCTAAAGGTAGTGGCATAAAAAAATGCTATTATCTGAATAATATTGCAGTATTGCAATAAAACAGCATAGAAAAACTGATTGAAAGTACATGTCCACAGTAATACCGAGATGGCCGGTCAAAACTTTGGCTTGTGCTGCAACCAAAAGCATAAGCAATGAAAAAGCTGAGGGAGCGTAAACAGAAACGTCTCTCTACCAGAAATGTGTGTGAATGAACAGTGAGGTAAGTGTTAAAATGAATGAGTGCTTATTATAATTTCCTCTACTTCTGGATGCCACTGTGATTTTTCCTAACTCCTGTGTGTTTACTTTCATATTCCGTGTTATTCAGGATGTACAGTGCGTTCAGTTGTGACGTCAGGCTCATTAGTTAAAATGAAAATGGGACATCAAGAGTCTCAAATATCATTTGGAAATACCAAGCTGGCTCCCCGAGGAATGAAAGCCCCTCTGTGTCTGGTCACAGGAAATATCTGAAGCGCTAAATTAAGTTCAGGCTGAGAGGGAGGATAATGACTCATTAATCTAAAGTGCATTTCCATTTGTTTCAAACTGAGAAGAAAAAAAAAAGAGCATTGGGCTTTTCTAAGGTAAGTGTCCTTATCTGCCTTCGTGTATTGTACAATCACTTAAATTCCAACCTTGTAAAGGACACAACTCATGGGGGTCAAACACACTAGAACATTACAAAACAAAGTTTCAAATAAATGCATATGCGTATTTTCTGATACACTGTATAGGCCTCCATTGCATTTGCGTATGCAGGAAGTGTAAAATGCTTAAAAAACAAATCATGTTCAGCATGTCAAGACTTTTTTGCCACCAAAAATTACAAAGGTGTCTTTCTTAGTCGGTGCCTAAAAGCCTTGTGTGTGCTGAATAATAATTAGACTGAATAAAAAGAGGGTACGAAAAATAAAGAGTAAAAAGGTCTTGATAAAATGTTATAAATGCATGAAAATACAGACTCTTTCCTGGCAACCGCGATATGGAACAAGTAAAATCTGTGGAAATTTAGAATTTCCCAAGTGCACTTTTTAAACGGTACTTCAATATATTTTCTGTAGTATTCCATTCCTTTGAAGCCATAAAATAGCCATCATTCTCATTAGCAAAATAAATATTGGTCCAGCAGTGGGTTGCTGCCTCACGATACCCCAGCAAGAAGGTTTCCTCTGAAGCCAACAGATTATTTCCTTTAAAAAATGTGAATTTTTTTTTTTTTTTTTTTTGGGGGGGATATGAATGAAATTTGAACACAAACATGATTATAATCTATCGCTGCTGCAGGCAGGAGCACAAACCCGCATCTGGCAAACTCTGATTATCACATGGCCGATTCAACTTTCCGCTTCTGTGACGTCCAGCATAGCGAAAGCAGCTCGACTGAACCCTCATTGTGCCGCCAAACCCTCCCAGTTCACTCCAAACAGCCACACACAGACACTTACAACCAAGAAATCTAAGCATGCGGTCACAAAAACGTTGACAGGATCTGACCGGAGGATCTGACCGGAGGATCTGACCGGAGGATGGCCGTCTGGCGAAAAGCCAAATGACATTTATAGCACGCTCCTGGAAGGTTGAAGGGACATACCAACTTTTGGGGAAATTTACATGTTTGCTATCCTCCACAGAGCCAAACAAGAAGATGGATGCAAGTTTCTCCTGCATCAGAGAATTGAGACCGAGAAAGACTAGTTAGCTTAGCACAATGAATGGTAGTAAATGAGCAGGTTAGCATAACTCCATTGGCGGTCATCAAATACACTTTACTCCAAGACAGCCTGTGTTAATAGAGCAAGAGTTTCCTATTTCATTAATTATAAAACAACAATGTGAAATGACTAAATAAGGTAATCTTTGAATCAGACACCTGGGAGTTCTTTTCACCCCACCTCAAAAACCTCATTGCGACTTCGCTCAATAAAACAAAAAGTTTGTTGACATCAATAAGAGCACCTTTGTAAGAGAGGATGAGGAGGACTACCAAACCAAGATCCTGGTCTATTTGATGACTTTTAACGCATGCAAACACTTTCCACCAGCCACCATTCATTGTGCTAAGCTAGGTAGCTGTCAGCTGGTCTCTGTGGGTCTCAGCTGCCTAAAGCGCACACACAGGGGAGAGAAGGGCATCTATCTTCTTGTCTAGCTCTGGGGAGGATGGACAGTAAGTGAATCTCCCCAAAAGTTGAAGTGCTCCTTTCACACAGCGACGGAGGAGGAGGGTTATGATAACTTTGTGCCTCTGGATCAATATCATACCTCTGTTTTTACATGACGCTCACTTCTTGGATGTAAAACATCGGTAAAGGGTGATTTCTATGGAGGAATAACCCTTTGTAAAGCTATGATTGTTTAAAAAAAAAAAGAAAGAAAAGAAAACACAGTTCTTACATTTTAAATCCTCTGGCAAGTCGTCAAGGTACAGAAACCCCAAATATTACTGAAATAATGAACCACTGATGACCACATACAGTAAATGTGTGTGTGGGCTACGGGCATTCTCAGCGTTCCACATACATCACAGTAGAACTAATATTTGCGCTGGAGTCTAAGATCTGTCTGGGAGTGAATACTTGGCCGGAAACACAAACTACCACACAGAAAATGGAGACAGATTAATAAATCCATCCTGGAATAACCCCCCGCTCTTATACATATCTTATCAGCCTGGGACTTGCTGTGGACTTCCTGACGTGTTGTTGGTTTTGCCATTTTTAGTAGTTTCTGACTTGGTGACACGAACTTTCACAGACGGGAATAGTGAGAGCGCAGAAGCAAACGTTTCTCCCCGAGAATAAATGTGACTCACTGCAACGTTATTTAGGGCTAAGTGGTCACATGGGGCTAAGAATATTTGCATCTCTTTAATTTTCAGCGATTTAATGTTGTATCCTTTCTGGAATGGGGTGTTTACTGTTAAATAAAAGATTTTGCTTGTCTCCTCATTTGTCTGGCTTTGGTGGCTACTTAGATTCTTATTGTTCGTACCTTCCTGTCCAATGAAAAACATCTATTACCAAATCTGAGGATTTTTCCAGATCCACTTAAGTAACGAGAATGTTATTCTGCCGCCCCTTGAGCTGAAAAAAAACAACAACAACTATTTAAACTGACTTTTTAGAGATACGTGGTTATGTACATTGTTACAACACTACTACAAATAGACAGTGATCATATAGAATTAGTATTCTGGTATTTACCAGATAGGAATTTAAATGTTGGACTTTTATTTGAAGGGAGGTATTTTAACATTTTTAATTTTATTCATTGGATCTGAATATTTGTTCCACCCCTTCTGCGTGTGGCTAGAAGGGCAATAGACATACACCTCATTCCAGTGACAGCTGCGAAATAATAATCCTGTTAATTTCAGTTCGCCTCTAAAACTTTTTTTAAAATGGCAAAAGGTTTTAATATCAACATCTTTTAAATGAGAGTTGTAAGCACGTCGGGTCAAAAATAATTGGTAAGGCATTTAATGATTATTGCACATTTACATTTATGCCTTTACCTTTGAGTACTGAGTCATTTATGTTTTTACATGAAATCTGGTCACAGGTCACAGCCATGGTGGACCTCCCATTAATGGCTGAAGACAGCATTAACCAACAGCACTTAAAATGTCATGATCCATTAACTTAATCAGAAACACAGTCCATGTTTCTTGAACCGAGCAAACACAACCCCTCCTAAATGCTAGTTATCTGATCATTGATATATTGTATTATTAAACAGTGGAAAATTCAAAATGTGCACACGCATTAACGAGCAAGCCGTGCCAGGCCAGGTCGAGCCAATAAGCACTCTCTCCACAGTGTGCCCATTCAGTTAGTGGGGTGGTTGCTGCTCCCCTGCTCGGGCACTGTGGTATGTTCCACTCCTAGCTGAGGTGACGAGCAATGAGGCCTTGGTTTGTTTCAGCAACGGACAGGGGCAGGGCCTTGGGGGGTGCAACCCTGCCAAGGTAAACACAAGGCGGGCATCCAGGGGAGGCTCCCCCTCCCCAGCGCTCGCTGCTCTAACCCTCTGGAGTCCCACAGCAGCAGAACAGAGGCGACATTGATATGCATAGACACACAGTAACACTCATAGATCACCAGGAGGATGTGTGGGAGTGCACGTCCGATGCATCTGGTTAAGAAAACGCATGAGAGTGTGTGTTCATGTCACTATTGACACATACTGTAAGGCTTGTGTTTGAGAACACACACAGACTCTTGTACAGTGAAATGGGTGGAGGGGATACATCCATATTCACAGGTGGCTGTAGTTGCATTAGCACATTCCTACATACTCAGGCTATCAAAATCATGCTGCATTTCAGTAAAATACACCAAACACACACACACACACACACACACACACACACACACACACACACACACACACGCTGCAATTGAATTATTCACTGGAATAAGATGTAGTTGTAAAGATATTTTCCTCAGAAATGCCACACTAATTTTTTTTCATTTACATTATCACCCAATAATAGTTCACAAAATGCACCAGCACAGACAGCCTGGGGTTACCATGGTAACAGGATATCATGCTTAATATGTGACATTTCCCAGTCATTAAACTGACTTCTAAGATGCTGCTATCAATAGATTCACTCAAGGTGAAAGTAAGAACTTCCCTGGTAGCAGTTGCTATGAGAACTTCGAGGATGAGGGACAGTACACACATTAATTTTATCCCAGTTAGCAGTGACGCTGCTGTTTAGGATCTGTAGAGCTGCACATTTTAGTCTCTTCTTCCACCTGGCACCAAGAGTCTGTATGAGAGGTTTCCAAGATAATTACAAGATCAGGAAGTGGGTAAAACATATTTCCTCACAAATTAGCTTGTTTTTTTTCCCCTCTTTCTTTCTTTTTTATGCTTTCTGAGGATCTCATTAGAAAACAAAATTAAAACACCAAAATGTCTTTGGTTCAGGTATGCAAAATTATTTGACTAATTCCATCCGGTGACTAGGGGTTGCAACGAGACCTGGCTTTGTTTTTGGAGTCATGAGCCAAAAAGGTTGGAAACAACTGACAAATGATCACATCATTGGAAAACTTAACCCACTTTTATGACACTGCCAGTCCTGGAATGAGCTGGTTGGGAATCAGAGATGCTCAGACATCCATACATGCCATGATACATAGAGAAATACCATCCAGGTTGATGGATTAACTATGATGAGTTCGGATTTCCTTGTGACATTTCAACCATTTCACATTCAGACATTATACAACTTCCCCAAGTCAAAATATGAATGAAAAGTCAAGCTGTGTATTCAAACCAACAAGCTCCACATCAGAAATAATCACTTATTAAAGCTAAACATCCCCGAGAGCCAGCACATATATCAGATTTCTCCTATAGCACTCACAAGCAATCCACTCCTGTTTTTGCAGTTGTCTATTAACACAAATGTAACTCTGATGGTCAAAAGCAAACTTAACAGATAAAATAACTTGCCTGATACCGACAAAGAAACTTCAAAAAGTTACCTTTGTGTGACATCTGAGTACCCCAACCAATACCTTCCCCTTCAAGCAGAGGATGAAGAGTCAAAGTATCCCCTAAAACCCCCTTCACAGTATTCCCGGTAAGTTGGGAACGTACCATTGATGCTCCAAAGCTCCCAGTGCCAGTGACTCCAGGGGCCTCTTGCTCCTGCCTGTGTAGGAAAGCAGAAAGAAGCTTTATTCAAACCCTGCCGCACATTTAGATGTTGGAAAGAAAGAGGGAGGGAAAGAGAGAGAGAGAGAGAGAGAGAGGGAGAGAGAGAGAGATGTGGTTCCTTCCTGCCAGTTGGTGAGGTCATACAAACGGCCCTCAACGGGGAAGCAAAAACACATGATCAGGTTTAAAAAAAAACAGCTGAAGAAAAGATACCTGCTTATTGATTGAATTGGTAAAGTTGATGGATACATGCAAAATGAGTTGGCGATGGAATCAGCTGACTAATCATGAACGGATCATTTCTAAAATGACATAAATTCAATGGTACATGTTAACCTTGCTGTCGTGTAAGTCTGGTGAAGATGTGGAGCGGGTAGCATCAGCAGAGCGTGGGGTGCATTGTGCATTTGGGTGTAAGGCATGTTCTCTGTGGCTCGTTTCAAACCGCCATCGCACAGACAATGGAGGGAATCTTACACTAGCTTTAGCACTATAGCATGCCAACCATTTATTGTTTCTTAAAGCCGGATCAGTTGGAAACATTTCAGTGATACCGAAAAAGAGTATTTTTCAGTGACTCACCGTTAGGTGTCACTAAGGCGTTTTCCCCCTGCAGGATTTGTGGATGATTCCATAATTCAGAAAATGCCAGCCACATGTTTGTAGCTGTGCGTCTATGTGGGAGCCAGTTACTTACCCATTATAAGGAAAGATAAATGCTGGTCAACACATTTGCTGTAGCCCCTTCAAATAAATGATAACACGTCAAAACATTTGAGCGTACTTTGGACCGTCAGTTTCACATCCGCATCTTAGACAAACTTGTTGGCAGTGCATCTATTGGCAGTCTCACCGCCACTGGTGGGAGCTTCCAGAAAGACATGCTCAGCCAACAGGAAATAGCTGGTCAGTTCATTAGATAACACATCGGCCACTGTGTTGTCAGAGCCGTCCATGTGACCCATCAGCTAGCAATATGACCACAACAGATCCTGGCTTTGACTTGGGTGTTTAGAGTAATTTTAGAAAGAACAACTTCCCCTGACATCTCTGAAAGGATGCTGCTAGTCCAATGCAGAGTAATTAAGGTGGCGCTTTTTATGAGAAAACACATTGGTCTACACCATCACTGTCAGACTGCGTCGCTCTTCCTGCCCCCATGAGACTGACACCTACCTGCCGCTTGTACAGCCAGTCCACGGACGGCGCTGCCAACTCTAGCGCCATGTGACATCCTCAAAGTCCTGCTGGCACAGGAGAAACCGCATGAATTTCACATTTTCCGCTTGGGTGTTTGCAACAGTTGTGGAAGCACCCCACCAAGAAGTGCATTGACTGTCTTTTCCTTGGAGGAGGAAATGGCTGCACATTTTAGCCTGCACTGGCCTAGTCCGACAAACTAACAGTCTGACCAAAATAGGTCACAGTCACCCTGACAAATTCACATGTGGCGAGAATGATGGTGAGGCATGAAGCAGCCAAGTACTCGAATGATTAACGACAGGGCAAAATGAGTCCCCCAGGTATCCCTATGGATGACTACATTATTGAGGTGCACAACATAACCTTCCAGTTCACCAACAACTTTATTGACTGAGACCTGGAAGGTTGAGGCAGCGTTTTAAAAGCCAAAAGCCATAATTCAATGCAAACCTGGAGTAGAAGTGGCGTCAGCCTTTTCTCTTGAAGCCTGTAACTTCCCGAGTGACTCTTCTGGAAACAGCAACCAACAAACCAGCCATCAAATTTCTTTTAATGTCATTTATATCCAGAACAGTGACTTTGAGTGAGATCACCGTGCAGCCCCAGGTGTCTGGCCGAATCTTTGTGTGTACTGTCATTTCAGAGATGAGCGCCAGGTTTTGGGGTCTTTTTCGTTTAATGAGATTCAACGAACAGATTAAATCAAGAATGTGGGAAAACAATTTGACAACCGACTGCCACCAATTCTCTGGTTCCTTTCCATTACATTGGTATAATAATCTGAGCCTGTTTGTGGGAAAGCTGAGCCCTTTTATTGGATGTGGAAACCACCCTCCAATACAATCAGACAGGTTTTAAAGGGGAACTTGCAGTGGAAAAAACCCCCCAGGAAGGACCAGGAACGTATGGAACAGCTCTGTGGAGACAGAACTCAAGGAAGCTGGAAACTTGGTGGAAGGAAACAGAGAAGATCGGCCAACACAGGACCTACTGGAAGAAATTCTAATGGATGACCTCTGCTCCCAAAAGAGCGAAACTGTTTAAGGAGAAGAATTTAGCACTGACCATTTCCCCATCCAGCTTATTCAAGGTTATAACAATCTAGCTTGGTATTGGACAAATTCCCAAAAATGTCTTTACCTTCCCTGACGTTGCCTGTAACCGATCTGCCGATAAAAGTCGTAAGATTATGCAAAATGACTGTGATGATGGAACATAAAGCTAGGCCAGTAAAATGATAATCATTCAGCATCTGGCAGAGTCCTCACCCCTGCTGGCCATTTCAATAACTACAGATTTAACTTTTCAGCTTTTAAAGGTTTATCCGCTTCTTGTATACAGTCTATGGTGTCTTGACACATGGCCTTTTAGCAGATCTGCGCGAAACCATCAGCAGGAGTGTGTATCTCAACGGTCGCACATGTTGATCAGTTTGATAAAACATTGTCTAAAACCCATACAAGCCACCTCTAATGATCATGGTGTGATGAGGAATTTCATCTGGTATCCTTTGTTTTAACTTCCTTGGTCTCATTCTCTCAATTTGTCTGTAAGAATAAGGGCTGATCTGACCTGGGTCTGGGAGTGGACCCACAGGGTGTCTTCAGGAAGTTCTTTGTTAATAGTAACTTTGTTGCGAGAACACTTACTGATAGTGAACCTGACACTCAAAGCGCCAGCTTTGAAGGTCACATCTGTGGATAATGTTCTGATGAGGTATTCCTGATGGTGCCCAACAATACGAGTATGACTGTATACAAGGAAAGGGGATCAGATGTTCTGGGGGAGCTGGTGTGACCAATGTGTCCCGTGTAAGATATTTCTGAGCCTCCAGCCTGTTTCTTATGTCCGACAAAATTCCTCCATCACACAAAATTCCTCTACATGTTGAAATGAGTTATAGTGTCAAAGTGCTGTGTCAAGGAAATGAGGAGCCACATACGAATTAATAGAGTTCATCCGTCTTGACCTCTTGAAATGTTTACGATTAAAATGAGCCTTTGCAAAGTGATTTTAGAGGAATATCCCATGATGTATGACTGAGTGTGTGCTAGTGTCAGTATAAATACCTCCTGTAGCTAATTTGTGTCGGTATTAGTTCAGTTGAATGTGCTAATGTTGGAAAGGCGTGTCTCCCGGTCATCTCCCACCAAACTCTATTCAGAGGTGTTAATACTGGCTCTGTGCTCTCTGCTCTCACTGACGCACACTTACCGTCTACATCTTCAAAGGAAAATGCACTAACAGCCGATTTGCTCTAATTTTGTACTTATTTGCACTCTTGAAATGTTTGTTCAGCAGCTGCACACAGAGAAAATAGAAACATCGGGTTTGCTCTCCATCATTCATGTCAATCAGCTGTTGCATAGAAACCTGGTTCAAATGGCAGCACGGACAGTATTTTTACACTATGCCACCTCCAGACATGGGTTGGAGCTTTTATTTATATGATTAGAGTTTGCCTGGTTACATGCACTCTTTTGTATTGTGTTGACATTCTTTGAATTCACAGTTCTGCAGATAGAAGTGGCTCAGTGTTCTCATTTTGGCAACTGGGCAACTCTGCTGGTGCTCTGCTAGAAAAGGTACTTTAAGAGAAGTTATTAAGGAGGAGGCCTGCTGCCAGGGTAGCGCTAGTCCTGCCTGTAGGTCTGGAGATGAGTGCTCTTTAAGACTCTGACAGCCACAATCCTCTTGTGACATACCCGATGTATTTTACGAGATGACTAAAAAGTTTGTTAGGAAACCTTGAATTTATTGTTTCACCCTTTAAAAGAACACAGCGGAAATCTTATCGTTATCTTGGTGCACAGTTGTTTGCAAGTGATGAGATCAGATTGTCAAGACATCTCCAACCTGTCTATGCTAACAATAGAGGTGAAACCTCGTTCCCCCGTGGGGAAGTTTGGTACCTGTAACGTCATGAATCCACTCAGAAGTCCATCGATTCCCACAGTCTACTGAACCTACTTGCTTCCACGCTGTAAGATACCTGCTTCCAGCTTTGCCACTGCTGAAGTCTCCCCCCAAAGAGCCAGTTCTCTGTGTTATCCTCCATGTTTGTCCTTGCATCACCGTGATATTTAATGAACTGACAGTAGCTTAGCTACATGGAATCATGCTAGCTTTGCTGAACTTTAAGCACAAAAAAAGAGTTTGAAATCATATTGGAGTGTCCGGAGTACATTTCAGAGTGTGGTTTAGATTTGACCTGGAAAAATCTTATTTCATTTGTGTTATTTGATCTTGTTTTTGTTTAGTTTTTCCTGTCTGGACTGTCCAAAATCAGTCTGGAGACAGTGCAAATGGGCTGTAAGTTTGAAATACACACACAATACGTATACTATGACCTGTATGACTCAATATGAAGAATCTTCACCAGTGTCTGGTAAAGATAGTGACTCAAAATTGCATCATCAATTAGAGAACCACAGCAACCTCAAAGAGTAGTGTGACTCATTTAATACAGCGGCATTCATACGATTGTTACCTGGAAAATCCCTTTCATATCCACAGAATAACTCAGTTTTTCTTTTCCTGTGAGTATTCTCTCGTTAAGGACAGCTAAAAGGTTACCAAATGACTTACGCCGTAGCCCATGACACAAAAATGGATTTTCAGACAAAGAAACAGTATGTAGACTGTTTCTGCAAGACCTGCGTCATTTTTTCCACTTGACACATTGTGGTAGAAATACTGCGGAGCAGCTCACTGAAACAGGAAAAGCTGTTCATCTCCCATCTCCACAAACACTGATTCATCCAAAATCAGTTGGATTTGATAAGTGAATGAATGAACTCATCTAAAAACACATGATTTCTGGCAGTAGGTTAGTATCCAATGTGATACATCAAGCTACTGTAACTTTTTTTTTTTTTGTCATTGCTGTTATTTTAACAAACCCTGTGTTCATTCTGTGGCTGCAGGAAAAATCCCTGCAGTATGTTATAGTATCACTGGCCTGAAATTACCCTGAGGTTGTTAAAAGTGTTGACTGTATAGGCTTTATGTGCTGGCCTGACTGTATATTAACTCAGACAAGAGGTCTCCAGAAACATAGGTTGCGTGTTTCCACAGTCTGGGTTGTTAAAAGATAGTGTGCACCGCTATGGTGTTGAGCTGACTCACAAAATCCATATAGCATCGGAAATGACAGGGATATCACAGGTTTATACAATCTAATATGAATGTCCTTTTTGTTCTTGCAAAATGAAGTATTTGGTCAATTTGCTGCCGTTAAAAGTCATACGAGGCAAAAATTGCTCCCACCTTCCATCTCTAGTAACATTTTCAAGACATTCACAGTCTCTTGACCAGTAACTGGACTGGTCACACAGCACAGAGTCCTCCTGAAAGGCCTCTCAGAGTGGATGAGGGAGGTCCACACATAGACGCTTGTGTTTTCTCTCTTCTCCAACTCAAATTATCCAAATATGAGCCGCCGCATGCTGGAAACAAGCTGAAATATTGCTGACACAGGTAGACGGATGGCATCAACTGGAACCTGACTGAGGCTTTTTCTTGGAGGTGACAAATTTCAAGCTTGGGAAAAAAGTGCTGAAGTGCCTGTTTCAGTTGATGCACCTTCAGTTCACAAACACACTCCTATGCACCCACTCACTCACATACAAACAACACACTACAAACAATAACACACTGTATGTAATACATAATTGTGCAAAAATGATGAAATCCTAGTGGGCTTCCATGCATAATGATAAGTGGCTCTGATTTTAGTTCATGGAGTTGGTTTTTTTTTATATTTGGATATGGTAATAGGATTATATGTCACAGGCATCCTGAAAGCATCCATAAATATGTAAGTCAAGAAATAGTTTAACATATTTACGCATACAGATTGAGTTGAGGGTACCTCCCAAAAAACATTCTTATGATATATGTTACCCACTTAATTTGCAACAGCAAACATTCAGTATTAAAATATCCAGTATTAATGAATGTCAGGGGTGTGTAGAGGTTCCAGAGTAAAAGTTTTGCACTTGTTAGTCTGTGAATGATCTCAACCTAATGCACAGACAAGAAACATCAGTCAAAAAGATGGACAGTTGGGACGTGTTGTGCAGTGGGTTGTGTCAGGAGTGACTTGCAGACTTGATGATGATACAGACACAGGCTTTCTCTATTCAGTCTATTTAACCAGCATACTGGCCTCATGATGCGTCTTTAGGGATCACTCACGCTGAGATCGGCACACAACCAAACAGCGAATGTATTTAGAAATAGTTTACATCGTTCAACATGTCAGAAACATTCTGCGATCTGGCAACAGGTTGGAGAAATAACCACCTACTCTTGATACAGGAACATTATAGCACTGTGTTCTGTTATGGATTTATGCTCCATGGGCTGCTTTATTCAGTATTTCAACTTAAAAAAAAACACTCCTTTTTAAAAAAAACAAAACAAAACATGTGCATCAGTTACTCCGTGCAAAACTTAAGGAGGAACAAGAAAACAATTCTACAACTTGTTCCTATTTAATCCACATTTCTCCGAGTTCTACTTTAAAGATGTTTTTCATTGAACAAAACAAGCTGATTGTAATCGTCATGGTTCGCTAAAAAAGTCATGTAAATTCCCATTCATGGTACGTTTTGGGTTGCATGCTGTGAACTACGTGTCGATGAAGCTGCACTTTCTTCTTGCCTTATTAGAATATTATGCGGGTTTTTTTTTTGGTTTGTTTCGTGCAAAACATCACATTTCAGGAGCTTTTCTGTCTCAGAGAGTAATTTCAATGATGTAAATCTTGACGCAAAAGAAGTCATTAAAGAATCACGATGTGAATGGGGCACAGTTCTCCTACAGAATCTGTTCAAATTTTTAAACCCAAATGTTTAGTGTCAGCTCCTCAAGTCCACCCTCCCTTTAGAAAATCAGTGATTCTATACCATAGCCGTGCCAGCCCACTCAGGCCGGGCTCTGAGACGCCAGCAGTCCAGCAGGCCAACCAGTACAACCCAGGTTTACAGCAACTGGCCAGTGTGTCCCCCAGAAACTCTAAAATGTCACTGTAAGTTCACAATGGCATTATTTGGATAAACTGGTCAAATATTTGGAATATAAATTATGTCTTTGTTGCCTAAAACAATAAAAAATAAAGTTATACAGCTAAAATCCATGAATTAGGCTTGCAGTTGAAGACTTGAGCAGCGACCTTTAAACATTATTATTTTCATTATATCATTTGCAGTTAACCTGTGCATCTTCCAGCTATTCATTAGGAAGAAGAGCTGTGTGTGTGCATGCATGAGTGTGTGTGTGTGTGTGTGTGTGTGTGTGTGTGTGTGTGTGTGTGTGTGTGTGTGTGTGTGTGTGTGTGTGTGTGTGTGTCTATCATAAGACCTTCTTTCACTCAGTCCTGGCCGAGCATCTCCTCCGGCTATTCGTTAGGGAGAAGTGTTGTGTGTGTGCGTGTGTGCGTGTGTGTGCAAGTGTGTGCGTGTATTGACACAGTCTCTTGCAGTCTATCAAGTGGGAGGGCTGCATTTTTTACAGCCTCTCAGCGGAGGTGAATAGCTGCTTTATGGGCTCACTAAATATAAATGTATATATGTGGATGTGCGAGCCACACTGATAGCTGTGGTGAGCATGTCTGGACAGAATGGGGGAGATTATATACAGGAGGTCTCCTCTTCATCGGGCTCGTAGATATTTTATGGAGTAATTGTGGCACATTATGGTCCAGTAGTTTCTCTCAACTGAACAATTATAAGTGCGCAGGAGATTCTCTCAATGACACTCACGCGAAGACATTTTTATTTGCTCGTTTTGACCTGCTCATCAGGGTCATTGCGCGAGTACAACTGCAGACGTTGCACTTTGCTCCATGTCACTGTTCCTCAACTTGAAGGGGAACTATTTAGAAATGTCTAATTTTGTTCTTCGTTCAAAGTGCACCAAAAAAGGATCTGACTTCCAGTTATTGCTACTGAGACATGCAGGCCATTTTAAGTCATGAAATAGAGAAATGGTACAGAGGTTAAATACGATTTATCATCCACGGCCACACAGCTTGGACCAGCCAGGTGTTGAAGTGCGGACACTGTTCCACTGGTACTGGAATAGATTAGTGGTGACTATGACAACATTTCATGATGATTAAATGACCATCTTTTGAAAAGATGGTCGTTCATTTTCTGCACTAAAACTAGTTTGTTTCTTTGTTTTATATTTCATGCTGTTTTGTTTTTTTTTAGTATATTTGAGTTTATATGTGTGTGTGTGTGTGTGTGTGTGTGTGTGTGTGTGGGGAGGGGGGTTATAATGATTAAAGCCTTGCATGTGTCATTTATAATAAACAGGGCGTGTGATTAATAACATTAGTTCCATTCAGGTGGGTTCTGTTTTGTGCATGCTGGCTCACAATTAATTAGATTAGCTGCGCCTGTGTTACCCTGCTATGACATCATCACAATGGGTGCTGGGAAAGTGCTCCACTGTCTGCCACGCTTTCGTAGCACAGGAGGATGAAATCTTTACTATGGCAGTTAGCAACCTTTTCTTGTTTTGGTTGTGTTTTCTGATGCATCACTTTTTATCTTTTATTACTGTAGTTTAGTGTCTTACTACACATTAACTGGTATGTGTTGTTACTTAATGAATGACTGAATGAATTTAATCTGGTCTCTGGTGTTTTTTTTTCCAGTGCAAATTGATTGCATTTATGTTCCTCGATTATGTTTTGTGTCGAGCACTGATTGCTCCATTACTCGTTGTGTTGATGTGCGAGTGTGTGAGTGGGGGGTATTTGTGTTACATTTTGGTGGTATGAAAGGTGCTACTATGAGTTCTGGTGAATTAAGTGTAAGACGCAACAAAGGGCACGGATGCTTACTGTTTTGCAGCTATTTTGATCTTGAATAAAGTGCAACCCGCTGCAACCTTAACTTGAGAAAGATCAATCTAAGTTTAAGGAAACATAATGAAATTTATGAGTCCTAGTAAAAGGAAATATGCCCTTTTCAGGAAGCAAAGTGGCTGAAGAGAGGATGAGAAAATGAAGGGCCACGCAGTGAACTCGCTCACCTCATTATCCATCATGAGTTCATTCATGGAAACAACATGAGAAGACATTCCTTTAACCATTTATTTGGGTCCAGAACTAAATTGGTGTCTGAACACACAATTTAACAACTTTTTTTTTTTTAAAAACAGGTTTCTGTTTCATTGAACTGCTGACACTCTTGTAAGATTAGGTCTCCGTGCCACACACTCTTAACACCTCTGCTTCCTCTCTGTCTCCCAGTGAGCTGAAACCCTCCAACAGAAACAAAGACTTGTTTGTCAGCAGGCATTTGAAATCCACGATGAGCATCAGTGATAGGGTGTCATTGAATCAGTGAGGACAGAGTGCTTCAGAGAGCAGGGAGCTGTTTTTTTTTTCAATGCATTACATAATATCAAGTGTTTAAAAAAAGATTTTTGGATGCTGCAGAGGTGGTGAGTGAGAGAATATGAAGTGGAGGAGGTGGAGGCAGTTGCTGGGTTTTAGTGAACACTACTTCCTTATGCTGCAGCACAGACTGGCTTCTCATGCCCCATTGCATGATGGGATAGAGGGTCGCTCCACACTTTATTGACAGGGAGCCAGACTCACATCAGCCACACCAGGCTGTCTGGCAGCGACCAGGGCTGATCACTCAATGGGAAGCAAAGGAAAAAGTGGGATTATGGAAATCTATGTAAGGCTTGTTGTTATTGCATCCATATCTGAGCAGCTTGTGTGAGGCATCGATGAATACATTTACTCAATAAAAGAAAAATCGCTGTGAATAATGTTCCTCCAGTGACAAAAACGGATTCATACTTGATGCAGTGGGTTCATTTGCATATTTCTGCAGAAAAGGAGAGAGATGCTCTTTGAGTGAATGAGGTACAATAGATTTTAATGAAACAAACGCACAATTAGAGTATGTTAGAAATCCTGTAGGCAAAGATTAGATTCTGTTTTCTCCAGCAGGTTCTTCTTGAGCTGCACCATTTCACAGACACGTATAGATATCAACTTTCAAAGAGCTGCATTCTCCTCCTGTCTGGTTGCAGACAGACAATTGTTTTGCATAAAAGAACCTCTTGCAGGGGTTTTCAAACCATCAGAATCCCTTTAATATGGCGGAAACATTGTAACACATTTTAGATTTGTTTGCACGCTGTTTTATGTGCACAATGTGAAAGCATTCTTTCCCCAACAGAGGAGAATGAAGAATACTTGTTTATCTGGATTTGAGAATCGCAAATTTATATGTGTAGCTCACAGCACAAGAGTTGGTAACCATTAAAAAAAAAATCATAAAACAAATCATATGCAGACAGAATACAGTATATCCTCATTTTACATTTATTCATATACCCAAACGAAAATCATTTGATAACTCACTAACACAATGCAGAAGCAGAAAACAGACAAATTCAGTGAGAGGGTGGCCAGTGAAGTGTAAAGTTTTCCACAATTAGAATAAATAGCAATAATAAAGTCCTTTGTCTTCAATATGTGATTATTCCCAACTATTTTCCTGTCCCGCTCAAATTCTCATTGCAGAATTAACATACACATTCACACACAGTCAATGCTGTAATGATGCACTCAAATGTCATCCATCGTCATCTTCCGCTTATTCCTTACTGGTAAGGGTCGCGGGGGGGCTGGAGCCTATCCCAGCATCTACGGGCGAGAGGCGGGGTTCACCCTGGACAGGTCGCCAGTCCATCGCAGGGCCAACATACAGAGACGAACAAATAGTCACACTCATACCTACGGTCAATTTAGAGAATCCAATCAGCCTAGTCCCCAAATTGCATGTCTTTGGACTGTGGAGGAAGTCGGAGTACCAGAGAGAACCCACACAGACACGGGGAGAACATGGAGACTCACACAGAAAGATCCCGCGCCCGAGCCGGGACTCGAACCCGAAACCTTCTTGCTGTGAGGCCACAGTGCTGACCACTGCACCACCGTGCAGCCCTGCACTCAAATGTATTTAAGTAAAAAAATAAAATGACATTTTGCTAGTAATGAAGCACTGAAGTAAAAGGGAAATAAGTACTTGGTTAAGGATGATTTCAGGTAAAGAATAATGTGGTATTATGATGGGGGGCAAATGTAATTCACTCGATAGTTAAGTTCCTACATTTTAGTGATGCAAGTAATGTGATAAAAGTAGAATCATACATCTTCTGCGAAATCCTTTTGAGAAATACTATTAAAAGAAAGTATTTCTAAGTTATTCAATCAACTAGCTACTGCTGAGGAGATGCTACGAATGTAGTCTTTAGCACTGACACCGAAACTAACAGTCTCATACCTTCCCCCGAGTGGTGCAATGCAGCCTACTGGCCGCTAGATGGCAGCGACGTCGCAGGTTTTAAAAACTAAACTTCAACGTGAAAAAGGAAAAAGGTGGAGAAACAGGACGGGGGGGGGAGAGAGGAAGCTAGCGAGCAAGCAAGCAAGCAGCCACCGACAGCAGCTAACCAGTGACCGGACGTGAACTTTTGCTTGCAGTTCAAAACTTTGCAATGATTGAAAAAAAAAATAATAAGAAGAACTAAAGTCAAGCAGCAGCTTCCTCTCGGTCTAGTCTAGTCAAACGAATGAGGAGGTCGAGCAGCTGACGGTTGTTTTCCGCCGGTAAGTCCTGACGATATCAACACATTTGAACGGACTCCTTTCACCTACCAGCGTGGCTGTGAGTCCGGTGGTAGAGGAAAGTTGTGTCTGTGGGATTTTATTTGTTTTGTTTTGTTTTTTTTTTTAACCTAAAAAAGAGGCAACTTTGAAGCCCCGTGTGAGGTGTAGACGACATCCTGCCCGAGTTAATTTGAGATTTGATGCGGTTCGGGTCCTGCCCCCCCACCCCGGGGCTGTGTTTTGTTAGCGATGCTCATTCATTGAAGGTTTCCGTGAGATCCGAGGGGCAGAAACAGCCTGCAGACACCTGTAACCAAACCTAAAGCTAAAAGTTTGAGCTGGAAGTTGTTTAGTTGTCAGTTTGGTGGTTTTGAAATCATAATATATAAACATATACATATATATATAGAAAAAAGCTGTTAGCCACAGAGCTCAAACAGAGCTAACTTTTGTGTTAGCTTCTAAGTACTAGTAGTAAACTTTTATGACTGCTCGTAAGTGTCATTCTTAACCTGTTTGCGGGTTTTTCTCCTCTTTCTTTCTTTCTTTCTTTCTTTCTTTCTTTCTTTCTTTCTTTCTTCTCTTTCTTTCTTCTCTTTCTTTCTTCTCTTTCTTTCTTTCTTTTTTAAATTACGTCATCGTTATCGGGGAGTGAAAACATCCTGCAACCCAATGTGAAGTCTTCTCATTGCACGTTGGGTGAAACAGCAAAAATTGAATGGAAGAAATAGAAAGGTCCTCAAACTTAAGAAGCTTGAGAATAAGTAATCATTAATTAGCAGGTAACACGTCGGAATAAGGTACATTTATAAGCTTGATTAGCATTGCTGACTCACAGGTAACCACTCTTTGTGTCTTTGACAGTTATTGTAAAGTACGTAACATGGGCTCCTTAAAAACACCTCATCCTAACACCACCCAAACCTACCCCAGTTTTCCGTCCACCTTTGCCATAACCATAAAGCTAACATTTCTCCCTATAAGAGAAGATATTGCTGGAACACCAAGTCAGTTTCCTATGAGTTCCCTTTGCAGCAGATGAGGACTGCAAGTCAACACTGAAGTAAGCGGTCATGTAAAGCAGCACTGGTATGAGAGAGGTGGAAGCCATGTTGGTGAGAAATAGTTGTTTAGTGACCTTAAGATAAAGAGAAACATTCCTTTTTTCTTTTCTTTTTTTTTTAAAGAGAGACTATAGTGTCACAGTTTTATACTGTGAATGAGTAAAGGAAAGTGATTCTGGAGGAGTGTAAGCCGGAGGTTGTTTGACTGGTCAAGCTGGAAGATGGCGGCTGGCCCTCAGGGCTGCTGGTGAAATGACCTCTGCGTCTACAGCAAGACAGCAATCTGTCATCCTCTGGTCAACAATCTTCAGTCTCTCTTGTATACAAGACTTGGGTGGGGTGGATCATTGGAGAGGTGTAGGGTTTTGAGACTATTCAGGAACCGCAACTATATCGGATTATTGATATTTTTTTTTTCTTTAAGAGTCTTGTGGCAGGTCTGTGTTTTACTGACATGCAGGGAGGGGTGGTTGAATAATGGTGCGAGGATGAGCACGCTGCGTTGGACAGATACCCCTGGCAGTTGCAGGCAGTCGACCATGTCGAGTTTATATTCCATAGCGTCCTGTTTATCCTCTGTTACTGTCTTTCTTCCTGCCCCATTATCTGCCGCCGCAGAGCTCTGTTGTTTCAAGGGGACTCATTGAAACTGTATTATTGTAAACATAACAGATGTAAAATTCAAGCTGTTCATCAGTAGCTGAGGAGCTGTGGAAGCGTTCTCAAGTAAACTGGAGGGGTTTCATCTTCTAGAGTGAGAAATGTTTGTGTGGATGAGTTAGGAATAATGGTCCTCGTTTGCAGGGTCTGGCACTGCGAGCCCATTATGGCTTCTGCAGTAACGGCAGCCGTTTGTAGTGTATTTATAAACTGCATCGAGTGCTTGGTGCACAATGAATTAATAAGTTGTCGATGTGTCGTAACGGTTGCTCCACTGGCAGTAGAATCCTGATGACACATCCAGCTCGTTATCTGACCCACATTGAGAGAGTTTTTCGGGGCTCGTGTCAGTGGCTCACTTTGTGCACATCAACAGTGAGATTATTGACAGTAATTATTAACAGTTTTGTTAATAAATTAGCCTTCAACACTTTAGATAACAAGCTGCTTTCTTGTCCAGGATCATAGGAAATTAGCGAACCCTAACCTTCATTATCGGTGACTTTTCACACTAAAATTCCTACTTTACATTAGTCGGTACTTCTTTTTTCTGTCCTCTTCAAAATATGAATTTAATTCACACGCAGACTTTGACAGTTTGCACCGTGTGTCGTGATTGCTCTTGTTTTCCATGACCTTATCAGAACAATGTTACAGCAAGTAGGAGCTAATGACCAACTCTGCGCTCATAAATGCGACCAGGCTTTCTTGTGGCAGACGGTCTCAAAGGTTAAAAGCCTTTTTATTGAAGCCCTGGAGTGGTGATGGAGTTGACTCAGCCATGGACGACGACCCGCAGGTGACAGCTGGGGATGTTTTTAATCAGCCTCCTGATATATTCATGGGGGATGCAGGCGGTACATATTTTAAGGGCACATCATGACTGCCAGACAGGCCTGGCAACGTTGTCTGTTTCCTTTGTTTTGTCCTGCATCAAAAGGTTTGACTTTAATCAACTTGTATTCAGAACCTGACAGCATGACCCTGCAGCTCTCGGCCCAGCTCACGGCGGCCTGTGATGGACAGTCACATATTTTCATAACATAGTTGTGTTGTTGGCTGCAGCTTTTAGCAACGACGGTTTGAGGTTCTACTAGCGTGAGGCAGTAATGCAACAATACTGTATTCCATGTAAAAATGGCAAGTGATAGGCATAAATTCTGCTCATACACTGTAATTTTCAGGATTTCCTCAGCTATGTAAAGCATCCCTCGCAGCCCAAAGCTCTTCAGGGGGAAGTCACTGCTTGTTGTTGGCTCCAGAGATTACATGGATTTTGAACTAAATATTTTACGGGAGCGAATCCTCCAGACTTCTACCAATGAAACAAGGCCTTTTTTCTTTGTTTTTGGTGAATTGGTATTGATCATAGACGGGTTTCCCCAGTTTTGTAACACTGTGCCTTTTGGTTGGTCGGTTGTTTTCTGGAAAAAGAAAAAAGGCATTGATTGTATCTTGAAATAGTTCATCATTCGCATCACGAGAATCCATCTTTCCAACAATATGTCACGCAAGTACCCATTTTTAGCATAGCGGTTTTGTTGACAGCTTACTGGCAACTTCATGTTCTGATGGCATTGGACTGTCAAGGCGGAAATATGGTTCACAACAATAAGATTTGAGGAAGGTTAAAAAGATGTCACGAAGGATGTACCACCAAACCTTAGTGAGTCCTTTGTTTGGATGGCAAATAGATCAGCAACAACCTGATTAGTCAATCAAAAGAAAAAGAAACTAATATCCGTTTATTATGTAATTGATGATGAATGTAATTGCTAGTTTCACTCCTCCTACCAAAACAATACCCCTTTCTTCCACGCTTTTCTTAAACCTTTATACTCCAGTGATTTAGTGTTGCACTCATTTGAGGGACTTGACCTCCACAATTATTACTGGTCCCGTGTGAATAATCAGCAAGGTGGAAAGAGGACGTGCGGT
The DNA here is from genome assembly GCF_037954235.1 of Aulostomus chinensis. Taxonomy (NCBI): domain Eukaryota; kingdom Metazoa; phylum Chordata; class Actinopteri; order Syngnathiformes; family Aulostomidae; genus Aulostomus; species Aulostomus chinensis. The sequence goes on from NC_141326.1 coordinate 25,654,593, forward strand.
CTGCTCCTCCCACCTCCAAAAATAAAAGATCAGTCCTTGGAGACTATTGAGAGGAAGCACTTTTCCCCTTTATGAAAGCAGATTATCAGCTGTTTTGGGAATTGGGGAAAGAACCTGGTATAATTATGATCATTTGGAAAAGATAATCATTTGTAGCGTTGAGTCGTTACCATTGAGGAGAGTTGGGTTTTCTTCCAACAAAGCACTGTCTTCATCAGTGAAATTATATGAGTTTAATCCGTGGTGGGCATTTAAAAGTGCTTTATTATAGATGGAGCTAGTTTAAAGTGCTGGTTTACAGATGTTTTAACCAATCATGCAATATTTTCCTTGTGGCGTTGCCTTATGCTAGCACGGTAAGGGTCATTTCCTCATAATGACGGAATAAACTGTAGCTCAGTGGCACCTTCCTACAGCGGTTCCAGGTATTTATGTGCAAGTTTATCTCTGTTAGTGTTGTTGGACCCCAGGCCAACAAGAAGAGCTTCCACTTGGTTTAGTGTGGCCTGTCATCGCCTCAAAGGTTAGTAAAGATGAGTTATCTTTGGTTAGCATAGCTGTACCATGGCACCAGACACCCATGCGTTGGCTCCACCCTGTATCGTCTATCTTGCCTCCTGCAGAAGAGGACATAGTTATTTGTGGGTGCCAAGTTTAGGCTGGGTCACGTGTCAGATTCAGTTGAGATATGTGCTGGCAGAAACGGTACAACACGCATGAAGACCGTGTCAGACAGCCAGAACTTTTAACCAGCGCTGACAAGAGTCCATGAAACAATCTGCACTACATGTGAGTGGAAATTCCTTAAAATAAGTTCAATTTTTAGTTATTCAAAGAGTTTGTGGATTGCCCAGTTGGCATGTGGTCTGTCAGTGAGAGGAGATATGATCCATCCATCTGTTTCTGGAGGCTTTTCCCTTGGAGTCAGCTGTTTGTGTTGGGTGGCGGCGGTAGTGGTTGAAAGGGGGGGTGTTAGTGTACAATGGATGTGAGACTCAGACTGGCATTGATCTGTGTGTTTGTGGATATACTACATTAGCTAGTGTCTTCTTATAGCTTGGCTGCATTTCTGACATCTTGCTCTTGGGTTTGGCTCACATACAATGAGGGGATGACATAACTGTTGTGTGTTGCATTTTAGCGGATCGTGTGTCACTCAGACTTCCCCGATGAGCAGTGACTGACCACACATGCCTGCTTCGTGAGGCACAAGGGTTGCAGATGTTGGTATGAGAAAAATTGGCGGGAGGTGTTTTACAGTATAACAATAGCTTCTTGAACGCGACTGTCATTGTGTTGGTCATTTCTTTTCCAATTAGGGTGACAATAATTTATTTTATGTAAAATAGCAGAGAAAGTAGTGTGAATTTGTTTTTTTGTTTTTTTTCCCCCCCTCCATAGTTTTAACTGTTTATAATTTATCCACATTCCGATTGAGGAGTAGTTGCTTTGTTTTACTCGATTTAAAAATTCAAATAAAAATCCCTTTTTTCCACAGAGAAATACAGCAGCAGAGGCCGAGAAAACTGAGTTGTTGTTGTTGTTGTTGTTGTTTTTACTGTGTGGAAACCAGTTGCACATTGAGATGGATGGTCTGAAACTGGGTTGTCTTGTGATTACAGTAAATACAACAACAACAAACAGCAGGGTTTTTGCCCCCCCCCCGTTTGTCTTTGTGAAACAGTGTGGGAAGTGGAAGTTCTACAATTGCAGAAACAACTTCAAGTGTTGCATCAGAGATTTAAGGAGGAACAGCCACTGTAGTACTGGTTAAATAAAGGTTTATTACCATTATTATCATTACTTTTACTACTTCTTCATTACTACATTAAATAACCTTTGTAATATTTGAAACTTGACGACACCACAATTAAATATGACGTTTCAACACTTTACTCTGCTCTGAACCATTCTGTGTAATGTACTAAAATGCAATGGTAACAAATTGTAATTGTATAACAAAAATCTGTAAAATATACAGTCAATGTCACTTGAATTATTTCGTAAAAAGGAAAGTAATGTCCCCAGCAAGCGTAGAAATTGAATGGACTGCCGGATTAAATTGTATTTTATTTGACATGTTTCATGTTGGGCGGACTGTGGGTGACACTTTTAGAATAAGCCTGGCGTTAGCGTTCTGGATCTAACAGCCATGTTACGTGAGTGGTTACTGAAAGTGAAATGCAAACCTGAGTAATGTGATGCTCCTAAATATACAAACAGGACAAAACGGGGTCGTCTAGCTGCTCTTCCGGCTCTGCGGTCATAGCAACAACAAACAGCAGTGTGGGCTCGATAGTTAATAAAATGTGCTGAGTCTGCAGCAAAGCTTTGTGGAGTAAATGTTGTTGTGTATGTTAAGAGTTGATTGGTGGGTGGGTGGGCTGTGTATGTATAAACAAATGGGAATGGGTTCATGTAACCTGGGGGAGTTTCCTCTAAGAGTTTTAACAAAACCGGATTAATGTCAGTGTCGCGTGATTTGAAGTCAGTTTTGAACCGTTTGGATATCAAGCCATATTTGCGTAATTCAAACTTGTTGGGATGAGTGCCGCGCCACTTACATGGGAACGTGTTACATTTAAAGAGAAATTCTTGGTGTGATCTTGAAGCCCAACCATCCTCACGGTATCAGGAGACATCAGGTAGCTCTCCAGTTCACTTTAATTTCTTCTTGTTGCTTGTTTATGCTCGGGGGTTGAGGTGCTCCAGCAGCAACGTCTGCTTCTGTCCACCTTCCCCACTTGTTTCAGTCACTGCCCATGTTTTCGTGGGTCTTACCTGGTCTGACTTGACATTCTAAGCCGTGAATCGTCAGTTGACACCATGTCACCAGTGACTGTATCTGCGGATTCCATTAACATAAGCCATAGTGTCAGTCTTATTTTCTTTAGTGAGGTGTGCCCAGTTTCCCTGTATCATTGTTCTTATACAACACTGTCACATATAAGTCCTCAGAGAATGAAGCTGTGAATTCCAGCAGACTTAAAGTCTCAAGCGTGGACGCCGGGGCACCAAAGTCCTGTGGTAAAAAGCTTTTTTTGAAATTTTTTTCATCACTGACATCAAGACTGCAAGACGTTTCAAGGTTGTTTTATCTGTTTTTCTTAGCTGCACTTTTGTAATTGGCTTTGAAAATTATCATTATTGCTACCAATACAACTCTGGAACCTGTGGCTCACTGGGACACTGTAGCATGCACAGAGCAACTCACCCAATAGCTAATGCACGTAGCGGTCAAAACATAGAAGCCAGGTCCAGTTGTTAAGTGAAGCGGATTAATCCCCCCAATGTCAGTGGGTTTTATACAGCCCCCATGAGACCAGGCCTTCAGTCAAGCCTGCAATCACCCCCCCCTCCCCCGCCCCGCCCCGCCCCGCCCCGCCCTGCCCTCCTGTGTTGTCCTCTGGAAAATATGCCGTCTCCAAGCATTTCCTCATCGGACTCCAGCAGCTGTCTATAGGGTGATCAGTCAGGCTAATGCATGACCCACATGTGACTCCAGCAGTTGTCTGAGAGGAGACCTAACAGCTCTCTTTCCTTAGAATTCCTACAGTTGAAATAAAGTTGGAGAATTAATTTTTTTTTTTTTTAAGAGCTGCAGCAACTACATGATTAAAGCTTTCATGGGCCTGTGGTGATTTAATTCCTGCTCGCTTCAACGCTCTACCTACATTTTAAAATGATGTACATGTCTCAGTCCATATACTTTTCATTTCTCTCAAGGTTCTTTTTACTCTGTATGTGTTCATGTACAAACTGTATTCATCTGTGTGTCTTAGTAAAATATACACAGAGAAAAAAAAAAAATTCCAGCCAGTGTCATGAAAGTTTGTCTTGAGAATCTTTGGTGTTTATTGGTTCAATTGTACCAAGCTCCCTGTACAGTCAGTAGCTTTTCTTCTGTTGTGTAGCTGATGCTACAGCCTTGAGGTTTCTTTCCCAATTGTGGATGTAGCAACACTGCGCTAGCCACTACTGTGTTTATTCAGATATATTTATTCAAGTTACCTTGCACTGCTGTAACTGCTGTGTGTTCAAGATTAACTCGTCTGTGTACAGTTTTCACTGAAATGTGTTTTGCTTTTATATTGGCAGGGAAAGGAAAAATGGTGTGCAGATGTTGACTATGAAGTTTCCTTTGTGAAGAAGCGTCTCCAGACTGGGACATGTTATCTCTCAGAGCCAGGCCTCCTCTGTCCTGACACAGGGAGTTTTACAGCCAGAATCCTGACTGTCTACCTCAAAACATGTGGAGTTCATTTCTACTCTTCTACCTCTTAGGACATCAGCTTCTTTTGTCTACCTCAGCACATTCTGTACACATGAACACACACGACTAATAGCACGTAGCTGTTATCAGCTAGCTCAGAAAGCCCAGCAGATCTCTTCAGTTTATCACTCTCAGGTGTCAGTAATTCAACAGTAGTATAACACAGTTGACCGGGTTTCTTCCCGCTTATCTGCCATATTCACTATCTGACCTTGCCTAACCTCTACTGGGAGGAGCCACCTGAAGCAGCCATGTTACATAGGAGTTTATGATGTCCGAGCCCTGCGACAGACTGCCACCAGGAGCTGGTGCTGGAGGACAGAGGCGGGTTCACCGAGAGGTTCCTCAGTTTGTGGTTGGCTGTGAAGATGATGAGCAAGACGCGGGCCAAATGGAGACGGGCGTGAAGAATGACATGTTTGGAGACGAGGACATGGAAGATGATGAAGATGAGTCGGTAAGCTTCAGTTGCTGGTAAAAGTGGAATGTCAGGTGTCAAAGGTCACCAAGAACACGGGTGCATGTTGAGGTGCAGCCTGGTCGTTCAGCTGTTTTTTTTTTTTTATATATATATAGATAGTCACAAATCTGGAGGCAGAAATATATGCATAATGTTAATGATGTCCGTGGTAATAATAATGAGTAATAGTCACTGCACATTTACAATGGCAAGAGAAGATTTAATTTTGGAACAGGAAACTAAAACCATTCCCTTCTTTGGGCAGTTAGGATTTGATGGGCCTTGGATTTTTAAAGAGGAAGGGTTTACTTGGAAGTGGACAGTGGAAACAAAAAAAGAGAGAAATAAACAAGGCTAGCATGGGAACAATGCTGTAGATAAACAGCTGTAGGCCTCTGGTCTGTTGTGTATACTGTAACTATAAAAGAACTTGGTTAGTGTTTTGGTTTCTAGCTGTGATTTCCTCTCTGGCTTGTGTTTCAGTATCTGTCCTCGTCCACGTGCATTTCCTCATTTAACAGTTACTGCAGTTTGGGGTTCATACTTAATATTAGCAATGCAATAAACAACTTCGGTAACAGCGGTACAGAACTATGATACCCCACAAAACCAAAAACTGTTATTACTACATTCAACTTGATTTATCAATTGACAAAAGTTTCTCTTTGACTATTCTGATAAGTGAAAAAGGCCAAACGTGACAGTCGAGAGTGATCAAGTAACTGAGAAAAGAATCGGTAAATAAAACTGAAAAGCAAACCCGCTGTTTTAAGATTTTCAAAATACCCGTATCAAGTACTGCATTTAACTAAGCCCACTGTAAAAAAAAAAAAAAAAAACTTCAAAAGGTTCGCAGCTGGAATCTAAGAGGCCAAATAATTCATGTTTTAAAGCAGAGCTGAATCTTAAGATACTCCAGTTTAGCATGTTTGCATGTTTTGATCTCAAGTTGAAGCTCAGGCATAAATTGAAAGTTAATGAACATAACAAACTGTGCCTGTTGGCATTCGTTCACGTTGTTACATTTGCTTGTTATTACCATCCTGTCGTCGCCACCAGCCATCTGAGCGACAGATTGTGGTCGGCATATGCTCCATGATGAAGAAGTCCAAATCAAAGCCCATGACAGAGATCCTGGAGCGCCTTTGTAAGTTTGACTACATCGAAGTGGTCATTTTCCCGGAGGAGGTGATCCTGGAGGAGCCTGTGGAAAAATGGCCCCTGTGTGACTGCCTCATCTCTTTCCACTCGAAAGGTTAGTTTTGTCATAGGTAGAACGTCGAATCAACATCTTAAATATTGAAATGAAAGTACTTTTTTTTCCTTTGCTACAGCCTATAGATATAACCTGTGTATTAAATGTTTTATGTTTTTGTACGAGCGATCGGTTTTTAATCAGTGTCTTTTTAAAAAGTTGTAAAGTTGAAATATCAGTATTCAAGTATCACAACTCTATTTCATATTTTGGCTCGTGGCTGCGATCGAAAATTCGACTGCTCTCTGATATCTGTATCAGATTGGTGCAGTGTACAGAAAAAAAAGAACACGTTTAAGTGTGCGGTGCCTCTTGAAAGTTATGCTTTTTATACATGATTATGTTTGTGTGTTTATCCATGGGTTGTTGAACTGTAAGTGGGCGTATTTGTGTACCACTTTTTAGGTTTCCCTCTGGATAAAGCTGTGGAATATGCCAAGCTCAGGAATCCACTGCTCATCAATGACCTCAACATGCAATATTTCATACAGGACAGGTACACACACGCATTTAATAGTTTATTTATGTCCGCATTAAGAAACACTTTTACAGGGAAACAAATTACAGAAGGTGCAGTTGAATACATCCAAATCCTGGATTAATTCACAAACACCTCGCAGGGATTTAAGTAGCAGCCTTTTCATCAGAGGACACACACACACACACACACACACAGTTGCCTCCCAGTTATCCCTCGTAAAGTTATTTACTGACTAATGTATAAATAACTCTAGAGTGTTCGCAGAGAATGACAGACCTCCACTGAGGCCCATGGAACATCAATAGGAATCTCAAGATGGAAGAGTCACTTATTTTTATTGAAAATTAACATATTATCACCCACGGTTTGATGGACGGGCCCTTGTTGGGTTCTACTGTTTTGAATGAAACCAGCATGAACAGAGTAGATCGGTGCCATCATGCACGTCCTGTAAGGAATGTTTGGGATAAAAGTGTGCGTGCGTGTGTGTGTGTGTGTGTGCGCGCGCGTGTGTAGACTTGTCATGGCTCGACTCGTCCTCGTAGCAGTTTGTGGCTGAAGTGGGATTATTGAGGTATTTGTATCTGTAGGTGATACTTCTCTGTTGTAATCATACGTTCTCATTGAAATTTACTGGTGGTCTTGTTATTTGGCAAATGCGTCAGTTGCTGCACTCTTTAGTGGATGTTGTTTTCGCACCTGCTGTCTCTTTTTTGCTCTTCACATGCTGGGAATGAAATGCCATAACTGCCCTTTTCACATTCATCGTACAATTTCAAATATTGATGTTTGATTCCTCCCTCAGGAGGGAAGTGTATCGTATCCTCCAGGAGGAGGGGATTGACCTACCTCGCTACGCTGTGTTAAACCGAGACCCCGACAATCCTGAAGGTGGGATTTATTTCTTGTGAATGTACGTGATGAAACAGAGCGGATGTTTTCTTGTCTCCACTTTTGTTTCGCACCTTGTTCTTCACGTCAACCTGTTCTGAATGAATGGTGTGTCAGGTCAAGCAATTTATGGAGTGCTTTTGGTTGTTTTATGTATATTTTCCCATGAAATTAAGCTAAAAGTAAAATCTTGTCTTGTTTCAGAGTGCAACCTTGTCGAGGGCGAGGACCATGTCGAGGTGAATGGGGAGGTGTTCCCCAAGCCGTTTGTGGAGAAACCCGTGTGTGCTGAGGACCACAATGTCTACATCTATTACCCAACATCTGCTGGAGGAGGCAGCCAGAGACTTTTCAGAAAGGTAGCGAGTCAGCAAAAACATATCTTGCTATGAGCAGGTGCTTGGATCTTTGCTGTTTGTGGACAATTATGTGTTTGATGTTGAGCCACATAATGATGTTTTGGTCAGTGAGTGTTCAGTCAGCATTCACTGTTGATGATTTCAGGGTAGCATTTCGGAAGGAAGCGTGTTTTGTCTGTCCAGATTTGCTGATGTGTTCATTCACCCTTGGTTTTTGTGCTTCTATAAAGGATAACAAGGCTTTATGTAGTTAAATTGTTTGTTTTTGTGACTGTTTTAATTGTGGTTATTTTCTTTGTTGTGCTGGAGGCTACAGACAAAGTTAATCCAGTTAAATCTACTTATTTTGTGTTTTTCATCTTTTAAGCTGAGCGTCTGGTCATTAACGGTGAAAATCCTTTGACCAGTGCATGTCTGGCAGTGCCAGTGATTTTCACATTGATTTAGCAATGTGGTATGTTAGAGAATCCCTTGAGAGGAGTGTTGCAGTGCTTTACTGCAGCTGCAGCGGTGATATAAAACAATATCTTTTCATAATGGTTCATTCAGTCTTAAGGGTGATGAGAGGTGAGGTGATGAGGGGTAGTTTTGGCAACATCTCTTCAGAAAAGAAGGATCTGTAATATCATTTGGAGATTAAGATGCGTGACTTTTCTCTCTGCTACTATGCAGTTGCTTGACTTGGTTGTTCCCTTTAGAGGTTTTAGAAATGTTTGTGTCAAGAATTAAATGAGAGTTAGAGAGAGAGAGAAGTTCTGCCTCCTTCATCACCTTCCCAGGAGTTGGTGTGAATGGTGGCTTATCGGTTTAAGAAAGTTTGAGAAATGGTTGTAGGCAGCACCCAGGTCTGACCCTTTAACTACGCTGCGACATGAAAAGGAAGTAGAGAGGAAAACATCACTAGTGGTGCTATTAGAATGAAGTATGCTTGATGTGACTGAATGAAACTGTGATTAACGAGTCTTAAATCTTTTCAAAATTCCATCTTTGTCTGTTTCTCTATGACCTTGCTATAGATAGGAAGTCGCAGCAGTGTGTACTCTCCTGAGAGCAGTGTAAGAAAGACTGGATCTTACATCTATGAGGAGTTCATGCCCACAGATGGCACTGATGTGAAGGTACTGTGGTTTTGCTTAATTAAGTGTGTGGGTGTGTACTTTTTATGTACTTTTACTCACATACTGATGAATGCTGCCTTTGTCAAGATGGTGAACAGAAGTCACCTCTGAGACATGTTTTCCATGAATATTTTGTGTTTGTTTGTGTGGACCTGTCAGGTCTACACAGTGGGTCCAGACTACGCCCATGCAGAGGCCCGAAAGTCTCCTGCCCTGGATGGAAAGGTAGAGAGAGACAGTGAGGGGAAGGAGATCCGCTACCCCGTCATGCTGACCGCCATGGAGAAACTGGTGGCTCGTAAGGTCTGCCTGGCCTTCAAGGTAAACTTTAGATGCTGATCTCAGCTGGAATCACATAAGTCACCGTGTTGTTATGGACCATCATGTAAAGGTTTCAGATGAACCTGCCTTCTTTTGAAATCTGGTATTTATCGGCCTCTTGTCCTTTTATAAAACCCAAACTTTAGCCATGTTCTTCACATTATGACAACAAACGTCTCCAAGACTCTGAATTTAATTAAATCATGTGTTTGTTTGACTACAGCAAACAGTTTGTGGGTTTGATCTGCTCAGAGCCAACGGCCACTCCTTTGTCTGCGATGTCAACGGCTTCAGTTTTGTCAAAAACTCCATGAAATACTACGATGACTGTGCCAAAGTCCTGGGGTAGGTGACATCAGCTTACATTTACAATTAAGCAGGACCAGCTTGAATCAAGTTTTGAAATAAATAAATGTAGGCCTTCCTGGCCTCCAGATATGTTTTGGTGTTTCATTTCAGCCACCTGAGGAGTTGAGATTTAATGCCCCACTATCGTACCCCGATGTCTATGACACCCAGCAGAAGGGTTGTGCCTTGAAGCAGTTAAATTATAATTTATCTGGTAGTCTGACCAGCCTGGAGGATCCTGTTGTCAGCTTCACGCATTAACTTGTTTCTGATTTATCACCTTTGCCTCCAGGCAGTCTCATAAATTTTACAGACAGGGAAAAGCAAGACACTTGAGATGTAGCTTCCCCTGAGTGACTGACAGGAGCATGAACATAATTCCTCCAGGGTTTATAATGTACCTCCCAGGTACTTGGATTCTATTTACAGAAGAAGATCTAAATAGCCCTCTGCAAATGTTAGCAAGACTGGTAACAAGCATACTTTGGCCTTGGACTGTATTTTGTACTAATTTGATATTAACTTAGCGTCTGCGCTTCCATTGAAGTTCAGTAATACTGTTGTTTTTTTGTTGTTGTTTTTTTGCATCTCAGGAACTTGGTGATGAGAGAATTGGCACCCCAGTTCCACATCCCTTGGTCCATCCCTATGGAGGCTGAAGACATCCCCATCGTCCCAACAACCTCAGGAACTATGTGTGTTGTCACTGTGTAAAATTCCTGGAAAACTGTGGATTTTCAAAATGTTTTCTTGTTTGCTTGCCCCATGAAATGGCATATCCTACGCTTGGAAGTTGATTCTAGTTAATTTGACTTGTAAAAACATATGTTTAAATGTGCGGTGGTGGTTTTCAGATGTGAATGAGAGAAATAGCTGAGTTCTTCTCTGTGTTATTCAGGATGGAGCTGCGCTGTGTTATTGCCATCATCCGCCACGGTGATCGCACGCCGAAGCAAAAAATGAAAATGGAAGTCCGACATCCTCTGTAAGGATTTGGCACAAAGATGTCTCTCTATCAGATATTTAGTCTATGTTCTTTTGAGCCCTGAAACCAGACAAATCCACAAATCCCATGTTCAGTTTTCCTCGCAGATGGGTTTAGTCCCCCTTCCTTTCAGATTGATTTCAAACTGGTCCAAAACTGGGTGGGCCAATCAAAAATATATACATGTATCAATATATCTATGTATATATCATGTGGCGTCTTGATATTATGACTGACACAAGCATGCTGTTGAAGCCTTTCTGTAAACAGCAAAGATGGGAGCAGTCTTTTGAATCTAATGCTATCATCTCAGTATTGGAATAACTGGTTGTTGGGTTTTCTCTGAAAAGAAACAGTCCCCCTGGTTGATAAGACAGATGTGTCTGTGGTCAACATGTGTTTCCAATTGCATCCAGATTAAGTTTGGTCTGTGTGTGTTGATAAGAAGCTCCTCCGGAAATCAAAAAAATGAAATGAGGTCCCAGATCCATTCGCAAAGGGGTCTACAGATGCCGGGATGTATTCTCTTTATTTTTAGCCAAAACTAAACAAAGCATGTCTGTATACAATATTCTTTTACTTCTGATCTTACAAAAAACTCTTGTTATTATCCAAAATACTTTGTTTATCTCCTATTTTTTAATTTTGGTATTGAGTTCAACCCAAATGTAGGCATTTACTGGTGGTATTGCATATCCGTATGAGCTGCCTCTTCATTTTATGATAACTTGATGCTGCCACAGAATTTCAAAGAGTGAAAGCAATGGTGATTGCCCCCCCCCCCAGCCTGTCACTCCTCAACTGCTATTTTTTGCACTAAACATGTCAAAATGTTTCTGTTTAAACACATTTCCTCCTCTGCATCTTGATTCTGTCTGTCCTGCCTAGATTCTTTGAGTTGTTTGAGAAGTATGGAGGCTACAAGTCAGGAAAGCTAAAGCTGAAGAAGCCAAAACAGCTACAGGTGAGGTTGTTGCTAATCTCTTCTTGCTGCTTTCTCCCACGCTTCCTCTCATCTACTGCTTCAGTTTTGGTTAGAAGTGAATTGTCTTTTTCTTTTTCTTTTTTTTAGAATAATGAAAGGTTTCATCCCATGTCATTCACATATATGAACTATTGTGATTATAATGACCCAGAAACTATCATTTTGTTCAATCAAAATATTTTTACTGAGTTGTCTTACACTGTCATTGTCGGTCACATGATGTTCTTTTCATGGTATTCGGAGTGTGTTTAGTCTGGGTAGGAAATTACAGATAATAGTCAAATTAAGGATAACTGCCTCTTTGTTTCCAGGAAGTGCTGGATATAGCTCGCCTGCTGCTGCTCGAACTGGTCCAGCACAACGACTGTGAGATTGAAGAGAAGAAATCTAAACTGGAGCAACTCAAGACTGTCTTGGAGATGTGAGTGAGAGTTCATATCAAACACGCACGCACGCACGCACGCACACACACACACACACACAAACACACACTGATAAACCCACAGTCATCATCATCTTCCCTTTTTCATGCTGTCATCCTTCATTAGCAGTCAACCACTCATCTGCAGGTCACTATGCAAAACTAGTTTCATCTTTCAGTCATACACATTCAGTCACTTTTCTTCCACTCATATCCAGACACGTGTTTACCTTCCTCATTTGTCTCTAACTCTGTCCTTTATCTCTTCTTCCCTTCTTTCTCCTGCCCACCCATCTTTCGTCCTTTCTCTCCAAAGGGAGTCCAGCTCGATTGGCAATCAGTACGCACCCACTACCGTTTCCCTCTTGAAGGATGTGGTTTTACTACCCTCCTTTTCTTAAGTCTACCTAGACTGTGTGTACAAAATACTAGGAACTCTTTTTGATGAACACAGGTCAAATCTGCAATTTTCCACCAATTCCATTAATGAAAATGAATGCACAAGCATCTATAAAAGGCTTAAGGTGTTTAGATGCAAGATTATACATTTGTGTTGATACTTTTTAAGATATTCCCAATGTTTTGTACACAGCAAATCATTCCCATTAACATCCATTCATTTTTAGCCATTAACACCAAACACGTACACAGTAAACAGACAATTTCACTGTGTGTGTAAATCAAGGTGTGCTGTGCTACTTTGTATGCATGTAGACCCGACCACATATAAACTAGACTGTAAGTCTCTTAATGTCTTCCTCCCTCCTTCCTTTTTTCAGGAAATACTCTTCAGAGGAACATATTAGCGTGACAACAAAATTATTCAGAAAATGTCCCATTTTTACTTTTTTTTTTTTTTGCTTGATGATAAACTGCCACAGAAATAAAACAAATTGACAGCTTTTCTGCCATTTCAAGACCTTTGTATGGCCCCGATATGACATTGGAACAGTGTCAGAAATTTGTCAGTATCATTTCAAAATGCTAATCCAGGTTTCATATCTAGTCGAGAGAGCAGAGTCCGTTCAGCAGTTATGTAAAGTACAATCAAGTTCATTTTCAGGGTCAAAATTGGAAATCGACCACATGTCTGTAGTTGCACAGTAACAGGAGGAACCTTTTATCTGTTTCATGGTGTTATTCAAGGGATGAATGGCAGTCAAGGAGATGTGGCGTTTGTTTTCTGTAGCAATCCGTACTGCATGTCAAAGGTTTGCAGCATTTTTTTTTTTTTTTTAATCGTGTTGATCAGTGGCATCTCTGTCTGTGAGCGTATGACTTTGCGCTGTCACGTTTATATGTGCACTGTCGGGCAAAGGCATCCATAACTCACCACCTCCAAATCTGTTTTTTCTGCTCCTAGCACAGAAAACTGGCTGAGTAGGTTATGTTCTGTGCAAGCTTGTCGAACAAAGCCGACATATCTGTGCATTCTTGTTCGTGGGCTCTTCTGTCTCGTGTGGTTTAAAACCAGAATGCTCCCATACCAGACCTGTGGAATGAAACCAGTAACGGAGGCGGGCCATTATAAGTCTGCCACACCCTTGGTCCACTACATGAGACCCGGCTGTTAATTGTCTATTATTTTAAAACACTCAAATTTGAACATCGTAAGAGTGAACTTGTCTAAAGTGAGTTAGCCAAAACATCCACAGCTTCAACAGCAGCTAATAATCTTTAGCTTACTGGCAGAGTTCTTTGTCTTAGTTCAGCATTCGTAATCATGTGGTTGTTTGAGGCGTCTGCTCAGGAGTGGAAGTGGCGTTGGTTTTCACCTTGCATCATTTTAGAGGCAGACAGACGCACAAGACTGCACTGTCATTCTCATGTTCACACACTGCATCTGCTAATCCCACGACTTAGTTGTGTGTATTATCACTGAGTCATATTTGGAAAAGTAGCCGTCTGGAGATGCCTTTGATCTCTTTTTGAGCAAATCTTGAATGGAAGTCAGACGTGTGTTTGGTAAAATGAGCTGAATAACTGAAGATGGGATAAATGTGTGTGTGTGTGTATTATGTATGTGCTCATTGTATGTCTGTTGGTGTACTGTATTTGTATATCAACATTTGTTTTTAGGATGTGTGTGTACGTGCGTGTTTTTTTTCCCCTCTAGGTATGGTCATTTCTCAGGTATCAACAGGAAAGTCCAGCTGACCTACCTGCGTAATGGACAACCAAAAGCCTCCAGTGAAGAAGAAGGTAATATCATAGTGTGTGTGTGTGTGTGTGTGTGTGTGTGTGTGTGTGTGTGTGTGTGTGTGTGTGTGTGGGGCGGGGGTGGGGGGTGGGGAAATCACCTGAAAGGGATTATATTAATCTGATTATGACATTAACTGACTGCAAATAATTTTGAATTAAAGAAATTGATATGTTACTTGACAACAATTGTGTACTTTGGTAAATGTCACGGTTTTTGTTACAGATAAGAGGTTAAGTATTTAATACATAACTACACATTGTTAATTCCTGTATCTGCACCAGACCTTCTTGCATATTTCTCTAAAGTCTGTTCTTGTTAACAAATGGACAGGCAATCGAAGTCACAGGTGAAAATCGAACCTCCTTCCTGGAGGTAATAAGACAATTGATAACATAAAGAATGTAAATTTCTGTTGCTGTTTTTTTAGACTCTAAGAAGGACGGTCCATCATTGCTGCTGGTCCTGAAGTGGGGTGGGGAGCTAACACCTGCTGGCCGGGTTCAGGCAGAGGAGCTGGGCAGGGCCTTTCGCTGCATGTACCCTGGAGGTCAAGGTAGTTGCTGCACACACAGCTAAATAATAATAACAATAATAATAATAATAGTAAAGTCAGCTCTGCTTCTGAATGTCATATTGCAAATGATCAGGGTTTGTCAGTTCAGTGGGTCAAATGATCTAAAAATCATTGTGTGTGAAATTCTTGTCTCCAAACCTTATAGGTTGTCAACCAATGTTTTCACAAGTCAAAGACAAATAAAAACCTGTGCAGTCCAGCCTGCCCTCTCAAATGCACCTCTCTTTGCCTATAGGACTTTTTTCCAACTCGACGTATGCTTTGTCAACATTGCAAGTTGACATATAGCAGGGCAGAGGTGATTACTAAAAAAGAAGACAAGCCAGATTTTCAGGCTTCCTGGAGCAACTGTTACTTTTCTACACCTTTCACTGTTCACTGTAATGAATATGAAGCTCTATTACATATGTTGCTTTCATATAAGGTTTTAAAAAAAAACAATGACATAGACTTACGAAACGCCCCTGATAACAGCTTCCCCTTCAATTAAGTCATTAAAGCTCTCACCCATGAAAAGCATTAGTAATCTGCCCGTGTAACTAAGTTTTATATTTTGTGTCTTCACGGTGGATTTTAAGATTTTTTTTTTTAAGTCAAGTTCATTTGTAGCGCCAAATCACAACAAAAGTTATGTCATGACACTTAACAAGTAGAGCAGGTCCAGTACCACACTCCTTCAATGAGTTTACACCCAACAATTCTCCATCAGCAAGCACATCCTGCAACAGCGGCGATGAAAACCTTCCTTTTAACAGGCAGGAACGTCGAGCAGATCCAAGCTCAATGGGGACGGCCTTCTGCTTTGGCCGGTTGGGTAAGGAGAGCAGGAGAGTGGGGCAGAGACAAAGACAGACAATGGAGGAAGACAGATATACAGAAGGAAGGAGAGGGACAGAGAAAATGACAGAGAGATTGTGTGATATGGGGAAGCACAAAGGCTCCAGAGAAGAAGACAAGTTAGGAACACATATGTATATAGGAGGACAGCAAAGAGGAGAGAGAAGCCCAGTGCACCATGGGAGATTCCCCCAGCAGTCTAAGCCTGTAGCGGCATAGCTAAGGTCTAGCCTAAGCAGCCCTAACTAGAAACTTCATAAGAAGGAAGGTCTTAAGTTTGCTCTTAAATGTAATAAAACAGGAAATGTCTGTTGATAGTTTGTCATCACAACAAATGGTATGATAAGTCAAAAATAGTTTTCACAAGGACACGGACTGCAGATAAATAAGAACATACCATGCGCAAGAAGACAGAGCCTGGATGGAACTGCTGATATGAGCATGTTGCAACCAAGACAACAAAGTGCTGTCAATAGAACCTTTTAATAGCACAAACACACGGAGGGAAATACACTTCTTTGAGGACTCATCTCTTCTTCTCATTGTTAAAGCTGCTCTAAGCATATTATAGGCATTGAAATGAATAGGAGGATGTTTTATGAAGGACTGCAGGTTCCTCAGATGTATGCATTTTGGTTTTCTTCCAACAACGTCCTGCCCCAAAGCATCTGCTAGTTTAGTTGAATATTTCTTTGGATTCCTCAGTAAGATCATATTGTTGTTTTTTTTTTTTTTTGGTGCGAACATCCAGGGGCTATCAGAGGAAATACGTCTTCAATGGTTTCAATATTCAGACTCCAAATAACATCATTTGTATGACAAAGTGCAAAACTTCATGTGCAGCAATACTCATGTGGCGCATACTGACACGCTAGAAAAATGTGAAGTGATGAAGCTCTGCCTTGGGCCAATACATTGTGAATTTCTAATGACCTGAGTGAGTGTGCAGCTGCCTCTTTTTTTCACTTGCTGGGTTTTGAATGGTCTCACACTTACACACATAGTTGTGTATACCTTTTATGAAGGCTAATTATTTATTGTATCACGTTCATGTTATTTGAAAGGCTGAAAATTGTGCTTGCTCCAAGTCATTCTACACGTACAGCACTGCAAATCACAACGTTACAGCACGTTTAACCCTACCTTTTAAACTGGAGTGAAATTCTGTTAATAAATAGACAAACTACTCATACCTGTGACATTCTGAGCTTCTCATCAAGCAATTCCTCTGTTTTGTAGATTAGCTTTTCTTCTTTAATGCTTTCTTTTGTAGTGCATGTGAATTTGCAAAGAGCTGAAAGTAGATGCAATGGATAGATGCAAACTGTCCCCATCGTAGCTTCTTTTTCTAAATGAAAAGAAGGCTTTTCTCAACCCAGCCATTGTTTTCATTCCTGTCTCTTCACCACAAGTTTTGTCTTTTAACTCTGCTTTTCTTTTCGTACTTGTCTTTGCGCTGTGTAAACTGCTAGCTGGTAATCGTGGGTCCCTTGGCTGTGAATCCCCTATTGACTTTGGTAAGAGAAGGGTTTCCTGGATATCACCGCCCCTCCCCTCCTCTCTCTTTCTGCACCTTTTTTTTTTTTTGCTCCATCCACTAATGCACTTTGATCTCTCATCATGATTTAGTTTTATTTCCCCTGGCGACCAGTGCTGCTTGTCCTACATTGAGATTGCTGTGGATTGTTGGTGTTGTTGTTGTTGTCCATGTGTTCCCGAGGCAATACATTGCAGCAAAGGTTGTTTGGTCACTTGCTGTTATACCAACCAGACAGCTGAAGTGACTGCAGTTGGGAGCTTTAATCTGACATGGATCATCTCTCACTAATCCGACTGCATTTCTCCCCCTGGGAGTTCATGAGATGTTGTTTGTTTGACAAAAGCCAGTCTACTTAACCTGGACTAGAGCCTAGAACAGGTGTAAGACTCCAGTAAGTCCCTCATATTTCTTTATTCTATAAGGCATGATAATGATAATACCAGATGGGTCATTGTATAACATCTGTCTATCTGGCTGTATACTCAAGATCAATGCATGAAGCAGCAGTGTGATTTGATCTGTCTGATTTGTATGCTTCTACATTAATACATATACTGTGTTTAACATTTGAATAAACCTTTTATTGTGTATGTCTGTAAACCTTTCATTGTGTCTGGACAGGTAATGTAAGGTACCTCCTCTAGATCTCATCTTCACAGGAGCTGTCAGTAGTTTTGGGGTTTACTCAACATTCACTCACTTACAGTTCATTTCATTCAGAGCACAAACTCCACCATTCAGTCAATAAGTAAAGCGAGCCATTCCAGAAGCTTATAAAGTATTTGGACCACTAAGTCTGCATAGGTGCTGTGTTGTCTGTGTGCCAATTTTTTTAGGGAAATCGTTGGTACTTTGGGTTCAATCAAACCAAAGTTTCATTGTTTTCCCGTCTTCTCTCTGAGGGTTAAAGATGTTTTGACCAATCCAGTTTGCTCAGACACTCCACGCTGTGCATGATGTTGCAGGTGACTATGCTGGATTTCCTGGCTGTGGCCTCCTCCGCCTGCACAGCACTTACCGCCACGACCTGAAGATCTATGCTTCTGATGAAGGCAGGGTGCAGATGACAGCTGCTGCGTTTGCCAAGGTAGCTTTTTCAGGATTATAATGAGAAATTATGAAATATTACTTAAGTATCTGATGATATATCTTCTTTATGCTCCACATCTCATGGATGAATTGGTGAGGAAATGAATCCAGTGATTTCCAGTAATGTGCACCTGTAGAGGCTCACCCTTCTAGACATGAAACAGGCTTCTCTGTGTAAATACCTCTTACATCACATGTTATGAAACTACAGAAACTAGAGTGGTCTTCTCTGGTAAAAAGAAACACCAGCTTGACTGTAACTCGAACAGTTAACAACATATCATATGCCTCGCAAAACACTAGTAGGTATAGAAGGAATGCCACATGATGACATGGGCTCATTTCTGGTTTCCTTTCAGGGTTTGCTGGCTCTAGAGGGGGAGCTAACTCCAATCCTGGTCCAGATGGTGAAGAGTGCCAACATGAACGGCCTGCTGGACAGTGACAGCGACTCTCTGACGGACTGCCAACAGAAGGTGAAAGCCAGGCTGCATGAAATCATGCAGAAGGACCAGGAGTTTACACAGGATGACTATCAGAAGGTATTTTTTTATATACATATTTTGCATTGGAAATTTAAAATTAGTTCATTTAAGCTGACACCAGTGTAGACAGGATGTTCTATTGCGAGTGTATCAAGTCCTTCCTGACTACATTCTTTAATAGATTTTATAGAGCATGTTAATGTATGTCTTCCTCTCTTTGCTAAATTGCAGTTAGCCCCAACAGGCAGCCCATCGCTAGTTAACTCTATGAAAGTCATACAGAGCCCAGTCAAAACCTGCGACAAGGTTTACACCCTCATCCAGAGCCTCACCTCACAAATCAGAAAGAGGCTGGAGGACCCTAAGTCTTCAGGTAGGTGGCTCTGCTGAAGGGCTAATATTAGCAAACTAACATTTTTACAATGCCAACATTTTAGCATATTAAAACCTAGAGATTATGTTCAGTTTCCAGGATTTTGATTTCATGGATCATGAATTTACAGGATGTTAAAACAGCAATTTCCGTGTCATTTACCATTCAATCATGCACTGCAAATGTTTGCGTTTATTGAACTACCTTACTTGTATTATCTATCTGTTTACCTCCTATTCATATAATTGTGAAACACTTTGTTGACCTGGTGCTGTTTTACGATAATAAGTGTAACTTGACTTGATCCTAGATCTGCAACTTTACCACAGCGAGACACTGGAGCTGATGTTGCAGCGCTGGTCTAAACTAGAACGAGATTTCCGCATGAAGAACGGGCGCTACGACATCAGCAAGATCCCTGACATCTATGACTGCATCAAATATGATACACAGCACAATGCATCGCTTGACCTGGAGGACACACTGGAGCTGTTCAGACTGTCCCGTGCTCTGGCCGACATCGTCATACCACAGGTTAAAGGAGATGTGTTATTAGCTAGTTTAAGTTTCCCCCACTATTCCCTTGTATAGTTGTGTTCTTAGTGTGCTGAGCAGGACCGAGGTAGTCCATTAGCTACTGCCTCTGAAACAAATTTGGACCATATATTCTTTAAAAGGGAGGAAATACCTTTTCATGAAATTCTTTAATGAAAGGATACATTTTACTTCTTTTTTTTCCCCTCTTCCTCCATGCCATGTAGGAGTATGGTATCAGCAAAGCAGAGAAACTGGACATTGCTCAGGCTTACTGTGTCCCCCTGATGAAGAAAATCCAGCTGGACCTGCAGAGGACACACGAGGACGAGGCTGTTAACAAGCTGCACCCACTGTGAGAATACAAACTGTCACTGAGGCACACAAACAGAGTAACATGTGCATAGCCTGCACACGTGTATACACAGTCTGTGTTTCTGAAGAGATCCTGGTTCTGTTTAGACTAATGAGCTGTGTTTCATCTCCTGCCTCCTGGTGTTTAGGTATTCTCGGGGAGTGATGTCTCCTGGTCGTCACGTCCGCACACGCCTTTATTTCACCAGCGAGAGCCACGTTCACTCCCTGCTCAGCATCTTCCGCTACGGAGGACTGCTGGATGTACGCTTGTTTTGATCATCCCTGACAGTTTTGTTTCCTCTCTGTATCTGCTGATGTTAATTTGCTACTAAATTTGGACCGAGCAGTGAGACATTATTCCAGTATTCTAATATACTGTGAAAACTTACATGTTCCTGTTGGAAATAAATAATAAAACATTTTACTGGGTATGATGAACATATCAGCAGATATCCAGGAGAATCTTACGAAAATAGACTGCTTTGGTGTCAACCTCGGCAACTGAAATGTTCTGACTCTTAAAAATTACACTAAAGAATCTTCATTTAAAAAATTCTAAACCGTTAAAGCACTCCATAATGTCTTAGCTTTTTTTCCTGATGAAAATTTTAAAAAAAAGAACAGTTGAACACAGCATTTAACATTATTTGATTTTAATATCACTTTTCATACATTTGCAGTGCCATGATAGATGCTTTTATCTACCTGATGTGAGTGATATGTCTCTGTGTTTTCACTCTATATTTGATTTGATTTGTATGTCTTGTGTATGCTTTTCTTGATTCGTGCGTGCATAAATGTCAGGAGGAGAAGGACCAGCAGTGGAAACAGGCTATGGACTACCTGAGTGCTGTGACTGAACTTAATTACATGACCCAGATAGTCATCATGCTGTATGAGGACAACAAGAAGGTCGGCCTTATGACCTGCTGCACCACTGCAGTAGCAGGTGTTTGCTCCTCTGTCATCATTACTGTCATTTATAGAATAATTTATGTCCCCATTCTTGTTTGTGTGTCTGTGTGTGTGTTTGGTAAGCAGGACCCCTCCTCAGAGGAACGTTTCCATGTAGAACTCCACTTCAGTCCGGGAGTCAAAGGATGTGAAGATGAGGAAAACGTTCCTCTCGGCTTCGGTTTCCGACCAGCTTCCTCAGAGGTGTGTGTGTGTGTGTGTGTGTGTGTGTGTGTGTGTCTTTTTTCAGGTTTATAGTTGCAGGACATAAAATCTGAACCTCTGACTGTGTCTGAAAGAATATACTTAACTAGGCATGTTTGTCTTGTGCTCACATGAACACGCTGTAATAAACTTTTTATGTTGCACCACACTGGTACATGGTGTGTGTGTGTGTGTGTTGGCACATTCTTTGGCGTAGATTAGCTGCGGAACAATGCATTGCAGCAATGTGACGCTTGCAGCCTGTTTCCTTCATAGAGGAGGCGTTAATAGATTGGAGAGCACCTTGTGCCTTTGCTTGTAAATTAGTTTTTTGCTCGTTTAGTAGAGTTAATTGTGCTTCACTAGTTTTATGTGACAACAGCCATATTGACAATTAGAAATGCACAATATAAGATTTTTTGCTGATATGCTAATGCTAACCAGTGTGGCTGAGAGCTGATATTTACCCATGGCCACATTATCTGTAACGTTATCCAGAACCAAGACAAGAAGCCCAATCAGGGTAGTCTGGAGGACCTCTCACAGGACCAACCCGACCAGGCACTTCCTGTCTCTGAGCCCATCAACATCCAGCGAAGGTCCCCCATGATTCGCAACCGCAAGACTGGCTCCATGGAGGTACTGGAGAGTAGACTTAGTGCTTTGCAACAGGCAGATGCCATGTTATTAATTTGAGATTTTGATTTTTTTTTTCTCCACGTATATCCAACTTTCAAGGTTCTCTTCAGTTTTACCCTTGCCCTTTTTCCTGACTCTTTTCTTTTAAAGCCAAGTGTTGTGGTTTTATTGAAGACATCAGGTCCCTGGTTTCATAGTTCACCTATTTCAGTCTTAACCCCAGTCTCCATGGCCCCACTCAGGTCCTCTCTGAGACCTCCCCCACCCAGTCCTCCAAAGGCTCCACATCCCACCGACTCTTCCCCTCGTGCTCGCGCCAGTCTCCCGAGGTCAAACCAACCAGTGGCCTAGGTGGGCACCTCTTCTCTGGTGTGTGTGCTTTCTGTTGATGAGCGTGTGGATGAGAGAGTGTGAGAGATTTCATGCCAGCAGACACACTGACTTCACTTCACAGCACATTTATCTCCAGCTGTGACTTCCTCCTCACACTCCCACCCTTCTGTATTCCTCCATCTCTTCCTCACAACTGTTCATATATTTTTCTACTCCTCACTTTTTTTTCCGATCACCCCCCCCCCTCTCGGACGGTCACACGGTCACATGGCTTTCATCCCAGCTTGGCTGAGCAGCAGCCAAGCAGGATCAGACTCCAAACTATGTAGGCTAGAGGTCAGGGAAGAGAGTGGCATTCACAGTCAACTGCAGGATCTCTGGTGTCACATAGTGTTCAGTGATGTTCCGATATCCCCTCTAGGTGATAATGTGACGATCTATGGAACATAGTCCTGGTGTTGCTATTTCTGTTTTCTGTGGTCACTGCAAGCAACAAACCAAATATCAGAAAATGTACTTCAATGACAACAGCCAAGCTTATTAGATATTGAATGTGTACCAATTCCATACAAGATACAATTTATATATTCATGTTGTACTGTTTTTGTACAACAGTTTTCCAAAAATTGGGACTTACTTTACAGATTTGTTCAAGTATGAACCTGTTAATGTAAGCAATATCATCCATTATACTGGATAATGTCAAGGCCAACTTTAAAAAGCAGGAAAATAATCTTAATACTGATTTTATTCGTTGCTTTTTGCTGCTGAGTTTCTAATAACAAAATGTTGAAAAATCTTATTTATTAAGTGCTCCATGTGGTTTGTTGTCTTGAACTGGTACACAGTTTAGTGCTCCCACACAGCAACTGGACCTGTAGAAGATGTTGGTGTACTTTTCTTGAACTTAACTATCAAGCACAAAATTTTAAATTCAATGAATCTGAAAACTTTACGAACCACACATGGCTCCTGACGTAACAGCTCCCTCATAGGGAGTACCCTTAAAGCACTCTTTATCTTCTTCCCAAATGCCTTTAACTCCTAACATCATGCTAACTTGAAAGTGAGAAAGCTTTGCACTGCCAGTGCTACAGTATTTGTCACTGCATGCATTAATCTTGTCACTCAGGACTTGATTCTCACAATTCTGAAAGCAGCCAGTTAGATCTGTGCTCTGCATCTCAAGCCGCTGGGTATTCTCCAATCATGTTTATCATTTAATGTATACTAAGAGCGAAACTGTTGAGAGATCCCTCCCTGTGCATTACCAACAACACTGCACAGGTCACAGCTGAGAGGAGCATGTGTCCGGGACGACCTCTGGTAGTGCAACTTCATACTGTTTATAGAACAAAGCCATGAGGTGCAGACAACACTGATACGATTTAGGTTGGTTTGTTCTCTCTTTCTCTCTCTCTCTGCAGGTCCAAGGACAAAATCTTTTCTTGTCTGCAGCATACAAACTCTAGTGTTTTGAAAAAGAAGATTGGAAATATGAGACTTACACAATCAAATGTAATTTCAGAGGGTTTATACACCAGTAGAGGGCTTTGCAAAAATCCCCCTTTCACACTTGGCGTCTTTGTCACGCCCCTTCCGCATTTTGCTTACAAACAAAACTGCACGCACTCTTTTTTTTTTTCTTTACACGTGTGCACGGATGCACCCACATAAACATACTCAGCTCTTAAAGATGTGGCCATTGTTGTGAAAACCTTGTAGATTGCATGTCATCATTTCTAGGACCAAACAGCAGATTTGTCTTCAAATTGTCTATGACGTCCTTCTCGGTTCTAAAGCCTGTCGAGGATTTTCACGTTTTGAAATTAGAGAATCACCTGATTTTTCGTTAGTTTTCATTATTTGAGATGTCACTGATGCCAAAAACTACCCACAGCAGCTGTTTGTTTTGAATAATAATGGCATGGTGTGTCATATAAACTAATACGCACCCTTCACACCTCCACTCCCTCCCCACCCGTTCCATCCATCCCCTCACCCTGCACACCTCCCCCCTGGCTCCTCCTCACACAGGCTCGCTCTGCTCTGGCCTCTTCAGTGCCTCTGCACTCGGGGTGTCCTGTAGCGCCCCCAACCTGCGGGACTACGTCCGCACACACCATCATCACCTCCGAAAACCACCCCTGTCCCCTGGCAGTCTTCCTTGCCAGATTGGCATGTTCGGTATGTTCACGTCGCTGTCTCTCTTCCTTCCTTCACAGGGCGGGTATTTTCATCTCTGTCCTTTTCAAAAAGGTTTGAAAATTCTCTGGCTGCTTCTTTTTTTTCTACTGTCTCTTCCTAAGCATTGGATATGTTGATTTTTGGGACATTGGGGTTTATCTTTTTTTTCCCTCCCAACCAAAGTTTCCACCCCTGTCAAGCTCTGGTTCCAAAAACAACGTTGCAGTTTCAGTGAATTGCATCATCTATTTGAGTGATTTATTTCAGTGTGCATGATAATGGCACTGAATTGACAGCAGAGCGTTTGTCTGTGCAGTGGAGGCTGAACATGCAAACTGCCGTTGGACTGCATGCTGTACTGCCGTTATTACTCTCTTCCAAATCAGCACGGCCACTTCACATTTCTGTCTGCTTGTTTTCAAAGAGTTAAAAATATTCTCTCTGTGCATGTTTCCGTACAAACTATATATCGTCTCTTAAGGAATTAAAATTTATAACTCTCAGTAAAGTTTTTTTTTTTTGTTGGTTTTTGTTTTATAGAAGCCATAAGTCTGGCTTTAAAAAAAAAAAAAAATCAAATTTTTTTTGCTTTTCTTGTCATTAAAAAGCTCCGGCTGTTATTATACATATCTATAAAAAAATTTTTTTTTTCATATTTTCATCTTCAGATAATTCCTGGTTGTATTTGTCTTAATGTATATGATACCTACATGTACAGTCAAGCTGGTTCGATGGTGTAGAACTTCTGGGTTGGATATCATTCTTGTGCCCACTGCTGTTTCGTCTCTCAAGTTTGTTCAGTCCTTCCCAAGGACAAATCTGAAGCATTCTATGTACGTTAGCAGCAGATATTTCTTCCTATCATATGAATGCATATTAGCACCCCCACTGTGGATTTGTAGCACTTTGTTGTTCACTCTGTCCACTGGGTGTCACTCTTACTGAAAGGCTAGACACTGCCGGGAGCATGCTTTTCTCTCTCAGCTGTGTTGCATCATGTTATGTGGAAGATGAGGTTCAGACAGACGACAGTGCAGTTCCGTAAGGGATACAAACACAATCCAGGTTTGAATTCAGACCTGAGAAAGCTGCTTTGCTGGGGACGAGTATACTGCTAAGAGTCGTATGAGCGCCTTTTCTTTTTATCCACAGTTTCATTGTGGTTGATAATGTTTCTGATTTTTTTTTCTCCCAAAGCTCCACCTCCACATCACAACAGGTAGAGTGTTTGTGAAAGAAATAGTACATAATTTTTGGGTATATTTCATATTCTTCTTTCCCACATAGAAAAACATATTGCTCATGTATGAGGGGGAAACAGCTGGACTGGTTGTTCAGATCTAACAGTAATTCCCATGTTTTACTTCCTTTGTATCATTTATACCAACATTTGTAGTTTCCCTATGTTTTATGTTCCCAGAATGTCCTCTTGCTGCTTGGCAACTGACAGTGATTCCAGGAAGTTGCTTTGCCCAGCCAAGAGATAGTCAGGCACAACAACAGCCTGCACAAATCACATGTTAGCTAGTGAGGTTTGGAGGTGATGGAGGGGGGATTGTGTTTTCTTTTCTAAAGCTGCCCTTTTTCCAGCTTTTGTGCTAAGCTAAGCTAACCGACCTCTGGCAGACTGTAAGATCCACCATACAGACAAGAGTGGTATGGATTTCCTCATCTAGAAAATCAATATGTTGTTTCCAAAAATACTGAACTGTTTCTTTAAGAAATACAAAGATCTCAGTAGCCAGTAGCGGTTCTCAAGTTGTTTACTGTAGCAGAGCAGTCATTCCGTCTGCATGTTAATTTTTCAGCCAAAATCTCCATCGTAACTTCATCTACTCCACAACATCCCCACTCACCTCCTCTGATCTGTTTATTCAGTGATGCCCTTCTGCATGTTTGTTGGTAGTCGTTGATAAATCAACGTGCAAACTCTCTCTCCCTCCCTCTCTCTCTCTCTCTCTTTTTCCCCGTGTCTTCTATTCCCTCATCCACACATAAAACAGGCAAACAGACAGACACAGGTACCAGCAGTCCCAGTAATACCAGTTACTTCTCTTATCTCCTCAGAGCTGTTCTCTATGCCGGCAGTAAAGAGATTTTCTGTGTCGTTTGCCAGGCATCCGACTAATGGTATGTCTGCTTTTATTCGTTTATGTTCGACACTCCTCCATTTTTCCTGTTATCTTGCATGATCCTTTTTTTTTTTTTTTTTTTGGTGGGAAAACATATTTTCTTTTTTGAGGGGTTGCCGTTTGGCTTTGTTAATTTTAAGATTTTTTTTTCTTTTTTTCCAAGAGAGTTTCTGTTCACCCCACAATCTCGGTGTTCGTTGTACTTGTGTGTTGTTTTTCGGCCCTCACCTCTAACACCAAACCGCTCTGCCTGCACCTTTAATTGGCCTCTGATCTGCTGTCACTCCATGGGATGGTTGTGTGTGCCAAAATATATCTCCTTTCCTAGATATATTTGCACTCTGAGGTCACTTGTGAACACGTAACATATTCTCACTTGCACTTTTTTTTTTTTTTCAATATTTTAAATCATTTATCTTTAAATTTTCCATTTTTGGTGTTTTTAAAAAGTTGTAACTGTATGTGAGCCGCAGTCCAGCCAATTATTGAAAACTTTTCTTCTGCCATTTCAGCCACCTTTGTAATAAAAATGTGTCAGGAGTTCAATGGTTGTGTTGTGGTTTTAGGAAACTCATTAATTTGCTGTTTTTGGCTCTCACTGATTTATTTATTTTACCTCTACCCAAAATGAAGGCGTGGTGAGTTTTGGTTGCTTAATGGATTATTGATAATGCCCAAAAATGCATTTGTACTGTGTTTGCATTGTTAGATTTCATCAAATTAGTTGAGTATACTTTTCTTTTTAAAAAAAAGGAACAAAAAACTAAACCCTTCTTCATCAAAACACCACTGAATAGTGCTTTTTTTTATGGTCACAGAATAAGTCAGTAAAGCCAAACCGTTGATGCTAACTGTCTGCTGTGAGACCGATTCTCCAGTAATAACGCGTGAAGTAGTCCTCTAACATGACTCGGCCTGTATGGTGAAAACTGCAAATTTCTGTTACTAACTAGATCAATGCAAAGTTGTGTTGTTGTTGTTTTTTTACAGCAGCTTGAAGAATTTAATGACTCAATCGTGAGTTCTTATCAAAGTTCTTTAAATTAATTCTAAAGCTGCAGTGCAGTCACACTCAGTCTGTGTCACTGTGTGGAGAGAATATTCATGGATGAGATCACTCATGCAAGATTGAAGTATTTGGAAGTTGCGGTCGAAAATACTGACGTGACTTGAGTGGTTCTCCTGTTTAGATCAGTTGTTCAGAACCGGCCCGCTACTGCCTGGGATGGTGGTGCGATGAGTGCTGGCTATACTTCACAAGAGGAAATACATGTCACCCTGACCCGAGGATCATGTCGTGTTGATTCTGGATGACGAGCAGAGTCGGTGTAGCTCAGAAACCTGATACAATGTTGACAAGTGTTAGGAAAACCCAAGAACCACAGTTATGCCCAGTTTGGACTGGAGAACTCTCTGTGTGTGGAGGCTTCGTGCTTTGTTTCAGATTGGTCTTTGTTTAATAAATAAACCTTTGCTATTTTTGTACAGCGGAGAGCAGATGAGCAAGTATTCAAAATCACAATCATATAATAAAAAAACAACAACAAAAAAAAACAATCCACGTTTTCAGCTCCGAATTATGTTACTGCATTTACAGGTTAGCTGCTTGTTTGAAAATCTTCACCAGTTTAACAGAGAATCACGAGAGAGAGAGAGGGAGGGAGAGAGAACTCATAGTTTTGTTTGTGGAAGTCTGGTGGAGTTCTAACAGGGCATTTAGCTGTGAAGAGCCTTTCATTTTCAGAACATTATCTTTAATATTTTTTCTTTCAGAGCGAGTTGTAAATCTGTCCGGTCACATTTTCACGAACAATGACGTTGATTAGAGCAAAGCCTGGAATCAGATGGTCTTATTACTTTTTTTTTTTTCTTTCTGCTAGCGCGTATAAAAAGCCATGTACTGCATGAATGTATTATCCATTAAGAATCAATTTACTAGCTCTCCAAAGAACGAGGACATTAGCATTCAATCAATTTTAATGCATGAAGAGAAGTGCAGTCAGTATTGTCCTGCTCACTCGGCCTTGTTCTCAGTAACATTTTAAGTCAAACAATCAACAGGATTGAAAGGGAAGTGTGTTCTTCACATGTATGTATCCGTCGCTGCTGTATTGCTCTGGAGATAAATAGCCACTTGGGTTCACAGTGAAATGTCTATTGAACATCACATCTGTTGAATAGATTGTTATGAACTTTTGTACAAACACTTGTGTGCCCCAGAGGCTGAATCCTAACGTACCCGGGTGACATTTGTGTTGGTGAGTGACATTTACCCACAACTGACACATAGACTTCTAAATGGGTTCACTCATACACATTCCCCTCAGGACATTTTCATAACTTAGGTGATCCTGTGACTTTTCCTTTTGTGCAGACACAATCTTTATCTGCTGCTTGATGTTCCATCGGTAGAACACCTCACTAGCACGGAAGTGACTAAAAGCTGACCAAATTCTTTACAACTCCAACGATACGTCGATACTAAACATCATGATGTAATTTAGCTTTAGAGCTCATGGTATGCCGACTCTGACAGAGATTTAAATAATCAATGTCTGCACAGTTGATGATGAAACAGCTTCTCTCTTAATGGAAGGGGGGGGGGGGGGGCACGTTGAGATACCCCGGGTCTGTCCGTGATGCGTGACCTCACTGGCTGGCTCCGTCTTGCAGCCGTTTCTATAGCGATGCAGTCATCTTGAATGAACGGAGGGTCTGCGGGCATCACATGCTCATTGGTGACAAATAGACCCCAAAGAGGTGAATTCTGTCCTGGATGTCACTCAGCTAATGTGGTCCATGTCAATAAAATTACAATGATTACTGACCGTGACAGCCTTCGCCGACGGTATGTATGATGTCACACATCACGGACGAAGCCGTGTATTTCGGGCCTCGCAGTTTCTGCTGCGGGCGATCGATCGATTTAATTGTTGCTTACTGTCCACTATTTGACCGAGGGTGAACTTTTCAGGTAAATGTTGAAGCGTAGTTTTCAACTATAATATGTGACCGCCAACTACAGCTGTGGTAACAGTCAACTGCATGTCTCAAAGGAAGTCTGACATGATTAATGTCCCAGCTCCGTCTCCCTGTTCTACAAACACAGTCCTTCCAACACACTTCTCCCTTCTAGCTCTGTGCATATACAGCTCCTATCACTCCTCCTGTTCTCTTGCTCCACTGTACTCTGTGTCTCTTCCTCTCTCCTTGCTCTGCCTCTTGTTCCTTAGAACCCTCAGACGAGCACCGTGTAGTCCATCTGCTGGGGGGGCTGCCCGCTGAGCAGGCCCTGCTGGGGTTTGCTCCTCCGGCTGTGGATGGGGCCACGGCCCAACACCTGCTCCACTGCCCTTACCACCTTCGCCTCCTCAAGACCTTGCTGAAGTCTGGTCAGGAACTGCCAGAATCTTTCCACGGTCAGCCTGGGTAGAGCTGCTGTCGTCTTGTTGCCTCGAGTCCCTCTAGCCCCGTTCAGGCAGTGCTGGGGCAAGAGGGACGCTGCCCATGCCAGTTGAGCTTTGCATCTTCTGTAGTTCACTGCTTTCCTTTTTTTGCAGCTTGGCCTGTTCTGTATTTCTGCCTGTGCATTTATCCATTTCTCCTCATTCTGTCTGTTAATCACATCTGCTCCATCAGTCCAGGTGCAAACAAGTGCCAGTGTTTATTTATTTCCACTGCTACCATATGATGTAACACCATTTTCCACTGCAGACCCAGTTGCGGTGAAGTTGCAGGTAGTGTCTGCCTTGTATCTCTTGTAATGTGACACATTTCCAGGTGAAACCAAGTGTGAGGGTGAGGAGGGTACAGATCAATGAGAGAAACCGGCCATGATTTAGTTGGTTGACACAGAGCTCCAGAGGACTGACGGGTGCTGCTTTCATCTCCCTCACCTGCACTGTTAGCTTCACGGGAGACATGAGACGGAGGGTGTTTTTATTCTGGTATCGGTGTTTGAGGCGTTACAAAAATTCATTCACTTGAAAACTGGCTGTTATCTCCTACAGCATAAACATATAGTGCAAACAGTCTCGATCCAGATTTATTACATTTTCTCTGTGTGTGGCCAAGATGGAATTTGAGTGTGTAATATTATGAGTTGGTGGAGAAATTGTGTAATGCTGATATCCTGAATTCCATCAGATCTCCTTTGACATTGTTTCACTGCGATATGTTGGTCCCTATTGGCCGATATAAATACAATGCAAAATGTATTGATTAATATGCCTGCTTGACCGGTTTATACTTGGAGCTCGACAGGATACCTGTGAATCATATTTGTTCCGGTTCTTCCTTGAACAAAAACTTGAAGACTGCCGCACCATTTCTGGAATAGAGCTGGGCACTTTCCATCCTGGGTAGTGGGTGCCACATCAAAAAGGCCCTGAAACAGTGCATTTATTTAACAATGAGCTGTGTCTGTAGATTAGTCAAGCGTTGTGGAACCAGTCTGGCCCTCGCACTGGGAGGTCAGCTTGAACTCCACCGGATCGCCTCCGTTCGTTTTTCTGGCCAGGTGGCAGATATTTGAGTGCGTTGAAAGATCTGGGTCATCCTCTCATCCTCATTTTAATTGGCTAATTATTAAATTGTGATGGTCTGTTCATAAACTGCTGATTTTGAAAAGTGTTTCTGGAGCACGTCCTGGCACATTGTTACAGCTCAAAAAAGCTTCGGTTATCCTTTGCCGACTGACACGACTGTCGGGTATTTTAATTTGCCTCAGATGTTACTAGAGAGGATTTTGGGGGCATATTTTGATGCCTGCCAACATGAACATTTATCACTGTTTCCTTTGCTCTCCTTCAATTGGTTAAGATCGCATTATATGTTGCCATTGCTCTAAGATGCAAAGCTAATGAAATGCAGTTGGGTTCTACTTATAAATGCAAAGGAACAGTGTTACTCACAGATGAGTGTGAGTGAGAATCAGGGACGACAGGTTTGCGGCTCATTTCCACTTCCTGTTATTTGGAAATTACGTTGGACCCAATATCAAATTATTAGGACCCCCAGGTGGGTTTTAAGAGAACGTTTTGGGGTCCCCACCATCCATTAATCAGTTAGATATCACATAATGAGCTGAGACGCACATTAGAACAGATGCGATTAATGAATTTACTTTTTAACTGATTGATTGATGTTGGATAACAACAGTTGCTCTTAATATACGTGAGCAATAAAAACTCAACCAGAAGCATGTTTTTAGTTGTGTTGAATGTTTGTGTTCTGATAATTATAGTTTTAACACTCAATATAGTTGAAAAGTGTGTGCGTGCGTGCGTATTCTGGTTGTATTAGTCAAGAGTGGTAAAGCCTGTCAGTTTGGCCTTAGATTTATGGTTTTCGTCTTCTGTGTTTGTTTCCAATAACATGTATGAAACACAGTTCTAATTTGCCTAACATGTACCTCTTCAAAGTGATTGTTTGATTTAATCTCACTGGTCAGCAGTCAGGAATATCCATCCACACCCTTTAGATTTGTAAATGAGGCCAAGCACGAGTGTATAAAAGCGCTGCATTTATGTGATAGGTACAATATGTTCTGACGGTTGCAAGTAATGCATAGATAATAGTAATTTGAACATCATGAGAGGTTCAGCCTGTGTCAGGGTTAACGGCGCAAATGTTGAAGTACTGCAACCGTGATGTACTGAGTGCGGTAATGCTTGGGGCTGTGGTGTGGAGTTCATCAGGGCTCCAGCCTCGGGGAGGAGTGATACCACTGTTCTTCCGTCTTTGTGTTTGCTTGCGTTGGCAAATGGTTGTGTGAGTGGTGCAGTGAATCATCAGTGTTTTCTGCTCCTGCTGAAACCTGGTGCGTGAGCTGAATTTGTTAACCGTATGGAGATTGAGCAGCGAAGGCAGGGAGGAGGGAAAGGTGATAAATACCATCTTGTGGGTTTTTTTTTTGGTATAAATCCTGTTTGAAAGTAATAAGAGAATAAAAAGAGAGGCACGGTTGAAAGCTATTTAGTGAAGCTAAAGAGCAAGATTCAGACATCAAAGCGCGGGTTTTCATTTTGATCTAATGAGTAAAGAAGCTTTGGGCAACATCCTTTTTAAAAAAAGCAATGTTTTATTATTAATGGAGAAACGCACCTTAAAACACGTGTTGAAGCAGCTTCCTGAGGTGTGTTTCTCCTCCGTGTTCTGGTACATGTCAGGTAGTTCGCCAACGGGACCGTGAAGGGTTTTGTGTTGTGTCATCACTACCGTACCCATGAGGATCATTTACACCGAGGCAATCTCAGAAAAAAACGGTGCTATTGAAGCAATTGTTGTCTTGGTCCCTCTAGACCTGGAATTGGTTGTTTCTATTGTGTAGGTGTATTGGACCAGCAGTTACGGTGTTGTAGCCGTAGAAAAATGACAAATCTGAAGTCCTGGCAGCACATTATTTATGGAGAAATACACATCTGACCAGCATGCTCTCTTGAGGAGATGTATGAAATTGAATGATTGCTTTACCCTCCATCTCTTCCCTTTCCCCCTCAGAAAATAAAGCTTTATCATAGTGTTCTTTGCCGGGCTGCTCTGAATGTCACTGGACTGTATTTGCTGGAT
The DNA here is from genome assembly GCF_037954235.1 of Aulostomus chinensis. Lineage (NCBI taxonomy): Eukaryota > Metazoa > Chordata > Actinopteri > Syngnathiformes > Aulostomidae > Aulostomus > Aulostomus chinensis. Next base: position 25,687,501 of record NC_141326.1, read on the forward strand.
GGTTTTTATTGTGTAGAAGCTTGCCGCTGCACATTTTGTGCTCACAGGTAGGGATGCACGATATTCCTTTTTATTTTTATTTTTCTGATATCTAGTCCAACTGGTTTTCCAAGGCAAGCTTTATAATGTGATTACATTTTTTTGGATCCTGAAATACACGTTAACATTGTGATCAAATGTGTTTTCCCCACACAATATGTTTGTAAGGAATGACAATTGTCTGTGAATATTGTCGTGCATCCCTTCTTACTAGCTTCTCAGCCCAGGGATGCATATTGTTTATTTATTTCTTTATTTATTCATGTTTTGCAGTAGCTGCTCAAACTGACTTTTTTGAAATTCATATCCAACTTTTCCTCAAAGTGTTACTTGAATATCAGTGTGCAAATGAAGTTGGCAACGGTGACTTCACGACGACTGTGTCTGACAGTGTGCGTCAGGATGCAGCTGCACTGTTAATGGAATATTGACTCACCGAATCATTCTGCTGCATGTATGTCCGGCTCATTATGTAGAGAGTTACAGCTCAATAGGCTTTTTCCAAAAAAAAAAAAGAAATTGAAATGAGATTGTTCCTCATCGCCAGTGACTACAGTTAGTCGCACACCACATCGACCATCTCTGACTCGCAGGATAATCCTAGCATTTTTGAATGTGGGCTCTCCCTCGCCGTATATTTTATGTTCACCAGGAAGAAAAGGCAGTTTGGGATTTTTGTCTGTAAAAGAACAGAGTGTTTTCATCCATGTGTAGCGCAACTAGTCCCAACTTCACTATGTCCCTGTCCTCCACAGTTCGTCTGTGAAAGCATTGCAAGGTGGGACATGTCATTTTTGTTCCCAGAATTGGGAAATGCAAAAAGATTTCCCTGCAACAAGTCAGAGAAGGAAGACTCGTCGCCTCATGTCATCAAACAGCATGTGGTGTGTGTGGCGGAAACAAAAGCACTTCTAATTTGATGCAAACCGGCTCTCTCATAGTTCCTGGTCATTGCATTCACTCTGCACCCGTTATTTTTATTTTAAAGTGTCCTTTTAAAAGTTCATCTAGCGTACACATAAATTGTTTTAGAGTTGAACATATATATGATTGACCAAATATGTTTAACCTAATAAATATACATATCTACATTGTATATTTGCAGTAAAGGAAATTCATCCACACTTCCACTTTTAATATGATTTTAAAAATAAGGAAAATTAACACCTGCCGCGAGGCTTACAGCTGATTTATGTTTGCAGACATATTTTGGCATCAGGTGAAGCTACTGTGAGATGTCAGACAGAACTGTTGGTACAGTACCAGCTACTGTAGATGGTAACCAACCACTAACTGAAGACCTCATTAGAAAACTATTGTCTATCTAATGAGCAAATGCAAATGTTTGCTTTTTTTTTTTTTTTTTTTTGGACTTGCTTGTCAATACGGCATTTAATGAATAAGCAGAAGAGCCAACATGCACAGAGAGCTCTAACGTCACCTCTGCTACTCTCTAGTCTCATGGAGGGGTGGTACGAACAGCTGTATTTGCATATCTTCACTGCAGGTTTTGAAGGCTGCTCTATGGTGCCCTCTATCTACCCACTGGAGACACTGCACAACTCGCTCTCACTGAAGCAGGTGGACGAGTTCCTCAACACGGTGTGTGAGAGCAGCAGCGAGGCCCACGCCAAGACCATGAGAGGTAGGACGGCCCCTGTGGAGTAGCCTAATGCAACACGCAGTCTTCTTAAGTTCTCCAATATTCGGATTCTTTTATGGGAGGAAAAACAAAGTGCAGTAGGACCCCCTAGTGAGTCCTGACATATAGAGGATGGCAGGTAGCTGGAGGCGATCCCAGGTGAACTGGGAAGGAGGAGTATGACCTGGACAGTCAGGCACAACAGCTCACACTTTCAGGGAGTTAAGCTTCTACTTAAGCTGTACTGTCCTGTGGTTTCTACTGTGCTTAGGAACCTGGCAGACAAATGCAAGCATGGCTCCTGCTGGCAGCAGGTTTTTAACCCTACTTGCATGTGCCCTGGATTTATAAAAAAAAAAAAAAAAAAAATCCAATTAAATTTGGAGATCATCTCTGAATGGACAAATATAGACTCGTGACAGTAGAAATAAGACTTTAAAAATCTTATGAATGGAATTATTTGCCTAAAGTGAAGGGAGTTTCTGTTAATGACATTTTAAAGCTTGTGTTTTTTTTTCATCTGCCTTCGCTGCAGCACTCTCCAGCCTGTTTGACTCCCAGAGCCAGACATCTCTCTACAGCCCCCAGCAAGCTCTGTCCTCCTCTGGATCTGAGACGTCTCTCCGGCCGCCGAGCCAGCCTCTGTGGCGTGAGTGTTTAAATGATTTTATGGCATTATGCAACACCAAGGCCTTGCTTTCATCTCCTCTGATATCTACTGGAAGACCTTGAAGACAGTGGTAAAATCACAGTTTGCTGCACTTGCACGTAAGGAGTTCAGGAGTGATTCGCCAGAATATTTACTTTGGTTTGTGAGTTATTTACTGTTTTAATTTTGCATTTTATCAGAGATTCTGCCTTTAATAAGGTTTTTAATCCTCGGCTGTTGTAGCAGAGGAGCTCTGCGGCCAGACTGGTGATGATCCAAGCAGCTCCTGTGTGTGTAAGTGAGTAACTGTACACATCAGGAGCTGAGCGATGCTGGGATACATCATGCATGCTCAGCTAAACCTGAATGAAGATTAATTTATAGCTGTACCACCCCTCCTCCATCTCCAGCATGACCATCAGACAGTCAGTAGATGTGAAGGAAGGCCAGTGGGAACAGATACTTGCACTGGTTCACCGTGTACCGTTGATACACAGCCGGCTACAGAGTATCAGTATTGTACAGAGGAAGTATTGTGATATATTGCCGCACTGCTTCTCTTCCCACAACACAAAGTGGCTTTTAAAACAGCACTACCTCACTCTTTGTTTGAGAGCGTCAATTAAAATCTTTGATTTTCACAAACATACAATATTTTCACCTATTCGTTTTTGTAAAAATCCATCCATTTTCTTCCGCTTATTCCTGTTAAGGGTTGTGGGGGCTGGAGCCTATCCCAGTGGCTACGGGCGAGAGGTGGGGTTCATCCTGGACAGGTCGCCAGTCCATCACAGGGCCAACACATAGAGACAGACAACCATTCACACTCACATTCACACCTACGGTCAATTTAGAGTATCAATCAGCCTCGTTCCCAATTGCATGTCTTTGGATGGATAGGGGAGGAAGCTGGAGTACCAGAGAGAACCCACACGGGAACAGGGAGAACATGGAGACTCCACACAGAAAGAGCCCATGCCTGAGCCGGGACTCGAACCCGGAACCTTCTTGATGTGAGGCGACAGTGCTGACCACTGCACCACCGTGCCACCTTTTGTAAAAATCGTCCACCCCAAAACTATCAGATAAATTAGATAGAGGCTAAATGTAAGTGTGTGACAGGCCATCCGGTGGGATTGGTGAGGAAACTTCAGTAAAGTAGGACTCAGGGAGAACATGACAGCCCCTTTAACAACTCAGGTTCTCCATTTTTAACATTACCCCCCTCCTCCTTTTTCTTCTCCTCTTTCTATCAGTCTGTGTTTATATCCCCTGTGTGTTGAGGTGATTAATGTAGCCTCTCACCAGTGTTGTTGATAGATGCAGCCTCTGCCTCCAGAACCACTTGTCACGCATGTCTACTTTTCATCCGCCGCCGATGTGTTTTATTTGCGCTGGCCCACTCTGGGTGGCATTCTCAGCCCCGTTGCCTACACATCTGGGTGGCTGTAACACCTGAGAACCTATTTAACTTTGTTCATCACATAATGCACTGGCAGAGATGCTGCAGGGTAGAGACGGATGAGTAGGGCTCATCAAGGGCAATCAAGTATACGTACTTGGCATTTTTGGACGTGTTAGAGTTCGCAGACTGTGCCAACTTGCGTGGTCTTAAAAACCGGGAGATTCCTCCTGTGTTAACTTGTGTTTGCCCCCAAACACTTCTGACCAATATACAGTGAGAACATTCTACCGTGGGTTGCAGTAATCGTGTGGTGATCCGCTTTGAAGAAGAGCCTCAGGTTTAGTAAGAGGGAAGGAGAAGGAGCTATAGGTATGAAACCAGCCTCAGACAATCGGTCCGTTATTGATTGCATTTCTTTTTCCTTCTGCTTTGTCTTTATGTTTGTTTTATCCCTCGTTTCCCTCTGTGTTCATTTAGTTTTGTATTTTTCCAGCATTACGGATTAATTTGAAAAAGGTGTATGATTTGCGATTATCTTGACTGTTATTCCAGGAATTATCAGTTGAGTGCCATTATTAATATGTTGACAGAAAAAAAAACCATTTGAAATAATAATAATGTGAATTAACAAAAATGGTTTCCTAAGTCTCTAGAATATCTTTTGCAGGCTGGGATATATCTGCAGCACCGCAGAACTTCATATAGAGAAGTATTTGGTGATACTTATGGCCTGTAGCAAATATTGCACCTCCTGTAATGTGGATATTGTATGAGACTGCACTGCGATTTTGACTAAATGCCGGATCCCAGCAGTGTGCTGCAGGGTGTGTGGTGCTGTCCCTCACTCTTGGAGATTTGCCCCTCATCCCTTCTGTCTATACGTTGCATTGCGAGGGAACACCGTCTGATGAAGACCATATTTGGAAGACATGCCGATTTGACCTCAATGAGAACACAATCAAACCTCCGCAGGCTTTGTGTGTAGTGTGATTCTGAACGAAAAAGGCCCGGTTTGCTTTCATTTTGTAAAGAATCAAGGAAAAACATTATTGTGCTGATATTACACATGGATAAAACACATGGAGATATATATATATATATATATATATATATATATATATATATATATATATATATATATATATATATATATATATATATCTCCATGTGTTTTAATCAACTTCTCCATGGCAACAGGTGACGAAACAGCACGAGGATGAAATTGTTTATTTCCTGTTTTTGTACCAGATCACTCCCCCTGCTTCGCTGTGTTCACTCTGTCCCTCCACATGACTCACATACAGTAACATGTTGTCCACAGCGTGGACGGCGAGGCCTCAGGACAGCAATTAATGAAATGATTACCTGCTATCTGGAGAAGGGAACAGTCTGAGATGTTTGGTACAGTTTCAGTGTAAATCAGTGTATCTCCGAGGGTGCAAGATGATAAACTGTATTTCTGTGTTTGTTTGAAGATGGCAGCATCCCCTCCAGTGCTGTGTCCAGCGCCGGACCCTCCTCCCCGATCACAGAGAGCTGCACCCTCAACTTCAGCTTCAGTGAGTAGACTGCAGCAGAGAAACAAGGACTTATGGGTATCTGGACAAGATCTGAAGACTCCTCTGTATTTATTCAGCTTTCCTTTTGTGCTTCTGCACACATTGACTAAGAGACACTGGGGGTGATGCTGAGTCTGGACAGAGGCACTTAAGAATCCCAAATATTCCTTCTTGAACTGTACATGGGCTGCAGCTCTGCACCAGACAGCGACTAAACACTGGAAGGTTCTGAAACGCTGGAGATATCAGCTGTGGTGCAGCAATCCTGCCTCAAGCCAACATTCAGTCCAGTTGTGCCTTTATTTCACCGGGTCCCAGCCTAAAGGGCCGTCCACACCAACAATAGCTAAGTTAGCATCCACACTGGTGAAGGATGACGTTCCATAAACACCGGTGCACCCAACACGAAATGCGGCATAGTTGGCTTTCAGTGTTTCCATCATTCATCAAACGGCTCTGTAAGTGATTCCAGTAATCCTGTTATTATTGCTATCGTTGATGTCTGGATCTGCCTGAGTTGGACTGAGTTGTGAAACAGCGTACGTCGCCATCATTGATGGTGTGGACGGGCCTTGAAACAGGGCCAGCACCTGCTGTTGTGGGCTGTTTTACAGCATCTCTCCCGGACGCCGGCTGCCTTATTCCTGAGTTTACCTGCAGATATTAACACATCAAGTATCACCCGACATTGATTCACATTTGAATTTAGAGACAAGTTTTTCTCTCTCTTTTTTTTTTTTTCATCCTCATTGTTGCAATGCAGCAACACCTCCAGCAGACCCAACTCATCCCTGCCTCTCAATTCAAGTGAGAGGAAATGAATTGACTGAAGTAGCGTAGCGTTTCAGACACAAATGTCTGCAGGTAGGTTGAGACGTTTCGCTCCTGAGGATTGCAAAGACACATAAATAACTCTGCTATTATTTTACAGCGACTCCCTGGCACGGACTTTATTCTGAAGCCAGATTAAACTTCAAACTATTACCAAAGGAGCCGGTACAGCCTAAAAATAGCTGACTGCAAAAGGCAAAGCCGGACATCATGCAAGTCAGGAGTCAGACACTGTTCAAATTTTAAACTCATGAATCTCAAGAATGTTTGGGAATGTATCATATCATTGGATCCACTCGTGAATTTTGCCTTTTGGTACTATTTGTTGACAGGGTTTTTAATTTACTTCATGTAACCAAAACAAGACTTTTAAAAATAGTTCTCTGTATTCGCACCAGTGAAGCCAGCTTGATCAACACGTATTCGTCTGCTGTCGAGTAGAAGTATTTCTTAGTAAATGTGCCTTTAAGATGTTTTTGGATAGGAATATTTAAGACTGAGTATTGTAGACACAGAGGAGTTCCTGCTGTATTTTTAGCTTTTATTCTAGGGTTGCTGAATCAATTAGATTCTAAGAGAACTTGCAGTATAGATTTATTTTAGTGTTAAAGGGAAAACCACTTGATTGAAGTCAGTACTATACGTGTCATTGGAACTACCTAAATACTGCAATTTTCTTCTTCTTCTACTACTACTTGTTGTTTTTTCAATTGATACCAAAATTGGACTCTTCGTTTGTTGTGTTGTCAAAAATAATTACATGTTTGTGTTTTTAATGTTGAATTTACCAAATGACTGTGTCAGTGGTGTAAACGGTGTTACTCAGGTAGAAATATGACAAACACTTTTAACATGGGGTTTGTTTTTTTGTTTTTTTTAGTGTGTGTGTGTGTGTGTGTATGTGTGAGTTTTTAATCAACATGTGACTGAACTGCGGGGTCATTACAATTTCATTCAATATTTACCAGAGATCAACCCAGTAACAAAAGTCACCTTGTTATCCAGAGTGTACGGTAGAACGCTGTGATTCCTGGAATGCTGAAGTTTCATAAATATACAGACACGAAAATGCGTTTCTGAAATACCTTTGGATTAAATACAACATGTGGTTCAGTGAAGAGTAACAGAGAAGTTCATCTTGTTTAAATCATGTTATTTTATTTACTTCTCATGCCAATAAAGATTGGCCTCCCGGGCCTGGAAATACAGTTGGAATGTATTTGTAGAAATCTGACTGAACCCTGAATTACTGCCATTTATCAAACCATCCAATGATCAACCTGGTTTTTTGTTGGTTTTTTTTCCCGGTCAAACTCATGAACCTGCTATAACAAAAGCTGCTGTGTAGCCCAGAAGTTCAGGTTGTTTTGCTACAAATGTCAAAATGCGTTATGTTGTCGTAACAGCAGCTCCCCTGCCCTGCCGCTGCTCTGGAAACCATTTAACTAAGTGACTCATTTTTGAGTACTTTGACGTTTCATTCATCCACTGCATGATTACACACTTTCTGATTCCAAACTGACAAAAATCATGAAACCACAAATTATCATTATTATTATTATTATTATCTTTTTTTTTGTTGTTGATGATGATTCTAAAATAAAAAAATAAAATAAAGTTACATGGATTTCACAGGGCCCTGCTGTGGTTGTGGACAATTTACTGATGAAGCACTGTCTGTGGTACAAAGTGGAGAAATTAAAAAAAAAAAATAATAATAATAAAGGTGAAAATCTCCCTTGTTCACTTTAAAAAGTCCAAATTGAAATTGAATTGCCCCCCCCCCCCCCCCCCAGGTGAAAATACTGGTTGTTGTAGAACTGAGCAGGACTAATTATTAATGCTGTTGTTGATTTTAGTTTTGTATTTATGATTGTTTAATGTGTTATTTGACATCAGCTGAGGCCAGGTGTGTTTGGCTGCTAGCGGACGGTCTCACCTGTAAATCTCTGAGTTTCAGGAAGGAGGCGGAGGCCTAATAAACAACCCAACGACAGAGACGCTTGTTGGATGTGTGTTTCTGTGCCGCCGGCCTTCCTTTACGGTCTCAGTGCAGACGCGTTTCACTGCTTATTGCCTCATAAACCAAGACACCGTCTCCTGCTTCATACCTGGATTGTCACTCCTCCTTTGTCTATCAGTCTACTGTATCCCTCTATCTGGTTTTGTTTCCTCCTTGTTTCCTTTCTTTTTACCTTAATTTCGTCTCCTTTCATCTCTCCTCCGTTCTTGTTTGCTGCTCACCTTGTTTCCTCCGTCGACTCTTTGTTTCCCGTCTTTCTTCTACCTTCCATCATCTTCTCCTTCCTTGTTTCTACCTTCTTCTTTTTTTCCACTGAATTTCCTCTCGGCTCCTCTGCTTTTGTGGCTTTCCTCATTTCTTTTCCTCTTGGTGTATTTCTTCACCTCTCGTAATTTCCTCACCTCTCCGCATGTCGTTCCCTTCATCATTTTCTTCTTCTTTTTGGTATCCTTTCTCATCTCCTCACCTCATGTCATCCAACTCCCTGTTTTCCATTACCATCTTTCCTTCGCTCTCTCTCCCTCTTTGTCAACCCTCTCTTTCTTCCTCTTCTACCTTTCTTTCAGTGCTACTCTGTTCACCTACCCTTTATATAACGTCTCTATTCTTTCTTTTGTTCTCCCACCAACTCAGTCTTTTCTTCCTCTTTCACCTCATCTTTTTTGCCATTTTCTTTCCATTCATTTTCTCATCCTTTCCACTCATCTTTTTTCCATCTCTTGTACTCCTCATCTTCCTCTTTTCATCTCCCACTCCCTCCTCTTTCCACTCCTCTCCTCCCAAATGACTTTTAAGAATACTGATGACTCATGCCTCCTATTTCTCCCATGTGTTGTCATGGCGACACCCCCAGATGTAATTGACTCCTTCTGAGCAACACTGGTTGAATGGCGAGAGAGAGAGAGAGAGAGAGAGAGAGACACACACACACAGCCCGCCAACTCACCGGAAGCCAAAATCTGATGTCATTCTGCCTGTCTGGATGACACGTCTGTTTTTTCGGTTTTATTTCCCACATTCACACACTCAGTCCATTCATTCGCTCTCTATCAGCGCATGCACACACACACACACACACACACACACACACACAGAGCTAAATTGTGTCGTTTGACAAGTGGTTTCGCTGAAATGAAAAAGAGTAATAAAGCTTTTGGAGATGGAAGTTAAAAGCCTGGTCTTCTGATGTTTTTAAAGTGAAATGAAAGCTCAGTGGAATTGCAAGTAATGGTGGTGCAGTGAGTAACGTGACCGGCATCTGTAACTTTATTAAAATAAAAGGAAAAATGTTGTTGTTCGGAGCGAAGTGGCGTCATATACAGACCGAGGACTCCAGCCCAAACCTCCACCAAGATGATGCATCATCACTTGGAGATCCCAAACCAGATTGTGAACCAGCGCCAGTTAAGTTCCTAGAGTAGCTCATATTATGTGGAGGCATAAAAATATTAATTTAAAATTACTAGTTGGATATATAAGAATTAAACAAGCTGTTATTTATTCGTCCAGTCAAACAATAACTGATTGGGGGCCTTTTGGTCACGTGACCTTAAAACGACTTTTAAAATATAAAAAACATTGGTGTCAAGTAGAAGAAGCAGTAACACGCAATAAAAAGAGGTGTTTTACTGCATATTTGCGGTACTGTAATAATATCTGGTGCAGACTACGAGCCCCTAGGTCACCTAGAAGCTAGTGGGGAAAAAAACTAGTGAATTCTTCATGAAAGTGGTCACGGATGAGATAAAGTTAATAAACTGTGGTGCAAAGAGGTGTGTTATTAGTTCAGGCCAACAGAAATGATGGAATGGCTTGATTTGGAGTTCCCACTGTAGGTCACATGACTTGAAAGCTATTGAGAAAAAAAAAACCATACACCTTCACTGTTTAAGAGGTAAATAGGGATGGGTTGTTTTCCCCATGGCATTTTAACTGTGTATAGAAAAATCTATATTTATGAGTTGAGCTTTTAAAACTCTTTCCATGAAGCCGAAAAAGAATGAAGTGGAACATTTTATATGTGAGACATGAAGGTTATTCAGTGGAAAAATTAACGAGAAATGGAGATTTACTGACATTTTCTAGTCTTAAAAAATACAAAATAACAACAACTACTTGGTTTTCTCAGGGTTTTTTTTGTTTTGTTTTGTTTCTCGTATATTTTAAAACCACAGGAAGTCACTGCATCTCAAACTTTATACTTAAACGCTGCTTCCCCAAACGCGAGGAGTGGAAGGAGGGAAAGACCAGAGAAGAGAGGAGGGTAATTATCAGTTGTGCTGATGAGAGAATTGCTATCAAGCCGAAGAGGAGGGATGCAGGGAGCTGTCCAGATAGACCTTCAGTGCCACTTCTGCACCCACAGCCTGTCCTCAACTCCCCCACGACCCTCCTCCAAAATAACAGGATGGTAAGGGGGGGGGGGGTGAAAAAGAGGAGGAGGAGTTGTTTCCTTTGGTGATGTGGCAGCACAGCAGCACCCACCAGGGAGCCCAACTTTATGAAAATAAAAATCCCTAGCAGTTGACTTTCTTGGGGGGCCATTTTGTTAACATAGCTAAAAGAATCTGCTCTTCTTTTTCATGCTTCATCTGCAGATATTAAAGCAGCAGCAGCAGCAGCAGCTGCAGGTTGACACGATGAAACAAGCCGTCCTCTCATCCCGGGCTGGAAGGAGTCTGCTGCAGCTTCAGGTGTAGATGTGAGTCCTTAAAGGGTGATTTTTGGACCCCAAATTGGTTCCACCGCTGCTGAATTAGTTTTTCGAATTCACAGAGAGAGACGCTAACTTATTTTGACAGGCAGAAGGTGAAGTCTGAGCAGTGAAGCTTAACTTCACTTTCTTGCTTCTGCTTCACAAATCAAAGCTGATCAATGAGCGCTCAACGTCTTTTGTCTCCAGTAATGCAGTCGATAGGTTGTTCTCTCCCCTCGTCTTAAATCACTGCTTTACTGCAGTCAAAGTTCTGTCTGAGTTAACTTGGCCTTTATTTACTGGACCCAATCCCCTTGGAGACATAGAAATGCCAGTTGACGTTAATCTTTCAATATTTAGACACACCTCCATTATTCAGTTATCATAAAAGGTGCAGATCAAATCTCTCTGTGACTAATGGATTAGTAGACAGTTCTTTGCTCCAGACAAAGGTTTCAGACTCTCTACATTAGTGTCTTGAGTGTACTGTAGTAGTCTTGAGTGTACTGTAGTAGTCTTGAATGAACTGTAGTAGTCTTGAGTGAACTGTAGTAGTCTTGAATGAACTGTAGTAGTCTTGAGTGAACTGTAGTAGTCTTGAGTGAACTGTAGTAGTCTTGAGTGTACTGTAGTAGTCTTGAGTGAACTGTAGTAGTCTTGAGTGAACTGTAGTAGTCTTGAGTGTACTGTAGTAGTCTTGAGTGAACTGTTGTAGTCTTGAGTGTACTGTAGTAGTCTTGAGTGAACTGTAGTAGTCTTGAGTGTACTGTAGTAGTCTTGAGTGAACTGTAGTAGTCTTGAGTGTACTGTAGTAGTCTTGAGTGAACTGTAGTAGTCTTGAGTGTACTGTCATACTCTCGTTAACAGGAAATCTCAAGGCCTCAAGAATATTTCTTCAAATTTGGCACAAATGTCCACGGGACTCTTGAGGTTGAGGTCATGTGACATCTACATAAAATTGATCTCAATCATAAATGTCAGACTCTCGTTCACATCCGGCACATTCTTTCATTGTCGTCCACTTAATTACTGCTTCAGTGACGCTAAACTATTTTGATGCATTTAAAAAAAAAAAAAGGAAAAAAAGTTAAATAGGACAAAAAAAACAAACAAACCCACACAGGCGTAGATTTCAGTGTATTTTAATTGATGATCACCAGGCTGTTTCCCTTTTACAATGACTCTGCAGTACTTCTAGTTTTACCAGTTATGTTTAAAGAGAGAGACAGAGATATTGAATATTGCGCTGAAGAAGAAAAACATAACTAAATACAATGCAAAAAAAAAAAAAAAAAATTGAGAGAATCCAACAGAACTACCAGTACAGCGTCTTCTTAACAACATGTAATAGGGCAAACAATAAAAGCACAGCCCAGTATTGTAGTAGGTCATTTCAGTACCAGTTAAGACAATTAGCTTTTTTTTTTTTTTTCAAATATACCTCTCTAAAATAGCATTGTATTTTTTTTGTTATTAATATTTCCATTTTAAACAATTACATTCAGGATTATAACTAAATAAATCACATGCAGAAAGATTAGATGTTATTAAATGATATCTTAATTTTAATGCAGGTATGGCAAATGACATTGAACTGAAAGATGCACTTTTTTCATACAGTATCTTGTCAGCAATTTGTTTACTTTGCTTGATTTAAGGAATATTTAGCATCATGTATCATTCTGTCACTAAAATCAGCTAAAATGGACAGGTGTATATATCTGTATATAGATATATACACCTGTCAGATTTGTTCTCTTTCTGGAGCGATATGTACAAAGTACTTTCATGTACATGTAGCATTTGTTTGAATTTTATTGAAGGTTTTGAATCTGCATGTATTTTCAAGTCATATTCAGGAAAGGTTGCAGCTGCAGTCGGTTCTATTTCTGTGTTCTTGTTCATTATGGGATCTTTGTCGCCTTCCGTCCTGTCATCAAACCATCACTGACATGAACAACCATCCGTCTTCTGTGCTTCCTCGTGTTATTTCTGTCAAGGTTGGTGTGAAAGGTTGTTTTTTTTTTGTTTTTTTTTTGTATTTTTGTTGTTGTTTTTTTCCGAGTGGTTCATGGTTTTAATCCAGCAGCATCCATATTACAGTACCAACTCTACATTCAGAAAAAATAGATCTCTTGTATAGTGCATTCAGCTTTCATATATATTCAGTATTGAGTGATTCACAGCGTTCTGACGCCTTGAAAACATCAAGGTTTTTGGAATCTGCCAACTTAAAAACATTATCCAAAGACAGTACAACTTATCAGACCAGCTACAAAATCGGATCCATACGTTTAAAAAACCTGGCGTTGTGAAGGAGCCACTATCGTAGAAGGGGTGAAGATTGCTTGATCATTTCGTAGATTTGAGGATTTTTCAAAGGGAGTTATTTTCAACTTTTCGCTGCCCGTAATGCACCCTTCAGTCCGTCAAGACTCGCAGGTTTGTACTCTTGTGCGTCACCAGCTGTTAAACATATAGCCTGCATCAAACTCAACAGATCCTCCCCAGTGGGATAAAAAACAAAGTTTTGTCTGAATCAACACGAGGTGCATATCAAGGCTGTTCAAAATGGGCAAATAAAACCTTGCAAAAACGAAAAAGCGAATTGACTAACGATGGTTTGAATGTGAAGGAGGCCAGGCAGAGTACGGAGGAGTGGAGGAGGTATAAAACAAGCTGAAGTGAAGAGTTTTACAGCAAATGGCACAGATCCCAGGCAAGCAAGGTGACGACACACTCTACTGTGGAGCTGGATAATCGAGATTGAGGTAAGAAAAGATAACAATAAAAGACTAGAAAAAACAACTGTGCAAATGAGGGGTTGTTTTGCTCTGGTTGGCAACATCCAGCCAGTCAATCCATCACCAATGACTCGAGGGTCATTTCTGGAAATCGAAGCGAGCTCTGCCGCCGGCATGTCGTCCCCTCGCTTCAACTCAGTCCTTAAAATAAACCACGGCATGAGATCAGCCCCCCCTTGGCAGATATGTATCGGTGTAAACGTGAAAAAAAAAATAGTGTGGCCTCTTAGCACAAATTTAGATCAAATGGATTTGAATTAATTGCAAACATTAGCTTGTTTTTTTTTTTGTTTTTTTTAAAGACGCAACAAAATAAATGATTGTGACGTGAGAATGGGAGCTCTTGAGTCAAGCAGAAAGACCTTTCATTCCACAGAGAACTCACTCAGTGCGTAACCTGCAAAACCAAACCATGCTGCATAAAAGCAAAATGAAAACAGCTACTCTGTGTGTGTTGTACGCTCACACACACACACACACACACACACACAAAACTACCACATTCTTCCTACGGTACGTCCAGTACAATCATGATCATCACATTCATGCTCATTCTATAAATATTATTCCGGGAGTAATATTAGGTCTCGTACCCAGCATCATGTCTCACGAACCACAAGCTCAGTCGGGAGGTTTACGTTATCTTATAATACAACGTCAAGTGTTGATCTGCTGCTGAGCTTCTAATATATTAATATATGTATTAAGACTCTGTGCTTCAACTACAAAAAGAAAACTTCTGAACTCTCTCACCTATGAAAGTGCATTCTGATTTGGTGCAACACTTTGCTCCAAGACATTCAAGTTAGTTTTGAACTTTTCCTAAGTGGCTTAATGCTGAATTGGTGAAAACTGTTGTTTGAATACGCAAAGTATCTTAGATGTGGATATTATTTGTCTGTACTGTATGAACTGATTGGTCTGATCTTTAAAAGTCCTTGGTTCTTTTGCGTTTACCCTGGTTATGTTTCAAAATGGCTGACATGTCCTTACAGTTTAACCCTCGCTCTCTCTCTCTCTCTCTCTCTCTCCAATAACCACATGCAAAAGGCACATAAAGAAAGCCTCCTTCCTGAAAAATAACCCAGATAATAAATACAAATATTGCAGTTCTCACTGGCACAACGTTCCCTCTGCAGGGACCAGCTTCCGTTGCTACATTTGTCACAGGTCACTGCTGTTTTTTTGTTTTTTTGTTTTTTTTCCCCGTCACTTTGCCTCACTACAATGTAGCTGAACAGGCGGATATGACAAAATGATCAAAAAACGTTTGCCTCGGAATCAATCAGTTTGCTGCATCATCACAAAATATATCATTATTGATATAGAAATATTAATCCTATACGAATACTGGAACACATAGAACCAACGAAGACCATGAAAAAGAAGAACGTTTACATCCAGCAGATTAGAGACATCGTCCCGTGACCCGGCGCCTACAGAGTTCACATGGGCATGGACAGCCGTACAGTGTAGTAACGTATCTACAGTACACTCTATTGCATTCCACACTTGAAGGCTGGCTAAAGAATGAATGAACCCTACGTAGTTCTCGCCAAAAGAATCCGAGCTAAAACACAAGCGTCATGCACCAGCTAAGCTGTGAAAGCCGAGAGGAGAGGTGGCAACTTCAGGCGCTTCCTAAAACATCACCACTAATGACCAGAAAGGATCCGTTCACACGATTTATGTCATTACTGATTTGATTTCCAAACCACTGTCGTGCGTGGATTTGAAATTGTCGTGCGCAAAGACGGAAAGCAAAGCCTCAAATTAAGATCTAATTTGCAAATTTTTGCGTTTTTATTTTTTTACTACTCTCGTGAGAACACTTTGCGTCATATCTAAACAAAACTGGCTCACAGTTGAATTTTGGAGAGGTTAACTAACCAAATTGTTTTGAATTTTTGGCACTTCTTTTGGCCTTGTGAATAACAAACTTACCATTTAGTAGGGCTGTGTGACATGGGAGAAAAATGACTATCATTTATATATATATATATATATATATATATATGTGTGTGTGTGTGTGTGTGTGTGTGTGTGTGTGTATTCAGATAAACATTTTTTTGATACTGATATATAGGTTGTGATATCTGCCTCAGTAACTGGATTTCAGAACATTTCTGAAATATTTGTGTCAGAAATCTGACTTGCTACATTGGATTTTTAGCACTGATTTATACAGCAAAACTGTGTATCACGTCCCAAATCTACGATAGTCAGACGACAGCCCATACATATCGATGTATTGCCCAGCCCTACCATGTTGTAATACATCATTTTAGAGTTTGTTTATATTTGAATCAACGGTGTAATAACTAATCTATTGATAATCTGTCAATACGGATTTGGGATAATGATGTTTCCTGCGCGAGGTGAGGGAATCTGATTATTTTCATGAATATTGACAACATTGTTTAATTAGCCACACATATTAGAGCTTGTATAAGATATGTGTTAGGGCAGACAGTAAGAAAACCAACATGAAAGTGTGTCGCTATTTGCGTGATAATCCCACTGTCACAGGAAGCGTAATAAACCCAGAGTTTTGACTTTGATTACAGCGAACAGAATCTAGTGTATTGAGAGCTGCAGCACATGCGTTTGGTACCGTGGGAGAGCGAGAAGCTTTGAAGGAGCAGAGCATGCTGCTCGACCTCCAGTGTGAACAGATGACAGGGAGGGGGAGGACGGGCGGGGAGGGGGGAAAGCACAGAGGGGCTCGTGAAGCTCAGAACTCAATCTTGCAGGCAGGGAAAGACTCATCCTGCATGACTACGGTGCTGCTGGAGGCCAGAACCATGATGTTCAGGTCCTGCTGCCTCTCGTGAGTCTGCTGGTACCATTCTCTGGTCACTTCTGTGTCGTGGGTCGGGATCAGAGTCACCTGACAATGAAAGCAGGAGGGGCGGGGGGGGGGGGTCACAGAGAAGAAAGTGCCGTCAAAGGACAGTTCTGGTGTTTTTAGATGTGACTGGCAACTGCAAAATTGCTGCGATATAAAGAGCTATCCAGTAGTTGTCCATATCAGATCATCCCACGAAAAGTACATGTTTTTGGTAGATGAAGGCAGATAAGATACCTGTAAGTTGGAGCCCCACTGAGCTTTGCCCTCCAGCAGGGCGTCCAGAACTCCTCGACTGGGCTCTCCGCTGCTGGGGTCGTTCCCGCTCACCACATAGTACGCTGCTCGCACTCTCTTAAAGAACTCCTGGTCCACGTTCTTTGCACTGCAGTGGTTGGGCACATAGGCCAGGTCGACATAGACGGGTGGTCCAGGGGGGACGACTGAACTAGTTTTCTGGGAGTTATTACCTGAAGGAAAACAGAGACATAATGCTGAGTTAGTGTAACGAATCCTTTTAGATTTGAAATAAATTCAAATTTCCGATTCCATAACAGTAGAGTACCCTGCTCAACTGAGCAAAATTACATTCTGTTGACTAATTTATTCATACAAATCAGTAAATTATGCTGAATACTTAACCTCAATGCATCATTGCACCTTAATAGAATTGTGACTGTACAGCAAATCCATCATCCTAGCATTCTACTTCCTTTTCAAGAATTCTGTCATGGGACCAATTTCAAACATCTCTGTATGACTTCTGATGACAGCCAATGTTTTGCATTAAGCCCTAATGTACTCAAGTTACAGATGAACTTCAGGCTTTTTCAACCTGGAACCTATTATTTTTTTAAAAAAATCATTTTTTTAAGTCGCTCCAGTATGGAGCAAGGGGTAGCCCCGAGCACGCTATAGTATAATCAATGGGGCAACTGGTTACCATCAAATTACCCTCACGAAAAGGTTTTTGTGAGATTTTCAGTTCAGGATCTGATCGTGAAAAGTCAAAACATAACACACCTGAACTGCTTTTAACGCCGTTGACCAAGCCCTTCCCCGGGTTCAGGATGTCGCTCCTGGAACCCTGGGTCTCAGACATCTTGATCAGCCTGGAGCTTCTGTCCGTGTCCTTCCTCCTGAGGGAGGCAGATCGTGGCGAGGCGGAGTCCTTAGAAGCCTGCTTCACCGGAGTAGAGGACCTCTTCCTGACGTCTCCCTTTCGAGCAGGTGAAGCTGATTTGGGTTTGCTCTTTCTGAGACCCTTGGTGGTCTTGTGTTCTTTCTTGGTTGGTTTCTCTGTGATGGTGTGGTCATTGGGGAGAGCCTCTGGGTCAACCATGCACACATCTGGGTGGGGAGGATGGGGATGAGGGTCCTTCAAGGGAGTGGGGAGAGGATCATGAGTTTTTTGGGCAGCCCTCGGCGATGAAGGATGGTGACCCCCACCAGCTCCAGAGGCAGACAATTTGTCAACAGGTAGATGTTCAGCGTCTTCGTCTGAGTCCAGGTTTCCTTCAGCGGTGATAGACGGACACTCCTCTGTCTCTGGAGGGACATCAGAATCGGACTGTGACGGCAACGACTCGCTGACTGACGTCGGAGGCGTTTCTTCTCCAGCTAACGTCACACCCCCCAGCCCAGATGACATGGTGCTGGGAAACTGATGTGGGCCCTGTCCAGTGTCTCCGTGGTGACTGTGGTGGCGCCTCTGCTTGTGCGACCTCCTTTTAACAGAGTGCTGCTCATGATCGTCCTCACCTCCTTCCTGGGAGTGGTCACTGCGGCTGTCCTCCTCGCCCTCATCACTAGAGAGCTGAGGTGGACTGGGGTTGATGAAGGAAGGAGAGAGTTCTCCTTTACGATGTTTATACTCACAGGAGGAGTAACCCGGAGGGGAGGCAGAGGCGGCGGTGGCTCCTGTGTCCAAGTCAGAGGGACGACCTGCCTTGATGTCTACTTTACTCGATGTCTCTGTATGAAAAGTGTCTTTTGAGGAGGCACCATGGACACCAGCCATCCATTCCATTGTTTCCTCCTCTTCATCATCATCACCATAACCTGGTGGAGGGGCACTTGGGCAATCATCAGGCCTTTGTATTAGCTCCCAATCAGATATGCTGCTCCTTCTCCTCACCTCCAATCTCTCTGCTGGTTTGTCCAATGAGCTTTTCTCCTCTGCTGTTTTTGCTTCTTCCTTCTCGACTTTTTCACTCATCTTCGGATCAAGTGAGTCTTTCTTCTCTACTGTGCTTTCTTTACATGTTTTTTCCTCCACTTTCATCATCTCTAGTTGCTCTTTTGTCTCTGTTTTCTGTTTAACATCCGGGTCCTTTATGGTGTCTGTCTTTTCATCTTTTTCCTTTTCTACCTTTCTGTCTTCTTTGAAAGCTCCTTTTGTCGTCTCCTCTTTCGACTTGGTTATTTGCTCCTTTGTGTCCTCTTCTGTTTTGCTCAGGTCTGCTATGGCACATGAGGTTTTTGTAGCTCCATCAGTCACTGTAGTAATGGAGGTTGTCTGTTGAGATGTTTGCATCACCACTTCAGCTGCAGGTGCAACCGTAGAGGTGATTGTCTTAGTCTCTGTGGCACGCTTGGTACTTTCCACCACATGTGACTCAGCTATTGATGAAAATGTCTCTTTTTGCTCAGCATCTTTGATTTTTTGACATTCAATACGACATGGTAGAGTGCTGTCCTCAATTTCAACATCAGGCTGGTCCTCTGCGAACCCGAGGGACCTCCTGTCAGAGGCGTCAGCCCTTTGAAGGGGAGAAACATCAAAATGAGCCTCAGATGTGGATAAACTGCCTGCCAGGTCTGACGGTTCAGCGCTTGGTAGAGATGTAGCTGTAACGGTAGATAAGACTGAAGACAATGGCTTGGTCTCCTCGGACACTTTGGCAGCAGGTTTTGTTGTCACCTCCATGTACTCATCTCTCTGTAGGCCTCCGGTGCCTGAACTTATAGACTCGGTCATGGCTGAAGAGCTCGATATTGACCCAAATGTTTTGTCTCCAAATTCTTGGCTGAAAGGTGCAGAAGATGAGGCAGACGATAAGTGGCTGTATGATGTGGATGAATATGTTGAAGAGTATGTCATGGTTGTGTATGTGCGGGCTGATAAGGGCATATCCTCGTGTTTTGCAGTGATATCTGAGGTTTGCTTCTCATCCACAGTTTCTTCATGGATGTCTCTTTGGTAATTTTTATCATCGCCTAACTTGGAGAGCTGGGATGAAAGGCTGTCCTCCTTATGGTCCTTCTGAGCTACTTGACTGTCCTCCATGTAAAAATGCTCAGATTCACTCTGGCAAATATCAGCATAGCTGCCTGCGTGAGGAGCAGGGGGACTCGAAGGTTTGGGTGCAGACTCCACGTGGTCAGATGGTTGACCAGGAGCCTTCGTCAAGGTGCTTGGCTCTGCTGACACTTTGTCTTCATCTCCTTTCTTTGACTGTTCAACCTCAGAGGAGGTGACACCCTCGGCAACGGAGAGCCTTCTCATTGAAGTTGGTTCTGGAGACAAATGCTTTTTGTCCAGGTCTTCAGCTTTCTTTGTTTCAGAGGGTATAGGGACATCTGATGAAGTGCTTAGGTCTGGTGATGGAGGAGTCATTTTGTCTTGTTCTTCACTCTTTGTTTCTTTGGATTTGGATGTATCATCAGAGGTGGCTTCATGGGTAGCATCCTTTTCAAGAACCTTTGTTTCAGCAGGTTTTTTACTTACGTCCTGCTTGTCTGCCTCAGTGATTTTATGAGCATCATCTGGTGTGGCTCTGCAGACCGTCTCCTCCTCAGCAGATTTTTTATTTGAGTCCTCAAACATTAACATAGCGTTATCATCAGAGCTAAGTCTGCATATTTCTTTCTCAGACTGCTCTCTGGCACCCTTTTCCATATCTACATCACTTAATTCCTCCTCCTCGTCTTCCTCCTCATCTTCGTCGTCATCATCATCAACAGTGAAGTCTTCACCCTCAACAAGTAATCGTTTATCTACCAAACTTTCTTTTCCTTCAGGGAAGTCTAGTGTGGATTTACAAGAGGTGGAGCAGCTAATTCGGCTGTTGTCTGAAGCAAGAACATTATCATCTACTTCATGTCCTGAAAACGTGGCGACAGGAGTTGTCCTCAGTCCACTTGGTTGTTCTTCTGTTTGTTGGGGTAAAATGTCTTTTTCCGCTGGAGAGTGCCGACCTGATGGAGAACCCTCCTTATCCGAGGACTCTGCAGATTTTTCCTTCTCTTTTTCCTTCATTTTCTCTTCTATGAATTGCCCAGAAGCTGTTGCAGCAGCTGAAGCTTGAGTGAGATCTGATGGGCTCCATGCCCTTGTGGAAGGGGATTCTTGTCTTAATGATAGGCCTGCTGGATGAATATCAGCACTGGTAGAAACTTGATCTCTTTCTCCTCTTTGAAAGGCTACTGTGGTTCCTTCCTTCATATCCTCCTTCTCTTTCTCTGATTTCTCAGGTTTGTCCTCTTTGGGACTGAAAGATTCTGCTGCTTGGGACATTTTGTTGTCCTGCATGTCTATGGATGAGAAGCTCTTGTCTACGTAAGGTGTGTCTGGTCTTTCTTCTCTCTCCCTCTCTTCCTCCAGGCCTTTTTCTCTGTCGTCATGTTCTGGGGAGGCACTTTGACTGTGGCTTCCTTCAGTCTCTGTGAGGGACACTGGGCTGTAGTCAACCCGGCTAAAGGACAAAGGTTCTTCTTTGTACTGATCGTCCAGGAGGAACATGGCTCCTCCAGACTCTGTCTGACTCGTTCTCCTGTTATCATCAATGCCGATGTCGGCAGCGTGATCGAAACTGAGGGGAACCTCAGTTTCCTCTCTTGTGTCAGGATCTTTTGGGATGGGCTTTTCATAAGGGTCATATTTAGATGCCCCACAGGGTTTCTTTTCGTCTTGTTGGCTGTCTGTCTCCTTCTCTGGAGGCATTTTATCACCACTCTCCTTTGTTGCGGAGTCTGATTTTAAGACTTTAGATTGGCCGACATCTTCAGTATCTTTGTCCAACATGAAGTATGAACATGGCTGTGATAGCCCAGGAGAAGCCATCTCTCGTTCCCCCTCCATCTCCCGTTCAGCTTCCTTACCTGGTTTCTCATCCAGCTTTTCTTTTGATACGGCTCCCGGGCCGATCTTAGATGCTTGAGTTGTTTCCTCTCTGCGTGATATTGTTGACTCAACTGGCTTTTTCTCGGTCGACTCAGATGCTTCTTCTGTTTTAGCAGCTGGGGCATCAGAGGCTGGTTCTTGTTTTGGACTAGAGGGTTTCTCCTCCTTTGATGTTACATCAAAGGATGGCTCTGTTCTGGCAGGAGGTGCAGGTGGAGTTTCAGATTTTATATCTTTGTCTGCTTTGGGTGAAAGTCTGCTCTCTTCTTTTCCGATCTCTTCATCAATGGAGGGCTCCTGCATTGTAAGCGTAGGTATGACGACGGTGATCTTTCCAGGTGTGGCCTCTGTAGTTTGCTTACTTATCTGGGAAGTTAGAGATGATGGTAGACCTGCAGGGAAGATATCATGTTCTGATTTTCTCGGCTCCACAGACAAAGGTCGGGAACCTGCCCCTCCCATACAAATATACTCCTCCTCCTCTTCTTCCCGATCTTCATCAGAGGATTGAACGGCGAAGACAGGCTGGTAATCTGCCTTGGATGCTTCTCCTGTAATTGTCTGTGCAGGTTGTTTGGTTTTGTCCAGGTCTTTCTCTTGTAATTCCTCTCTCTCCCATTTCTCCTCTTTGGTTTGGTCCACATCGGTGATATCACTGACCTCTTCTGTCTTTGTGACAGACAATACACTTTCTTTAATAATTTTTTCCTCTTTGACGTCTTCACTCTCACATGTGTACTCTTTTTCTTGTTCTTTCTCCATTTTCTGTTCTTTACTCAGCTCAGCGACATGTGCGTCATCCTTTTCTTTCTCTGTTTTCTCGGGCTGACTGATAACCACCTTCGCTCCTTCGTCTAGTTCTTTCTTCTCCTCCTGGATGAAGCAAATGTCACCTTTCTCTGGTTTCAGGTCTTTGCTCGATGCTGTTACAGAGGGGACTAAAGGTTCCTTCTCTTTCTGAGTTTCAGGAAGTACATCAAAGGTTTCTCCACGTTTGTGCTCGTCACTAGTGTCACATATATCATCCTTTTTAATCTTCTCTTCTTTCACAGCTTGAGCTACAGGAAGATCTTCCTCTTTTGTGTCATCAGTCTTCAGTTTGGAATCAAAAGGATAATCATCTTTCCCTTTAACCTCATCTTTGGCGCTATATGTTGGAGTAGATATTTCTTTTGCAGTCTCCTGCCTTAAACTGGACTCAACTGTAGGCTCTCTCTTGTCATCTTTGATGGATTCAGCTTCAAGACGTCCCTGCTTTCCTGCATCTTTCACTTCCTCCTTGACGGTATCAACTTTAAGATCTTTCTCTTCCAAATCCTTGAGATCTTTATCAACTCCTTTCTCCTTAACTTCATCCAAAAGTGGTTTGGAGTCAGCAGTGGCACTTTTTTCCAGCTCTTTTTCATCTTTTATGGCTTTGAAATCATCTACGTCCTTTTGTGTGTCCTCCTTCATGGGAACAACAGAGGAAACGTCACTCTTTACTTTCTCTTTTTCCGTTTTCTTATCTTCGTCTACAATTTGTTTATCGTAAGTTTCATCCCTCTGAGCTTCTTTTGCTTCCTCCTTGGCGAGTTTTGCGTCTGATGTAATTTCTTTCACATCGATTTTTTCATCTGTTATCGGTTTTACATCAAATGTATCTTTGCTTTCCTCCTTGGTAGGTTTGATATCAGAAACTTCATCCTTAGCTGTTACTGTAGATTCTTCCTCCTTGATGGACTTGATACTGACAGTTTGATCTGGAATTGTCACTTTCTCCTCCTCGGATGGTTTGACAGTGAAGGTTTCCTTATCTGCAGCTTTGTCCTTCTCTTCTGTCGTTGATTTGACATCACAAATATCTTTACAGATTTCTCTCTCCTCCTCTTTCACGGTGTCGTCCTTCAGGCTTACTTTATCCTCTGATATTTTGGCAGGAGGAACATCTTCACTCGTCATTACATCCTCCATTTTGGTGGGTTTGACATCTTTATTTGTTTCTTTTTCCACTTCCACGACTGGTTTGATGACGTCCTTGAGTGTCTCCTCTACCTTTTCTTGTGCAGCAGAGAAATCCTCAGCTTTAGATGTTGTCATAATCTCTTCTTTACTCTCCTCTTGTTTCTTTTCCTCTCCGACTGCTGGTTTAAGAGCGGTTTCCTCCTTACTCGGCAGTGCATCTCTGTCCTCTGTCTTATCAAGTATAATAGCATCAGCTTTACTTGTCATTACGTCTTTGTCCTGCTCTTTCATAAGTCCAGCGTCAGTGCTTTCATCTTTACTTGCCTCTTGCTTCTTTTCTTGCTCTGGTGTGGGTTTTACATGGAGAATCTCATCTTTGCTCATCACTTCATCCTTTTCTTCCGTCTTGGTGGGACTGATTGTTGGGATAGTGTCTTTGACCATGCTGGGCACAGCAGCAGATGGATCATCCTTCCAGACAATGTCTTCTTTGGTGAGTTTAGTAGTGCTGGTATCAGCCATCTCTTTCTCCTTTTGCTCATCTTTGACAGGCTCTGGCTTTTCCATCTCTTCCTCCTTAATTTTGATCTGTTTATCAGATGTTTCATCCTTTTCCTTCTCATCTTCAATAGGCTTCATAATGGTCACATCATCCTTCTTTTCCTCATCTTTAAGAGGCGTGACACATGTGTCATGGACCTTTTCGTCAGATTTTACTGAGCTGATATCAGGAGTACTATCCAATCCTGTGTCTTTCTTCTCCTCCTCTTTTGTTGCCTTACTATCTAACACAACATCCTCGGTTTTCTTGTCTTCACCTTTGCTTCGGAGGTCAAATTCCGCATCTTGTTTTGTATCTTTCTTCTCCTGTTCATCTTTGATCTGCTTGTCTTCAGAGGCAAAAATTTCCTCCTTGACTTCAGGAGCAAGGTCCCTTTCAACACCATCCTTTACAATTTTCTCTTCTTTGGCTGGTTTAATGTCATAAGTATCATCTGTTATGGCCTTTTTCTCTTCTGCGATGGGCTTAACAGCAGAAACGTCTTCTTGTATGGGTTTCTGTTCATCCACTGGTTTGACATCCGAGGTGTCATCATCCTTTTTTGTCTCTTTTTCTTGCTCTGCCATGATGGGTTTAACTACAGGTTTACCATCATCTTTCTTGTCATCGTCATCGTCAAGATAACGACCATCCTTCTCTGGAAATTTAGCTTGAACTGGCATTTTAGGCTCTTTGACATCTTCAACACGTCCTGACACGGATGGTTGAACCTCTGTTAAAGGTGCAGCAGCAGTAGCAGGTGTGGTCTCTGTCAGTTTTTTGTCATCTTTGGGTTCTGAGGAAACATCTTTTTCCGGCTCTTTCGTGGGTGGAACCTCTTTTATTTCCTTGTCTAATGTTTTCTCCAAATATGTCTCAGGCTGATCAGTCTTCTGTTTGTCAACATCTTTCTCCATCTCTGCTTCATCTTTCTTTTTGTCTTCGGTTGTGGTGACGAGATCGGGGAGGGTTTTTATCTTCTCATCCACTGGCGACTGACGAAGTGGTGAATGAGCTGCACTTGGCGGTCCTGACTGTGTAGGGGAGGCCATTTTCACAGTGATATCATCTGGACTGAAGCAGCGCTCCTCACTCTCTGAAGTTGCAGATTCTGATCCAAAAGGCCTAGAGGGCACAACTGATGAAATATCTTTAGGTGTTACCGCATCTATATTTTCTTCTTCAACTGGTAAGTGGACTGTTTTGGAGTCATCTACGGACTTTGAGACAGGGGATTCAGAGACGACACCCTTTTCATCGTCTTTCTCTTTTTCCTGGAGTTTTTCAGAAGAAGCATATCCCTCTTGGAGTTTTTCAAGAGAAATGTCAACATTAGGAGTTTGGTCTTCCTCCTCTTCTTCTTCCTCCTCCTCCTCTTCCACATTAGCATCAGGAACCTTGGTAGCTGTCTTCACTTCCACAACAGGAAGCTGTACGCCGGTAGGTGGAGACTTGGATTGCTTGTCTTCTTCCAGAGAAGGGGGTGACAGCGTTCCTGCAGAGAGAGGTTGCTCTTGGCTTTGGGTGGCATCAGGTGGAGTCGACACTGTAGTTCTGGCTTGTTCTTCAGCTGCTGGAGCTGCAACACATGGATCTTCTGCGATAGAAGGAGGGAATGAGGACACTTTGTCGTACTCAGTGATGGACGTTGCAGAGGACACATGCTCTTCTTCTGCGAGAGGAGCAGTGATGATGTTGGTGAACACAGAAACTTGCTCCTGCACACCAGGGAAGAAGCCTTTCTCAGTCATAGCTGCAGCTTGCATCTCCCTCATGCCATGAATGTCTACAAATGATCCAGTCTGATCTGGGACAGAGATGTCGTAGGCGCCAACGTCGTACTGAAGGTGCGGTATCCTCTCCTCCGCCTCCTCGTGGATCTCCTCGTCAGAGATGGTTTGTTCTGTCTCAGAGTAACCGGGAATGGTCTCGTCTTGAATATAGGAGACTGGTTCTGCTGCAGTGGCGGCTTGAACTACTGAGGTTATAGGAGCTGTTGCCCCTCCTACGTGGGACAGGTAGTCTTCATCCTCCTCTTCCTCATCTTTGGCTGTCACGATGTCACTGGTTTTGCTTTCACTCACCATTTTTTCTTCTGCCACATCCTCAGGTGTGACTTTGATCTCTTCGTCTGCTATCACGTCTAAATCTTCGACCTCCTCCAGCTCAGCTTTCTCAACTGCCTCCTCTTCCTCTTCCTCCTTCGCCATCTGTGGCTCCTCTTGTGTGTCAACCTTAGCTGAGACAATTTCAGATTTCTCCATTTCTTCAATTTCATGTTTTCTGTCCAGCCCATCATCCTTTGTCTCCTTCCACTGTGATTCATCTTCCTCCTCTCCTATTCCCATGTCCTCCTCCTCCTCCTCCTCAGTCTTCCTTTTAGCAGTTGGAACCTCTTCTTGTTTCTCCTCCTCGTCCTCATCTTGAGTTGCAGCTCCCTCATCCTCAAGTTTTTGAGCATCTTCTGATTCTCCCTCTGGTGCTGACTCATCTTTGTCTTCATATGCAGCCTCAGTTTTTACTGGAGCCTCCTTTTCAGGGGACTTTGTGTCGGGTTGAATTTCAGGTTCTTGTGCTTCCTGCTTCTCTTGTTCTGTCGGCTCCACTGAGACTTCACTACTGTCTGGTGGCTGTGCTGATACAATTTCATCTTCAGCTTTTTCCTCTTCAAAATCCTTGGTGAGGTTTTCAGGAGTAGCGGGAGCACACGTGCCCTCAACAGCTCCATTTTCAACAGGTTCGGGTTGAACAGTTGGAGCTTTTGGCTCCTTTTTCTTTGCTTCAGCAGTCTCAGCCTTTGCTGCTTTCATTTTACCAGTCTTGGCTTTACTTGACACTTTTGCTTTATGTAATGTCTTTCGGACTTCTGGTGTAAGTGGTTTTAGGTCAGGCTTTGTAATTTTTCTCAGCTCGGGTTTTGATGTGTCCTTCTTCTTGTCCTCTTTGGACTTGACATCTTTTTTCTCATCTTTTTTGACAGACTCGTCTTTCTTTATTTTCTTGATCTCTTTCTTTTCCTTGTCTTTCTTCTCATCCATTTTGGACACTCTTTCTTTCGAATGTTTTCTCATGGATTTTTCTTTCATAAGTTTCTTTTTCTCTGGCACGTCAGCTTTAGATTTGATTGTTTTTGTAGGCTTTTTCTCCTCTTTTTTCTCTGATATGTTTTCCTTCACAGAGTCGCTCTTTGCCTCTGTGGCAATGGATACATCATCCTGTCCTTCAGTTTCTTTCTTTGAGGTCTTTGCAGTAGTCTTCGGGGAGGACTTCAGACTCTCTTTGCTATCTGTTCTTTGTTTTAACTTTGTCTGCTTTATGACAGAGGGAGGAGCTCCTGAGGCGATGTCCTTTTGTGTAGCGACAGGATAGCGCAAGAAGTCAAGGTGCCTTAATTTTTCTAGCCCCTCCAGAATCTTATTTTGTGGTGCGTTTCCAGGGAACAGCACTCGGATGATCTTTTCCGTGGGGCTGGCGGGAAGCCAGACAACTAAGGCTGTAACTGATGTCAGGTAGGGCACAGATATTTCTCCTTCCTTCCCATTAGGAAGCACAATGCCAGTTTTGGCCTTGCTGTTGCCGGCCCACTTTTGCATTAAAAACTGCATCTCTTTGCTGTCTTTGACAGGGTTTAGAATATACATGTCTAACCTGCCCACTCCCATCTTGTGGAACAGAGTAATAGGCTCAATCGTGTTGCTGACCACTCGAAACAGAGGCTCTGGCTTGATTCCTAGTTTGTTAAGGTACTGCAAAGTAAGAGAGGCCTCTTCGATGCTGCGTTTGACTTTAAGATTAGATTCTGGCATACGTAGCTTCTCTGGTACGTTGAAGAACACCACACCCAGTTCTGGAGAGATCAAGTTCTTCATCCAGTCGTTATAGTTGGTGGATCCTTGAGATTGCTCCTCATCTTGTTCTGCTATCTTCCTCTGAAGAAGCCCATTGATACCTGGGAGATTGTCAGCGCCGATATGTGTGAGAAGGATCGAGTCGATGCGGTCCAGGTGACGCACCAGCTTCCAGAAGCAGGACTTTCGTTCAGAGCCACCATCTACGAGGATGTTGAAGCCATTCACAGCAAAGAGAGCAGAGTCTCCTCGTCCGCCAGGGAAGATGTAGCAACATGGTTTGGATAGTTTCAGGAAACCTCCTGATGTAGGTGGCTCCAGGAGGTCAAAAGGTGAGGGGACGTCAACTGTTTCAGAGATGTACTCTGTGAACTCGGTGACGCCCTCCATCTTGGGGACGACCGGCTCAGGGTTTAGTTTGTATTCCAGGAACTCCTTCAGGATCTGCTGCTGTCCCAGGGAGCTCCAGCCCACCTCCCCACGGCAGGACACAGTCAGTGTAGCCTGCTGCTTGGGGGCTGTGGTGCCAAGTAATTCACTGACCTGCAGGAAGGGGAAAAACACAGATGTTTCAACATGGTGGACTTGTGTAGTTAAGATGGACATTATAACACCAACAAATAAATAAATGAAACCTAAACCTGTGTGGTTCTCATAGAGGACAGTGGATGTGACTCACCCCAGGATCAGAAAAGATACTTGAAAAGGTCTGGTAGGTGAAAACCCCCGTTTGAAGAAGAAGGCCACCGTGATCTGAGCTTTGGCCGCTCAAGACCAGAAGCTTGCGTCCTGCTGAGTCTGTGACGAGAGACTGGATCTGGGACAGACACACACGCACGCACACATACACACACACACGCACGCACGCACGCACGCGCGCGCACACACACACACACACACACACACACACACACACACACACACAGAACGAGGTCGACAGAGGACAGTTAGAGGGGACACAGCATCACCAGGATAACATAATAAATACCTGAGTCATTGATAATAGAAGATACACTTCCATTGTGTCAAGGTTAACGAGATGTAAGAATCACTTTCTGGGATCAAATCACCATACACAAAGGTCTCCAGGCTTTATATTCATGGGTTTTCTTAACAAATGAGAAGCAGGTGATTTACAAAGCACATAGAGTTATTTACATTTCTTAAAGTTTTCTATCTGATCACCACTTTGGACCAACTTATCTCCTGTTATAAGCTTATCTTGTCCATTTGTCAGGATGAGTGAAAACAACCAACAACATCTGGTCCACATAAGCAGCTGCTAACAGCACGAGTTGAACTAAATAATTGACTTTCTCTTTTCCCTTCTATCACCGTTCACTCTTTTCGCCTCTACCGCGATGAAAAAAGAATATCCTTTCGGAAACCAGTAGTAAAACTGCGATATCATACCAGCAATACTGATGGAAAAAGTATTTTTCATTCTCCCTTTAAACGTTTCCAGTCGTGTAGACACGTGCCAGCAGAATAACTTTTCGTCTTCTGAATGTAAATGTGCGTGCAACCAGCACGGCCCTGTGTGTTTGTGAATATGTTGACCTCACCTCTGATACAACGGTGTTGTGTGAGGGGTTGACGAGCACCACGGTCTCTAGGACATCACTGCTGTAGTGGAGAGTCCTCTGTCCTGCAGGAGGAGATTCAAAACATTATAAATTTTGTGTCAGTGAAGCGAGACGTCCAAATGAAGGTTTTGAAGATTAAAGGAGGTAAACAAGTTGACCACAAGTATTTCCAGATGCTCAGACTGCTGGATGCCATCCAGACTGGACCACACAGAACGTACAGCTCATGATTCATGACTAAAACTGAAGACAAACAAACACACGCAGACACAATCTTCAGTCAGGTTTATGAAACCTTGCGTGTACTCAGACTTCTGATTTATGATTCTCAATCATTGGAGTCATAAACTGAGGTTGACACACCCTCAGTAAGCTCATTTCCCTATAAATCCCTGTTGCTGTTTTATCATTATTTAGAGACGGCGATGAAAAGGACAGCAAAGAAGAAAAAAAAACACAGGTTAAGTGTGAAATCGTAGTGATGGTTAGAAGAGTTTAGAGGAGGAGAGTTATTTAAATCTCAGTAGAACCAACAAAATGAGAAGAGTGAAGTCACAAAACCTGAGTGACGACATTAATCCCGTTAATAATCTGAGCTCAGAATCCTGAACCAAAAGAAGCTAATCTTTTTTTTTGGGGGGGGGGGGGGGGGGGGCGTGGTGGTGTTGAATTCCCACTTTTTTTTTTACTCTTCCCCTTCTACTTGTGGCCAAAAACTCACACAGATGTGCATATTACCTCATTGCATGTTCCTTTTGTGCTAGTACCAATTTCTGTGTAGAGCGACATGCATGTATTTTTTTGTGCATATGCAGGGTTTTGCATCCGGCCCCGGATCTGGAGAACCTCTTTGAGTCAGGAAGATTTAGTCGACTGCATTGTATGTAGGGCAGTCGCTATGTGGAGACCAGCAACCCACTTGTGCATCAACGCAAGAACACAACTTGGAACAGGAAACAGGTCACCAATGTCTGTTGGGTGAAGTTTAAAACAAAAGCCACAAGGAAGCAAACGGTAAATTAAAACTATTTACTGTCAATATTAGATATTGGCTCATTTTGGATGTTGGACATCTGGCCAGATGCGGAAACAAATCAGTGCTTTTTCATATGAATTTTCACAAGTTAAATACTTCTGTCAGTTAAAAAAACATTTCCACACATTTTAGTCAACATCATGGGTTGACTGCTTCTAATTCCCCTTCGTTCCGGCACAGATGACGGTCCTAATATTAGAGCCGTCTAAAAATAGAGAAACTTAGTGAGTCCACTCTCCGCTGGGATCACGCAGGTTTCCCCTGAGTTTGCAGTATTCGCCACCGTTTTAGCATCTGGACTGTCAACAAGTGTGTCCTGTGAGGAACTGCTGACGCTTCAGATGATAGTTGAGGGATTAAGGAGATGTCACTCTTCCGATTCAGAAGATTTTGAATGAAACTGATAAGAAAATCATTTTGCTACGTTGAAGAGAAACTCATAAAAGATGAGAGCGCTTGATAATCTGTTTTAGTGTTCCAGATGATATTCATGGTCACTTATTCTGCCGGCGGTTGCTGGTTTCATTACATTCTTATAATAAAGCAGCATCCCTCTACTGAGTCTTTTTATTATTGGACTTGATTTAGGAGCATGCAGACGACGACTTTGTTATGTACTCGTTAAATGTTACTGAAATGTTGTTGTTTTTTTTAAATTCTGGATTGTCTTTTTTGTTCCATGTTGTTTTGTGTTTCATGTAAACTACTTTAAATTGCCTTGCTGTTTCAAGTTGTGACAAAAAACTACTGCCTACCTTCACCTTTGCTTTTACCGTTTTGGTTTATTCATCAATACAAGACTCCAACTAGAGAGAGAGAACACTGTAATTAATTTCAAACATTCTAAGTGCAGAACATGAGAGTGATGTATCAGTGTTTTATCACTGTTCAAGTTATTGTTTAGGAGTTTGAAGAGTTTGTTAATGGTCTATGAAATAGCATGGTTTTATATTTACATGTGTGTGTGTGTGTGTGTGTGTGTTAATTCAAAGTCATGAGTAGGAATATTGCAGATTGATTTTATAAAACCTGACTGAGCAAAATAGGCTAAAACAATAAAACATGCTGTGGGTTAACTTCACAAATATATTCAAAGCAGACAGTACCACTGAAGCAAATTCAAGGATGTAGCTCCCTCTGTTGATGTTACCATAGCAACACCATGACGAACATGTGTTTTTCCCGTGCAGACAGAGACCCTGTCTCTGACCGCTGCATGCAGCGAGTCAGGGGCAGTGGTGGAAGAATTTTATTGCACCATCACTGCGGCTGGAATGAAGAGGAGTTCTAATCTGCCCACAGACGTGTGCGTCCGGTTTCACAGCGCGATGACTAAGCTGCGAGGGCGAGTCATGATTTGCAAGTTTGCTTTTATACTTCTATCGGTGACAAGAGCTGTGACACCATCTCATCAATACTGGAGACATCAGCGTCATCCAGCCGTGGTATAAATCAGTCAATCCACCTACAGGAGAATAAAGCCCTGGGAGACAACGTGTCTTTTTGACCTCCTGATGTGCTTTTCTCAGGCGAAACAGAGAAGCCAGGCTGCATTAGCTGTCATGGCTGCCTGCGGGGTGACTGCAGACTGGTACAATGTGATACTACAACAACAAAGACACTCTAAGTCTGAACCACTGCCGAGGGTCAAACAAGAACAACAAGAGCGTCTGAGAGGACTGTCGCTGCAGCCTCCCTTCCACTCCCTCTCACAGCTGATGGACAGAAATATGTAGGTGACCTTGATGCACAGACAGTTGTGTAATATTCAGCTTTTGTGACTTTGTTTTTGGAAAAATGACAACATCACATTTAGGATTATTGTTTGAGAGAGGATGAGTGGAATCAGAAAATAATCGGTAATCTAAGATATATTAAACATAAATACCAAAGATAGGTTTCAAGTTCATTTTACAACTCTAAAAGGTCATATTTTAAATATGAATTCCACAAACTTTCTTAAATGGTGACAATCAGCCAAATGTGTCATTGCCTTCGTGGTCCGCGGGCTCGTCATGTGTCCTCTCTCTCTCTCTCTCTCTCTCTGTAACGTCCAATTTGGCAGCTTAGTTAAACTGCAGGAATTTCCCATCCCTCCCTCTGCCTGCCAGCGTCTCTGCTGTCCTGCATCACTGCCCGTTACTCAGGCCCACCAGCATCCACCTGCAGGCTCCGGCTGAGGGGTTCAGATATTTGCTCACCACGCCCCGCCATCCTGACTCTAACACACGTACGAAACGATGAAGTTAGGGTCAGAAATACTTCAAACATCCGAGAGGAATATTTGAATCTGGCTAACAGTTACGTATTTTATCTAATTTTGTATACATCGTAACATTTTACCAATAAAGTCACAACACTATTCAACATGATATCGCTACAGTCCATAAACAGGAAACCTGCATGTTTGAGGAACTCAATCACAACACATCATGTCGTTGTGAAGTGCTGCAGTAACACAGGTTGGTTAAATAATTCAAATAAGCATGGAGGAAAGTGAAGGTTCTGATTCATGCCTCCTGCTGAGGGGATGGAAGAGCAGTGAGCTTTTATCTTCATAGATACTTCTGAGTCTTTGGGGAAGAGTACGGCTGCGCAGTGAATCGAAATTTACTAAAAAGATCCCAAAATGGTGTGCTGCCATGTTCAGGTGGCAGCAAGGTGGAATATTTATTGAAGAAAATTGTCAAAATAGCATTTTGAATTCAGTTTGGTGCTGCAGAGATGTCCTGCCCAC
Organism: Aulostomus chinensis; assembly: GCF_037954235.1. Taxonomy (NCBI): domain Eukaryota; kingdom Metazoa; phylum Chordata; class Actinopteri; order Syngnathiformes; family Aulostomidae; genus Aulostomus; species Aulostomus chinensis. The sequence continues at coordinate 25,720,813 of NC_141326.1, forward strand.
ACAACATACTCTTCAGTATTAAGAAAACACATTTGTTTCTCTCTCTCTCTCTCTCTCTCACACACACACACTCACACACACACACACGCACAAAAAACACCATTATCATTTTCATGGAGTTTTCAAGGACAGTTAAAATAAAATCTAGCAGCCCTGGCAAGAACTGCAGCGCAATACTGATAATTAGGTCATTGTCACATGGCCAGTATGTTTTTTTTCTCTTTTTGTATTTTTCATTATTACATCTTAATCCGTATCTTCTTCAGTATGTGCTGCACGTAATTCATGCGGTGAAAACTCATGTTTGGCAACGTTCCCTTGCCGTTCATGAAGATCAGCTTGGTGTTTATTTGCAAGTCACTCTATTTACCAGTTCATCATCATTGCTCTTCGACGTAAACGTGTAGGAATGCTGAGTATCGTACCAAAGGCGGATTTATGGTGATTTTCCTTTCTCTACATAAGCAAGTATTCGACATCCATATGCAGCACTGACAATGTCAAACTGCCTTGGAAAAGTGATGAATGTGCTCGGCCAATAGAACGCTGTCGCAGGGGAAAGACGGATGGATTTTTCAAAGACTGGAGTCGCGGTGTGAATCGACTTATCTCTGCAGTGACGCCTTGATTAAACACATCTCTGCCCCTCACAAAGTCCACTCCCTGTCAGCCTGATTCCATCCGTAGCCTGAGGGCTGAACGCAAGTTAAATTAACAAATAAAACGTTTAAGTTTTGTTTGTTTTTTTTTTAAAGTCTGGGTCAACAAAGCTCATCCAGTGTTTTTCTGTTAAATACAAAATCAGCACCAACATTCATAGTCAGTGTGCGTTTCATGACCAACACTGACCAACGTCCTAGTCTTCAAACTCTGTGTTTGATAAATTAAATTGTGACGAATAACAAGGCCATGAGAGGAAACATCAACGGCAACCTCGCAGGTCTCGAAGCATCAGCGGCCATTTAACGACAGCGCAGCTGACATCACCTCGGGCCGGTCGGCTGGCGTCCGCTCCTCACTGTAAATGTGTTTAAAGCCTTTCAAAGAGTGTGACACCCGCGTCCGTTCGTCTTCGTGGCTTTAACAACGGCACTGTGAAAGTGCTATTCAACTGAAGGCATTTAGAAAACATCATATAAAAGGAGACTCGAGAAAATGTTCACGCTGGCTGATGTCATTTAAAATATCTCTCATGTCCGGGAGGCTTCACTGTTCTCGTTGGCTCCATGGATTTCTGAATCAATCTCAAGTAAAACGATTTTAAGCATCAACTGAAACTCAACAACAACAAAATTCTTGGAGACAGATCTGTGGAGAGTTTGTTACCGCCTCCCCCCCCCCCCCCCAAGAGTTATGGCTTCTTCATTATAAAACAATGCATTCATTAACTCATCCTTTGTCAGGGTTTAGTCACTTTTGTTTCCCTTCAGTGTGAAAAATACTTTTTTTCTGATACTGTACCAACACTGATATATTTACAAATCAGATATCGCATGAAAAGACAGAAACCATCAACGGCTTTTTATAATTCTATAACTTAATATATTTTCGGGGGTAAGGAGGTGAATCCCTGCCCAGCTCTGCTGCATGTTTTTGATTCTGAATGTGTCAACATGGACGTCAACATTCCCTCCTTCACATTACATTCTCCGTCTGTCTGCGCATCGTGGCCATATCATGAAATATCGATTTAGTGGCAGATTGAGAGGTCGCCACCTACACTGCTCTGCTTTAATGAAACGCATTGACCGGAGCATGCTTGCGCATCTAAAAGGCTGAAAAGCTACAACTGAGTTTGAAAATCGTTTATTTTCACAGTTGAGTGAATTCTGCATGTTGGCTTGAATTTATGAACTGAGACACCACTGCTTCAATCAACAGCGTTAACAGCGTCAGGGTCAATACGTAGCACACAACGATCCCATCGTTCTGCGGGTCTCCCTCTCTCACGCGCGGTCAATCAGTGAGCATCTGTGGAAAAAAGCCAAAACAAAACCTGGCTTCAGGAACATAAGTTCTGCAAGCACAGAGAGCAGCGAGGCTGAACTTTGGTCTGTCTCGTCCTCGTCTCAGTTCAGAACCAGGGACAGCTCCACAATGCAAACACCCTAAACATCCCAGACATGTCCTCCCCCTCGCCCTGAACATTTTATTGGGGAAACCTTCAACTGTGTCATGTTACTGTCAACTCTATTAAACTTACTCCACCTATGGTGTTATTCTGTATTGTTTTTGTTTTTTTTTTGTAAAGAGTGCATAAACGTTAAACAGAGGGGTCAGAAGCAGGGCAACAGAGCCCCTCTGCCCCCCGCTGTGTCAGGTATGAGCTGGATGCTCGTAAGAAAACAAACAAGAGTAAACGTATTTATTGAGTATTTTTTAGCTGGACGTGACGTAGTTGCTTCAAGTAATGTGGGATGACCTACTGTGTTCATGTTCACTGCCAAATGTGAGCCTCCGGAGCAACTGATTTTTATTTATTTAGTTAGTTTTACAACAAATTACATGTACGGAGGGGAACTCTAAATGAACTCTTCATTTGACCGGGCACAAGCGACTCTTTTTCAGGAAATCAGGCTTTGGATCTTCATGAGAAGGATCAATCTACCGGCATTTTATGGGATATCCTGCTGTGTTATGATCAGATTTCCTTTTTAGGAAATTCATGAGACTTGCGGAGTTTCTCTGATCGTGTCACATGATCAGAGAAATTCAGGGGCAACTGTGTCACTGCATCGATCCAACTTCTTCAAAATTAGCTTCGGTGGTGTTAGAGACTCTGGATGTAACCTGCCCCGTTTCTGTCAGTTGACTTGAGAATCTTGGCAGTTGAACTCTTCACTCCCTCTCCGTCGAATGACTCATAACTGCGCACTCACAGGAAGGAAGGTCATTTGTCAGACGGAACTCAATGTTTCTGTTCATTCTGGTTCTTCCTCAGCTGGCCTGCTTGATATAAATATCCACATCTGAACTCCCCAAACGAGAGCGCTCTGTTTAAAGGCGACTAAAACAGAGCAGTGATCGACCGTGGCCCAGCCGCTGTACTGCTCCAGATAGCATGTTCCACATTTACAGTGGCGAGGGGGGTGGCGCCAGGAGGAATGTGAAGACAACAGGTAAGGAATCTCAAGCAGTAGCAGCACTAGACAGCCAGACGATACACGGTAGCGTTCAGTAAAAATATAAGAATATAAGCCGTAGGGAGAGAGTCCCGCTGGCAAGTTGATATCTTGAAAGTGGAGAAGAAACTTGAACTCAGGAGTGATGCGACCACAGGAGATTGGCTTCAGCAAATGTCCGTGTCATAAAACAGGGTCTCCTAGGGCCATGGGTGGGGGGGGGGGGGGTAACAGTTAAAGAAGGTGGCTTTCTTTGACAGCCTAATTATTGTTTTCACATCGGCCTGTATCTTTATGGAACCCAACTGACATGTCGACTCGCAGAAACCTGAGAGGTTCATTTCCCCTCTTAACCTTCAACTACCATGTTGAAGGATGTAAAATTTTGCTATCACTGGAAAAGTCCAGGCTTGTATTCAGTTAAAGTTAATGAACTTGAATAGAGAGGGAGAGTCTCACCTCACAGCAGCCCAAATGTTTGTGCATGAGATACAGTCATAAACCCAACATGCGTGTCTGCCACTGGGCACTATTCTCTACACACAGTCTTGTTATTCATTCTACTTTTTAGAAAACCACAATTTCCACATCAGTGCAAGTAAGTTTAGGTTTATTTTCACAAAAAAAAGGAAAACCCTACGGGCGGCCTGGCGGTGCAGTGGTCAGCACTGTCGCCTCACAGCAAGAGGGTTCCGGGTTTAAGTCCCGGCTGGAGCACGAGATCTTTCTGTGTGGAGTCTCCATGTTCTCCCTGTTCCTGCGTGGGTTCTCTCTGGGTACTCTGGCTTCCTCCCACAGTCCAAAGACATTAAGAGGGGACGAGGTTAATTGGCTACTCTAAATTGTCTGTCTCTATGTGTTGGCCCTGTGATGGACTGGCGACCCGTCTAGGGTGAAACCCGCCTTTCACCCGAAGGCAGCTGGGATAGGCTCCAGCCCCCTGCGACCCTTAACAGGATAAGAGGTAGAAAATGGATGGAAGGATGGAAGGAAAACCCTGTAAAAGTACATATATAATAAACATATCAACCCTTCACAGTAACGTTTGGCTGTCATGGATTCTTTTTTCCTCTCTCTCCATCATCTTAACTCTCTCTATTCGTTTGCATCTTCTGAAGATTTTAAATTGTGGACCAACTGTCACCTCGCAGGCTTCTCTGCCTCCATCATCCTCTGTTGAAGCTGAGCAGACGTCTGTGTGAACTGCAGTATGAGTGAGCGGTGCAGAGCAGCCCACGCTCACAAGAGTCTACACCATCTATTTAAATTACTGTGCTTTTACTGGCCGTCGTCAGACCTTGTGGCCCAAAATCCAGGCCGACCCACAACAAATCTTCTCGTTTCTCCCCATCAGCCACTCCCAGCGTGAAGTTATTTTAAGTCAGGCAATGAGCCAGTTAATGAAGCTGAACGTACGATACACATCAGATCAACAGAAGTTGATTGAAGCCACCATCCAAAGTTATTACTGTCCTCTTAATCTCACTGACTAATGTGAGCCCACTGCTCCACAGGACTCCGTCTTATTGTCTGAATGTAGAGATAAAGCGGTGTGAAGTGGGCTGGAAAATTAAAGAGGGCCCGGCTGTCTCCATGCCAATTTCAGTACTACATCTTCACCCACCAGATCATCCAGACACCAAAACCATTTATTTGTGTCTACAATCGCTGAATGACTGCTGAGTCACTGTCGCAGTCTACAGAACAAACCATGGAAATATTGGTGTGGAATCATTTCAAAGTTTTCACTGGTTTCAGCTGAACAGTTGGGATACTGACTTGTGCAGGAATGGAACAAGAAGTCATACCCTGATGTACTTTATAACGATTCCATGGTATTTGATTGCTTGTCGGATATGAACACTCAAACACACGCCGTGTTTGCTAATGGTTAAATTAATCAAACAGTGATGGACCACGACTGAGTTAGCTTCTTTACTCAAGTATCTACATCATATTTGCTTAGCTGTGGGCCAACTTCTTATTTTCATCCCGCTGCATTAAAATGGATGAGCTGTAGTTTCTGCTTCACTACATGTAGCTCAACCTGGTGTCATCTAAAGTATCATTGCTGAGCTGAGGGTGTTTTATGTGAGTGTACTGTCGATAGTATATGCTAATACACAGACACGGTACCATTTTCTCATTCCTCCACAACTTAAAAACTCAATGTCAAAGTTAAATGCAAATCGTAGAGTGTTTGTTTTTAACTTAGATAAAACTTTATGACTTAGACTCCAGTTCTGTGACCAGTACTGACATGGAAACTACACTTCCACTTCAATTAAAAAAACAACAACAACAAAAAAAACCTTTCCACTTGGGTTCACCAAAGGTTAAGCAAGTTAAGTTTGCTTTTTGAAGCACTTCCATAGTCTCAGTTTAGATTTGTGAACAGATCCATGCTTGGTGACTTTTTTTCAAAGCCCAAATCTTCCCATTACCATTTATCAAGTATTTATAAATGGCAATTTAAATGTGATCATTTGTCGGTGGGTCCCATCAGGGGGTCTGGACCTGCTAAGGGGGAGGCGCAAGGGACCACTGAGGGTGTGCAAGGTGTTGTCTGCTTGACAGTTGCAAAATTAGATTTGCAAATTTCAACTGTTATGATAATCAATCATTTACTTCATACAAAAGTTAGTCTATAAAACAAGATAAAAAGGTATTTTTGTCCTCCCTCAAAAACAGCAGACCGTTGTAATACATGTTCAGTTGTTCTTAGATTCAGGTCGGAGGGGTTGCAAGAAAAATGAGAACAACTAGTTTGTAATCAAATAAATGCTTACTTTTGGTTCAGCCAAATGTTAAAAAAAATTGTATCTATTCTGGTGAATGGGTTGGTGTATACGGTGTGATTGGTCGAATGTACTATAACCACGTGTAGAACTTGACTTGCAGTACATTTTTTTTATATCAACTCCAATAATCTGTGCTGTATTCTACTGTCGGCGATAGTGAGAGACACAGAGAGACCAGCGGACAGAGTGACCACCCCGGGAGTGAGGAGGGACATTGGAAATTCAGTTGAAGCTTCTGCTAAAATGGGCAGTAAGAGGATATTGGCAAAGTGTCATCGTCTCTTAGAGCCCGTTCCACAGCGAGCCAACTATGACATCACTATTCCCCCTCCTCGTACTCCTCCACACCCTCCAAAGTCCTGAAGAGGAGCTGAAAGCTGTCGAAGTTCAAACAACACACACTCACAAACACACACACACACACACACACACACACACACACACATACACACAAGCATGCACGCACGCGCACACACACAGAGTACAGGCTGAAACATCACACAGAAGTGTGTGAGACAATCTTTTTCAAGCCACCACAAACATTCTCCTGACGCTTTTGTAGCAGCACAAATAGCCCCAGTAATCAGACTTTTGTATTCAGGCTGAATTTAGCCCCAGAAGTTACGTTCTCCGCATTGTTTGTCCTAAATGAGCTTCTGTTCTAGCGAGTGTTTTCGATCTGAACATTCTGACACTTCACTATAATTCTTACATCTCTAATGTCTCTAAATGTTGGCAATACGCTCTTCAAACCACTACGCCGGTGTCCTTCATTAACCCTCCCTCACTCACCCTGGTCATGACACCGTCACATCAGAAACAAATCAATCATGGTTAATGGAGTCTTGTCAGAGTTAGCAGGGTGAAGAAAGGTTTAGACACTAAACCTTTGCTTCCGAAAAAAAAAAAAATCAGTGTGGGTTCAAATGAGCACTCTTTTGATGACAATGGGAAGTTAACACTCACCACTGGTGACTCAAAATTAACTGTTGGCCCCTGCTGCTCCATTTCCAACCCCGTCATCGACTGTGCTGGATCCAAGTATCAAAAGAGCGTTGACAGCAGTGACAACAGCTTTCACTGCTCGCACCTTCCTGTACAGAGGTTCGTGCTCCCTCCACCTCCGATACAGATTTTCTCCACTTTAATTGATGTCAGGTGACTTCCCAGTTTCCTGTCGCCATAATTACTACCGCCACTACATGGCATCACTTACAAGATCATACAGCTCATTTTCACCATTTGTGGCTGCAAATAAGGCAGGACAACAAGTAACAATCATAAATAGAAAAATTCCAGTGTTTCTGTGGTTCCAACGTCACCGTTTGTGTCTTTTCCCTCGCCGTGTCAACTTCAGGAGTCACATTCTCCAGTTAAACTTTCATATAAATAATTTGAGATGTCCAGTTTCATCTTTAGTATTTAGCCAGTAAAAGCAGCTTTGGCTCCAGCCCGGAAACATTAGGCTACACAGTTATTTCAGTGTGACCGATGCTAATTAAATCATAGTATCTGCTGATGTTACATAAATAGCAATATATTCCTTCAAACTCAATATTAAAGGGACCCAGATCAGGATTGGAAGCGGAAAAGCTTCCCCCAGGACATCCCTGCTACGGAGGATATTGACATGTTTGTGTATGGACGTGCCCACACACACTTAATCCTCCAACTCTTTAGAAAAGAGAAAAAGACATTCCTCATTTTCATTGCTGAGTTCTTGCTGCGTCGGGAGCGAGGCCTAATGATTATAAACTGGTTGTCAGCAATCCACTGACGAGCATGGATGTGTCATTCATCATGTTGACGGACACCAGACAGGGTCAGGCACATATGAGGGGAAGGCGACCGTTATGAAAAATCACTGTCATTGTGACCTTCCTTCCCACAATGGCAACATATTCAATCCCTCAAGGTGAAGAAACTCAGCATGATGGTAAACATTTCCTCTGCGACAGTCGGAGAAAACTGGATGGCGAGGTGAAAATACTGACATTTTGAAGTCATGGGCTGCTAAATTGGCTGCTGTTAGTTCGTTTGAAGGTGTTTCTGCAGCGGCGGCCCTCAGGGATTCACTCTCGGATTAAGGTGGTTTTAAAAGTGCCAGCAAGCAGGTTCACGTTACTGGTAAAAACAGCTTATCGAAAACAACTGTACACGGCTCTGGTAGGAGATTACTTGGATGCTGATCCAGTAGAAGCTCATAATTTACAGAAAGAGGATTTGAAGACTGAAACTGCAAAATGACAGAACTCTAGAGTAAAACTTCAAAAGACAAATTCATATAGAGATACTCATAAAACTATAACTTCCTGTTGTGCAGATGCACTTTTAAAGCTCAACATGTGAGCCACCATTTTACATTTTATATTTATATATATATGTATGTATATATATATATATATATACATACATATATATAACGTGTGTGGTTTGTCACAGTATGTTACAAATTTCTTGTTACACAAGGGTTAAGTGAAGGACGGGTTACCATGGACACTGGCTGCTCATTAGTTACTGTCTCCCTCCTCATTTGCATCTCCTGAACACATTCAAAACCTGCCATGTTCAGCAAGATGCAGGTCCTTGGGTTTAACGACATCATTGTTCGACGGATGCTCTCTTCGCATCCATGCTTTGTCACTGCAACTGCTGCTTGTGTTCACTCCAAATCCAGCAGCTCAGTAAAGTGGAGCCAATCTGTTGGATCCTAAATTAGCACAAGTTCCATTCAGGTCTAAGGACACAAACTCAATCTCAAGGTTAATTCATCATGGGATGTTTTCAGATTAAACGCTGTAAATTATGTTTTCAGTGACATCACTTCCTCTCAGCCTGTCCTACCCGTCCCAGAATTCAACTTCAACCAAAAATGACCACATTTGTCATCTAGAAAGAGCAAACAACATAGATTTTCTAACTTAAAGCAACCTGAGGGACAGACATGATCAGGTGACTGATCGGTCCAGTTATTTTAAACCACAGCTTTACCTTTGTGGCTGCTCTATTCATCAGTTTTGATGAAATGCTAAATTCTGAGAACATGCGATGTGACATCACTACAACAAATCCTGACTGGGCCCTGATCAACACAAGTAAAAGAAAGTGAACCCAGGATGAACAGTTTAGCCTGATTACCTAAATCTTTTTATTTGGAGCTGATAATCTCTAATGACCTTGGGTGAGGAGGCTGTGTTTTCACCCTCATCATTTCATGCCCTTCCCTCCGTGTGAGATTATGAGAAAACTACCAGCCTAATTTAAAGAAAAACTTAGCAAAGGGTGGACTTTGTGCTATCTCCATACTGAGCAAAACAGTACGTATGTTTGGTCCAGTTAAAGTGCTGGGAGGGTGGAGCAACTCCGATGTTTATAACATTTCAGGTCATAATTACACAGTTTAAAAGTTAAATCGGCTGCATTTATTTAGTCTGGCAATTACACAAAGCACTTCCCATCACATTCACCCATTCACACGCACATTCATACACTAATGATGAAGGCATCAGGAGCAATTAGAGGTTCCACGAGCTGCTCTACCTCCTCACACAGCCACAACTGCATGTTCTCAACAATTAGCAATGTTATTGTTAACAAATGATACAAATTGTTGCAGTAAACTGAAATAATTGTTAGACTTTGTTAATAGTCCCCCCCCCCCCAAAAAAAAGAGGCAAATGTCACAAAGAGCTGCTAACAAAAGTCAAAAGTGTGGATTCTTTCCTTCCAGATGTATGGAATCTAAAGGTGAGATGAAAATGACCCATTGACATTCACGCCATCAGGCACTGCTTGGTTCTGGGTGTGTCAGACACACTGGCTTCACGGTGGCGCTCATGTCAGCAGATCAGAATGGACAGAGAGATGGAGGTTGGGGCCTCTGGGAATAGCTCCTCATGGAAGGATCAATGTTTACTGCTGCTATGCACCATCAGAGGAGAACGAGGGTAGACAGTGAGGCATCACCTCAGCACTCCAGCCCAATATGGCTGCCATCAGCAGGAATAGCCTATCTGCGGTGTGACTGCTCTCTCTCTCTCTCTCTCTCTCTCCCTCTGTAACTCTTTGTCATCTATGTCGGCCTGTTCTGTGCATTCTCTCTAATTTTCACGATAATTTGCCGCGATGTCTCTTTCTCACTACAGCTCCCGCTCGATGTGTTTTATTTTCTTCTTTCTCACTCTCTCCTTCTGGCTTTTGAAGATCTTCAATCCACCAAATCTTTCTCTCATCTAAAAAAAGCTGCATCATAGTGTTTCTTACTTGTTCACTTCACACACTTATCATTTTCTATTTCTGCTCAATAGCCCCAAGGGTGCCGAGAGAGAAATATATGTTTTAACCCTGCACATCCCAGTTTCTAACTCTCTGATTGGTGGGGGAATGTGTGAGGACCATGGAATGTGGGTCACATGGATGCGTTGATTAAAAATTTGATGTTTGTTGTCAAATCTATGGGGGGAGAGGGTGTGGGGCTCCTGTAAAGAAAGCTCATAGAGCAGAGAGAGAGAGAGAGAGAGAGAGAGAGATACAACCTTCAGCTATATTTTCTGCAGAAAATCAGGGACTCTAACCTCAGCAGGGGGTATCTGGAGCATTGAGGGAGGGGCAGACGAGTTCGTCGCATAGGACTGAAAGAGTCGATACGGAGCATGTCTGTATCGATATACTGGCAACTGAGCATGAATATATTCTACACATCTTTACATTGTTTCTCTCACACACATCAGGAGCAGCAGCAGCAGTAGGGAGAGGCAGCAGAGCAAACAGGGAGGTGGGAAACGCTGCAAAGACTGCTGCATTCTCCGAGCCAGAACCTCCCTCTTTTCTCTCCATTGTCGTCGACGAGTCCCGAGACTCTCAGCTCAGTAGCCTTTCTCTCTCCGCACTCCTCTTTTGTATTTCGCTACTCTAAGCTTTGCAGAAAGGGAAATAATATTCTGACTATTGTGTTTTATGCAGTAGTGATGGTGTTTTGCTTCGTTCTTATTTATATAACAAGATCTCGGACGTATATATCACCAGATAGCAAGATTAACTATATTAAATCATATTACACTGTAATTATCAAATTACTGTGGCCAACACCCAGATATGCAGACTGAGTGCACAGATTTGTAAACAGAGTCCATGTCCATATCTGTTCATATTTGCAACATGAATAATTTCTCCAGACAAAAACCGCATCCGCCAAATTAATGCATTTCACCTGTCCAGTTATTTAAGGTTTTTTTTAGGAGAGATTAAATGTGTTGCATCACAGTTACTGTGATACAATAGGGATTGCAATACACTGGTTCCCATTATTTTAATAACTGAATGGAAAAATTGTTGGTTGTAGCACAAACGTTCATGATCTTATTGATAAATTGAATAAAATCTTTAACAAAATATGATGTCATGTGTTAACGTCTCAACACATAACTTAACATGCTTAAAAATGTTCATAAATTAATGTTTGAATTTCATATCTAAACTGATTCTGCATACATGACATCACTCAACTGTTCAGAATCACCTGCTGTTGGCTGGTATTTTAGTTTGCCTGCCATTTTCAATATGCCAAAAAGTTATTTTTGGACACATAAACAAACCAATTTGCAAATAGGTTTTCTCAAAGCAAAGAGGTTGCCAATTTCATAGGTTGACGTATTTTCCTCTCAGTCAATCTGACAATGCAACACACACCCAGTGCCCCTGAACTACATTTCAGCATTTAGCCGATGCTCTTATCTAAACCGTGCAGGTAGCGGCTCGATGTCTGTCCCCAAACAAACATTGTTGTTGATGGATATTGGCATCAAAGCTGCAACTTTCCTGCTAGAAGTATCTTCAAACAACTCTGCTGTGAGGAGATAATGGCGACTGGACAGCTTGGAGCGACAGGTATGGAGGAGAAAATACAGTCATATCAGGACAGTCCAAGTCACAACTTTGAACATTTGCTGCAACAATGAGCATTGTAGTTTGGCAACTCTAAAGCTAATCTGAACACGCCGGTCACTGTCAAGGAGCTGCATAGCACCTGTGTGAGGTGTCATTTTGTGAGACTTTGCACCTAAACCTTGTCGTGGTTTGTACAAACAGACCACACATGGCTGTAACATTATCCGTGGCATTTTGCGCTCTGTCCACATACATATATATTTATAGGCAGTCCAGAGAAAAGTTTCATGCATTATTCATACGTTCATAGAATAAAGTTAGCCTTGCTCTTTGAATGATTGCATTTACAATTCAAAAACCACAGAAGTTGGGCTTCATTTGAGAAGGTTTTCTTGTGAAACTAAACAGCTAAGTCTCCTAAACTTCTGTTTGCCACAGAGATTATGTATTTGGAGTGCACAAAAAATCCAATGCAACAATCCCTTTGGCTTTCGGTCGAGGGAAACCATGGTGATGCTAACTCCTGGGTCGCCCTCCAAAAATGTGTCATCCCTGCAGCACTCTGTTGCAAGAGGAAGGTTGTGGGCATTGGGAGGTGAACTTAGAAAACACATTCTGTTTTATAAACTTTACAAACTGCCTGCAAGAACTCCAACAAGGCTTCATTAGTGACAATAACAGCAACAGCAGTGTTGGTAAAGCAGTGGCCCAAAGCTAAACCAGCAGATGACTGGACTTTGTTACAAACTGAAATGAGAGATTATTTACTCCAAGTAACAACAGGTTTGTCGACAACTCTCTGTTCCAAGAAGATCACTCAAAGTCCAGCTGGTATGCAAGAGAAGCTGGTTCAAGCCGATTTCAAGGGTTGCTGCCTGACTACGTTTACATAAATAAAAAAGCTGGTCACTAATTGGAAAAGAATCTAATGTTCCCACTTGAGCATTTACCCGGTGACATAAGACGGCTAATACTTTAATAAGACAGCCTAATGAAGTATGTCAACTATCACAGTGGTCTGCATCACAGGCTCGGACAAGTGGTCCTGGGAGAGTCATGAGGGCTTTAGGGTGCTTTATAATGGTCAGTGGTTAAGCTACTTAGAGATATTAGATGGGATGGAGGTGTGCGTGTGTGTGTGTGTGTGTGTGAGAGAGAGAGAGAGAGAGAGAGAGAGAGAGAGAGCGCTGCAACTGTAGAGTTGTGTCTGATTTCCATCAACGAACCATTTAGATGAGATGTCTGCCCTATCATGTGATCCGAAACCCCCAGACACGCGCCGGTCCTGTGTGTTAAACTAGCCCGCAGCTAATCTGGGGTTCATAGTTTCAATCTCAAATCCTCACTGCTTAATCAAAAAAGCACCTTCCGAGTTGCTGTAAGTGAAAACACGCACAACAAAACATTCAGAAAAAGTCCGATCACCTGGAGGCCCAATTTTTCAGATTACAGATTTAATCTGAACAAGAGCAGACACAATGAGTCAAATAATCATGGATTTGTCCAAAAAAACAACAAAAACAAACAAACAGTGGGCAATTCTTCTGATTCCATTTGCCTTTTTCAATAATTAACTCACTGTTTATATAAATGGTTATTTGAGTATTGTATCTTTACAAGTGCATTGGTAAACTCTGTTCAAATTCACCAGTTTCTTACATTTTTTTGGATCAAATAATCAATAAAGATAACGACCACCAAATCGATGAGAACCATTCTAGATGTTGCCGATACTACAGAAAGTCTCTGAGCAGAGGTCATCAACTGGAGGACGTCAGTATCTTGCATTATTATCCTGTTTAAACACTGAACCTGTCGGTATTAGACAAATTGTCTCAAGCAAGATTTGTAAATGTATTACCGTTACAATAGACTTGATATATGGCGCGGGACTCGAAAACACTTCAAACTTACCTGTTTTAGCAGGAGGAGTGATCAGTGCAGGTTGTCCAAGGTAACAGTAAAACACTTGGCATGTTAGAAGTATCGTAGTTTAAGTGTTTTGAATTAACTTTATGAGTAGAGTAAAAACTAGCTGCTACTCCATCGTGTTTGCCCTTCCTGCTCTGAGATTTACATCTTAAGGATTTAGATGTGAAACAATGTCGAAAGCTTCAGATGTTCCCACACTGTTTCAGCATCAGCAGCCTCTACGTGTTTATCCGAACATTATAAACGCGACTGATTCAGAAATATCCAAGAGGATTTGACAAGAAACATATTTTTGAGAGTCTGTTTACTTGCGCAAGTGCTGGACTGACTGGCATTTAGCAGAAAAAAACAAATCAGCTACGATAGAAAACCTAGCAGAAATCTACTTTTGTTATTTACATCCATGTTTATGTACATTTTTATGCTTTTCAGCATCTTTGAATCACTGTGGGGAGCAATGACTGACGTGTGATTCACCAGCAGGATGTGATGCTGACTAAACCTACGCGACTACTGAATTATTGTGATGACGACTCGGTGCTAACAAGCAGTGCTTGAGATCAACTCTGGAGGATTTTAACCACGATATCGGCTTTTAACACTTCTGTGCAACAAAAATCAAAAGGTGACTCAGCGATGTTAATCTAAGTACCAGAAACTGCTCTTCGATCACAGGCAGCAGGACGGAGGCTGCGATGTTTCTCGTTTAGTTTTCTTTCAAGTCACTGGAGCGTCTAAATTAACTGCAAGCATCCAAAATGAAACTTTTTTTTCGAAAATGTTTTCTTCTACTTCGAGGTCAATAAGTCCCAAAATGTAGGCCACATCCCCCTGGTGGGTCATGACGGAACAGCAATGATCATTTACAATAAATTGATTTTTTTTTTTAATTATATGATATTGATTTTGATTTTTCTTAAGAAAAGTATTGAACACTTAAAATAAAGGAATTTTAACAACTTTAAGCCTGGTGTTATTGATGTATCTGACCTCAGTAACACTTCAATAGCTGGAAACAGTTCAAAAAGAGTTGGAATATCGGGGAGGAAACAGGAAGCTGCTCGAAAGAGTGACTCATCAGAAAATCAAAATGAAGCAGTGAAAACAAGAGGGATTGTACAAAGAACTCCAGGTGGTATCTGTTGTTCCAGTCCCAAGGACTTCTGGCAAAAATAACAATAATAATAACAATAATAATATTGGATATATTTTGGTTTGATTAAAAGTGGTACAGTAGATTTACATATAAAGGCTGATCTAGAATACAAATTTACACAGTCATGCAACAGGGAGACCAACAACAGTGGAGTCAATCGCATGATGTCAAATCGATGGCTCAGTTTTACTCCCAGATTAAAGTTAGGATTAGAATGCTGCAGAATAATTATGGCGACACAGCAACGCTGGCAGACAATCACAGCCTATATCACTGAGCAAAAATAATCCTGTATGCAGACAGACACTCAACTAGATCACACGCACGCACGCACGCACCCCCCCCCCCCCCACACACACACACACACACACATACACACACACTTTCTTGGTCGAACCACCTATGCTGAGTCACTGGAACTATCGAGTCCCAGGAAACCCAGTTCTGGAAACTGGAAGCTCATTACATGATGATAAACTCAACAGGAGGAATATTGATACTGAGAAACAAAAGCTTTTGATGCCATTATTCAACACACACACACACACAAAGACAAGGATGGTTCCACCGCAATGGTGGCAACATCGTCGGCGTGAATGAATCATCAGAAATTCACATACACAAGCACACGCGCGCGCGCGCGCGCGCACACACACACACACACAAACACACACACAAACACACTCCTTTGTGCGCTCCAGTCTAAACCTGCATGGTCATTTGTCCTCCACCAGGACCCAAACACAGCCGAGGAGACTGACCTCATCCCATTTCATTGCCAGCATGCCAACTGAGAACCATAGCAATGACACAACAAAACTCTGCCGAGTTTCTCCCTTTTTCCTTGCCTGGCGGGGTCACACGGGTTCATCCGCACCACCTGCATGCTGTCGTCTATCTGTCCCGGTCGACCCACGGTGACTGAGCAGAAACTGGCTCATTTCAAAGCATCAAACCTCAGTCCTTTCAGACTACAAGTCCTCCACATACAGTGAAACCTGTCAAAATCATTTCAATAAACTGCACTTATTTCTGTAAAAAAAAAAAAAAAGGTTCTGTTATAGAAAATAGGTTAAATAGTCACCAATGAACAGCATTAATCCCGTTACTTTGGATAAAGTCTGGAATCCCTGACTGAACCTTACATGCCTCCTCTTATGTCAAGGTAGATTTAAGAGGGCTGATTGTTTAACGAGTTTATCCCGTCACATGCCCTGATTTCTTCCAGACATTTCTTCTCCCTGTCAGAAAAAATACTGCGCATAAAAGTAAACGTGCAGCTCCTGGATTCTGGATTACGCAACATGAAACAGGCTAAAAGAAAAGCGATTGACACGCAAGCGTTTAGGAGGCAAACGTCACGTCTGTGCGGAGAAGAATCAGAGCAGAGGAGAGAAAAAAGCAGGAAAGATACGCAGCTCATCCCACTCACGAAACCTGCCACCAGTTCCGCACAAATCAGCAGAAAAACACACATCACACAACAGTTGCGGTATTTTAAAGACACTTTACATACCGTTGTGGATGATGAGCCACTTTACAGGAGAGTTGTGAGACTAGAGGAGAGACGGCGGTGCATGTGTGAGTGTGTGTATGTGTGTGTGTGTGTGTGTGCGTGTGTGTGCGCGCGTGTGTGTGTGTGTGCAGACAGGAGAGGAGATTTGGCACAACTAGAGAGGAACGCAGCCTGGTGGCGGAGCGCAGCGCGCCAGGATGCGGCAACATCCGTCTGCAGACAGGCAAGCGGCGGTGTGTGTGTCCAACCAGGGAGGGGCGCACAAGACTCACACACTGCACCAGCAGTAACTCATTCACTGCCGAGACGGTGTGGGTGGGTGGACTGGTTTTATAAGCAGAGAGAAAGAGCGAGAGAGGGAGGGAGGGAGGGAGGGGGAGAGACCGAGACAGAGGGAGGGAGGGAGGAAAGGGGGGGGGAGAGAGAGAGAGAGAGAGCACGTAGTCGTGTGTCTGAGTGTGTGTATTATATTGCACAGCCCTCAAGGAAAACTTCTATAGGTCAGTTTCACCAAAACAACTGTTTATACGCCTAGAGGTAGAAAAAGAAAACAACAAGATCAAGGAAATACAAGCCAAGTAATTCCTACACTGAGTGATGATGGAAAGGTGGAGAAACAAATCTGATTCACCTGCGTCATCTATTAAACTCCAGTTATGCTTCATCACTATGACAATGTGCTTTTTCCCATGGAAGTTCCCACCCCAACCAAACAACAAAACACAGTTCAACAGGGGAAGCACAAGAGCAAATTAGTATTTGTAGTGGTATGCAAAGTACACAACCCCAGCACTTGGCTCTGAGTATAAATACTCCCAGTCAAACAAAACTCCACTCCAAGAAAGAGTAATTATAATTTTGCAATTTCCATTTGTGAATCCAATTCTCTCTCTTCTTTTCCCCAACTTAATCAGTATGTGTCAACATTTGATGATAGGATGTTGTTTGATTTATTTTGTCTCTCAAGGCTTAACTGTGATACTCATAATACTTGAGGTACTAACAATGATACAAATAAAACATTCGATCAAAACATTGGATTTGCATCTTTTGGAGGGTTAAAATGTCTTTTTTTTCCCCACGTTATTTCAATTCTTTCTTTTTTTTGGGGGGGGGGTTCTATTGCTGATCAAAACACAGCAAACTTTTGCAAAAATTGTTTTATTTGGTCTCCAATGAGCATTTTCAAGATGACCTTTATAAATAAAACGCCTATCTTTGACAGTTCTTTCAAAAAACAAAAGCAAGGAAACTTAAATTAGAAATGTTGGTTTGTGTTAATGATCCAGTGATTAATTGTTGGGTCTGATTTTAATGATCTGATTAAGAAGTCCAGTATCGGTCAGACCAAAGAGAAGAGTCACGACGGCTGGCTTGTGTTTATGCTGTGCGATCAAACAGGCAGCCGATGCTTCCTGGTTTGCCTCCTGACTCAGCTCAGAAACACTGACTGTCCTTGCCTCCCCAAAGTCAAATCAGACAGTTTTTTATCCAACAACAACAACAACAACAACAACATTTGGCATGTCGAGGTGTAAAGAGGCTGATGATACACTGCTGCTGATCTTAAGATGCAACTGAGGTGTTCACATATGACCGGAAATGACACGTCCCCGCGGAGACCGCAGCTTCTGTCACTGGTAGTTTAGGATTGAAGGTGGGGCCTCTGGTGGTGTGATCAGCTGATCGGGGAGACAGAGGAGGAGTGTGTGTTGTGACGTGAGGAGGAGGTCGTTGTGATGAAGCAGAATTGCAGCTTTGGCACCAAAGCGAACATATTAAGTGGGCCTACTCAAACGCTCGTCACACACACGCGCGCGCGCGCGCGCACACACACACACACACACACACACACACACACATAGACAGAGCAAACACTGTCATACACACTTATCTCATAATCCCCTTTACTAGAGCGTAAACATTGTCATCATTTATTTTAATAATTACTTTTAAGCTATTTTGTATTAAAGACAGGAAAGAGCTCAACGGAGAGAGGGGCTGCTCGTGGATGACAGCGCGATTATTGAGGCAACAATTAAATGCCAGCATCGGTGTCGTGGGTGGATATTGACGGTCAGATTGTTGTTTGTACTCTTTGTGCTTCAATCATGATACTGCAGACTCAGCAAAGTGTACACTATGGACACATTAGACTCGTGGTTTTTGATCATCTCATCACAAAACATCAGGGAAGCATTAATGTGCCGCTGACAGCTTCCAAGTCTCCCACTCTCCGAGCGATGAGGCGCAGCTGAGTGTTTTTAGTTCATCTCAAAGCTTTTGGAAGGTGTTGAGTTCAGGGCTAATCAAGCTCCGCCACACCAAAACGTTTTCCCCCGAGAACACAGTTGAGCAAAGAAAATATCCCGGTTGATTATAGTCTACCGCTTTGTTTCTGTTGTAATGAGACTATAAATTAAAGCCCAGCTCGGCCAGAGTCTCTGGCTGCGACACAAACACTAGACAGTCTTTAGGCACATTTAAGTAGAGCAAATTGTTTCTTTCTAAGCCTTTCCAGGTGATATAATTAACAATAGGCAGTTTTACATAAATTATAATACCTTACATTTGGGTGCCTCAGTACCAGAGTCTACTTTGTGCTTTTTTAGGTTTTTTTTTTAGTTGTATTTTTCATTCTTCATGAGTATTCTAAAGTTGGTGTTCATGACTCCCATGACAGCCCAGTCTATTCTTTCTTTTCTTTTCTTTTCTTTTTGCCAAGAGACAGAAAAACAAACCCTATTTTAGCTTTAGTGTTTAAATGACTGCAGGTCGCAGTCAACATGTACACCTTCATCCTGATGGGACCTCCCAATACCCAACATGCAAAGGAAATATTAGGGTTAAGGTCTGGGCCTGCCATGTAAAAGTAAAACAGCAGAATCTTAAAGACTTAACTGTAGTTTTCAGAGGTTTTTTTTCATAGTTTATATTCATCTTTAAGTGCAGGCTCTCTTCGACTCTCACACACTCAATAAAATCCATGCCAAGACAAATTATATCACTGTTACAGGCAGCAGGATGTAAAAATGAGGTTTCATGTTCAAACAACCATGCGGCGTTCCCCAGACATATTGTCGTGACCCTCGCGGTGGTACTGAGGCTAAGAACCTCCGCTCTAAACACCCTCAACCTTGATGCAATCCAGTTCAACACCACTGCAAACTTTACCACCAGTAATAAATTAAGCATAATCGAGTTTTTACAGGCAGAATATATGGCAGAGCTGTTATACTGGATGGCATTAGATGTGTGCTAATGAAGCAGCTGGTTTGTTTATATAACCGCAAAATAGTAAAGCACCTTCATTTGGTTTTGCATTAAATCTACTGGGATGCTTGATGAAACTGTCCCAGCTAATAAATTCTGCACGAACTGGTCCCAGAGGAAATCCAGTATTCCTCAACCTTTCTCTCGTTTGGTCCCCTCAGAAGAAACCTCTCCTTCTTGTTATTTCTGAAGTTACTTCTTAGGGGATGTTGTTATCCACGTAAAACCCTTTTTTCCTAAAAAGGTAAGGAGTGGACCCTTGAAATAATATGAACTGATGGTATCACACGTTGCATGTTATCCTCCTTCACCCTTTTTTCTAGTCTTTTCCTCCGTCAACCCCCCCCCCCTCCTTACTCCTCTCATGCTCATCCTCCCCATCCCACAGATTGCAGTGATGGAAAGCCCTACGATCAATATCAAAGCTTTGCATAATTCAGCAGCAGGCTCAATAATGCATGACGCAATGAGCCACTTTGCAAAGATCTCTCTCTCGCTCTCTCACTCTCGTTCTGTGTCGTCTGTGTTTATCTACCTATATACACCGCTGCTTTCTAAGAGTGCTGGTTTTCAACAACCTTTTAGGGTATTTAAGTTGTGCAGTGTCATCCGGTAGCTAGTTGGCTAACAGACACCTCGCAAATCAAAGCTCATTAGTTAGTTATTCCCTCGCAAATATAAAATAGTACTATGTTTATGCAAGTCTTTACTACACGAAAAGAAATGATGAAACGGAGCATTGTGGAGGCACTGAAGTCACGTCAGAGGAAAGAGAGGTTTGATTAGTTTCTAACCTTGGTGCCTCTCTGTGGTGTTAGACAACGTGCTGATACACATCTAACCCGTCTCAAATGCATCCTCCGTCTCATTAACTGCTCTCACTCATGCATTGCAAACTTATGTCGACATCACCCAGAGGAGCTTTCTATGAGAATGCGAATGTCTAAATCAGTTGGACCGAACATCAACCAGATTTAAACCTGCCAGTTCCTTGGTACAAAGTGAGTGTAACATCCCATTGAGTCAATGTGTCAAAGGGGCTGATCGTTAGCTGGAGAATTCACAGCGAGCCAGCAGACCTGTCAGTTATACATCCGCTGCTCGATAGATGCAAAACTGGAAGAAAACATTTGAGGGTCCCTCCTGTGTCCATAAGAGCAAACACTAGAAATCAGACCGATTCATGGACAAAGTTGTTTATGACCAAACTACACACTGGCTACGTGACCAGAGAGTACGTTTTGCCTCGCGCACTCAAAAACGGAGGTACAAAACAAGAACAGTTGTGCACTTACATGTACACTTTTGAAGAAGGTTCCACCAAAGGTACATTTTTCCCCTCAAAAGTAAAAAAAAAAAAAAGGTCTTCAAGATGCCAGAGAGACACTCTTTTGACTAAAAGAAAAGGTGAAGAGAGAACTGAAGGCTACACAGTTGTTTCTACCCAGGTATCAAACCTCGTTTAGAGCGAGCATTTCCAGGAAATGAGAAGAACAATCTCCTGTTGTGTTCCACATGAGGGTCTGAAGAAGAATCAATATTGCTCATGTGACAGAATTGCTTTAGTCTCTGACCTCCATCTGAACTAATGTTCAACTCATCTTACCTGACAAAGTTGTTTCAGATGTCCCCGGTATAGAATAAACTGTCCTGGGTGGATTAAAAAAAAAATACAATTTCTTAACAACAACAACAACAACAACAACAACAACAAAAAATACATATATATATATATATATATATATAGCTATCACTTGATAATTCTAATATAAGAAGGAAATAAACCTGAATATAATGCTGAAATAATACACCACAGCTCGTACACTTCCTCTCTTTAGCCCACAAGAGGGGTGTTAAGGCTGGTGGCTGCAGATTACAGAGGAGTAGTGATGATGACGCTGCACTCTCAGCGCCGTTGGATTAGCATTAGCGTATAGACAGTTGTAGGTTCGCTCAGGTGTGTGGAGCAGCCAGTGGAGCAGTTCAACATCCATCTCCTGATATTAAACCTCCAGCCTCAGATAGAAAAAAAATTGAAATAATGTGCATGTGTAAGATGTCCTGCATCTTGCTAATCAATTTTTTGTTCATTAAGAGGCTGAAGGAGGGGAAATGCACAGAGATTAAAAATCATAACAGAGGAAAAAAGAAGAAATGCAACGATTAGTTGAGGTTTGGCTCATTTATAGCGTAGTGTTAACTTTGTACTTCTAATAATTCAATTTAAGCTTTAAGGATCATAAAAGTCCTATTCACTTGAGGCGATTAGCATTCAACAAAACACGTAAGTCTCATTAACTTCCAAATTATTCCCCTCGTGTGTGATTGTGCACTTGCTTCGACTGCTGGCCACAACACAGCTACATCTACGAATGATTCATCAGGACGTTTATCAGAATCCTGTTAAATCAGCATCAACACTGTTAGCATTTAGCTTCAGCTTTAGTATTTGTCAAATGACTGAGATTTCTGATTTAGTAAGCTACAAAAGTCATGAACACAACCTCTATGTCCCACTATCGACAGAATCCAGTGCTACTCGTGGATGTGAGGGAATCTGAACTCTTCACCCTTCTCACTGCCTTTGGGCACTGGGGAATGTTTTACTGGAAAGCAAAAGACAAGCCGATGTGCAGAGAGGTAGAAAGAGAGAAGTTGACTAAGCACAAAGTGGCTTTCCACATTGGTTCAGCTCAGCGCCGCCGAAATGGAAACTGACAGCTCCTCAGATGCCATTATAATGATAGTTGACAGTGTGTATCTAAGGAGCAGATTGTTCATTGAATGTGTGTTGGTCCATACGAGTGTGAACATTCAGAACACACATAACCATCCGGTACTTGGATGAGAAAGAAGGAAATATGTGTGTTCAGAAGGTTAAAGTCTTCCAGAGGAGAATCTCTGTGACCTTGACTTGATTATTGATGGCCCTATCCCATAGGGGGCAGTGAGGCCTCTGCCCCTCTAGACACACACACACACACACACACACACACACACACTTATTATACAGATGCTTTGTCTCTTTGACAGAAAAGTTCTGAGGTAAAACAACACTTTCTGTCCATTACATTTACACAACAGCTGTGAATTGTGATCACTTTAATAGCTTCAATTGTTACATTACATTAAGTTGCATGAATTAGTCATCAAAAAGATAAACAAAGCAGAAGTGATCAGAATAATTAATGACCGCAGTGTTGATTAGCCCAACCACTACAGCTCTGTAATTGGTACTTTTTTTAATGCTTTCGGGGAGGTTTTGTTAATGAGTTATCACACTGCAGAATCTTCCTTTTGTCAGGGCAGAGTTACACACACACACACACGCACGCACACACACACACACACACACGCACACACACACACCCTCTCTCCTCCCTCTCTATCTTCCAGCATCTATTTTCAATCCACAGAACAAAGCCCTCTGTTTTGATTCACCTGAATGGAAACAGGCTGTGAGTCACACAGAAAACTCCCCGAATCTCAAATTTTCAGGAGGCAAATGGAACGACGACAGTCCCGGAGAGGTTTCTCACCTGTAATTTCGGTTTGTGTGAAACTCAAAAGACAGAAAGTCCAGACGGAATAAAGGAGGTCATTGGAGGACCTCATTCACACCTGTTATCAACATGTAGCTCGAGTGACCCAACCAAAACCTCTACATACGTCCATTCACCTCTGGTGTTAGAATGGTTCACATGCATCTTAAATGAGCAATGATGGTCAGATTGCAAGTGAATACATTTTTCCTGCTTACAAATACTTCAGTTAACCAGCAGGAGGCGGCAATAAAGTTGCTACACCTTGTCTGCAAGACCTTAACGGGGAAGAAGAAGTCAAAATAACAGACTGGCTCTATTTCTTGACATGTTTCACACAGATAAAATCAATGATATCCATCTTTGTGGACCAGATGTTGTGAGAAAAAACATGTATTTATGCCTCAAAGGAGTAAAACAGGCTCCTGGAGCGCAGGAAAGAGTCTTCTTAAAAGCATGGCAGAGTCAGCATGGGTTTTTTCTCAAGCTTGGGATGTTAGTTGAGTAGGGGGTCTTTCAGCGCAGCCCTTTGAATGTAATAAGGACAATCTGACCTCCAAGCGTCTTCAACGGGTCTTTGGTGCATTCACACTTGTAATTAGAGTTGCTTGAGATTGAATTACCCATGACCCATGCTAATGTCAGGTCAGGAAAGAAGTGGCTAACCCCAACCCTTAGCCTAAACTGGTCTCAATGCTAACTTTGACCCTTAAAACAATTTTTAACCTTCAATCTGCCATTTGAAGGTGTCTCAAAGGGAGGTCTCAGATCTCTCACAGAGACGGCCATTCATATACACACTTCGTCCCATACCGGCTGTGACAAGGTGAGCGGGCAGAAGCTCTGTGTCACACTGCACCATAGGTCAGGACTCTGTTACACAGCAAAATTAAAATGGCGGTCACCTTGAGCGCAGCCAGTGATACAGTGCGTGTGAGAAGAGCCAGATCATCAACACGAGTTCAGAAAGAGCGGCTCATCGGTGACAGGTGACTGGGCTTAATCATGCAGTAGAAACGTCACCTTTGTTCATTGGGATTTTAAGAGCAAGGATCCCCTGCTGCAAAAACAGCACCTGCTTCAAAAACATGAAACATTACTAAGGTAGTAGAGGCATTATCGCTCGTTGTTTTTCTATTCCTTACATTTATTCGAGGCATTTACCTGTTTCCTGTATTTCTAATTGATCTTATTTCAAACTCTAGTGTCTTGTGTCCAAGGTAACATGTTTAAAATCCCTTGTTTTATCCAAACATCAGCTAAAACCGTCAATGTCACAACTCCATATCTTAGTAGCTGGAACCTACCAGGGAATTTCCATCCATCCATCCATCCATCCATCCATCCATCCATCCATCCATCCATCTATCCTGTTAAGAATTGTGGGGGGGGGGGGGTGGTTGGAGCCTATCCCAGCGGCTTTCGGGCGAGAGGCGGGGTTCACCCTGGACAGGTCACCAGTCCATCACAGGACCAACACATAGAGACAGACAACCATTCACACTCACAGCCACACCTACAGTCAATTTAGAGTATCAACCAGCCTCGTCCCCTCTTGATGTCTTTGGACTGTGGGAGGAAGCTGGAGTACCAGAGAGAACCTACACAGGAACAGGGAGAACATGCAAACTCGGAACCCGGAAATTTCTTGCTGTGAGGCGACAGTGCTGACCACTGCACCACTGTGCCGCCCTACAAGGGAATTTCTGTTGAAAATTACAGAATTCAATAAACATATGAAAAAATACATGTTGTTATGAGATAATAGTGTTATTGGCGGAAAGACATAATTTCAACTACAAGTCTAATCAGTAGATGCTTTGCCTGAAATGCACTTTCAGGCATTTGCAGGCTGAATATTGATTATGTGTTGAATAACAAACACAATTTTTCATTCAACTTTGTTCTGGTCAATTCTGGACGGCAGCAGAGCACTTGGTTTAAGAGGCCATCTGGGACAAAAAAAAAAATAGCAACCTCATGCCATCGGGAAAAGAGAAGGTGTCAGAAGAGCCATTTCGATTTTTTTTTAAGACCAATTGCTGTGTAGACCTCTATGACAGGAAAACACAGGGGGGTTAGAAGAGGCTCAGCATAGGAGCTCTGAAACATCAGATGGAAAGCAGCGGATATGAAGAGCCGACACAGTATCCTGGCACTGGGGAAAAGAGCTCAGAGCTTCCCGAGCATAACTTCAGCTACTGTGCACAATCGATTCAGTCAAGGCAATCCGGCAGAGCTTAGCAGTGATGGAAACGCCTCCGTCTCACATCCAGTACAGAGGACAGACACTGAGACTGACACAGGTAGATGTAGTTTAGAGGCAGAGCGTGATTGGTGATGGGGACAGGAAGGAACGCTAGCGCCACAAACGTGGTGTGAACTCATTGTGTTTGTTCTGAACGTAACTGAAGCAGCTTCAGAAATGTCAACATGACGAACACTGGAGGCAGAAGTTGAGCTGTAACATCGGTGTATTTGACTTCAGTGGAGGATGATTCATCAATGTCGCTATCACTGCTTGGTAAAGTGACAATATCCTCAGCTTGAAAGCACAACCAGTCGAGCTGCTTTCCTGCCTTATGTTTCTTCAGACCTTTACTTGATGATTGACCTTTTCCTCACCATCGCATCAAGATTTTCACGTATTCTGTGCTGTCCCTTTATGCGTTGTGTTGCAGTGTTCCACTTCCGTCTCTCTCTCTCTCTCTCTCTCTCTCTCTCTCTCTCTCTCTCATGTGTTCGATAGCGTGATCAGCTGTGAGGAAGCAGAAACAGAAACAAATCCCACATCTTCATGTTTCACAGTTAAGAGGCAAAGGGCCATGAGTGGTGTGACCAGAGAGCGATCATGTTAGAGAGGCATCAGGAAGAGAAGCAATATGAAAACTTAGGAAAGAGATAGAAGGGATTTTTTTTAAGCAATTAAAACCATCAATTGCTCAGCCTTTAGGAATAAAAATATTCCTTTAAGCCCAGAATGATGAAGTTAGAATGAAGTGCAGATGGAGGGTTTTTTTGTCTTTACTTCCAGATAAGCATATATTACAGCCCGGTTTTTAGGGAGATGTGATTTAACATAATGGGAAGAGGAACAAATGAAGTATTACTTCCTAATATACAGAGCTGCCCACTAATTCACAATGTGCAAAAGTTTTCCAATTTCTTCAAGACAAAGTTTTTTTTTGGAGAGCGTGGAGAGCATAATGTGGAAAACTTTTACATTGCGTTTTAAAGTAATAATGAGAAACTTAGAGCTAATTGTGTGCGTGCGTGCGTGTCTGTGTGTGTGTGTGTGTGGGTGTGGGTGTGTGTGTGTGTGTGTGTGTGTGTGTGTTGGGGGGGGCGCTGACACAGTCCAGTTGACTATGACACAGCTCTTAAAATGAAAATGCAAACAAATTAATACTTTGGTGCATGTGGAGTGAAAACTGGGAGAATGGCATTTTGAAGTACTTTTGAGCTGATCTGCTTATATACTCCGAATCCTAACCCTGTAAGAATGTACAGTAAACCTACTTTTAAAATGATACATAAAATCATCTGAGTACACCCACAATTTTGCCTGATCTTGCCAGAACAAACATCCTCTGCTGGATCAACTAGAGCATTAGGAGAACTGTCTGGTGCTGACTGTAATTTGGCAAATATCAGAAGATTTCATCTGAATTCTTCGCAGCCAACAAAACCGTGCAGTGAGTGAGTGCAGATGGGCAGATGAGAACCTGCAGAACCTGAGAGCAGCACTTAAGACACAAATGATCAGAAAAATAAACCTTGGTGAGAAATTTGCAACACTTTACGAACTGAATCAAATTCAACTTTTTTTTTTTTTTTCCACTGAGATGATATTAGATTCTTGTTGTTTGTGATGAGATGTTAGCATGTAGCGCTGGAGCTAAGGATACGGCTGCCGGCAGCACCTTCAAAAAAGGCTGAAATGAAAAATGCACCCAAAAGGGCAGGAAGTGTTCACACTGCTTTAGATGATGATAATAATCATAATAACCATAATAACAATAATAGATATTTTCTTTACACATTTTCAACCTAAGCCTCTTTATTACTATTTATTAGCTGCAGCTGCATGAATATTTAATAGAGACCCACATATGAGATACTCCACAAGCTGTTGTAGCTCACATCAACTTGTGAATAAAACGAGGCTATAGTATAGCTACAGTTCAGGTTTTATGAAATTGTTATTCAGGAAAAACATGGTTAAAAGTTCAAGAATGAACATTTTGTGTCCTCAATGTTCAGTCTTTGTCATGTTTCAAATCATTGCACCAGCACTGGAACAAACAGTGAAATTATACAGTGTTTAAATATGTTTAAACCCCCACCGCCCCAACGTGATTTCTAGTTCCAGCCACAACGTTCACTGACCTCAGTCATGATATGTCATTCAAGGCTGCACAAACTCTATACTCTTTGTTTTTTTGGTTGTTTTTTTTTACACTGTTACAGTCTTGGTCTCAAGTGTCATCCCACATAAGCATGGATGTCGAGGTTGCCCCGGCAACAGGCATAAAGAGGCCCGGTGCTCAGACACCACAGTAAATTAGCTCCATCATCAACTGTGAATCTTTAATCACCGCGTGTCACCTCCAGGCCAACTCTCACCTCCACCACATCTATGGAGATAGCACTTAACACTGTGTGTGTGTGTGTGTGTGGGGGGGGGGGGGGGGCACGGGCGGGGGCTGCTACTGCTCTCGCTGCCTTTGGGCCTTCTATGTATTCACATAATGCAAATGCAGAGAGGTCCAACCAATGAGACACCAAATTAAAGTTTCTGCAGTGCAGTCTGTGGCAATGAAGTTTTCTTTTTGACTCAAGTGCTACTGACTGAATAAAGTTTAACTTCAGCGACATGACTGACTTCATGACTAATTATCATAAAGTGACATACATACTGCAAATCGTCCTGGAAGCTTCTTAAGGACTAGATGCTATAGTCTTTCATGAGCTCCCTGCCTGACTAAGCCATCTTAGGGAGCTCAACTTGTGTGTGTGTGTGTGTGTGTGTGTGTGTGTGTGTGTGTGTGTGTGTGTGTGTGTGTGTGTGTGTGTGTGTGTGTGTGCGTGCGCGTGTGTGTGTGTGGGAGGGATGATCGGCACGTAATGATTACATCAAGTTTATTCTTACTCATGCTTTTACTTTTGATCTGCCCACCCACATTTCTCACCAAGAGACAGTGAGAGAGACAGAAAGAGAGAGACATAAAAAGAAAGAGAGACAGAAAGAGAGAAAGAAAGAAAGAGAGTGACAGAGATAAAGAGAGATCACATGTATTCACATGTCACTTCAAAGGATCTCTGCATCTTTGAGTCCAGCTTTTTTTTTTCACCATAAACCAACCACTACTTTAATCCTAATTATCTTTAATTGCTTTGTTCAATATGTTTGTCTTAAACAGTGGCAGGCACACTGTCACTGCCAATACACAAGCTACACTGAGGTAATGCTAATTGCATGAATAAAACATACACAAAACTTAGCAATAAATCCTCAGTTCTTGACAATTCAAACATTTTTTTCTAAATTATTTTTTGTTTTCATTTGTATCAGTTGGTGATGTTTTTGAACGCTCCTGCAGAGCTATACTGAGAGGTCCTTAATTTTGTCACATAATTCATGGAAAGGACAAAATACAATCCAGCCTTATCATACTGCAACACAATAATAATAATAAGAAGAAGAAGAACACAATATGATGCCATACAGTGTGAATCTCCAGATTTGAAGTGTATTAATACCATGGTTCTATTATTAGTTGCAGAAAGAAATCCTGTAATGAGAGAGACGGAGACAGAGAGACAGAGAGAGAGAGAGAGAGAGAGAGAGAGACAGAGAGAGAGAGAGAGAGAGAAGGGGATGTTTGGTGTTACCATTTTAAATGACACTGCAAATAAGACTCCCTAAACAACACATTGTAATAGCCATTTCCAGTAAGATGATATGAGGCTCTGTTGAAGAGCACTGAGGTTTTAGTGGCAGGATTTCATCTTGCAGGGTTCGTGCTGTGTGCAGGAACATTTTGATGCTACCTTTCATGTTTGAAGCTGCAGTCGTTTTTTTCCTGTTCTCTCAGAGTGACTCTGTGACGTCTCTGGATGTGGTTCAGGAGATTTATGGCTCTGTACTTCGCTGCTGTTCAACATGTTTTGCATAAATGTTTTGTACGAACGTTTGCCATCTTTCTTATGAAACCTAAACTGAATCCAATCTTCTCGAACATTTGGTGGTGCAAAATCAATTTCTTCACGGTCTGTCAGCATCTCTGAGAAAATGAAGAGGAGAGACAGGAGAAAGTGGGGAGCGCTTATTTTCTTTAAGGGTACGGAAATTGAGTTAGTTTGTTTCCTAACCTCACCATTACCATCCCTTACCATTCACCATTAGTGTGGGACCAACCGCACATTCTAATATGTTTCAATGTGACCTTCAAACAGAACATATTCTTATTCCACACAAGTGCAGATGGCTTTACTACGTTTATTAAAAACTAGTGTTCTGTGAAATTTCTACACATAATTAAACTCCTCCAGCCCAGTTGGACACGCATGTGTAATTTCAAACAGAAATCCTGCTTGGAAACAATCTGCCTGTTTAATTACCGGTTGCTTTCCAATTGCTTGTTTTGATTAATATTTCAATAAGTAGCCAAAGAGACAGACCTTTTAAACCTCCAGTTTGGAGAATCTTGCAGCATATGAAGTAGCTTTTTCTCTGGAGTTTAGAGAAAATACAACATCCATTAACAGGAGGCTCTTAAGCGTATTTAGAGAACCCAAGCACAAATTGTCAAAGTCATCAGATAAAGATTTTCCCCTAAATTGTCACAATATCCACTGGGATTCATGGCAGAACTGAAAGACTTGGTGGTCCAAGGTCACTGTCACCCAACATGAAAACAATATCTCAGGAACGACGTGAAGAAATTTCTTCAAAAATGCACTGGGACAAGAAAAAAACAACAACTAGGTGATGCAAGATCAGAGGTCAAGATCACTATGAATAAGTGAAACAGGTTTTTTGTGTTTCTAATTAAAAAAGTTGAGTAATGGAAGCTTTTAAAACTGAATTACTTACACACGGAACCCAAAAGGCACTGGAGCATTAAAGCCTTTCTACTGGCATTTCACAAATGGAAAAACAACAAAATAGCAGCTGACAGACTCACAGGGTTACTTCACCCACAATAGCAATAGTAATGTGAGAGAGATATTTGGCGCAAGACAATAATTCCTCAATGATACATCAGGATATTTATGTAACTGAGGAAGAAAAACAAAGAAAGGACAAAAAAAGCAGGATTTATTACTGCGTTGTTGGTGTCAGACTTTGACAGCTGAGACGAAGCAACATAGAACAAAGTGCACAGTCTTAGTTTCTCTTTGAAGTCTCCAGAGACTGTCTGTGTTTGTCCGTGTGCGCTGTGTGGTACATCATGTGTTTGTTTGTGCACTGTACATTGCTGTTATTTTGTTTACTGTATGTTTAGCTGTTTTTAAATGATCATGTATTAGTTTGGATGTACAGGAGCACATGTGGCTTAAGACATGTATAGATTTGCTCATATTTCATTTTTTAAATCCATCCATCCATCCATCCATCCATCCATCCATCCATCCATCCATCCATCCATCCATTTTCTACCACTTATCCTGTTAATGGTCGCGGGGGGGTGGAGCCTATCCCAGATTCCTCTGGGCGAGAGGCAGGGTTCACTCTGGACAGGTCACCAGTCCATCTCAGGGCCAAAACAGAGAGACAGACAACCATTCACACTCACAGTCACACCTACGGTCAATTTAGAGTATCAATCAGCCTCGTCCCCTCTTGGTGTCTTTGGACTGTGGAGGAAGCTGGAGTACCAGAGAGAACCCACGCTGGAACAGGGAGAACATGGAGACTCCACACAGAGAGACCCAGTGCTCAAGCGTAGGCTCTTGCTGTGAGGCGACAGTGCTAACCACTGCACCTCCATGCCACCTTTTTAGTATGTAAATTCTGTTTTTTTTAAGCTGTTTACCTGTGAGAATGAATATAAATAAACTTAAACACATACTAAAGGACTCACAAAAAGAATGATGAGATAATGTATTTCTAACTTCAGCTGTTCTGCTAAAGATATGAGGTAATATCTTATCACATGAAGTGTCACGATATCTTGTCCCACCCCTGCACCAGAAGAGAAAAGACTGCTTTTTTTTTTCAATATTTTAAGATGATGTTCCTCAAAACCAGCAGATCTCCTGCATGAATTCTCTTATCTCAAAGTGAGAAATCCTACAAAATATAAACTTGGGGTATAGATAAACAGTTCATTTAAGGAGGAATGTGGAATTTGAGATGGATGCCATCCACTTCACTTTGCTACCGTTATAACAAGCCTGAGAATAATAATTCATAGAGCTGGCGGCTGTTTCTTCCAACACCCTGACGTGCAGCCATGACAGCAGCCTGATAACATTAAATTAGCTGCCTGAGAGGACCTCAGTTGGGAGAAAATGTGAAACATAACTATCTATTCAAATCAGTAAACAAATGAACCCTCCCTCACCTCTTTACCTCACATCTAAAATCTGCCAAGTGGAGAAAAAGCATGTTCCCACAATGGAAGTTTTGTGCATCAGCCAAAAGCAATTTGATCCCCTTATCTATTTCTTCACTGCCGCCATTGGATTCCTCTCCATGGAAGTTCTATTGATCTTGCTTGTGTGCACTGAAAAAGGCATTCATGATCAATACTCCCAGCCTGCATCGCCGCTCTTCCAGCCTCAGCTTCCTCACTTTTACAAGACGATGAAACATTCTCAATTATCTCGCTTATCAGTTTGGAAATGCGCAGTGACTTTGCAACACCTTATTCAGTCTGAATGTTCAAAAACCCTAACATACAGAGCTCCCAACACATAAAACATCGATTGTAAGAAATAGTACAGCATAAAGTTAATTTGAGGTTTTTTACCCTGCGCTTCAACTTGTATCACAGCTATAATACAAAGTTTTTGAAAGACGAGAGGTAAAATTCTTGCATTAATGCAACAAGTCTGTGCATCCATCCATTTTCTACCTCTAATCACCTGCGTGATTAGAGTAATCGCTGGAGCCTATTTCAGCTGCCTTCGGGCGAGAGGCAGGGTTCACCCTGGACAGGTCACCAGTCCATGGCAGGGCCAACACATAGAGACAGACAACCATTCACACTCACAGCCACACCTACGGTCAATTTAGAGTCTGGATTAACCGCGTCCCCTCCTGACCAGAGAGAACCCACGCAGGCACAGGGAGAACATGCAGACTCCACACAGGAAGATCCAGTGCTCCAGCCGGGGCTCCTACCACAAACCTTCTTGCTGTGAGGCGACAGCGCTGACCACTGCACCACCGTGCCACCCTGTGTTAACAAGTCAATACATAAATTCTATGTGAGTAATTGAGGAATAAGTAAAATCAATACATCTATGGACTTGGATGCCAAGAGTTGATTGTACATTATGTTGGTTAATGTTGCCAAAACTCTACCAAAGCCTTGACATTTTTGCACGATTGAAACATTGTCTACACAGAAATGGACAGTCAATGATTAAAAATAGAGTATAAGATTAATGATTATTTCTTAATTGATGTATCATCCCCTTAAACATAACAAGAAACTTTGCGGGAGGCATTAGAACAGTTTATCATTCAGACAATATCTTTATACATAACATTGTGGGTAAAAGCTTGCCATTTGGCACACTTCTTTGTCCGCATTGTGTGCTCCTTCCACCTTCTGCCATTCTTTTCACTGTCCTTTTGAGTTCTTTTTGCTACATGAAACAACAACAACAGCCTCCTAGGTACAGTAGCTCGCCAGTGCAACATGCGGCCTGAAAATGACAAAGATTGGGATTGTGAAGTAAGGCAGGTTTGTTCGGGTCACAGCCCCAAAATGAGCGTGTCGGTGATCCGACTAACACCAGCTTCCCACAGAGACCAGAGTTCATCCCTGACACTACTTTTGCAAGGTCACTGTCGCTGCTTCCTGCACTCAACAAAGCTCACGATTATGATTGACTTACAGAAATACAAACAAGCCAGAGCATTTTTTTTTCTACGACAACAGAGTGATACCAGGTTGAGCTGGCGCGTTGCTGGAGGGGCTACTCAGACTGTAAAAAATCATTAATTGAAAATCCACGGACATAAATGACGCAAATAAGTTTCATTACATATGAGCTGCAACATAAACCTCCACAGAAATAAACCTCTACACCGGCAGGGATTCGGGATCTTGCTCGAGGACACTTCAGTGGCACTTAAGGTCAATGGACCAAGCCACTGATAGTTACAGGACATCCAAGGCTAATATACTCCCTCAAAATCAATGCAGCATTCTAAAAGCTATATAAATAGAGTCAACCACAATCTGTTCAATAATTATCCTGTCAAAATTATTTATGTTTCTCTCTGTTCACTGAAACAGTTCTGGATGATCACAACAGGTAATTGTCCCCCGAGGTAACAAAGAAATAAACAGAAACTTGACTGGTAGATTTACATTATTGTGTGCTCAGACGTGAATAATCTTAGGTGTTTCACACAAAGACGACCACGGGGAAAATTCAGATATTCTATCAGTACCGTAGTTCTATCGATGAACAGCAGCTGTAAGAGCAAATGAAAGTGACTCATTCTGGTTCACTGGAGCAGGGAAATGTTTCTTCCTAAAGACAGATTGGTTGACAGATGGTTTTAGGTTACTAACAACATCTATTGTAAATTTCGTAGTTTCATCTGAAGGTCTTTGTACCGTTTGGCATTTGTTTTGAAAAATGCTGAGTCATTTTCCCTTCTCTGTAAGTGTGTGCGTGTGTGTTTGTGTGTGTGTGTGTGTGTGTGTATGTGTGTGTGTTTGTGTGTGTGTGAGAGAGATCCCACCAGGTTCTTATCTGGCAGTTGATCGAAAAAAAAAGTCCCTATTCTGTATCTAATGTATTCTAAACCTGGGCTTTGAGCCTTAAATCCTCCTATCACACACTCACACACACACACACACACACACACACACACACACACACACACACACACACACACACACACACACACACACACACACATCCGGACTGCAGATCCAGAGCTCCCTGAGCAGTCATTGTGGTGATTATGCACAAAGTTCATCTCTAATGCAGTGCAGATGGCTTAAATGTCCACCAAATTAAAGTCACTATCATCTTTCTGGCTGAATAGGAACTCAAATGATGTTTCAACTGAAAATAAACATAAATTTTATTTCCTGAACATTCAAAAAAAATTAATAATGGAGGTATATTGAATGCTTCATGTATTTTAAGTAATAATTGTATGATAATTGCTCATCTTTAACTGTAAGGTTATTAGCATAAACTAAAACATCAACATGCCAACGGGCAGGATTATTTCACATTAAGCTAAAGGACATGAACGAGTTACTGTGCCATATTTGCGAGTGTATAGTGCCGGCTGACCTTCTGTTCCACACTATGTTCAGTAACCACTGACAGAAAAACACCACTGCTTCATTGTCCTTCGGTCACTGTTAGCTACAACAACTAATCAGAAATCAACAAGAATGTGGACAAAATAGCCCACATCCCCAAAACTACCAATGACGGATCAATAGCCAAACGAGCCGTCAAATCACCAGATCTACTGTGATGCTCTCACAGTTTGTTGCCACATTGACAGCTCCTTGAAAGATCTGGCATTCAACATAGCATAGATACCCATCAGAAGCTTAAAATGATCCAAAGTCTACAAGATCTCTTTTAAACAAAGACTGACCTTTGACCTCGGAGGAGAAATGGGCAGAGTGACGAGTTATAAAGAGCTGCAGCTGCAGATCAAGGTCACAGCACTTGGTGTCGACATCCCAAGATCGAATTCCTGGAAGAAAGGAAGGAAGGAGGAGACAAAAAAGGTTGAGGACAACGTGAAACATCTGATACAGACGAACATTTAGCGCATTTGCCGCATTTCCTGCTCTGTTTTAGTGAACGCGAGGTGACCCTTCCCGGGATGGCGCCGCGGGATCTTGCCTTCCACCCACCATCTCCTCTCAGTTGTCTCTAACTGTGTCACCGAGCTGAGAAGCAAAAGGTTTAATGGTTCCAGATGTCTCACATGAATTCGCCACATCACTACTGACTAGAATCAACATCAACTGTGTTCCTGTTGAATTGTGAAGCAAATTAGAAAATAAGTGAACTGCGGATACGCACCAAAAAAAGGAAAATGCACATCGGTTATAGCAACTGGTTTGTAGCAAGGAATATGGCAGCCAGAAGATGGCTGTATAGGCAATGATACACATGGTTGTGGTTGAAGAAGAAGAAGAAGAAGAAGAAGAAGAAGAAGAAAAAGCAGAAGAAAAAGAAGAAGAAGAAGAAGCCTATCAGCAAAATAATGGAGAATTTGCTTCAGAAGGACAAGTTGCCACCTACAAGTTATTCAGTGTTTTTCAGAGCTTATTCCCAAAAGGAACTTCCATCTCCAGTTTTGCACATTTAGTTTTTGTAAAAACTTCAAACAAGCAGAACTTTTTGTTTTTCAAAATTAAGTTTAGTTATTTGTTGTTGTTTTTTTTGCTGTTGTATTTTTTTAATTGTATCATTTCCATTTATCTTTATAAATGCATCCAAAATATGTTAATGGAACCCAAATACTGACACAAATAAACACGTTTTCCTCTGTTGTACAACTATTGCACATTACTAACCCAACAGTTACATGGGACTTTAAACAAAAACCCGGAACACACAGAATGCTTGGCGTTCTCCTCAGTTTATGAAAATATCTGCAGTTCAATTTCCAAAACATCTGCGTCATGCGAACATGACTTATTTTGGCTGAGTTATGTAATTAATAGTTTAACGAACATCATCATCCCACGCACACACACATGCACACACACACACACACACATACATACTTCCCGCACAATTAATGCGATAGTATGGGAGGAAAAAACAAAACCCTCCAAATAAACATGAACCCAAATATTCACTGGAGTTCACGGGCTCCATAGAGAAATGACTCATTAATAAACTGATCAGCACACACTCTCTCCCACACACACACACACACACACACACACACTTGCACACATTAACACTGCTCCACAGCTTTACAAGATCCCGCTGAACTGCAGTGAGTGAAACTTCAGAGGAAGCTCGTGTCAGATCAAGTCCAGCAGGATAGAAACCAATGCACACACCTCTCTCATCTTATCCACTTGCGG
Organism: Aulostomus chinensis; assembly: GCF_037954235.1. Lineage (NCBI taxonomy): Eukaryota > Metazoa > Chordata > Actinopteri > Syngnathiformes > Aulostomidae > Aulostomus > Aulostomus chinensis. Next base: position 25,757,315 of record NC_141326.1, read on the forward strand.
ATTCCTTCAGCGAGACGAAGAAATGAGATTATTCAAATTTTTCAGATCCGTACCCCTGTGCTAAAATCTTCTCTTTCACAAGAAGGACTTTGAAGCTCTAGTTTTGACCTTAGCTGAGGAGAACATGTTCCCTCACTGCAGACTGCAGTCTGCTCCCAGAAACGCTGTGTCATTGTTATTAACTTCTTTCTTTGGACACTTGGCAAATATCTGTCTTTTTCTGCACTACCAGATTTCTATGCCTTTTCTATCCATCATTATTATTATTTTTTTATTTTAAGACAAGTTTGTCAGTTTGACCATCACCACATTGTTTTTGTTTTGTTATTTTGAACCAGAGGTGACAATTTGGCAAAGTCTCTCATGGTATTGACAGTTGGGGCAGCCATGTGTCAATCACAAGGAGCCACGCCCTAAACGATACCCCTCTCCGGGATCTTTTTACCGACAGACACACAAACGACTTCATTTTGCGACCAGACGTGTCGCCCCCTGGTGACCGTTAGAGAGAAAGCAGGTTTAAGGCACCTTGGCTTCAGAGTTGGAGTCTCTGTCCACTTCTTTCACCCTCATCGTTGTGTCGTATGACGAAGCACTCACAGTGCAGTACAGCTTGATACATCCTTCAGTATGAACGTACTTATGAGCTCAAATTGCCCAGAAGAAGAAAGTCTTTATTGTCATTATTCAGATGAAACCTAAATTGATCCTCTGCATTCAGGGTGAGGATTCAGTCCTCTAAGGAGCAGGAGGCAGCCACCTGCAGCACCGGGACCAACGCCAGTTCTTGGTACCAGTGTTTTAAGTAAGAAGGGGAAAAACACAAATTGAAACGGATGTCTCGGCGTAGGAGAGAATAACGCTAAGCTCTCAGTGTCAGGGCCACAGTTGCACAAATATTATGTGTGTTGTGGTTTCAGCTCTGCTCAGGCGTTAGGGTGTTAGACCTGCATGTCATCCTCAACTCCTCTGGGGAAGTTTGAATGTCTCACTTTACTTTTTTCCTTTTAGTTCCACCATGTCTTCCCCTCTTTTCATGCTTCCAAGCCAGCAAAAACTGTAGACCAGGGGGATGTTTTCAGGCTGTCCATCCATTCATCGGTCCATCCGTCCATCAGTCCATCCATTTCTTGATAACTTCGTATCTCATGAACACCTTGAGGACATTTTCCTAATTTGGCTCAAATGTCCACAGAGACTCAAAGATTACCAAAGAAAAAATGTAAAGGTCAAAGGTCATATGACAGTAACACAATATGTCTGGATTGCCATGAGGCAGAACCTCCTCTGGGTCTCAGGCATGACCTGCAAAAATGCTGGTGGTCAGAGTTCAAGGTCCCGGTGACAGGCAGACAACAGCGAAGCGTCTTTCAAGTTGCTTCTGTCATGATGTCTGAGATTTTTGAGCCAGTTTCTAGTACCTGGAAGCAGCACAACCAGCTGGCAGGAGTTTTGTCAGTCAGCTCAAGTTACATCCTGTAAAAGTCAGTGCACCATCACAGTTATGTGTTTCAACCTCATTTTGTTTTTGTTCTTTTAAGCTTAAAGGCCTGCATAATGTCGTTTGTAACCCGGAGCTAATAGTAGGCTGAGTAAACTCATGCTTGTGTGAGTTTTACCTCTGGGCTTTGGGCACTCCGGTGTCAGCCTCCATGTCAGCTATCAGTTTCTACCTCGCAGGTGATTTGAAAAACACAGCAGACCTCAGACAATCCTGTTCACCTTCAATCTGCAAGAGTCCAGTTTCCCTCCATCCCCAGCTGCACCACCATGAGAGCCGGGCCAAACCACCGCGGTACCATAAAACCAGGTATGTTTAGACAGCACAGCGCTCGTATATTTTACTATCTATGTTCAACAGAAATTGTTTGATTACGATCTATTGATCAATGAGTTGTTATCTATCAAGGAAACTCCAGCTTGTCAAATGTCAGACTTGCTGCTGCTTTTCCAGTTTCTGTATCAACTTTTGGACACTCAAAAAAATGTGCTTGTATTTTTACCATTTGATTTAAAAGGCGGAATAATCAAACAAATCAGATTGAACAATAAAAGTAGTCACTGGTTGGAGAATATTTTTAGGGAAATCAAATAAATGCAGGGGTCTTGTTCTGCTTCTGGACTTCAGTGCTGTGCTGCTGGCTTGTCACAGGCCAACAAAATGACCCTGCAGCTAACATGTAATAAGAGCCAACGCGATCATTCACACTGAGTCACGCTTAAACACCGAAGTGGGTGAAAGAGTCCACGCAGCATCTGGAGCTGTCAAGTCCCCAGCAACAGTGAGGGGAGGTCAGAGGTGACGGATGAGGTTGCTATGGCGCCAGACTGGCATCAAAAAGTGCCATTGATCATCTGGACTGACAACAGCTTAGAGTAGCATAGCAGAAAATTGCTGAGCATTAGAGTTCTGAGACCACACACCCTTCCCAAACGATGACGTCCCAAAAGCTGAGATAGGCCACACTGACAGGGGCAGGCGCAGCTGCGATTCATCAAGGCGAGCAACGGGGCTGTAAATGAGGCGGCACACAGATATCGAGCCGGGTATCGATAACCTGGGATGCTATAAAGTAAAAGTCCAGCAGGAAACTAACAGGTATATGTCCTTTGTTTTGGTTGCCAAGCACGTTCTGTTTCAGTACTTGAGGGGGACGTCATCACTCTCAAACGTACACACATACACACACATTCTAGCACCCTAAAAAAGCAGATAGAAACACAGGCTGGACGTTTTTTGTATGCATCCATGTCAACATGTCGGACTTCAACTTGTCATTATTGGTTCATGTACTAATGAGCCATAACATAATCAAGTCAAAGTGGGGCACGGTAAACTTGACGGTGCAGTTTCAGAGTGACAGGGTGAAGGAGGATACATGGCGTCCCATGGTGCAGTGCTGCAGCACTCACTCTGGATTCTGTTGTATCGTTGCGTCAAAAACATTTCTCTCCTATTGACGTTTCCTCATTTAAACCTTTACAGTGACTTTTCACGGTAAAGCAGCAAAGGGCATCGCAGCTACCTGACGGTGGGTCAACACGGATGGAGAGCGGAGGTCCGTGCACTCACTCACCCCGCTCTATTTGCGCTCTGGCGGCGTCCAGCTGGTGCTCCGTACCGATCTCGCCGATCACTATCAGCATGTAGTAGCTGCCCCGGTTGAACGGGACCCCGCGTCGGCGTCTTCCTCCTCCTCGGCGGTACCGTAGTAGCTCGTCGGACCCCGGCAGCAGCACGCTAAAGCACTCGTCCTCCTCCACCACCGGGAGCGCACCTCGCACCGGGATCTCCATGGCAACAACCCCTGAGGCTGACGCCGGGGCTGACTCCATCGCCATGACAACTACCGGTGTGAGCGAGGAGAAGAGATGGGGGGGACGGAATGGAGGGAGGAGGATGCCGTGGGGGAGAGAGGCAGGGATGGGAGGACGGGACAAAATTTATTCATTTAAGTTTTAAGTTCCGGTGAAGCTTTCAAAATAAGAGCGCGTTTATACGCGTAATAAATATATTTTGGTTTTAAGAGTATAGCGACTGTTTTGTTCATGGAGCAATACGCATTTTGGACAGAGTTTTCTTCCATAGTTCATGCCACACAAATTTCTTCTCAACTCAGTGGTTGTTTAAGACCGCAAACGGCGCTGCTGGAGACAGTAAGGTCATTGTGTTGGCATTGTCATGAATAAAAGAGGCTTTTGTTGACTTCAATACAAAACTGTAACGATAACAGTCTGCATTGGACTTCGAAGCTTTTAGGGATTCAATTTCCTGCTAAATTAACGTTTCTGGTCATTAATCTGACTCAATTTGTAAACTTGACTGTTTGCCATTGGAACCTTTGGGTCAAACATTATTTCTTTGCTGGATGTTGATGCAGTTCATTTACACTGGTAAATGTTTATCTGGGATTTCATATATGCCTAGGTATTTCCAGTTTGGGGTGGAAATCCACGGCGGATGCTTTGTGGGGCAAAGGAGGGTCAAGAGGATTAAGTAAGGCAAGTCAGCATTTCTAGTCCAATCATGTACCTGCCACAGTGGACATATTCACTTTAGAGGTTGAACTAACAACCACAGCTACATCGGCAACTGTTGGCGCAAGAAAATATTATCATTATTATTTTTTTTTATTATTATTAGTATTATTATGATTATTATTTGAGGAGTAGAAGCTGATCAAAGGCAGTCAGCAGTCTTTCGAAAGGCCAGCAGGGGGCGACACAAGAGGAGGGACAAAAATTACTTCTGACTTGATTTTTTTAAAAAATAAATTTAGTTTATATCTGTTAATATTTTGCCATCGAGTGTAGTCTACAGCAAAGTAGCACGATGTTCATATTCCAATATGCAGACTCATTTATGGTAAAACAGACGATCAGGCTTGGGTACTCAAGTCACTACCTCAGCAGCCTCTCTGGGTATTAGTCAGAGCCTCTGCTCCCTGCTCTCCAGCTCCACCCTCCCATCCTAAAATCTGGTTACCTCCGATTGCCAAAAAAGAAAAGACAATTATAACGCATGACTGCATTCTGCTTTTAGGCATGTAAGAAAAAGAAGAACAGTTTTCAAACAATGGTCAAGGTTGGGATGCTTCAGAACAGGATGATGTAACTCCACATATCAGACACTGCTGCTCCCTCTCAGTCTCTATTAGGGTTCAAATTATGAACGAATGTCATCACTCTTGTGCATGTTGAGGAATCCTGAAAAAAATCAGTTGAAAAGGACAGGTCTCCACTGAGCTTGAAGGTCTTTTAATGGAAGCACTGTCACACCAGGACACCCTGATAGGGACAGGCAGTGTAGACAGGCTTTATAGCCTTTTATCTCAGAGAAATGTTCTTAAATCCAGTTTTCTCCTGGTTAACCTTGAGCTTGGCACATACAAGGATGCAGCAGAGGGCATCTCAGTATAAACTGTTGGCACCATACTGTTGGGATAATAGGGAGGTTTACACCAACTTCTGTCAGGCACAAGGAGGGCTGAGCCTGTCTTTGTCTTACCGCATACAGGAACACAAATACACTCTAAAATAAATGAATTAAAGCCTAAATACTATGGATTCCTTTCATTTATTTTCTCCGTCTTCCTTAGAAATCTGTGATTCTGGTGCAACATTCAAATGTCATCATTCTTCATTTTATGATGACATTGAGAAAAAGTCCCATAAAAACTCAACTATTACACTGGTTATTACCGCATCTGCTGCTCTAATCTGCAGGTTATTTGTTGCGCCACAAATGTTCTCACGGTTCCGATAGGGCTATTTATACAGAACATCATTTGGTTTGTGCTGCAGGTCTCTGGCAGTGAGTCAGCACTTCACGGCACCTCCACCATAACCAGGCTTCTTTTTAGTGGACATTACACAACTCCAGCTCAGCACAAGTTCTCTCTCTCTCTCTCTCTCTCTCTCTCTCACACACACACACACACACACACACACACACACACACACACACACACACACACACACACACACACACACACACACACACACACACACACAGCCTTGCAGTTTGGGAGTTAATGTTCATAGCAGACTTAATGAAAACAGCATTAAAAAAATACCCTAACATTTATGTCTTCGTTTTGGAATAATTCATTAAAATACATAAGTTAAAAAAAGGCTTTTTCTTCAAGCACTCAGAGTTTTTCACACACCTGAGTCATCCTGCTCATTTTCTGTTGGTGCCAGATGGGATCGTTTTAGTTGCAGTACACTTGAAAGGTTTGATTTCACAGACTTGGCAAACAAAAGATGTCGCCATCTGCTGGATATTAGCTTTCAATACATTATTTGGTCAAAGTGACTGTAAGACACAAGCTACACTTGATGACTGTTTGTGTGGACCATACCATCATGCACAACACCACAAACATGAACTTGGACAAATTTGTGGAGCAACCAGGAAATCGGGTGGTTAAGCTGCCCTCACTTTTGGCTCATTTCGAGATTGCATTTGCAAAATAAAAGCAAAACTCCATAAAACATTTAACAGATTTTAAAGTAAGGATTCAGCTCCCATCGGATTTCGGTAATTGTGCTTTTCCTTGCTTATCAAAAAGCATTTTGATGATGTACAAGCGCAGATAAACGGATCGCTGACTGTTACTTCCCTCTGGTTGTTGCCTGTAGGAAAAACTAGTTAGCAAATGACTATAAAAGAATGTGTGAAACATGAGCATTCTTGTTTAACACTGAAATATAAATTGTCTCGGAAGTTCAATTATCATATTTTCGTTTGGGGGACAGAAACAATACCAACAGGTCCAGCTGACAAAGAAATGGAGCTACGGCTTGAATTGCATGCTCTTCCTCCTGGCCGCAGCCGGTTCGCTCGAGAAACCCAGGTAGTAATGAGCTCACTAGTGATTAAATAATAAAAACCTGAAGATAAATCCCTTGTGCGTGACCTTCAGCTGCCTCACTTTGATTGCCTTGCAAACCCTACAACTGCAAAATCACGGTGCACTGGGAATAAATAAAGGGAGCATTTTTTATTCCAGCACATGAGCGACGCTGTTACCTCTGCCAGGGAGGTTTTGTTTTCCGTTCCATTTGTCCTCATCAGGATTACACAAGAAAACATCTGGAAGATTTCCACAAATCTTGGTGTTGGTGGTGGCGGGGTAGCACTGACTCAGAATAGATTATCTTCTCACTTCTGCTAACATTGCAAGACGGGACATCATTGAATTTGCATGATGTTCAGAGGCCAGAGGGTGGCATCACTCTCACAGGAGAAGAAGCTGGTAGATGACTCAGGCACAATTTTAGCTCTTTCTTACTTGGCAATATTTTTCTTCATGACCTCCCAAGTGACTGGAGTAACCTCCAACTGCCCCATATATCATAGACTTACACAGAAGCTTTTTACACATTTTCACCACGTCCAACACAACTTCAGTCACTGTGTTCAGCTGAGTCTCCCAGAATAAACAGAAGGTAAAGGCAGCTACAGCTTTGAGTGACTGACCAAAGCTCAAGAGGTTTAATTCAGCATAAACTAAGCAGTTAGCAGCACCACGGTAACCTGCAGCTGCAGTTGGACCCTGCCAGCTGATTCTCAGATTTCTGTGGTATTTCATTTCTGTCAACCTCACTTCATGTACTACTTTTACAGATGAGCATAATTAATAGGTTAGGACATTTTTAACATAAATCTAAAACAAACTAGTTGATGGCTGTCTTTGATTAGAAGTTATTCTTAGCTCCAGACGGAGTAACGAAGTTTGAAAAAGAAGAAACAGACAGGCAGAGTGGTGGCCAGATGGTTGAAACAGCAGTTTAGTTTTCAGTGACTGTTCCCTCCAGACAGCCTGGGTCACCGCAGACAGAAAGGCCTGTCTTTCTTCACTTTGTGTCCAGTCTCTGTTTTTCCTAAAACAAAGAGCAAATTCACGGAAAATGGTAAGCACCCCCAACCACTGTGTTCTGGAGTCTTAGTGAAGAGTAGAAATGTCATTTTAGTTAAGGAAATCTCTGGCTTCTAAGCAGATTTATGCTCAGAATTGGGCTCTAGCGTTTCACAGTCCTGTACTGTCCAGGTTTACTGTATAGGGAGGAGAAAAATGGCTTCGGATGTTGAGGTTCGAGTGTTAGGATTAGGACCCTGGTAACAGACCTCACGCACAGTAGATTACTACTACTTTGCTTTCACGTCCCTGCACCCGGACCAAAAAAGCAGTTTGAATTAATTACGTTAATGACAATGGAACTGCATTTAGATGAGTGGCCTTCAGGGCTCTAGGACTACTCATGGAATGGAGCCATTGTTACACAAATTCATTGTAAAAAATAATTGGCAACCAAATGTGCTACACGCAGAAAAATGATCCGAGCCTCACCTGCTTTCTCCATCTTTGTAGAACTATGAGAGAATTTCAAAAGATGTACAGCATTTTTGTAAAACTTTAAACATTAAACTGAAGTAGTCAAATTATCATTGCCATTTTATTTTTTAAAGCAAAGCATTTTATTAGATGCTATATTCAATATTGAAATACCAAAGGCACTGAATTCTGTTCTCCCAACACAATGAATACACAGATTCATAGAAATCTTGTATAACATTATGGACGCAGGATCAAACATTAAATTAAACAGTTATTTGTTGCAAGAACATTACACAAACTATATCTGAATGTTTGATTGTTCTTTAGGATTGCAAAGAATGACAATGATTTGAAACAGTACATCAAATAAACATACATCTGCATGTAAGAAACCGCAAAGAAAATATACATCAGTACACAAATAATTTAGAAATTTCTGTTTTGTTTTGTTTTTACTGAGGTACAAATAAGACTTTTAAGCATAGAATATATTTTAGAAATATAAGCACACTGGTGTGACTGAGACACTGGCACTCTTGTCAGGTAGATATGATGGAGAATTCAAAACACTCTGAGAAATACAAACCAGAACAACGTGGGCTTTACATTCTGCTTCTCCTGTCATACCAGTCGGACTTCATTACAGTTCTGTTTCCTACTAATGACTCTTAATGGCTGCATACACAGCTGAGGTTAAAAATCTACATGAAAAATAAACGGTCCCTTTTCCTGCATCTCCTTTTTTACTGAAAATAGCCGGATAGGACTGAAATGGGATCGACTCCGCCAATTAAAGCCAACTGTATACATTAAAGCTATCCTTCTACTTAAGAGTTAATCAATTAAACCAACTCGGAATTTTTTTCTTTCTTTCTATATTGTGTTGGTTTCCCTTGGAACTAATTGCTATCATCATTAATAAAAGAAACAACTCTTGATTACATGAAGCTGCTCCATTAACCATTGATATGAGAAATTAGTTGAACGCTTTCATCCAAAATCTCTAAAGACCTATTAAATCTCAGTCTACACTATTACAATTTAATTTGTTGTCAAAGTGCGAAGAGGAATCAAATGAACTGCAGAAAAGCGCGCTGACTCTCTTTTTTTAATAGAAAGCATAATCTAATACGAAGAAGAGACCAAATATGAACATCTGAGTGATTTTTTTTTCTAAAATGTTTTCAGCAAATTTTAAATTTAGCAAAAAAAAAAAAAAAAAAAAGTGTTCAGGGAAAAAAGCAAACAAACAAGCCGTGAATCGTGAAATCTGCAACACAGTTGCAACTTCTGTAAGTGATGACCACTGCTTCACGTGAAACTTTGAAATAATTTTTCTTCTTGAGTAAATGACTCTGGCCTGAAATGTTTAATCGCAGGGATTGCAATTAATGTAACAACATCCTCAAATTAAAATTATTTATTTTTATTCCTTGCCAGACTGAAAATTGTGGTACACAAAAAAAGAAGGTTTGCTGGGTAGAAACTCGGTCCAACAACAAAGAGAAATGCTATTTCAATTGCTGATCTATGACTCATAGAAATACTTCATCTTGTGTATATTACAGGAACAGAGTCCATTATTGATGCGGATCAACAAAAGCGGACTGCATGCACACACACACACACGCACGCACACACACACACGCACGCACACACTTCTTATGGCGGCCTTGAAGTACTAATCATAACAATAAACAGCAAAACACGACAACAAATAGACATTTTCTTTTTTGATTACTTCAATTTGGTTTTTGATTCGTTGTTCTTTTGTCCATTCACACTTGGTTTATTATTTGCCATTGTTTTCCTATTTGCTGCTGAATTATGCTTTTTTTTGTTTGTTTTGCCATTTGCTGAATGATTATTTTGCAGTAGTGTTCTGACAATGGGTGGTTGTGATTGGCACTTCAGGGCTACTGTATGTATTACATGGAAGAGCATTGCTAGAAAGTGCACACGAAATAAACAAGAAGAAGACGCACCGAAAAAGACATCAGTCAACTTCATTCAGGCTTTCCAACCTGAATGCTCTTGATGTGGGACTTGACCCCTGACTGCTTTTTCACATCCAGCAGAGCCGATCTTGCTCTGCTGGAGACAAGGTGAGAAGCCCAGTTAACGTGGGGTTTACATGTGTGGCGATGGTAGGAGTGAAGAGAGGGTGGCCATTTTCTAGCCTCCCCTTGCACAAGGTCTATACATTATGAGGTGCATTGCCTCCTCCGAGGAGGTCGTGTTCTCGGTGCTGTGTGTCTGGCTGCTACCAGGATGAGGCAAAAACTCTGGAGGCCGATT